>NC_143022.1:22345000-23062500 GCF_057628025.1 Oncorhynchus mykiss
GCCTGCAGTTCTAATGGGGAGCCCAGAGCAGACAGGCCTGCTGTTCTAATGGGGAGCCCAGAGCAGAGCAGACAGGCCTGCTGTTCTAATGGGGAGCCCAGAGCAGACAGGCCTGCTGTTCTAATGGGGAGCCCAGAGCAGAGCAGACAGGCCTGCTGTTCTAATGGGGAGCCCAGAGCAGACAGGCCTGCTGTTCTAATGGGGAGCCCAGAGCAGAGCAGACAGGCCTGCTGTTCTAATGGGGAGCCCAGAGCAGAGCAGACAGGCCTGCTGTTCTAATGGGCAGCCCAGAGCAGAGCAGACAGGCCTGCTGTTCTAATGGGGAGCCCAGAGCAGAGCAGATAGGCCTGCTGTTCTAATGGGGAGCCCAGAGCAGAGCAGGGTAGAGTGGAGTAGAATAGAACAGAGCAGAGCAGATGGAGCAGCAGTCTACCGGGGGATTGAACAGCACCTTCCCTCCTCTCCTCCCCTCTCAGCCCCGGCCTGTCCCAAACCTTAATGGGACATCAGACAGACAGGCAGACAAGCGTCATTGAGCACAGTGCCCAGCCAACCCACCCCACCCCCCTCCTCCTCCTTCTCCATTATTCTCCTCCCCTCCAAAAATACACCCTCTATCGCACCATGGATACACCCTCAGTCTCAGCCACCCTCGAGGGGTATTGAGGGGGTCCTAGACACCCTCCACCCCTCAGCCAAACTCTGCATAAATGATGCTGGTGCCTCTGTGCAGTCCTTTCAGCATCCCCACGCGGTTTTCCATCCTCTCCTGCCCCCTGCCATTCCCCTCTCCCTCTCCTGCCCCCTGTCATTCCCCTCTCCCTCCCCTGCCCACCTGTCATTCCCCTCTCCCTCCCCTGCCCCCTGTCATTCCCCTCTCCCTCCCCTGCCCCCTGTCATTCCCCTCTCCCTCAGCTGCCCCCTGTCATTCCCCTCTCCCTCCCCTGCCCCCTGTCATTCCCCTCTCCCTCCCCTGCCCCCTGTCATTCCCCTCTCCCTCTCCTGCCCCCTGTCATTCCCCTCTCCCTTCCCTGCCCACCTGTCATTCCCCTCTCCCTCCCCTGCCCCCTGTCATTCCCCTCTCCCTCCCCTGCCCCCTGTCATTCCCATCTCCCTCTCCTGCCCCCTGTCATCCACCTGTCATTCCCATCTCCCTCCCCTGCCCCCTGTCAATCCCCTCTCCCTCTCCTGCCCCCTGTCATTCCCCTCTCCCTCCCCTGCCCTCTTGTCATTCCCCTCTCCCTCCCCTGCCCCTGTCATTCCCCTCTCTCCCTCCCCTGCCCACCTGTCATTCCCCTATCCCTCCCCTGCCCACCTGTCATTCCCCTCTCCCTCTCCTGCCCCCTGTCATTCCCCTCTCCCTCTCCTGCCTCCTGTCATTCCCCTTTCTCTCCCCTGCCCACCTGTCATTCCCCTCTCCCTCTCCTGCCCCCTGTCATTCCCCTCTCCCACCCCGGCCCCCTGTCATTCCCCTCTCCCTCTCCTGCCCCCTGTCATTCCCCTCTCCCTCCCCTGCCCACCTGTCATTCCCCTCTTCCTCTCCTACCCCCTGTCATTCCCCTTTCTCTCCCCTGCCCCCTGTCATTCCCCTCTCCCTCTCCTGCCCCCTGTCATTCCCCTCTCCCACCCCGGCCCCCTGTCATTCCCCTCTCCCTCTCCTGCCCCCTGTCATTCCCCTCTCCCTCTCCTGCCCACCTGTCATTCCCCTCTTCCTCTCCTACCCCCTGTCATTCCCCTCTCCCTCTCCTGCCCCCTGTCATTCCCCTCTCCCTCCCCTGCCCCTGTCATTCCCCTCTCCCTCTCCTGCCCCCTGTCATTCCCCTCTCCCTCTCCTGCCCCCTGTCATTCCCCTCTCTCTCACCTGCCCCCTGTCGTTCCCCTCTCCCTCTCCTGCCCCCTGTCATTCCCCTCTCCCTCCCCTGCCCACCTGTCATTCCTCTCTCCCTCCCCTGCCCCCTGTCATTCCCCTCTCCCTCCCCTGCCCCCTGTCATTCCCCTCTCCCTCAGCTGCCCCCTGTCATTCCCCTCTCCCTCTCCTGCCCCCTGTCATTCCCCTCTCCCTCCCCTGCCCCCTGTCATTCCCCTCTCCCTCTCCTGCCCCCTGTCATTCCCCTCTCCCTTCCCTGCCCACCTGTCATTCCCCTCTCCCTCCCCTGCACCCTGTCATTCCCCTCTCCCTCCCCTGCCCCCTGTCATTCCCATCTCCCTCTCCTGCCCCCTGTCATCCACCTGTCATTCCCATCTCCCTCCCCTGCCCCCTGTCAATCCCCTCTCCCTCTCCTGCCCCCTGTCATTCCCCTCTCCCTCCCCTGCCCTCTTGTCATTCCCCTCTCCCTCCCCTGCCCCTGTCATTCCCCTCTCTCCCTCCCCTGCCCACCTGTCATTCCCCTATCCCTCCCCTGCCCACCTGTCATTCCCCTCTCCCTCTCCTGCCCCCTGTCATTCCCCTCTCCCTCTCCTGCCTCCTGTCATTCCCCTTTCTCTCCCCTGCCTCCTGTCATTCCCCTTTCTCTCCCCTGCCCCCTGTCATTCCCCTCTCCCTCTCCTGCCCCCTGTCATTCCCCTCTCCCACCCCGGCCCCCTGTCATTCCCCTCTCCCTCTCCTGCCCCCTGTCATTCCCCTATCCCTCCCCTGCCCACCTGTCATTCCCCTCTCCCTCTCCTGCCCCCTGTCATTCCCCTCTCCCTCTCCTGCCTCCTGTCATTCCCCTTTCTCTCCCCTGCCTCCTGTCATTCCCCTTTCTCTCCCCTGCCCCCTGTCATTCCCCTCTCCCTCTCCTGCCCCCTGTCATTCCCCTCTCCCACCCCGGCCCCCTGTCATTCCCCTCTCCCTCTCCTGCCCCCTGTCATTCCCCTCTCCCTCCCCTGCCCACCTGTCATTCCCCTCTCCCTCTCCTGCCCCCTGTCATTCCCCTCTCCCACCCCGGCCCCCTGTCATTCCCCTCTCTCTCCTGCCCCCTGTCATTCCCCTCTCCCTCCCCTGCCCACCTGTCATTCCCCTCTCCCTCTCCTGCCCCCTGTCATTCCCCTCTCCCTCCCCTGCCCCCTGTCATTCCCCTCTCCCTCTCCCTCTCCTGCCCCCTGTCATTCCCCTCTCCCTCTCCTGCCCCCTGTCATTCCCCTCTCTCTCCCCTGCCCCCTGTCGTTCCCCTCTCCCTCTCCTGCCCCCTGTCATTCCCCTCTCCCTCCCCTGCCCCCTGTCATTCCCATCTCCCTCTCCTGCCCCCTGTCATTCCCCTCTCCCTCTCCTGCCTCCTGTCATTCCCCTTTCTCTCCCCTGCCTCCTGTCATTCCCCTTTCTCTCCCCTGCCCCCTGTCATTCCCCTCTCCCTCTCCTGCCCCCTGCCATTCCCTTCTCCCTCCCCTGCCCACTTGTCATTCCCCTCTCCCTCCCTTGCCCACCTGTCATTCCCCTCTCCCTCCCCTGCCCACCTGTCATTCCCCTCTCTCCCCCCTGCCCCCTGTCATTCCTCTCTCTCTCCCCTGCCCCCTGTTATTCCCCTCTCCCTCCCCTGCCCCCTGTCATTCCCATCTCCCTCCCCTGCCCACCTGTCATTCCCATCTCCCTCCCCTGCCCACCTGTCATTCCCTTCTCCCTCCCCTGCCCCCTGTCATTCCCCTCTCCCTCCCCTGCCCACCTGTCATTCCCCTCTCCCTCCCCTGACCACCTGTCATTCCCCTCTCCCTCCCCTGCCCACCTGTCGTTCCCCTCTCCCTCCCCTGCCACCTGTCATTCCCCTCTCCCTCCCCTGCCCCATGTCTCCCCACCCCAGTGTCTCCGCAGCCCCCCAATAGCCTCCCCAGTATAATACCCTGATAAATCAGCCAAGCCTCCTTCTCCACCAGGCTAGACCATGCCAAGCCAGACAAGACCAGGCCAGGCCAGGCCAGGCCAGAGCAGACAGGTTATTGTTGATGTCTGTCTGGAAGGAACTCCTGGTAGGACCTCCTCTCCAGACCCGCAGTAAAAGCGAGGAGGATGTGTGGTATTAACACAACAGGACTATTTAGGGTTGTGGTCAGCTCAGTTCCTTGTTAGTGCCTTTTTCTCCTAGAGAGCAGTTTCTTTCTCCTTGGTTGTTATGATAAGAGGGTCACAGGGTCTGGTGAGTGTAATAATGATGTACTGTATCGTTTGGTCCTCGGCTCTCTTGTTGTTAGAGATCTAACCAGATACGGCGTATGTATATCATCTACATTTGCACAAAGAAATCACATAACTGTCAGAGTTCTTCAATGGTGTTACATCAGATCATGTCTACTAATGGTTAAAAGCCCTGACAGAACCCCCCATGCAGTCTCATCTCAGAGAAGAATGATAATTAGGTGACAGTCCCAGACTCAGCATCCTCCCTCCCTTCCTCCCTCCTGACCAGACCAGACCAGACCTAACCTGCGTTATGCAGCCTAAGCGATCGTGACATCAGTTTATGACCAAGCAGGGACCAATGTCTATGACGTGTGTGTGTGTTTGGGAACAAGGAGTGGGGTCAGTGTGTTTGTGTCTGGATCCTAATCCCAGAGGTGTTATCAGCCTGGTCCGGGTGATGAGGGTTCCCTTCCCCCTATAGGCTGCAGGTGCTGGGGGTCAGCCGGTGTGCCCAGACAGTCCCTACTCTGACCCTTGACCCCTAACTGTCGGCAAGCTCAGGGGTCACCCTAAACACTGATACAGATGACTGATACACAAACACACATACACACACACCTGGTAGTAAACAACAACAGCACAGCGTTGCTGGGGAGGGGAGATGACACACACACACAACGTCACACTGCACGTGTGTACATGATCTGAGGGCACTAAACTGTCAATCAACGCGTGCTGATGTTTTAGATGTTTGGATTTGAACAGGTTTACTGTCCATGTAGAAATGTTCATTGTCCTAATCAGATTCTTCTGTTGTCTTGTGTATTTTCAGATGCTGAGGCTACAATGGCAATGCAGTGAACGGATCAAGCATCAATGTCCTGACCAGACCTGACCAGACCTGACCAGAACTGACCAGACCTGCATAATGTCCTGACCTGACCTGACCAGACCTGACCAAAACTGACCAGACCTGCATAATGTCCTGACCTGACCAGACCAGACCTGACCAGACCTGACCTGACCAGACCTGCCCTGACCTGACCAGCATAATGTCCTGACCTGACCTGACCTGACCAGACCTGACCTGACCAGACCAGCATAATGTCCTGACCAGATCTGACCTGACCTGACCTGACCTGACCTGACCTGACCTGACCAGACCAGCATAATGTCCTGACCAGATCTGACCTGACCTGACCAGACCAGCCCAGCGTAATGTCCTGACCAGACCTGACCAGCACAATGTCCTGACCTGACCTGACCTGACCTGAACAGACCTGAACTGCCATGACCAGACCTGACCAGACCAGACCTGACCAGCATAATGTCCTGACCTGACCTGACCTGACCTGAACAGACCTGAACTGCCATGACCAGACCTGACCAGACCAGACCTGACCAGCATAATGTCCTGACCAGATCTGACCTGACCTGGCCAGACCTGACCAGACCAGACCTGACCTGACCTGACCAGACCTGACCTGACCAGCATAATGTCCTGACCAGATCTGACCAGACCTGACCAGACCTGACCAGACCAGACCAGACCTGACCTGAACAGCATACAACCTGGTCTGACCTGACCAGACCTGACCAGCATAATGTCCTGAACTGACCAGACCTGACCTGACCTGACCAGACCTGACCTGACCAGACCTGACCTGACCAGCATAATGTCCTGACCAGATCTGACCAGACCTGACCAGACCTGACCAGACCAGACCAGACCTGACCTGAACAGCATACAACCTGGTCTGACCTGACCAGACCTGACCAGTATAATGTCCTGAACTGACCAGACCTGACCTGACCAGATCAGACCTGACCTGACCTGACCTGACCTGACCAGACCTGACCTGACCTGACCTGACCTGACCTGACCAGATCTGACCTGACCTGACCTGACCTGACCAGACCAGACCTGAACTGACCTGACCTGACCAGCATAATGACCTGACCTGACCAGACCTGACCAGACCTGACCTGACCAGACCTGACCAAAACTGACCAGACCTGCATAATGTCCTGACCTGACCAGACCAGACCTGACCAGACCTGACCTGACCAGACCTGCCCTGACCTGACCAGCATAATGTCCTGACCTGACCTGACCTGACCAGACCTGACCTGACCAGACCAGCATAATGTCCTGACCAGATCTGACCTGACCTGACCTGACCTGACCTGACCTGACCAGACCAGCATAATGTCCTGACCAGATCTGACCTGACCTGACCAGACCAGCCCAGCGTAATGTCCTGACCAGACCTGACCAGCACAATGTCCTGACCTGACCTGACCTGACCTGAACAGACCTGAACTGCCATGACCAGACCTGACCAGACCAGACCTGACCAGCATAATGTCCTGACCAGATCTGACCTGACCTGGCCAGACCTGACCAGACCAGACCTGACCTGACCTGACCAGACCTGACCTGACCAGCATAATGTCCTGACCAGATCTGACCAGACCTGACCAGACCTGACCAGACCAGACCAGACCTGACCTGAACAGCATACAACCTGGTCTGACCTGACCAGACCTGACCAGCATAATGTCCTGAACTGACCAGACCTGACCTGACCAGACCAGACCTGACCTGACCTGAACAGCATACAACCTGGTCTGACCTGACCAGACCTGACCAGTATAATGTCCTGAACTGACCAGACCTGACCTGACCAGACCAGACCTGACCTGACCTGAACAGCATACAACCTGGTCTGACCAGACCTGACCTGACCAGCATAATGTCCTGACCAGACCTGACCAGACCTGACCAGACCAGACCAGACCTGACCTGAACAGCATACAACCTGGTCTGACCTGACCAGACCTGACCAGTATAATGTCCTGAACTGACCAGACCTGACCTGACCAGACCAGACCTGACCTGACCTGAACAGCATACAACCTGGTCTGACCTGACCAGACCTGACCAGTATAATGTCCTGAACTGACCAGACCTGACCTGACCAGATCAGACCTGACCTGACCTGACCTGACCTGACCAGACCTGACCTGACCTGACCTGACCAGATCTGACCTGACCTGACCTGACCTGACCAGACCAGACCTGAACTGACCTGACCTGACCAGCATAATGACCTGACCTGACCAGACCTGACCAGACCTGACCTGACCAGACCTGACCTGGCCTGACCAGACCTGACCTGACCAGCATAATGTCCTGGCCAGATCTGACCTGACCAGACCTGACCTGACCAGACCAGACCTGACCTGACCAGCATAATGACCTGACCAGACCTGACCTGACCTGACCAGCATAATATCCTGACCTCACCTGACCTGACCTGACCTGACCTGACCAGCATAATGATCTGATCAGATCAGACCAGACCAGCATAATGTCCTGACCAGATTTGACCAGACCTGACCAGACCTGACCAGACCAGACCAGACCTGACCTGAACAGCATACAACCTGGTCTGACCTGACCAGACCTGACCAGCATAATGTCCTGAACTGACCAGACCTGACCTGACCAGACCAGACCTGACCTGACCTGAACAGCATACAACCTGGTCTGACCTGACCAGACCTGACCAGCATAATGTCCTGAACTGACCAGACCTGACCAGACCAGACCAGACCTGACCTGACCAGACCTGACCTGACCAGACCTGACCAGACCAGACCTGACCTGACCAGACCTGACCTGACCAGACCAGACCTGACCTGACCTGAACAGCATACAACCTGGTCTGACCTGACCAGACCTGACCAGACCTGACCAGACCAGACCAGACCAGACCTGACCTGACCTGAACAGCATACAACCTGGTCTGACCTGACCAGACCTGACCAGCATAATGTCCTGAACTGACCAGACCTGACCTGACCTGACCTGACCAGACCTGACCAGACCAGACCAGACCTGACCTGACCAGACCTGACCTGACCAGACCAGACCTGACCTGAACAGCATACAACCTGGTCTGACCTGACCAGACCTGACCAGCATAATGTCCTGAACTGACCAGACCTGACCAGACCTGACCTGACCTGACCTGACCTGAACAGCATACAACCTGGTCTGACCTGACCAGACCTGACCAGCATAATGTCCTGAACTGACCAGACCTGACCAGACCAGACCAGACCTGACCTGACCAGACCTGACCTGACCTGACCTGACCAGACACAGAGAAGAGGTAAAGCCTCCTCTGTGATTGGAATAAGGGTCAGTAAAAAGACCGGAGGATTTAGTTGATCACCTAGTTTTTATTTGTGGACAGGTAAGGTGGAGTCTTAACATGGAAAGGTGAGTTAATACAAGGTGGATTTTTTATTTTGAATAGTTTTATTAGATCAAAATGAAATATGTTTTAACTAGTGTTATGTGGATATTGGTTGAGGCCCTAAGGGATCATTTAGAGTAATGAATTTAAAAGTAATATATTTCATTTTGCTCAAGATTTTGTACGCCTTTGCACTTCAACTTCATACTTGTATCCATATAATGCTCATATCATTGATTGTAATAACTATTTTTAATGTAAAAATTAAGGGATGCTGCATATTTCATTATTTTGTGGTAAAAAATACAAATAAAGTGAACGTATTTGCAAAAATAAAAGCTGCCTCAACTATTTTACTTTCTCTTTACATTTGAATGTGTCAAGGGACAATATTGAAGTTGATCAATGACCATACAGTGCATTTGGAAAGTATTCAGACCCCTCAACTTTTCTACATTTTGTTACGTTACAGCCTTATTCTAGAATTGATTAAATATTTTCCCCCCTCATCAATCTACACACATTACCCCATTATGACAAAGCAAAAACAGGTTTTTAGATTTTTTAAGCAAAAGAAAAGACTGAAATAGCACATTTATATAAGTATTCAGACCCTTTACTCAGTACTTTGTTGAAGTACCTTTGGCAGCAATTACAGCCTTGAGTCTTCTTGGGTATGACACACAAGCTTGGCACACCCGTATTTTGGGAGTTTCTCCCATTCCTCTCTGCAGATCCTCTCAAGCTCTGTCAGGTTGGATGGGGACCATTGCTGCACAGCTATTTTCAGGTTTCTCCAGAGATGTTTGATCATGTTCAAATACAGGCTCTGGCTGGGCCACTCAAGGACATTCATAGACTTGTCCTGAAGCCACTCCTGTGTCATCTTGGCTGTGTGCTTAGGGTTGTTGTCCTGTTGGAAGGTGAACCTTCGCCCCGGTCGGAGGTCCTGAGGACTTTGGAGCAGGTTTTCATCAAGGATCTCTCTGTACTTTGTTCTGTTCATCTTTGCCTAGATCCTGACTAGTCTCCCAGTCCCTGCAGCTGAAAAACATCCCCACAGCATGATGCTGCCCTCACCATGCTCACACTGCCTCCACCATGCTCACCGTAGGGATGGTGCCAGGTTAATTCCAGACATGACGCTTGGCATTCAGGCCAAAGAGTTCAATCTTGTATTCATCAGACCAGAGAATCTTGTTTCTCATGGTCTGAGAGTCTTTAGGTGCCTTTTGGGAAACTCCAAGCGGGCTGTGTTCTTGGGGACAGTCAATGCTGCAGAAATGTTTTGGAACTCTTCCCCAGATCTGTGCCTCGACACGATCCTGTCTCTGTGCTCTACGGACAATTCCTTTGTCCTCATGGCTTTGCTCTGACATGCATTGTCAACTGTGGGACTATCAGAACTCAGGATAAGACCCAGATGCAGACAGCTAGAGTCACAGATGTTTATTGACCCAAACAGGGAGCAGGCAAAAGAGGTCCGTAATCCAGGGCAGAGTCAATAAGGTACAGAACAGCAGGGAGGCTTGGGGTCAGGACAGGCAGAGGTTCTTAAACGGGTCAAAGTCAGGCAGGTACAGAACAGCAGGGAGGCTCAGGGTCAGGACAGGCAGAGGTTCTTAAATGGGTCAAAGTCAGGCAGGTACAGAACAGCAGGCAGGCTCAGTTCAGGACAGGCAGAGGTTCTTAAATGGGTCAAAGTCAGGCAGGTACAGAACCGCAGGGAGACTCGTGGTCAGGACAGGCAGAGGTTCTTAAATGGGTCAAAGTCAGGCAGGTACAGAACAGCAGGGAAACTCGTGTTCAGGACAGGCAGAGGTTCTTAAATGGGTCAAAGTCAGGCAGGTACAGAACAGCAGGGAAACTCGTGTTCAGGACAGGCAGAGGTTCTTAAACGGGTCAAAGTCAGGCAGTTCAGGACAGGCAGAGGTTCTTAAATGGGTCAAAGTCAGGCAGGTACAGAACCACAGGGAGGCTCGTGGTCAGGACAGGCAGAGGTTCTTAAATGGGTCAAAGTCAGGCAGGTACAGAACAGCAGGGAGGCTCGTGGTCAGGACAGGCAGAGGTTCTTAAACGGGTCAAAGTCAAGCAGGTACAGAACAGCAGGCAGGCTTGGGTCAGGGCAGACAGAACGGTCAGAACCAGGGTAACTAGGGAACAGAACTTGAGAAAGCAGGGATACAGGAAATCTCCAGTTTGGACTCCAGACCAAAGGACAGATTTCCACCGGTCTAATGTCCATTGTTCGTGTTTCTTGGGCCAAGCGGTCTTTTCTTCTTATTGGTGTCCTTTAGTAGTGGTTTCTTTGCAGCAATTCGACTGAAGCTGTGATTCACTCAGTCTACTCTGAACAGTTGATGTTGAGATGTGTCTGTTACTTGAACTGTGTGATGCATTTATTTGGGCTGCAATTTCTGAGGCTGGTAACTCTAATTAACTTATTCTCTGCAACAGAGGTAATTCTGGGACTTCCTTTCCTGTGACGGTCTTTATGAGAGCCAGTTTCATCATAGTGCTTGATGGTTTTTGCAACTGAACTTGAAGAAACTTTCAAAGTTCTTGAAATGTTCTGTATTGACTGACCTTCATGTCTTAAAGTAATGATGGACTGTCATTTCTCTTTGCTTATTTGAGCTGTTCTTGCTATAATATGGACCTGGTCTTTTACCAAATAGGACTATCTTCTGTATACCACCCCTACCTTGTCACAACACAACTGATTGGCTCAAACGCATTAAGAAGAAAATAAATGCCACAAATTAGCCTTTTAAAAAGGCACACCTGTTAATTGAAATGCATGGCAGGTGACTACCTCATGAAGCTGGTTGAGAGAATGCCAAGAGTGTGCAAAGCTGTCATCAAGGCAAAGGGTGGCTACTTTGAAGAATCTCAAATATAAAATATATTTTGATTTGTTTAGCAGTTTTTAGTTACTACATGATTCCATATGTGTTATTTCATAGTGTTAATGTCATCGATATTCTACAATGTAGAAAATAGTGATAATAAAGAAAAACCCTTGAATGAGTAGGTGTTCTAAAACTTTTGACAGAGTGTAGTTTTGACAGAGTGCAGTTATTCAGATCCTCTCAGAGTTACCCTGAAGGACCAGAGAGCAGACAGTTAAACCAAGTGGCCAACATTGTTGGTGTCAATTTGTTCCCTGCGTGTGTGTGAGCATAGGGGGTGTTGAAGCAAGCTGCTGGAGCTGAAGAAAGCGCTGCACACACACACACATACACCGGCCTTGTTTATTGGTTATCACACCTCCTATTGTTTTCTCCCAACAGCCAGTTCATGCGATGCCCCAATGCCCCCAGTGCGCTCCAGTGCTCTGGCTGAAATGGGCTCCCTGCCCCCCCCCCCCCCCAGACTGGGGATGACCTGAAATTAGAGCCAAGTCGCCATGGCCGAAGGCTGTGACTCGGCCACCAGGAGAGGAGGCCCTAGGCCCTGGCCTGAAAGAAAGAGGGAGATTATCCCATTCTGCCCGGCCAGTCAGCAGTGGTGGTATTGACCCGGGCCCACCCAGGGAGAGTCCAGTGAGCCGTGAGATGGCCTGATATACATGCTTACTGAGCTGGACAGATTCCCTCACTCTCACCAGGGATAAACTCAACCTTACAAGGCACTGTCTTAAACACTGCTCTGGAGATTACAGGAGTGACCCCCTCTCTGGGTGGAAACACACACACACACACACACACACACACACACACACACACACACACACACACACACACACACACACACACACACACACACACACACACACACACACACACACACACACACACACACACACACACACACACACAGCAGAGACCTCATCCTATTCACTGTCCAGGCTACCATTAGGTGTTTGGCAAGGCTTCTCATTGTTTCTGTCCTGTGAGGCGAAGAGGGGTCATCAGAACAGAACGGGCCAAGCATCCTACAGGGGCCTGGTGGGAAACATTCTGAAATGATAGTAAATAACACCAACAATATATTGGCAATTACTGTATCAATATCTTCAGTTATGATGACTATTGTGAAGAAACAAGGTGAGAGAATTTAAACTCAAACTAAACGGGTCAACACTATCCACTATCCAGTTCTGGGGTCTGTTGGCAAACATTAAATAAAACAAATAAATATACCTGTAGTTTTTCTAGACCCAGTCAACGTAACTTATATTTACTTAAATAAAATATCTGATTACCCCTAAAGTTTGCTGACACAGACTTAATCACTATATGGGGCATAAACCCTACAATATGTCCACTAATATTCAGCTACACAAAACACTTGCTAGAGTTATTTGCTATAAAAGTCTACAAATGACTTATCCCACAAATAAGACCCAATGTTGATGTATGTCCCTGGTTACAATTGCTGTATGTTTGAATATGTTTTGACATTTGCTTCCCTAATGTGGAAAAACATTCTGTATTTTTTATATTTTTAATTTCACCTATCAAATAACAACTGGACAACAGCACAATGAACAGACAACTCCTCTGAGCAAAATAACCTTAACCAAATGTTGTATGCTATTTGAATTCATTTGAAATTTTTTTACCATTTACTGTGGTATGTCATATGGCCCGAACCTAGCCATCCAGCTTCCTCTCCACTGTCCAATGACTTCCTATGACAACAAACAGTTCCTCCCTCCAGGGCAGTAAAAGTCCTATGGACTGTAATCAAAGGGATTAGGGGTGGCCATTGTCCTTTAATTGAGGCACTATTTGCCAGTTAGGAGTGGTAGTTTGTTTGTAGGTGCCTAACAACCCCAAACATTACTGACACAAATTACCTTTACAATGACAGAGCAGTAGACAAAGCAGGCCTATGTCATGCATATGACCAATTAAAGCAAATAAGAGTCCACAGAAAAACAAAGGAAATAGAACATAATTATCTATAAAAAAAATCCTATTAATAATTAGATGAAGTATTAATGAACATGATGACAATTTCTCTTTTTTATTGGAATTGTGTTTGATATATTCAGACTATTGAAGGTGTATATTATAGTCAGACTATTAAAGGTGTATGTTATATTCAGACTATTAAAGGTGTATGATATATTCAGACTATTAAAGGTGTATGTTATATTCAGACTATTAACGGTGTATGATATATTCAGACTATTAAAGGTGTATGTTATATTCAGACTATTAAAGGTGTATATTATATTCAGACTATTAAAGGTGTATGATATATTCAGACTATTAAAGGTGTATATTATATTCAGACTATTAAAGGTGTATGTTATATTCAGACTATTAAAGGTGTATATTATATTCAGACTATTAAAGGTGTATGATATATTCAGACTATTAAAGGTGTATATTATATTCAGACTATTAAAGGTGTATGTTATATTCAGACTATTAAAGGTGTATGATATATTCAGACTATTGAAGGTGTATATTATATTCAGACTATTAAAGGTGTATGATATATTCAGAAAATTAAAGGTGTATATTATATTCAGATTATTAAAGGTGTATGATATATTCAGAAAATTAAAGGTGTATATTATATTCAGATTATTAAAGGTGTATATTATATTCAGAATATTAAAGGTGTATGATATATTCAGAATATTAAAGGTGTATGATATATTCAGACGATTAAAGGTGTATGTTATATTCAGACTATTAAAGGTGTATATTATATTCAGACTACTAAAGGTGTATGTTATATTCAGACTATTAAAGGTGTATGTTATAGTCAGACTATTAAAGGTGTATGTTATATTCAGACTAATAAAGGTTTGTATTATATTCAGACTATTAAAGGTGTATATTATATTCAGACTATTAAAGGTGTATGTTATAGTCAGACTATTAAAGGTGTATGTTATATTCAGACTAATAAAGGTTTGTATTATATTCAGACTATTAAAGGTGTATGATATATTCAGACTATTAAAGGTGTTTATTATATTCAGACTATTAAAGGTGTATGATATATTCAGACTATTAAAGGTGTATATTATATTCAGACTATTAAAGGTGTATGATATATTCAGACTATTAAAGGTGTATGTTATAGTCAGACTATTAAAGGTGTATATTATATTCAGACTATTAAAGGTTCATGTTATATTCAGACTATTAAAGGTGTATGTTACAGTCAGACTATTAAAGGTGTATGATATATTCAGACTATTAAAGGTGTATGTTATAGTCAGACTATTAAAGGTGTATATTATATTCAGACTATTAAAGGTGTATATTACATTCAGACTATTAAAGGTGTATGTTATTAACAGACTATTAAAGGTGTATGTTATATTCAGAATATTAAAGGTGTATGATATATTCAGACTATTAAAGGTGTATATTATATTCAGACTATTAAAGGTGTATGATATATTCAGACTATTAAAGGTGTATGTTATAGTCAGACTATTAAAGGTGTATATAATATTCAGACTATTAAAGGTTCATGTTATATTCAGACTATTAAAGGTGTATGTTATATTCAGACTAATAAAGGTTTGTATTATATTCAGACTATTAAAGGTGTATGTTATAGTCAGACTATTAAAGGTGTATGTTATATTCAGACTATTAAAGGTGTATATTATATTCAGACTATTAAAGGTGTATATTATATTCAGACTATTAAAGGTGTATGTTATATTCAGAATATTAAAGGTGTATGATATATTCAGACTATTAAAGGTGTATGTTATATTCAGACTATTAAAGGTGTATATTATATTCAGACTATTAAAGGTGTATATTATATTCAGACTATTAAAGGTGTATGATATATTCAGACTATTAAAGGTGCATGTTATATTCAGACTATTCAAGGTGTATATTATATTCAGACTATTAAATGTGTATGATATATTCAGACTATTAAAGGTGTATGTTATATTCAGACTATTAAAGGTGTATGTTATATTCAGACTATTAAAGGTGTATGTTATATTCAGAATATTAAAGGTGTATGATATATTCAGACTATTAAAGGTGTATATTATATTCAGACTATTAAAGGTGTATGATATATTCAGACTATTAAAGGTGTATGTTATAGTCAGACTATTAAAGGTGTATGATATATTCAGACTATTAAAGGTGTATGTTATATTCAGACTATTAAAGGTGTATGTTATAGTCAGACTATTAAAGGTGTAAGATATATTCAGACTATTAAAGGTGTATGTTATATTCAGACTATTAAAGGTGTGTGATATATTCAGACTATTAAAGGTGTATGTTATATTCAGACTATTAAAGGTGTATGATATATTCAGACTATTAAAGGTGTATGTAATATTCAGACTATTAAAGGTGTATATTATATTCAGAGTATTCAAGGTGTATGATATATTCAGAATGTTAAAGGTGTATATTATTTTCAGACTATTAAAGGTGTATATTGTATTCAGACTATTAAAGGTGTATGTTATATTCAGACTATTAAAGGTGTATGTTATATTCAGACTATTAAAGGTGTATGACTATTAAAGGCGTATGATATATTGAGACTATTAAAGTTGTATGTTATATTCAGACTATTAAAGGTGTATGTTATATTCAGACTATTAAAGATGTATGTTATATTCAGACTATTAAAGGTGTATGATATATTCAGACTATTAAAGGTGTATGATATATTCAGACTATTAAAGGTGTATGTTATATTCAGACTATTAAAGGTGTATATTATATTCAGACTATTAAAGGTGTATGTTATGTTCAGACTATTAAAGGTGTATGTTATATTCAGACTATTAAAGGTGTATGACACATTCAGACTATTAAAGGTGTATATTATATTCAGACTATTAAAGGTGTATATTATATTCAGACTATTAAAGGTTAATGTTATATTCAGACTATTAAAGGTGTATGTTATATTCAGACTAATAAAGGTTTGTATTATATTCAGACTATTAAAGGTGTATGATATATTCAGATTATTAAAGGTGTATGATATATTCAGACTATTAAAGGTGTATGATATATTCAGACTATTAAAGGTGTATGTTATATTCAGACTATTAAAGGTGTATGATATATTCAGACTATTAAAGGTGTATATTACATTCAGACTATTAAAGGTGTATGTTATTAACAGACTATTAAAGGTGTATGTTATATTCAGAATATTAAAGGTGTATGATATATTCAGACTATTAAAGGTGTATGTTATATTCAGACTATTAAAGGTGTATATTATATTCAGACTATTAAAGGTGTATATTACATTCAGACTATTAAAGGTGTATGTTATTAACAGACTATTAAAGGTGTATGTTATATTCAGAATATTAAAGGTGTATGATATATTCAGACTATTAAAGGTGTATGTTATATTCAGACTATTAAAGGTGTATGATATATTCAGACTATTAAAGGTGTATGTGATAGTCAGACTATTAAAGGTGTATGATATATTCAGACTATTAAAGGTGTATGTTATATTCAGACTATTAAAGGTGTATGTTATAGTCAGACTATTAAAGGTGTAAGATATATTCAGACTATTAAAGGTGTATGTTATTAACAGACTATTAAAGGTGTATGTTATATTCAGAATATTAAAGGTGTATGATATATTCAGACTATTAAAGGTGTATATTATATTCAGACTATTAAAGGTGTATGATATATTCAGACTATTAAAGGTGTATGTTATAGTCAGACTATTAAAGGTGTATATTATATTCAGACTATTAAAGGTTCATGTTATATTCAGACTATTAAAGGTGTATGTTATATTCAGACTAATAAAGGTTTGTATTATATTCAGACTATTAAAGGTGTATGTTATAGTCAGACTATTAAAGGTGTATGTTATATTCAGACTATTAAAGGTGTATATTATATTCAGACTATTAAAGGTGTATATTATATTCAGACTATTAAAGGTGTATGTTATATTCAGAATATTAAAGGTGTATGATATATTCAGACTATTAAAGGTGTATGTTATATTCAGACTATTAAAGGTGTATATTATATTCAGACTATTAAAGGTGTATATTATATTCAGACTATTAAAGGTGTATGATATATTCAGACTATTAAAGGTGCATGTTATATTCAGACTATTCAAGGTGTATATTATATTCAGACTATTAAATGTGTATGATATATTCAGACTATTAAAGGTGTATGTTATATTCAGACTATTAAAGGTGTATGTTATATTCAGACTATTAAAGGTGTATGTTATATTCAGAATATTAAAGGTGTATGATATATTCAGACTATTAAAGGTGTATATTATATTCAGACTATTAAAGGTGTATGATATATTCAGACTATTAAAGGTGTATGTTATAGTCAGACTATTAAAGGTGTATGATATATTCAGACTATTAAAGGTGTATGTTATATTCAGACTATTAAAGGTGTATGTTATAGTCAGACTATTAAAGGTGTAAGATATATTCAGACTATTAAAGGTGTATGTTATATTCAGACTATTAAAGGTGTGTGATATATTCAGACTATTAAAGGTGTATGTTATATTCAGACTATTAAAGGTGTATGATATATTCAGACTATTAAAGGTGTATGTAATATTCAGACTATTAAAGGTGTATATTATATTCAGAGTATTCTAGGTGTATGATATATTCAGAATGTTAAAGGTGTATATTATTTTCAGACTATTAAAGGTGTATATTGTATTCAGACTATTAAAGGTGTATGTTATATTCAGACTATTAAAGGTGTATGTTATATTCAGACTATTAAAGGTGTATGACTATTAAAGGCGTATGATATATTGAGACTATTAAAGTTGTATGTTATATTCAGACTATTAAAGGTGTATGTTATATTCAGACTATTAAAGATGTATGTTATATTCAGACTATTAAAGGTGTATGATATATTCAGACTATTAAAGGTGTATGATATATTCAGACTATTAAAGGTGTATGTTATATTCAGACTATTAAAGGTGTATATTATATTCAGACTATTAAAGGTGTATGTTATGTTCAGACTATTAAAGGTGTATGTTATATTCAGACTATTAAAGGTGTATGACACATTCAGACTATTAAAGGTGTATATTATATTCAGACTATTAAAGGTGTATATTATATTCAGACTATTAAAGGTTAATGTTATATTCAGACTATTAAAGGTGTATGTTATATTCAGACTAATAAAGGTTTGTATTATATTCAGACTATTAAAGGTGTATGATATATTCAGATTATTAAAGGTGTATGATATATTCAGACTATTAAAGGTGTATGATATATTCAGACTATTAAAGGTGTATGTTATATTCAGACTATTAAAGGTGTATGATATATTCAGACTATTAAAGGTGTATATTACATTCAGACTATTAAAGGTGTATGTTATTAACAGACTATTAAAGGTGTATGTTATATTCAGAATATTAAAGGTGTATGATATATTCAGACTATTAAAGGTGTATGTTATATTCAGACTATTAAAGGTGTATATTATATTCAGACTATTAAAGGTGTATATTACATTCAGACTATTAAAGGTGTATGTTATTAACAGACTATTAAAGGTGTATGTTATATTCAGAATATTAAAGGTGTATGATATATTCAGACTATTAAAGGTGTATGTTATATTCAGACTATTAAAGGTGTATGATATATTCAGACTATTAAAGGTGTATGTGATAGTCAGACTATTAAAGGTGTATGATATATTCAGACTATTAAAGGTGTATGTTATATTCAGACTATTAAAGGTGTATGTTATAGTCAGACTATTAAAGGTGTAAGATATATTCAGACTATTAAAGGTGTATGTTATATTCAGACTATTAAAGGTGTATGATATATTCAGACTATTAAAGGTGTATGTTATATTCAGACTATTAAAGGTGTATGATATATTCAGACTATTAAAGGTGTATATAATATTCAGACTATTAAAGGTGTATATTATATTCAGACTATTCAAGGTGTATGATATATTCAGAATATTAAAGGTGTATATTATATTCAGACTATTAAAGGTGTATATTATATTCAGACTATTAAAGGTGTATATTATATTCAGGCTGTTAAAGGTGTATATTGTATTCAGACTATTAAAGGTGTATGAAATATTCAGACTATTAAAGGTGTATGATATATTTAGAAAATTAAAGGTGTATATTATATTCAGACTATTAAATGTGTATATTATATTCAGATTATTAAAGGTGTATGATATATTCAGACTATTAAAGGTGAATATTATATTCAGACTATTAAAGGTGTATATTATATTCAGACTATTAAAGGTGTATATTATATTCAGACTATTAAAGGTGTATGATATATTCAGACTATTAAAGGTGTATGATATATTCAGACTATTAAAGGTGTATGATATATTCAGACTATTAAAGGTGAATATTATATTCAGACTATTAAAGGTGTATATTATATTCAGACTATTAAAGGTGTATATTATATTCAGACTATTAAAGGTGTATGATATATTCAGACTATTAAAGGTGTATGATATATTCAGACTATTAAAGGTGTATGATATATTCAGACTATTAAAGGTGTATGATATATTCAGAATATTAAAGGTGTATTTTATATTTAGAATATTAAAGGTTTACATTATATTCAGACTATTAAAGGTGTATATTATATTCAGACTATTAAAGGTGTATATTATATTCAGATTATTAAAGGTGTATTTTATATTTAGTATATTAAATGTGTATGTTAAATTCAGACTATTAAAGGTGTATATTATATTTAGAATATTAAAAGTGTATGATATATTCAGACGATTAAAGGTGTATATTATATTCAGACTATTAAAGGTGTATATTATATTCAGACTATTAAAGGTGTATGATATATTCAGACTATTAAAGGTGTATGATATATTTAGAATATTAAAGGTGTATATTATATTCAGACTATTAAAGGTGTATATTATATTCAGACTATTAAAGGTGTATATTATATTCAGACTATTAAAGGTGTATGATATATTCAGACTATTAAAGGTGTATGATATATTTAGAATATTAAAGGTGTATATTATATTCAGACTATTAAAGGTGTATATTATATTCAGACTATTAAAGGTGTATGATATTTTTAGAACATTAAAGGTGTATATTATATTTACAATATTAAAGGTGTATGATACATTCAGACTATTAAAGGTGTATGATATATTCAGACTATTAAAGGTGTATGATATATTCAGACTATTAGGGGTGTTTGTTATATTCAGATTATTAAAGGTGTCTTTTATATTCAGACTAATAAAGGTGTATATTATATTCAGACTATTAAAGGTGTATGTTATATTCAGACTATTGAAGGTGTATAAAATATTCAGACTATTAAAGGTTTATGATATATTTAGAAAATTAAAGGTGTATATTATATTCAGACTATTAAAGGTTCATGTTATATTCAGACTATTAAAGGTGTATGTTATATTCAGACTATTAAGGGTATATATTATAATCAGACTATTAAAGGTGTATATTATATTCAGACAATTAAAGGTGTATATTATATTCAGACTATTAAAGGTGTATGATATATTCAGACTATTAAAGGTGTATGTTATATTCAGACTAATAAAGGTGTATATTATATTCAGACTATTAAAGGTGTATGATATATTCAGACTATTAAAGGTGTATGTTATATTCAGACTATTAAAGGTTTATGTTATATTCAGCATATTAAAGGTGTATGATATATTCAGACTATTAAAGGTGTATATTATATTCAGACTATTAAAGGTGTATGATATATTCAGACTATTAAAGGTGTATGTTATAGTCAGACTATTAAAGGTGTATGATATATTCAGACTATTAAAGGTGTATGTTATATTCAGACTATTAAAGGTGTATGTTATATTCAGACTATTAAAGGTGTATGTTATATTCAGACTATTAAAGGTGTATGTCATATTCAGACTATTAAAGGTGTATGTTATATTCAGAATATTAAAGGTGTATGATATATTCAGACTATTAAAGGTGTATGTTATATTCAGACTATTAAAGGTGTATGATATATTCAGACTATTAAAGGTGTATGTTATATTCAGACTATTAAAGGTGTATGTAATAGTCAGACTATTAAAGGTGTAAGATATATTCAGACTATTAAAGGTGTATATTATATTCAGACTATTAAAGGTTCATGTTATATTCAGATTATTAAAGGTGTATGTTATATTCAGACTATTAAGGGTATATATTATATTCAGACTATTAAAGGTGTATATTATATTCAGACAATTAAAGGTGTATATTATATTCAGACTATTAAAGGTGTATGATATATTCAGACTATTAAAGGTGTATGTTATATTCAGACTAATAAAGGTGTATATTATATTCAGACTATTAAAGGTGTATGATATATTCACACTATTAAAGGTGTATGTTATATTCAGACTATTAAAGGTTTATGTTATATTCAGAATATTAAAGGTGTATTATATATTCAGACTATTAAAGGTGTATATTATATTCAGACTATTAAAGGTGTATGATATATTCAGAATGTTAAAGGTATATATTATATTCAGACTATTAAAGGTGTATATTATATTCAGACTATTAAAGGTGTATATTATATTCAGGCTGTTAAAGGTGTATATTGTATTCAGACTGTTAAAGGTGTATGAAATATTCAGACTATTAAAGGTGTATGATATATTTAGAAAATTAAAGGTGTATATTATATTCAGACTATTAAATGTGTATGTTATATTCAGACTATTAAAGGTGTATGATATATTCAGACTATTAAAGGTGTATGATATATTCAGACTATTAAAGGTGTATGATATATTCAGACTATTAAAGGTGTATGTTATATTCAGACTAATAAAGGTGTATATTATATTCAGACTATTAAAGGTGTATGATATATTCAGACTATTAAAGGTGTATGTTATATTCAGACTATTAAAGGTTTATGTTATATTCAGAATATTAAAGGTGTATGATATATTCAGACTATTAAAGGTGTATATTATATTCAGACTATTAAAGGTGTATGATATATTCAGACTATTAAAGGTGTATGTTATAGTCAGACTATTAAAGGTGTATGATATATTCAGACTATTAAAGGTGTATGTTATATTCAGACTATTAAAGGTGTATGTTATATTCAGACTATTAAAGGTGTATGTTATATTCAGACTATTAAAGGTGTATGTTATATTCAGACTATTAAAGGTGTATGTTATATTCAGAATATTAAAGGTGTATGATATATTCAGGCTATTAAAGGTGTATGTTATGTTCAGACTATTAAAGGTGTATGATATATTCAGACTATTAAAGGTGTATGTTATATTCAGACTATTAAAGGTGTATGTTATAGTCAGACTATTAAAGGTGTAAGATATATTCAGACTATTAAAGGTGTATGATACAGTGCCTTGCGAAAGTATTCGGCCCCCTTGAACTTTGCGACCTTTTGCCACATTTCAGGCTTCAAACATAAAGATATAAAACTGTATTTTTTTGTGAAGAATCAACAACAAGTGGGACACAGTCATGAAGTGGAACGACATTTATTGGATATTTCAAACTTTTTTAACAAATCAAAAACTGAAAAATTGGGCGTGCAAAATTATTCAGCCCCTTAAGTTAATACTTTGTAGCGCCACCTTTTGCTGCGATTACAGCTGTAAGTCGCTTGGGGTATGTCTCTATCAGTTTTGCACATCGAGAGACTGAATTTTTTTCCCATTCCTCCTTGCAAAACAGCTCGAGCTCAGTGAGGTTGGATGGAGAGCATTTGTGAACAGCAGTTTTCAGTTCTTTCCACAGATTCTCGATTGGATTCAGGTCTGGACTTTGACTTGGCCATTCTAACACCTGGGAATGTTTATTTTTGAACCATTCCATTGTAGATTTTGCTTTATGTTTTGGATCATTGTCTTGTTGGAAGACAAATCTCCGTCCCAGTCTCAGGTCTTTTGCAGACTCCATCAGGTTTTCTTCCAGAATGGTCCTGTATTTGGCTCCATCCATCTTCCCATCAATTTTAACCATCTTCCCTGTCCCTGCTGAAGAAAAGCAGGCCCAAACCATGATGCTGCCACCACCATGTTTGACAGTGGGGATGGTGTGTTCAGGCTTATGAGCTGTGTTGCTTTTACGCCAAACATAACATTTTGCATTGTTGCCAAAAAGTTCAATTTTGGTTTCATCTGACCAGAGCACCTTCTTCCACATGTTTGGTGTGTCTCCCAGGTGGCTTGTGGCAAACTTTAAACAACACTTTTTATGGATATCTTTAAGAAATGGCTTTCTTCTTGCCACTCTTCCATAAAGGCCAGATTTGTGCAATATACGACTGATTGTTGTCCTATGGACAGAGTCTCCCACCTCAGCTGTAGATCTCTGCAGTTCATCCAGAGTGATCATGGGCCTCTTGGCTGCATCTCTGATCAGTCTTCTCCTTGTATGAGCTGAAAGTTTAGAGGGATGGCCAGGTCTTGGTAGATTTGCAGTGGACTGATACTCCTTCCATTTCAATATTATCGCTTGCACAGTGCTCCTTGGGATGTTTAAAGCGTGGGAAATATTTTTGTATCCAAATCCGGCTTTAAACTTCTTCACAACAGTATCTCGGACCTGCCTGGTGTGTTCCTTGTTCTTCATGATGCTCTCTGCGCTTTTAACGGACCTCTGAGACTATCACAGTGCAGGTGCATTTATACGGAGACTTGATTACACACAGGTGGATTGTATTTATCATCATTAGTCATTTAGGTCAACATTGGATCATTCAGAGATCCTCACTGAACTTCTGGAGAGAGTTTGCTGCACTGAAAGTAAAGGGGCTGAATAATTTTGCACGCCCAATTTTTCAGTTTTTGATTTGTTAAAAAAGTTTGAAATATCCAATAAATGTCGTTCCACTTCATGATTGTGTCCCACTTGTTGTTGATTCTTCACAAAAAAATACAGTTTTATATCTTTATGTTTGAAGCCTGAAATGTGGCAAAAGGTCGCAAAGTTCAAGGGGGCCGAATACTTTCGCAAGGCACTGTATATTCAGACTATTAAAGGTGTATGTTATATTCAGACTATTAAAGGTGTATGATATATTCAGACTATTAAAGGTGTATATAATATTCAGACTATTAAAGTTGTATATTATATTCAGACTATTAAAGGTGTATATTATATTCAGGCTGTTAAAGGTGTATATTGTATTCAGACTATTAAAGGTGTATGAAATATTCAGACTATTAAAGGTGTATGATATATTTAGAAAATTAAAGGTGTATATTATATTCAGACTATTAAATGTGTATGTTATATTCAGACTCTTAAAGGTGTATGATATATTCAGACTAATAAAGGTGTATATTATATTCAGACTATTAAAGGTGTATATTATATTCAGACTATTAAAGGTGTATATTATATTCAGACTATTAAAGGTGTATGATATATTCAGACTATTAAAGGTGTATGATATTATTAGAACATTAAAGGTGTATATTATATTCAGACTATTAAAGGTGTATATTATATTCAGACTATTAAAGGTGTATGATATATTTAGAATATTAAAGGTGTATATTATATTCAGACTGTTAAAGGTGTATATTATATTCAGACTATTAAAGGTGTATGATATTTTTAGAACATTAAAGGTGTATATTATATTCAGACTATTAAAGGTGTATATTATATTCAGACTATTAAAGGTGTATGATATATTTAGAAAATTAAAGGTGTATATTATATTCAGACTATTAAAGGTGTATATTATATTCAGACTATTAAAGGTGTATATTATATTCAGACTATTAAAGGTGTATATTATATTTACAATATTAAAGGTGTATGATATATTCAGACTATTAAAGGTGTATGATATATTCAGACTATTAAAGGTGTATGTTATATTCAGACTATTAAAGGTGTATGATATATTCAGACTATTAGGGGTGTATGTTATATTCAGAATATTAAAGATGTATTTTATATTTAGAATATTAAAGGTTTACATTATATTCAGACTTTTAAAGGTGTATATTATATTCAGACTATTAAAGGTGTATATTGTATTCAGATTATTAAAGGTGTATTTTATATTTAGTATATTAAATGTGTATGTTAAATTCAGACTATTAAAGGTGTATATTATATTTAGAATATTAAAAGTGTATGATATATTCAGACGATTAAAGGTGTATATTATATTCAGACTATTAAAGGTGTATATTATATTCAGACTATTAAAGGTGTATGATATATTCAGACTATTAAAGGTGTATGATATATTTAGAATATTAAAGGTGTATATTATATTCAGACTATTAAAGGTGTATATTATATTCAGACTATTAAAGGTGTATGATATTTTTAGAACATTAAAGGTGTATATTATATTCAGACTATTAAAGGTGTATATTATATTCAGACTATTAAAAGTGTATGATATATTTAGAAAATTAAATGTGTATATTATATTCAGACTAGTAAAGGTGTATATTATATTCAGACTATTAAAGGTGTATGTTATATTCAGACCATTAAAGGTGTATATTATATTTACAATATTAAAGGTGTATGATACATTCAGACTATTAAAGGTGTATGATATATTCAGACTATTAAAGGTGTATGATATATTCAGACTATTAGGGGTGTGTGATATATTCAGATTATTAAAGGTGTATTTTATATTCAGACTAATAAAGGTGTATATTATATTCAGACTATTAAAGTTGTATGTTATATTCGGACTATTGAAGGTGTATGAAATATTCAGACTATTAAAGGTGTATGATATATTTAGAAAATTAAAGGTGTATATTATATTCAGACTATTAAAGGTTCATGTTATATTCAGACTATTAAAGGTGTATGTTATATTCAGACTATTAAGGGTATATATTATATTCAGACTATTAAAGGTGTATATTATATTCAGACTATTAAAGGTGTATGATATATTTAGACAATTAAAGGTGTATATTATATTCAGACTATTAAAGGTGTATATTATATTCAGACTATTAAAGGTGTATATTATATTCAGACTATTAAAGGTGTATATTATATTTACAATATTAAAGGTGTATGATATATTCAGACTATTAAAGGTGTATGATATATTCAGACTATTAAAGGTGTATGTTATATTCAGACTATTAAAGGTGTATGATATGTTCAGACTATTAGGGGTGTATGTTATATTCAGAATATTAAAGGTGTATTTTATATTTAGAATATTAAAGGTTTACATTATATTCAGACTTTTAAAGGTGTATATTATATTCAGACTATTAAAGGTGTATATTGTATTCAGATTATTAAAGGTGTATTTTATATTTAGTATATTAAATGTGTATGTTAAATTCAGACTATTAAAGGTGTATATTATATTTAGAATATTAAAAGTGTATGATATATTCAGACGATTAAAGGTGTATATTATATTCAGACTATTAAAGGTGTATATTATATTCAGACTATTAAAGGTGTATGATATATTCAGACTATTAAAGGTGTATGATATATTTAGAATATTAAAGGTGTATATTATATTCAGACTATTAAAGGCGTATATTATATTCAGACTATTAAAGGTGTATGATATATTTAGAAAATTAAATGTGTATGATACATTCAGACTATTAAAGGTGTATGATATATTCAGACTATTAAAGGTGTATGATATATTCAGACTATTAGGGGTGTGTGATATATTCAGATTATTAAAGGTGTATTTTATATTCAGACTAATAAAGGTGTATATTATATTCAGACTATTAAAGGTGTATGTTATATTCAGACTATTGAAGGTGTATGAAATATTCAGACTATTAAAGGTGTATGATATATTTAGAAAATTAAAGGTGTATATTATATTCAGACTATTAAAGGTTCATGTTATATTCAGACTATTAAAGGTGTATGTTATATTCAGACTATTAAGGGTATATATTATATTCAGACTATTAAAGGTGTATATTATATTCAGACAATTAAAGGTGTATATTATATTCAGACTATTAAAGGTGTATGATATATTCAGACTATTAAAGGTGTATGTTATATTCAGACTAATAAAGGTGTATATTATATTCAGACTATTAAAGGTGTATGATATATTCAGACTATTAAAGGTGTATGTTATATTCAGACTATTAAAGGTTTATGTTATATTCAGAATATTAAAGGTGTATGATATATTCAGACTATTAAAGGTGTATGTTATATTCAGACTATTAAAGGTGAATATTATAATCAGACTATTAAAGGTGTATGTTATATTCAGACTATTAAAGGTGTATATTATATTCAGACTATTAAAGGTGTATGATATATTCAGACTATTAAAGGTGTATGTTATAGTCAGACTATTAAAGGTGTATGATATATTCAGACTATTAAAGGTGTATGTTATATTCAGACTATTAAAGGTGTATGATATATTCAGACTATTAAAGGTGTATGTTATATTCAGACTATTAAAGGTGTATGTTATATTCAGACTATTAAAGGTGTATGTTATATTCAGACTATTAAAGGTGTATGTCATATTCAGACTATTAAAGGTGTATGTTATATTCAGAATATT
Source organism: Oncorhynchus mykiss (assembly GCF_057628025.1). Taxonomy (NCBI): domain Eukaryota; kingdom Metazoa; phylum Chordata; class Actinopteri; order Salmoniformes; family Salmonidae; genus Oncorhynchus; species Oncorhynchus mykiss. Next base: position 22,372,938 of record NC_143022.1, read on the forward strand.
AAAGGTGTATGATATATTCAGACTATTAAAGGTGTATGTTATATTCAGACTATTAAAGGTGTATGATATATTCAGACTATTAAAGGTGTATGTTATATTCAGACTATTAAAGGTGTATGTAATAGTCAGACTATTAAAGGTGTAAGATATATTCAGACTATTAAAGGTGTATATTATATTCAGACTATTAAAGGTTCATGTTATATTCAGATTATTAAAGGTGTATGTTATATTCAGACTATTAAGGGTATATATTATATTCAGACTATTAAAGGTGTATATTATATTCAGACAATTAAAGGTGTATATTATATTCAGACTATTAAAGGTGTATGATATATTCAGACTATTAAAGGTGTATGTTATATTCAGACTAATAAAGGTGTATATTATATTCAGACTATTAAAGGTGTATGATATATTCACACTATTAAAGGTGTATGTTATATTCAGACTATTAAAGGTTTATGTTATATTCAGAATATTAAAGGTGTATTATATATTCAGACTATTAAAGGTGTATATTATATTCAGACTATTAAAGGTGTATGATATATTCAGAATGTTAAAGGTATATATTATATTCAGACTATTAAAGGTGTATATTATATTCAGACTATTAAAGGTGTATATTATATTCAGGCTGTTAAAGGTGTATATTGTATTCAGACTGTTAAAGGTGTATGAAATATTCAGACTATTAAAGGTGTATGATATATTTAGAAAATTAAAGGTGTATATTATATTCAGACTATTAAATGTGTATGTTATATTCAGACTATTAAAGGTGTATGATATATTCAGACTATTAAAGGTGTATGATATATTCAGACTATTAAAGGTGTATGTTATATTCAGACTAATAAAGGTGTATATTATATTCAGACTATTAAAGGTGTATGATATATTCAGACTATTAAAGGTGTATGTTATATTCAGACTATTAAAGGTTTATGTTATATTCAGAATATTAAAGGTGTATGATATATTCAGACTATTAAAGGTGTATATTATATTCAGACTATTAAAGGTGTATGATATATTCAGACTATTAAAGGTGTATGTTATAGTCAGACTATTAAAGGTGTATGATATATTCAGACTATTAAAGGTGTATGTTATATTCAGACTATTAAAGGTGTATGTTATATTCAGACTATTAAAGGTGTATGTTATATTCAGACTATTAAAGGTGTATGTTATATTCAGACTATTAAAGGTGTATGTTATATTCAGAATATTAAAGGTGTATGATATATTCAGGCTATTAAAGGTGTATGTTATGTTCAGACTATTAAAGGTGTATGATATATTCAGACTATTAAAGGTGTATGTTATATTCAGACTATTAAAGGTGTATGTTATAGTCAGACTATTAAAGGTGTAAGATATATTCAGACTATTAAAGGTGTATGATACAGTGCCTTGCGAAAGTATTCGGCCCCCTTGAACTTTGCGACCTTTTGCCACATTTCAGGCTTCAAACATAAAGATATAAAACTGTATTTTTTTGTGAAGAATCAACAACAAGTGGGACACAGTCATGAAGTGGAACGACATTTATTGGATATTTCAAACTTTTTTAACAAATCAAAAACTGAAAAATTGGGCGTGCAAAATTATTCAGCCCCTTAAGTTAATACTTTGTAGCGCCACCTTTTGCTGCGATTACAGCTGTAAGTCGCTTGGGGTATGTCTCTATCAGTTTTGCACATCGAGAGACTGAATTTTTTTCCCATTCCTCCTTGCAAAACAGCTCGAGCTCAGTGAGGTTGGATGGAGAGCATTTGTGAACAGCAGTTTTCAGTTCTTTCCACAGATTCTCGATTGGATTCAGGTCTGGACTTTGACTTGGCCATTCTAACACCTGGGAATGTTTATTTTTGAACCATTCCATTGTAGATTTTGCTTTATGTTTTGGATCATTGTCTTGTTGGAAGACAAATCTCCGTCCCAGTCTCAGGTCTTTTGCAGACTCCATCAGGTTTTCTTCCAGAATGGTCCTGTATTTGGCTCCATCCATCTTCCCATCAATTTTAACCATCTTCCCTGTCCCTGCTGAAGAAAAGCAGGCCCAAACCATGATGCTGCCACCACCATGTTTGACAGTGGGGATGGTGTGTTCAGGCTTATGAGCTGTGTTGCTTTTACGCCAAACATAACATTTTGCATTGTTGCCAAAAAGTTCAATTTTGGTTTCATCTGACCAGAGCACCTTCTTCCACATGTTTGGTGTGTCTCCCAGGTGGCTTGTGGCAAACTTTAAACAACACTTTTTATGGATATCTTTAAGAAATGGCTTTCTTCTTGCCACTCTTCCATAAAGGCCAGATTTGTGCAATATACGACTGATTGTTGTCCTATGGACAGAGTCTCCCACCTCAGCTGTAGATCTCTGCAGTTCATCCAGAGTGATCATGGGCCTCTTGGCTGCATCTCTGATCAGTCTTCTCCTTGTATGAGCTGAAAGTTTAGAGGGATGGCCAGGTCTTGGTAGATTTGCAGTGGTCTGATACTCCTTCCATTTCAATATTATCGCTTGCACAGTGCTCCTTGGGATGTTTAAAGCGTGGGAAATATTTTTGTATCCAAATCCGGCTTTAAACTTCTTCACAACAGTATCTCGGACCTGCCTGGTGTGTTCCTTGTTCTTCATGATGCTCTCTGCGCTTTTAACGGACCTCTGAGACTATCACAGTGCAGGTGCATTTATACGGAGACTTGATTACACACAGGTGGATTGTATTTATCATCATTAGTCATTTAGGTCAACATTGGATCATTCAGAGATCCTCACTGAACTTCTGGAGAGAGTTTGCTGCACTGAAAGTAAAGGGGCTGAATAATTTTGCACGCCCAATTTTTCAGTTTTTGATTTGTTAAAAAAGTTTGAAATATCCAATAAATGTCGTTCCACTTCATGATTGTGTCCCACTTGTTGTTGATTCTTCACAAAAAAATACAGTTTTATATCTTTATGTTTGAAGCCTGAAATGTGGCAAAAGGTCGCAAAGTTCAAGGGGGCCGAATACTTTCGCAAGGCACTGTATATTCAGACTATTAAAGGTGTATGTTATATTCAGACTATTAAAGGTGTATGATATATTCAGACTATTAAAGGTGTATATAATATTCAGACTATTAAAGTTGTATATTATATTCAGACTATTAAAGGTGTATATTATATTCAGGCTGTTAAAGGTGTATATTGTATTCAGACTATTAAAGGTGTATGAAATATTCAGACTATTAAAGGTGTATGATATATTTAGAAAATTAAAGGTGTATATTATATTCAGACTATTAAATGTGTATGTTATATTCAGACTCTTAAAGGTGTATGATATATTCAGACTAATAAAGGTGTATATTATATTCAGACTATTAAAGGTGTATATTATATTCAGACTATTAAAGGTGTATATTATATTCAGACTATTAAAGGTGTATGATATATTCAGACTATTAAAGGTGTATGATATTATTAGAACATTAAAGGTGTATATTATATTCAGACTATTAAAGGTGTATATTATATTCAGACTATTAAAGGTGTATGATATATTTAGAATATTAAAGGTGTATATTATATTCAGACTGTTAAAGGTGTATATTATATTCAGACTATTAAAGGTGTATGATATTTTTAGAACATTAAAGGTGTATATTATATTCAGACTATTAAAGGTGTATATTATATTCAGACTATTAAAGGTGTATGATATATTTAGAAAATTAAAGGTGTATATTATATTCAGACTATTAAAGGTGTATATTATATTCAGACTATTAAAGGTGTATATTATATTCAGACTATTAAAGGTGTATATTATATTTACAATATTAAAGGTGTATGATATATTCAGACTATTAAAGGTGTATGATATATTCAGACTATTAAAGGTGTATGTTATATTCAGACTATTAAAGGTGTATGATATATTCAGACTATTAGGGGTGTATGTTATATTCAGAATATTAAAGATGTATTTTATATTTAGAATATTAAAGGTTTACATTATATTCAGACTTTTAAAGGTGTATATTATATTCAGACTATTAAAGGTGTATATTGTATTCAGATTATTAAAGGTGTATTTTATATTTAGTATATTAAATGTGTATGTTAAATTCAGACTATTAAAGGTGTATATTATATTTAGAATATTAAAAGTGTATGATATATTCAGACGATTAAAGGTGTATATTATATTCAGACTATTAAAGGTGTATATTATATTCAGACTATTAAAGGTGTATGATATATTCAGACTATTAAAGGTGTATGATATATTTAGAATATTAAAGGTGTATATTATATTCAGACTATTAAAGGTGTATATTATATTCAGACTATTAAAGGTGTATGATATTTTTAGAACATTAAAGGTGTATATTATATTCAGACTATTAAAGGTGTATATTATATTCAGACTATTAAAAGTGTATGATATATTTAGAAAATTAAATGTGTATATTATATTCAGACTAGTAAAGGTGTATATTATATTCAGACTATTAAAGGTGTATGTTATATTCAGACCATTAAAGGTGTATATTATATTTACAATATTAAAGGTGTATGATACATTCAGACTATTAAAGGTGTATGATATATTCAGACTATTAAAGGTGTATGATATATTCAGACTATTAGGGGTGTGTGATATATTCAGATTATTAAAGGTGTATTTCATATTCAGACTAATAAAGGTGTATATTATATTCAGACTATTAAAGTTGTATGTTATATTCGGACTATTGAAGGTGTATGAAATATTCAGACTATTAAAGGTGTATGATATATTTAGAAAATTAAAGGTGTATATTATATTCAGACTATTAAAGGTTCATGTTATATTCAGACTATTAAAGGTGTATGTTATATTCAGACTATTAAGGGTATATATTATATTCAGACAATTAAAGGTGTATATTATATTCAGACTATTAAAGGTGTATATTATATTCAGACTATTAAAGGTGTATATTATATTCAGACTATTAAAGGTGTATATTATATTTACAATATTAAAGGTGTATGATATATTCAGACTATTAAAGGTGTATGATATATTCAGACTATTAAAGGTGTATGTTATATTCAGACTATTAAAGGTGTATGATATGTTCAGACTATTAGGGGTGTATGTTATATTCAGAATATTAAAGGTGTATTTTATATTTAGAATATTAAAGGTTTACATTATATTCAGACTTTTAAAGGTGTATATTATATTCAGACTATTAAAGGTGTATATTGTATTCAGATTATTAAAGGTGTATTTTATATTTAGTATATTAAATGTGTATGTTAAATTCAGACTATTAAAGGTGTATATTATATTTAGAATATTAAAAGTGTATGATATATTCAGACGATTAAAGGTGTATATTATATTCAGACTATTAAAGGTGTATATTATATTCAGACTATTAAAGGTGTATGATATATTCAGACTATTAAAGGTGTATGATATATTTAGAATATTAAAGGTGTATATTATATTCAGACTATTAAAGGTGTATATTATATTCAGACTATTAAAGGTGTATGATATTTTTAGAACATTAAAGGTGTATATTATATTCAGACTATTAAAGGCGTATATTATATTCAGACTATTAAAGGTGTATGATATATTTAGAAAATTAAATGTGTATGATACATTCAGACTATTAAAGGTGTATGATATATTCAGACTATTAAAGGTGTATGATATATTCAGACTATTAGGGGTGTGTGATATATTCAGATTATTAAAGGTGTATTTTATATTCAGACTAATAAAGGTGTATATTATATTCAGACTATTAAAGGTGTATGTTATATTCAGACTATTGAAGGTGTATGAAATATTCAGACTATTAAAGGTGTATGATATATTTAGAAAATTAAAGGTGTATATTATATTCAGACTATTAAAGGTTCATGTTATATTCAGACTATTAAAGGTGTATGTTATATTCAGACTATTAAGGGTATATATTATATTCAGACTATTAAAGGTGTATATTATATTCAGACAATTAAAGGTGTATATTATATTCAGACTATTAAAGGTGTATGATATATTCAGACTATTAAAGGTGTATGTTATATTCAGACTAATAAAGGTGTATATTATATTCAGACTATTAAAGGTGTATGATATATTCAGACTATTAAAGGTGTATGTTATATTCAGACTATTAAAGGTTTATGTTATATTCAGAATATTAAAGGTGTATGATATATTCAGACTATTAAAGGTGTATGTTATATTCAGACTATTAAAGGTGAATATTATAATCAGACTATTAAAGGTGTATGTTATATTCAGACTATTAAAGGTGTATATTATATTCAGACTATTAAAGGTGTATGATATATTCAGACTATTAAAGGTGTATGTTATAGTCAGACTATTAAAGGTGTATGATATATTCAGACTATTAAAGGTGTATGTTATATTCAGACTATTAAAGGTGTATGTTATATTCAGACTATTAAAGGTGTATGTTATATTCAGACTATTAAAGGTGTATGTTATATTCAGATTATTAAAGGTGTATGTTATATTCAGACTATTAAAGGTGTATGATATATTCAGACTATTAAAGGTGTATATAATATTCAGACTATTAAAGGTGTATATTATATTCAGACTATTAAAGGTGTATGATATATTCAGAATGTTAAAGGTGTATATTATATTCAGACTATTAAAGGTGTATATTATATTCAGACTATTAAAGGTGTATATTATATTCAGGTTGTTAAAGGTGTATATTGTATTCAGACTATTAAAGGTGAATGAAATATTCAGACTATTAAAGGTGCATGATATATTTAGAAAATTAAAGGTGTATATTATATTCAGACTATTAAAGGTGTATGATATATTCAGACTATTAAAGGTGTATGTTATATTCAGACTATTAAAGGTGTATATTATATTCAGACTATTAAAGGTGTATGTTATATTCAGACTATTAAAGGTGTATGATATATTCAGACTATTAAAGGAGTATATTATATTCAGACTATTAAAGGTGTATATTATATTCAGACTATTAAAGGTGTATATTATATTCAGACTACTAAAGGTGTATGATATATTCAGACTATTAAATGTGTATGATATATTTAGAATATTAAAGGTGTATATTATATTCAGACTAATAAAGGTGTATATTATATTCAGACTATTAAATGTGTTTGATATTTTTAGAACATTAAAGTTGTGTATTATATTCAGACTATTAAAGGTGTATATTATATTCAGACTATTAAAGGTGTATGATATATTTAGAAAATTAAAGGTGTATATTGTATTCAGACTATTAAAGGTGTATATTATATTCAGACTATTAAAGGTGTATATTATATTCAGACTATTAAAGGTGTATATTATATTCAGGCTGTTAAAGGTGTATATTGTATTCAGACTATTAAAGGTGAATGAAATATTCAGACTATTAACGGCGTATGATATATTTAGAATATTAAAGGTGTATATTATATTCAGACTATTAAAGGTGTATGATATATTCAGACTATTAAAGGTGTATATTATATTCAGATTATTAAATGTGTATGATATATTTAGAATATTAAAGGTGTATATTATATTCAGACTATTAAAGGTGTATATTATATTCAGACTATTAAAGGTGTATGATATATTTAGAAAATTAAAGGTGTATATTATATTCAGACTATTAAAGGTGTATATTATATTCAGACTTTTAAAGGTGTATATTATATTCAGGCTGTTAAAGGTGTATATTGTATTCAGACTATTAAAGGTGAATGAAATATTCAGACTATTAAAGGTGTATGTTATATTCAGACTATTAAAGGTGTATGTTATATTCAGACTATTAAAGGTGTATATTATATTCAGGCTGTTAAAGGTGTATATTGTATTCAGACTATTAAAGGTCAATGAAATATTCAGACTATTAAAGGTGTATGTTATATTCAGACTATTAAAGGTGTATGTTATATTCAGACTATTAAAGGTGTATGTTATATTCAGACTATTAAAGGTGTATGTTATATTCAGACTATTAAAGGTGTATGTTATATTCAGACTATTAAAGGTGTATATTATATTCAGGCTGTTAAAGGTGTATATTGTATTCAGACTATTAAAGGTGTATATTATATTCAGACTGTTAAAGGTGTATATTGTATTCAGACTATTAAAGGTGAATGAAATATTCAGACTATTAAAGGTGTATGTTATAGTCAGACTATTAAAGGTGTATGTTATAGTCAGACTATTAAAGGTGAATGAAATATTCAGACTATTAAAGGTGTATATTATATTCAGACTATTAAAGGTGTATATTATATTCAGGCTGTTAAAGGTGTATATTGTATTCAGACTATGAAAGGTGAATGATATATTCAGACTATTAACGGCGTATGATATATTTAGAAAATTAAAGGTGTATATTATATTCAGACTATTAAAGATGTATATTATATTCAGACTATTAAAGGTGTGTATTATATTCAGACTATTAAAGGTGTATGATATATTCAGACTATTAACGGTGTATGATATATTCAGACTATTAAAGGTGTATGATATATTCAGACTATTAAAGGTGTATGATATATTCAGACTATTAAAGGTGTATGATATATTCAGACTATTAAAGGTGTATGATATATTCAGACTATTAAAGGTGTATGATATATTCAGACTATTAAAGGTGTATGATATATTCAGACTATTAAAGGTGTATGAAATATTCAGACTATTAAAGGTGTATGTTATATTCAGACTATTAAAGGTGTATGTTATATTCAGACTATTAAAGGTGTATATTATATTCAGGCTGTTAAAGGTGTATATTGTATTCAGACTATTAAAGGTAAATGAAATATTCAGACTATTAAAGGTGTATATTATATTCAGACTATTAAAGGTGTATATTATATTCAGGCTGTTAAAGGTGTATATTGTATTCAGACTATTAAAGGTGAATGAAATATTCAGACTATTAAAGGTGTATGTTATAGTCAGACTATTAAAGGTGTATGTTATAGTCAGACTATTAAAGGTGAATGAAATATTCAGACTATTAAAGGTGTATATTATATTCAGACTATTAAAGGTGTATATTATATTCAGGCTGTTAAAGGTGTATATTGTATTCAGACTATGAAAGGTGAATGATATATTCAGACTATTAACGGCGTATGATATATTTAGAAAATTAAAGGTGTATATTATATTCAGACTATTAAAGATGTATATTATATTCAGACTATTAAAGGTGTGTATTATATTCAGACTATTAAAGGTGTATGATATATTCAGACTATTAACGGTGTATGATATATTCAGACTATTAAAGGTGTATGATATATTCAGACTATTAAAGGTGTATGATATATTCAGACTATTAAAGGTGTATGATATATTCAGACTATTAAAGGTGTATGATATATTCAGACTATTAAAGGTGTATGATATATTCAGACTGTTAAAGGTGTATATTGTATTCAGACTATTAAAGGTGAATTAAATATTCAGACTATTAAAGGTGTATGTTATAGTCAGACTATTAAAGGTGTATGTTATAGTCAGACTATTAAAGGTGAATGAAATATTCAGACTATTAAAGGTGTATATTATATTCAGACTATTAAAGGTGTATATTATATTCAGGCTGTTAAAGGTGTATATTGTATTCAGACTATGAAAGGTGAATGATATATTCAGACTATTAACGGCGTATGATATATTTAGAAAATTAAAGGTGTATATTATATTCAGACTATTAAAGATGTATATTATATTCAGACTATTAAAGGTGTGTATTATATTCAGACTATTAAAGGTGTATGATATATTCAGACTATTAACGGTGTATGATATATTCAGACTATTAAAGGTGTATGATATATTCAGACTATTAAAGGTGTATGATATATTCAGACTATTAAAGGTGTATGATATATTCAGACTATTAAAGGTGTATGATATATTCAGACTATTAAAGGTGTATGATATATTCAGACTATTAAAGGTGTATGATATATTCAGACTATTAAAGGTGTATGAAATATTCAGACTATTAAAGGTGTATGTTATATTCAGACTATTAAAGGTGTATGTTATATTCAGACTATTAAAGGTGTATATTATATTCAGGCTGTTAAAGGTGTATATTGTATTCAGACTATTAAAGGTAAATGAAATATTCAGACTATTAAAGGTGTATATTATATTCAGACTATTAAAGGTGTATATTATATTCAGGCTGTTAAAGGTGTATATTGTATTCAGACTATTAAAGGTGAATGAAATATTCAGACTATTAAAGGTGTATGTTATAGTCAGACTATTAAAGGTGTATGTTATAGTCAGACTATTAAAGGTGAATGAAATATTCAGACTATTAAAGGTGTATATTATATTCAGACTATTAAAGGTGTATATTATATTCAGGCTGTTAAAGGTGTATATTGTATTCAGACTATGAAAGGTGAATGATATATTCAGACTATTAACGGCGTATGATATATTTAGAAAATTAAAGGTGTATATTATATTCAGACTATTAAAGATGTATATTATATTCAGACTATTAAAGGTGTGTATTATATTCAGACTATTAAAGGTGTATGATATATTCAGACTATTAACGGTGTATGATATATTCAGACTATTAAAGGTGTATGATATATTCAGACTATTAAAGGTGTATGATATATTCAGACTATTAAAGGTGTATGATATATTCAGACTATTAAAGGTGTATGATATATTCAGACTATTAAAGGTGTATGATATATTCAGACTATTAAAGGTGTATGATATATTCAGACTATTAAAGGTGTATGAAATATTCAGACTATTAAAGGTGTATGATATATTCAGACTATTAAAGGTGTATGATATATTCAGACTATTAAAGGTGCATGATATATTCAGACTATTAACGGCGTATGATATATTTAGAAAATTAAAGGTGTATATTATATTCAGACTATTAAAGATGTATATTATATTCAGACTATTAAAGGTGTGTATTATATTCAGACTATTAAAGGTGTATATTATATTCAGACTATTAAAGGTGTATGATATATTCAGAATGTTTAAGGTGTATATTATATTCAGACTATTAAAGGTGTATATTATATTCAGACTATTAAAGGTGTATGATATATTCAGACTATTAAAGGTGTATGTTATATTCAGACTATTAAAGGTGTATGTTATATTCAGACTATTAAAGGTGTATGTTATATTCAGACTATTAAAGGTGTATGTTATATTCAGATTATTAAAGGTGTATGTTATATTCAGACTATTAAAGGTGTATATTATATTCAGACTATTAAAGGTGTATATTATATTCAGGCTGTTAAAGGTGTATATTGTATTCAGACTATTAAAGGTGAATGAAATATTCAGACTATTAAAGGTGCATGATATATTTAGAAAATTAAAGGTGTATATTATATTCAGACTATTAAAGGTGTATGTTATATTCAGACTATTAAAGGTGTATATTATATTCAGACTATTAAAGGTGTATATTATATTCAGACTATTAAAGGTGTATATTATATTCAGGCTGTTAAAGGTGTATATTGTATTCAGACTATTAAAGGTGCATGATATATTTAGAAAATTAAAGGTGTATATTATATTCAGACTATTAAAGGTGTATGTTATATTCAGACTATTAAAGGTGTATGATATATTCAGACTATTAAAGGAGTATATTATATTCAGACTATTAAAGGTGTATATTATATTCAGACTATTAAAGGTGTATATTATATTCAGACTACTAAAGGTGTATGATATATTCAGACTATTAAAGGTGTATGTTATATTCAGACTATTAAAGGTGTATATTATATTCAGACTATTAAAGGTGTATGATATATTCAGACTATTAAAGGTGTATATTATATTCAGACTATTAAATGTGTATGATATATTCAGAATATTAAAGGTGTATATTATATTCAGACTATTAAAGGTGTATGATATATTCAGACTATTAAAGGTGTATATTATATTCAGACTATTAAAGGTGTATGATATATTTAGAAAATTAAAGGTGTATATTATATTCAGACTATTAAAGGTGTATGATATATTCAGACTATTAAAGGTGTATATTATATTCAGACTATTAAAGGTGTATATTATATTTAGAATATTAAAGGTGTATGATATATTCAGAATATTAAAGGTGTATATTATATTTAGAATATTAAAGGTGTATATTATATTTAGAATATTAAATGTGTATGATATATTCAGAATATTAAAGGTGTATGATATATTCAGACGATTAAAGGTGTATATTATATTCAGACTATTAAAGGTGTATATTATATTTAGAATATTAAAGGTGTATGATATATTCAGAATATTAAAGGTGTATGTTATAGTCAGACTATTAAAGGTGTATGATATATTTAGAATATTAAAGGTGTATATTATATTTAGAATATTAAAGGTGTATATTATATTTAGAATATTAAAGGTGTATGATATATTCAGAATATTAAAGGTGTATGATATATTCAGACGATTAAAGGTGTATATTATATTCAGACTATTAAAGGTGTATATTATATTCAGACTATTAAAGGTGTATGATATATTTAGAAAATTAAAGGTGTATATTATATTCAGACTATTAAAGGTGTATGATATATTCAGACTATTAAAGGTGTATATTATATTCAGACTATTAAAGGTGTATATTATATTTAGAATATTAAAGGTGTATGATATATTCAGAATATTAAAGGTGTATATTATATTTAGAATATTAAAGGTGTATATTATATTTAGAATATTAAAGGTGTATGATATATTCAGAATATTAAAGGTGTATGATATATTCAGACGATTAAAGGTGTATATTATATTCAGACTATTAAAGGTGTATATTATATTCAGACTATTAAAGGTGTATGATATATTTAGAAAATTAAAGGTGTATATTATATTCAGACTATTAAAGGTGTATGATATATTCAGACTATTAAAGGTGTATATTATATTCAGACTATTAAAGGTGTATATTATATTTAGAATATTAAAGGTGTATGATATATTCAGAATATTAAAGGTGTATATTATATTTAGAATATTAAAGGTTTATATTATATTTAGAATATTAAAGGTGTATGATATATTCAGAATATTAAAGGTGTATGATATATTCAGACGATTAAAGGTGTATATTATATTCAGACTATTAAAGGTGTATATTATATTTAGAATATTAAAGGTGTATGATATATTCAGAATATTAAAGGTGTATGTTATAGTCAGACTATTAAAGGTGTATGATATATTTAGAATATTAAAGGTGTATATTATATTTAGAATATTAAAGGTGTATATTATATTTAGAATATTAAAAGTGTATGTTATATTCAGAATATTAAAGGTGTTATTATATTTAGAATATTAATGGTGTATGTTATATTCAGAATATTAAATGAGGGGAAAGGAGGCAAAATGCTTCTTAGTATAACAGTTAAATGCTTTGTTCTCGGGTACAGAAAATTCCATTTATTTTTGACTGACTGAATAATATACTATAAAATGTTTGTAAAATGTATATTCATGAAGTGTATCAGTATTAAATGGATTATGTTATGAGGTATAACATTATTAAACCAATATTAAAATGCTTCTAAAAATGTTCTATATCAAATCTATAATGTTTCTACTAATATGACATCTAAACGTATGTCATTTAACCAAAACAAACAACACTCCTCAGATACAAATGTGTATGTATAAAGAGTTTCCAATGCCACATGTTGTTGCCTCAGATGTGAGTCTGGCTTGTTTCCTGTGTATTTCTGTTGGAAAATTCTATAAGGACACTCCTGACCTGCAAACCAATATTTCATTTCAGAATTGGTTAAAATTAGGTTACGGTTAGGGTCAGGTTTAAGGGTTTGTTTAAGGTTAGGGTTAAAGTAAGGGTCAGTTTTAGATTTTGGTTAGTCGTTTTGCAGGTCAGCAGTGTCCTTACTGCCTCTCCCATTTCAGTTTGGATATAAATACTAATTTTGTTCCTCCATTTTTTTAGTACACCTGCCTCTGATTTGTTGAATTAGCTCACATGAGCACACCACAGACCTATGAAAAATACAACATGGTCCATGCAGGATGTCTTCAAAATTGTATGAATATGAATATGCAATAATGAATAAGCCAGAGGAATTAAAGTAACATTGTGAGGACAGCACTGCTGTAACAATCGATGATGTCAATTATCCATTAATAACAAAATGTAATTTATCTTTTTTGTGTATTTTGTTGAATCATTTTCAAGTAGGCCTACTGTGTAATAATGGAATAATGTAATTTGTTGAATTGACACCTTTTACAACCATCCAACTGTCTATTGGGGCTTGGCAGATAAAATGAAACACAGCCACATTTATAATAACAGAATATGGGAGAGGCCCTGGGCCCTGGCCTGAAAGAATGAGGGAGATTATCCCATTCTGACCAGCCAGGGTCTTTTTTATTTCTAAGTTTTGTTTTATTCATTGTGAAAAGTTAGGCAGTGTTCCTCATGTGAATACGTACTTACAGAGTAGGCTCAGGAGAAGACCCAGATGCAGACAGTTTAGTATAAAAACAGGGGGGCAGGCAAACGACGGGTCAAGGACAAGCAGAGGTCAGTAATCTAGAGCAGAGTCTGAACGGTACAGAACGGCAGGCAGGCTCAGGGCAGGCAGAGGTCAGTAATCCAGTGTGGTGTGACAAGGTACAGAACGGTAGGCAGGCTCAGGGTCAGGGCAGGCAGAATGGTCAAAACTGGGAAAACTAGAAAACAGGAACTAGAGAAAGCCAGGAGCACGGGGAAAAACACTGGTAGACTTGACAAAACAAAACAAACTGGCACAGACAAACAGAGAACACAGGTATAAATACACTGGAGATAATGGGGAAGATGGGCGACACCTGGAGGGGGGTGAAGACAAGCACAAAGACAGGTGAAACAGATCAGGGTGTGACAATAGTAATCTCCCTCCCTGCAAAAATGTGTTGAATTGACACCTTTTACAACTGTCCAACT
Source organism: Oncorhynchus mykiss (assembly GCF_057628025.1). NCBI lineage: Eukaryota > Metazoa > Chordata > Actinopteri > Salmoniformes > Salmonidae > Oncorhynchus > Oncorhynchus mykiss. The sequence goes on from NC_143022.1 coordinate 22,388,025, forward strand.
GTTGTATTTTAACCCATGGGATGTCGACATAGTATCTACAGTCTATTGGGGTTTGGCAGATAAAATGAAACACAGCCTCATTTATAATACTAGAATATGGGAGAGGCCCTGGGCCCTGGCCTGAAAGAAAGAAAGAGGGAGATTATCCCATTCTGACCAGTCTTTTTATTTCCAAGTTGTACTGGATATGTTTCATTTCCATGCGCTTAAATCAGTGTACTATCTATATATGAGTCCGCTCTGTGTGTAGGGGTCACCTTCCTAACCCTATGGACTTGTTGGCCCAGACAACTAATGAAAAGAACAAGCTCAGCCCAGAGGGTGCAAGGAGGTGCAAGTGGGGTGCAGGGGAGGGACAAGAGGGTTGAGGAGTGCGGAGTGGGGGATAGGGGTGTGTTCAAGAAAGTCTGAGAACTTGGAGGCACAGTTTGTCATACTAACCATGGTGGAGCTATTGAATGTCGACATTTGGAGCAGAAGGTTCACAGGACCCCGGCTTTTCTCATGCAAAGTCTGCCTGACGCACCGACCATCCCCCTCTGAAAATACATGGCTGCTTAAAATGGTCCCTATTTTAATACAGTAGGCAGGGCAGATTTCCACTCATCGCTGAGGAGTAAACCTCTGTCTATACTCTGTCAACAGAGACACAAGGACACATGGGGAAACAATGGTGCAGCAATATTTTATAGTAGAGTAGAGGCTGGAGGGGAGAGAGCCTGAGAGGGTAGTGGGAGGAGGGAAGGGAGGTCAGATGCAAAGCTACTCCATCAACAGCACATTTACGATTTGGAATGAATGCACTCGAACTTATTCCACTTCCTTTGCGCAACCGCCACCCAGTCAAAGCATGCGTTCAACTTTCATGGCCTAGCGATGCACCCCGGTATCTTTTCTTACTGGTTACTCTTTTTCCCTCCTTTTTGCAGAGGCAGTGGCGTACAGTTACCCTCATCTTTTGCAGTAAATAAGCTAAATGTTATTAAATCAATGTTTGATTGTGACTTGATAAAATAATTGTTTTCTTTCAACTTTTATTTAGGAGTTACACAACTATGCAAGTAGATATGTGGCATCTGAGGCCTTCAAGTTGAAATGTGTATAGGAGTTCTATTGAATCCTGTTTGTGTGTGTGTTGTGTTGTGTTGTGTTGTGTTGTGTGTGTGTGTGTGTGTGTGTGTGTGTCTTTTCATGCATGCGTGCATCAGAGAGAGGGAAATTAAAAATGAAAGAGTGATTGGGGGTATATAACTAGATGTATGTGTGGTTTAGTTGTAGACTAGTGAGGGAGTTTCCATTTGTGAGTGTGGCCCCTCCCATGCACTTGGAGCAGTGGTATGGAGCCCAGCGTAGCCTGAACACGCCCTCTAATGGAATTATTGAGCCCAGCAGCTCCGTAATGCAGTGACCTCAGTGCTTTTACAACACTGCCAGATGATAAGTGGCAATATGCTGTATCTTATAAAATGAACACGACTGAGGTAGGGAGAGTGGGCTGGGGCTGTGGGGGAGGCAACATTCTATAACACTTGAGAATATTGCCTCTGTGAATGAAGGGATTGATTGAGCTTACATTCCTGACTGAGGCTTTATTGTCTTGTGCGTTATGATGATTTTATATTTTTTCTCGCTGTCCTTTTTTCTGTTTTAGAGGGTTTTAACTGGATATGTTTACAAGGCTATTTATGTCCCTATAATATCTTTCTAGGCATTTTAATGCGGTGGAATTTATGAAAGCTGCTGTCGGAACAGGCGCTTGTGAACCTGACAGTGGCTGGCTATCAAAGTGACTGCAGCAGGATCTTTCCCAGAATGCCTTTGCAGTGCCACAGGGTTGTCTGACTGCACTGATGGGCAGCCAGATTCTCCCCCTCTATTGAGCCAGTACGCTCTTGTCTGGGTATAAGCTCAAAGTGAACTGTTTCACATTGCTCCATTTAAACATCTAAACCTGGTAATGTGGCATGTGTCAAAATCCGATTGTTTTTGAGGGATCGCGGTGCACCCAATGAACCTACACCTGGAAAGGCACCCACAGCCGTTGTATTATTACGTGGGAAACAATATTAACCAGACATGTATCCTCCATCTTAACACATTCAAATCAAATGCATTTCCAAGCAGCGTACCTCCCAGTATAACCTCCTCACTTCTCCCACACAGCCATGGGATACAAGGGGAAAGAGGACCAGGGTGCAGATGTTTAAACTGCCATTGTTTGCTGCCTGCGTTCCAGGGCTGGATAGTTAATTATTCATGCAAGATTTGAATACATGAAAATACATTCTTCTCCTCTCTGGCATGGTTCCAGGTACCTATGGCAACCACGCCTCCAACATGAATCTCTGTCCCCGTCCCACTCTCACAATCCCAGGCCCCCTCAGTCCATTTTATTGCACAGTTCTATTGTTTAGATTGTGGCGCTCCCAGGTTGGCTGCTCACTGTTGGGTGGCAGGGTATCCCAGAATTCACAGTCAAGGTCACAGGCAGAAGGAGGGAGGGAGGCAGAGAAACAGGGAGGCAGAGAGACAGGGATGGAGAGTGATAGGGAGGCAGAAAGACAGAGAGGCAGGGAGGCAGAGAGACAGGGAGGCAGAGAGACAGGGAGGCAGAGAGACAGGCAGGACGAGGCAGAGAGACAGGGAGGGAGGAAGGCAGAAAGACAGGGAGGCAGAGAGACAAGGTCAGAGAGAGGGAGGATGAGACTGAGGCAGAAAGGCTGAGAAGCAGAGACACAGGGTCGGTCAATTGGTCTGTCAGGTGGCAGCAGACACCCAGGATCACATCCACTGGTGTGTATCATTAACTGGTGGCTCCACATTGAGCACAATATCGCCTCACCATACTTTGAGGAGCATGAGCAATAGATAGAGTGAACTGGCTGGCCAAAGCACACTGAAGCAAATGCATTTGTCAAATAAAAGATTGCAAGATATGACACTGTGAAGGTATTATTTAGCTGTTCAGAAAGTAATAGTAACATTTGGGTAGGAGCACCTGGAACTTCCTGGTAATTTAAGGGACTACTAACATTGTTGTTTTACATTTTTTTTTTATTTTTTTATCTCCTAAAATGAGTTGAGATATCTTCAATGGTTATCTGTGCTTGTGCGGGTATGCCCTTAAGTGAAATGCCAATTCAGTTCTGCCCTGACATTGTGGCACCTCACAGGTTGACTCATAATTGTTAAGCTTGGTAAAAAGCTTTGGGGAATAAAAACATTTATATCAAAGAAAGAACTCAAGGTTGAAAATTCTATAAAATGGTGCATGACTTGACTAAACAGCAGATATTCTGTGGCACTAGAAAGAGTGGCGTGGGTTTGCACTCAACTACATTGACATAGTAATATGTAGGAAATCCAACCAGTATATTGAAAATAAAACATTTATGAAATAAAATAGAAAGTGTTCGTGTGAGAGGATTTGTTCTGCACATTAGTGGGTGTATAAATGTGTAAAAAGGTATAGTTTCAACAATGATCCTACTCAAACCCCACGGCGACCAATGTGAAGGTCAAGGTAAGGCAGGGTGTAATCAGAAGCTGAACTATGTCCCATCAGGGGCTAACCTGAGGTTCACCAGGGGATACTGACAACTAGTGATGCTTATTTACATCAACCCACTGTCTCTCTGTGGCTGCATCGTCTCAGAGGTATAGCCGTAAAGGATAGGATCAAATATATCAATATATATATATCAAAATATATCAAATAAAATGACAGATTTTGAAACCAAATACTATAAATGATCTAGAATTTTGCCCATTTTATTTTAGGCTTAGCAGTTATGACTTGACTTTTCAGCATACTTAACTAGAATATTTCACTCTAGAATAGGCCAGCTTTCAGTTTGCTGATCACTTGGCTCCACCTTATGGACAAATAGAGATACTGTTACGAAAAAAATATTTTATTTCAAGTACAGTTCTGTTTTTCCTGTGTTTATATCATATTGTACAACAGCTGATGAAACTAACACTATAGAAGTGTGAAAATGTTATCAGTGATATTTTCTGAATGTTTACCAACCAGCCATAATCTACACAGGAATTTATAACCAGCAGGTTTGCATGGGCGGGAATTTTGGCTTTCCATGCTCAAATCAACATGCAGAAAATTAGTTAATAGACCAATAGTAACAACGAGAGTTCCAAACCTCTCTGCCAATAACAGTTAGTTTTCAGTTTTCCCCTCCCCACTCAGACCACTAACAGACAGTCCTAGCAAACTTCTTCTTGAGAAATAGTTTTTTGCTAAAAAGCAATATTTGCCCATTATAATAGAAATATATTACATTAAGGTACTCAATTGTTACCCAAATGATTTGATATGGATATAAAAACAGCTGTGTTGGGCCTTTAAAATGTGCCCGTGCCAACATAATACCCCAATCTCAAACAAGGATCAGGCCTCGAAACAAAAAATCTTTCACATTGTCATACCTCTCATATTGCAAACATCTGCACACATCTACCCAGTTTGAGGACACTTATTTTGGCCCTAGTGCAGACACTCCATCCATCAACAGCAGGAGTGGGGGTCTGGCTGTGCGTGCTTAATACAGATGTGCGTTTAAATAAACTGACAGCTTCTGCCTCCTCCTGTCTGTCCAGTACCACCCTCTCCTTAGAATTCCTATTTGACATGTAGAGTGCATAGGCCTACTGAGAGGATCCATATTGTGAGTAGACAGATCTGGTATATTATTGCCATTCTAGTCCCCAGGGGCACAACTTTGGTTTTAGAAGTGCGGGAGACATATTTTTTGTACTTAAAAAAAAATCCAGTCAGAAAAACACTCCAACCAGCCTACCCGACCGCTCGTCCTAAAGCACACCGTTGCCTTATTTTGTATCGGGATGTCCCTCTGTCCCCAGTGAATGTTGCGCCCGTGCTAGTCCCTGTGAGCGAATGACTGGTCCCAACAGTGAGCTTCTTCTCTGGCTCCCCCTGCTGGCTCAGTGTGTGAAATATCCCAGCTGGTGCATCTTGTGCAGTAGGTTGTGCATAAGGTCAAAGGTGGTGAAGCTGACCTCCACAGCGATTGGCCCTTTGATCCAGTTCATACTGAGGACCTTGTAGAGTCCACGCACCCCCCCTTCCTGCACCACGATCGTCTTCATGGTGCCCAGGACGCTGCCGTACTGTTGGCCCGTCACCCTGGCCGTCTGCATGCGTCGGCGAACCATGTCCAGCGGGGAAGAGGCCGACTGGCCGAACACCAAATGCTCGTAGGAGTATGGCTGGGACCGCCTAGTTCTCTCTGGAGAGAGGGATGGGAGGAGAGAGAAAGAGAGGGATCAATTTAAGTGAATCTCAGCCCTTCATTAAAAAGTTGATTATCCAATAAAGATAATTATAATTTTTTTAAAGTCTGTACCTGCATGCAGTTTCTTGAGGGTCTCGTATGTGAAGAAGGTGATTCCTGAGTACGGGATCACTCCCAAGATGGTCGGGCAGAAGCCTCTGTACAGGGTCTTTATGCCCTCCTCCTGCGTGATGCTCACAAAAACGTGCATGATGTTGCTGTACCTGCAACCGAAACAAGAACGATAAGAGAAGGATATTAACCTATAAGAATATTGATTAGGATAGTAATATGACCTATACTAACTTAAAGTACATGCCTGTTGAACACTGAACAAGTGTGCAAAGGGGAGCCACATGCAGGTATGTTTTTACATTTAAAGATAGAAAATGACGAGCGTTATCGGAGTGCCCTACATTTGCCTGGGTGTCACCGCACCATGTCCAGGGGATAGGTGAGCATGACCACCGTGGTGCCAGCCAATGATCCTGCCTGGAAACGTGGAAAAGGAGGCAGGGCTCTGAAAAAGACCAGATGGATTCCATCATGTTACAGAACATCTATGTTTTCTACAATGAATGCGTATCATTGTGTTATTAGGAATTGTCACAGTAGAGAAAATGGTTTGTTCTGTTCAAGAACGATCACTGAAGAGTTGCTTTGGAGGCTGATGGAGACCACAAGAGGTCAAATGGTGCTACATTAAACAGTGTGTGTATTTGTGATTCTTTACACCGATGGGTACTCTACTCACTTTCCCTGGAAGCCGTAGTATCTCCCCAGTATTCCCTGGTACTGGTCATGGGAGCAGAACTGGATGGCAGCGTAGGGGATGACTCGCACCATGGTGGCAGAGTTGCCCCTCCACAGGCTGAGGAAGCCATCTTTCATGTACGTACAATATATGAGTCTGAAGGCTTCCTGGGTGCACACACAGCAACACAATAATGCTACTGAACCTGTAGACTTCCAGTCATTGCGCTAACGCTGGTTAGCGTTCGCCCACGAAACTACCGCTAACTTCCTTCATACTGGATACAGAGACATAAAAATGGTATCCACTAATTCATCTGATCCTGGATAAGTAGAACAATGGCTTAAGCGTAGTATCCCTTTAACACTAACTCAACACACCTTGGGGCAAATCCTAACTTTTTCCCTTAGTCATGCATTGAAGTCAATGGGAGACTAGGTGAATTGTTTTATTTAAGTAGAAATTAGGATTCACCCGTTTGGCAGCATGCATACTAAACATCAAGTACATCTTTATTTAGTGTAATGCAAGTTATATAGGAGACGTGTAATAGACTCACCTTAGCAGAGAATTTTTGTGAGGACACTAAAGCAGGAGGAAGAAAATAAGTATCAATAATAATAAGCATAATAACTGGTAAAGATACTAACAATGAAATATGTATTAAGGTATAATAACTGGTAAAGATACTAACAATGAAATATGTATTAAGGCATGATAACTGGTAAAGATACTAACAATGAAATATGTATTAAGGCATAATAACTGGTAAAGATACTAACAATGAAATATGTATTAAGGTATAATAACTGGTAAAGATACTAACAATGAAATATGTATTAAGGCATAATAACTGGTAAAGATACTAACAATGAAATATGTATTAAGGCATGATAACTGGTAAAGATACTAACAATGAAATATGTATTAAGGCATAATAACTGGTAAAGATACTAACAATGAAATATGTATTAAGGCATGATAACTGGTAAAGATACTAACAATGAAATATGTATTAAGGTATAATAACTGGTAAAGATACTAACAATGAAATATGTATTAAGGCATGATAACTGGTAAAGATACTAACAATGAAATATGTATTAAGGCATAATAACTGGTAAAGATACTAACAATGAAATAAGTATTTCCGAAGGGAACCCCTACTTTGTATTCCTAATGCATGTTCTTCCAGAGAAATGGACTTACCTAGGAAGATGATCTTGGTTCTGTGCAGGGGGGCTATGACTGTTTTTGCCACAGCACCTGCGAACACTCCACATAGCAGGGTGTCCAACACTGGCAATCTCTGCACACAGAAAGAAACACTGAGTACTCAACTTCATACAGGACACTAAAGACAAACACACTTTGAAATGATATCAGTCAAAAACATACTCCATAAGTCACACCCTTGCAGTAATGGAGACTCTAACATGGCATTATCACTGGCTGCAGATATAGGCTAAAAGTATCAGATGGAAACACATGTAGGCTTAAGGTTTCTTATGTGCCTGGACTGCCAGAGTGTAATCTGAACTGTCTTTCTGCAGATTCATAACGCACTTTACAGTAGACTTTAGTAAACCTCGCCACCATTTACACATTTCTTCATGTTCAAGTTTTATTGTCACATGCAGAAGTACAGTGAAATGCTTAACTTGTGACCTCAACCCAACAGTGCAGTAATCAATATTTAAAATGGTATAACTAATAAAATAAATAAAATATATATTTATTTTATTTAACTAGGCAAGTCAGTTAAGAACAAATTTGTATTTACAATGATGGCCTACCCCAGCCAAACCCTAACCCAGACGACGCTGGACCAATTGTGCGCCACCCTATGGGACTCCCAATCACAGCCGGTTGTGATACAGCCTGGAATCAAACCAAGGTCTGTAGTGACGCCTCTAGCACTGAGATGCAGTGCCTTAGACCGCTGCGCCACAATATGTTCTTATAGTCATAATACAGAGTAGTAATGCACCATGATGTCATTGTATCTTGTAGGCTAACCTCATGCACAGCACTCCCATTATAACCCAGAAAGAGAATGGCAAATATACACGTGCAAACAGCTTTTCCCTGCCTCTAACTAAAGGTGGAGATAAACCCTCAGCTGGACCTAGATGCTTCAAGAAAAGCAGCTACATCTGAGTATGTGTTGTGTTTATGTATGTATGTGTGTGTCAGTCGTCTGTATCAGCGTTGACAGTGACCCCTGAGCTTAGAGACAGTCAAGGGTCAGGGTGTGTTTGGAGGCTGTACAAGCTAGTTGGAAACAATCAATTCTCTGATACGGTGTGTTTGGGATGCAGGTGGAGACACATATTTTGAGGGCACACTGGGAATTTGAAAGGAGCCCAGCAGCAATGCATAGGCTGGCAAGTTTTGACTTGACCAACTTCTGTAGTGCTCTTTGTTGCTCTCTTGGGCAATTGAAGAACTTGCAAAACAGTGGTGATGACTAATGTTGCCAGTGCCATTATGTACTACTTAGCAATAAATAAAGATCTAGTCTAGTCCACTTTAGCCACATTACCCATGTGCCAGGATCTCCCATGCTAACCCAAGGTTACTTACTGGCTGTTGTGGTAAACATGTTTGGCAGCCTTCAGCTGTATGGTCCTGACCTGCATGATCCTGCTATAAACAGTTATGTGGTATGCAGACCTGCCTGGCTGGAATTAGTTTATTTAACCTTTATTTAACTAGGCAAGTCAGTTAAGATCTAATTATTATTTACAATGACGGCCTACCAAAAGGCAAAAGGCCTCATGCAGGGATGGGGGCTGGGATTAAAAACATAAATTAAATAAAAATATAGGACAAAACACACATCACGGCAAGAGAGACAACACAACACTACATAAAGAGAAACCTAAGTATGGCAGCAACACATGACAACACAGCATGGTATCAACACAACATGACAACAACATGGTAGCAACACAACATGGCAGGAACACAACATGGCAGCAGCGCAACATGGTAGATGCACAAAACAGGGTACAAACATTATTGGGCACAGACAACAGCACAAAGGGCAAGAAGGTAGAGATAACAATACATCACGCAAAGCAGCCACAACTGTCAAATGCAACTCTGCTTCAGGGAAAACCCTCGAGGTAGGGGCTGGGAGCTGAGGGGGACTCACTTTAGCATGGCTGGAGGGAGGGAGAGACAGCAGCCTGGGGCAGTGCTCTCTGGTGGTCCTGCACTGTATGGGCCATGTGTGCCCTTGACCACAACAACCAGTAGGCCTATCTATGGCAATCAGTCAGCCAACACGAGACAATCCACTGCAGGAGACATAAAAATAGTGAAAACAACAAACACTCCTTCTTCATAGATGAGCTCTGTGTCACCATTATTAAATATGCTGTTAAATACAGTTATTGGAAATGTATCAACTTCTATACTTGCAAAGCATTAGATGTAGCCAAATATAAATATATAATATCATACATTTTACTTGTAAAACAGTAGATCGAAATGACCCATTATAATCCATTTATAGCTTCACATTGAATAAATGTACATTTTATATAGCTGAGTTTATTCAACTCTACGATATATACATCTGGATGGAAGATATCCATATTACAGGGATCTAAACTGGAGCTACCCATTTAAGATATGTATTACAAATAAGTAATGTTGGGATTCAGAGTGACATAAGTACTCACTCTTATCATAATCAATCAATGCAAGGAAAATGTAAACATTGCTGCACACCAGGCTGAAATTAATGCGCATAACAATTCCCTCACCTTTAATCTGGTTTACTGTGTGTGTTTGATGAAGATCTGGCAAACCTTCCAAATGATTTCACATTCAATGGTTAACTCTACTGTCGTCTTCCGTCCACATTTCCTTGTTTGTTTGCTGTTGTTGGGTCAATCTCTGTGGTTTTGCAACACCGCCGTCTATTCGTCAGTCTTTCACACCGTTGACGAGGTTTTGACTAGATTGACGATTCTCCCAAATTGAGAAAGGCGGTGGTTTAATTCTAGGTGTTGTCTGCCAAAAGAATATTGGAGTTCTTCTCGCTCACGAGATTATTATAGCACGTACGGCACGTACTTGTTTTGGACTACAAATATAGATTATTACGGTACGTACTTGTTTTGGACTACAAGTACCATGGATGTTTTAAAAAACAAAGATATCGCTTGTAGTCGAAAACACGCGAGGGTGACACGGTGCTCAATGGTTGTTGTTATTGGAAAAATGGCGTCCAACGTAGAGGCCCCGGAATCTTGGTACCTCGCCCTTCTCGGCTTTGCAGAACATTTCCGCACCTCAAGTCCACCCAAAATTCGTCTGTGTGTACATTGTCTTCAAGCTGTTTTCCAGTTTAAACCTCCGCAAAGGGTTGAGGCAAGAACTCATCTTCAACTAGGCTCGGTCCTCTATCATCATACGAAGAACAGCGAGCTCGCGCGGAGCCACTTGGAGAAAGCGGTGAGGAGGGAGAGTTTGAGAAAGCTCGAGGATGGAGTCAGAGATGCGTTCATCGGCGTCTCCTATAGTCAAATGGGAAAAAGTTGTATTGCTAGCTTTTGATAATTTCATTCATATGTAATTGCATTCAGAATAGTATTTGTTAGTTAGCTCGCGTGATATTTTAGCCGCCAGTCCTTTTGCTTCTACTGTAACGTTAGCTAGCTTCACTGTGTTTTTACAAGTTGCTAACAGTTGATTACTTTGACTAAGTTATGCATCCATAATGTGTATTTTTGGCTCTAATATCTCTCTTTTTTTTAGTGGTTCATCTCACAACAAGTATCCTTTTCATTGATATGGTTTCAACCCCAACACTAGCTGGAGACCAACACAGAGCTTAGTCAGTTGGTAGAGTTAGGCGCTTGCACTGCCAGGGTTGTGTGTTCGATATGCGTACGTAAAATGTATGCATGCATGACTGTAAGTCGCATTGGATAAAAGCGTCTGCTAAATGGCGTATAGTATATTACCAACTAGCATTACAATGTGCAATTCTTCAGAACATTTCTCAGATATGTGTTTGCTGCTCCAAGCACATCTCAGTAGTCAAATTACATGTCAAGATTGTGCGTTTTGCTAGGTATTATTACAGCAATGTTGGAGTTAGAAACACAAGCATTTCACTGCACCAGTGATAACATTTGCAAATCTGTGTACCCGACCAATATACTTTGATTTGATGAGGTTTCCTTCATGGAATATCTTAGATCCCACAGTTTGAAGATGTTAAATTTGAGGCTGCAAGTCTTTTATCAGAACTCTACTGTCAGCAGGTACCGGTAAATAAAGCTAAAATACATTTGAAATCTTTTGCTGTCTGGAGATCCATTTGAAAATCATGTTTATATGCAAGTGTAAGGTTGAGTCGTTATGACACGGTATGTTCTGTTTTCAGAATCTGGTGGATTCTGCAAAGCCTTTACTGCGAAAGGCAATTCAGATCTCACAGCAGACTCCCTATTGGCACTGCCGCCTGCTGTTTCAACTGGCGGTACGTTGTGTCGTTCTTTATTGTAAATACTGACTGAACTGAATAGTTGTATATTTTTTTTAAGCCTTATTTTACCAGGTAAATTGACTGAGAACACATTCTCATTTACAGCCATGACCTGAGGAATACTTATAGGGGAAAGGAGGGGGGATGAATGGGCCAGATTGGGAATTTAGCCAGGGCACCAGGGTTAACACCCCTACTCTTACGGTAGTGCCATGGGATCTTTAGTGACCACAGAGAGTTAGGTCACCCGTTTAATGTCCCATCTGAAAGACGGCACCTTTCTGTTGGATGTTTGATTGTAGACTGATACATTGCAATGCATTGAATTTCTCTTCTTTTTTTTTTTTTTACCCTATCAGCAACTGCACACTCTAGAGAAGGATCTTGTGTCTGCATGTGACCTCCTGGGTGTCGGTGCTGAGTACGCCAGAGTGGTGGGCTCGGAATATACCAGGTACTGTAACCTTGATGCTATGAACCATTTACTTTTTATGTCCACATTGATTCATCATTGAAACAAGAGCGATGTTATTAAACATGCCCTCCAATAGACTTATTTTACATTTTCCTATAACGATAGACTGAATAGGTGATGTATGCTTTCACAGAGCGTTGTTTCTCCTGAGTAAAGGAATGGTAAGTCTCAAATTCTTTGTTATAAAAATGCATGATTTTTAATGGCTGTCTTTTGCATTTAATAAGGGTAAACATATATCTTGAGTATGTTATGCACTTAAAGGGATACTTCAGGATTTTGGCAATGAGGCCCATTATCTATTACCCCAGAGTCAGATGAACTTGTGGATACAATTTTTATGTCTCTGCGTCCAGAATGGAGGAAGTTAGAGGTAGTTTCCCAATATACCATAGACTTCCTTCCCGTCTTTGCGCTAGCACAAGTTGGCAATTTCCTTCAAACTGCACACAGAAGCATAACAATGGTATCCACGAGTTCATCTGACTCTGGGGAGGGTCTCATTGCCAAAATCCCAAAATATCCCTTTTAAAGGATGTAAATAAAAAATACTTTTGCACTGGATAGTCTTTACCATAAGGTGTCTTTTTGTCCTGTGTATCAGCTCCTACTGATGGAGAGGAAGCTGGGGGAGGTGCACCCTCTGCTCACCCTGTGTGGGACCATCGTAGAGAACTGGCAGGGAAACCCCATCCAGAAAGAGTCTCTCAGGGTCTTCTTTCTGGTGCTGCAGGTCACACACTACCTGGACGCTGGACAGGTAAGGACTCCTCTTGGCCAAGACCAGGGTGCACAACGCTTGTCAAGGACAGTGAATTAAGGACACCTATGACAACAGGGGCGCACCCCTGTTAAAAAATAAATACTTTCCCTCTAGTTTGTATCGTAATTGTTAAGTAAGTTGCATTGATAGTGACCCACCCCTTCCTTACGTTGGTGCTGCAGGTGAAGAGTGTGAAGCCCTGTCTGAAGCAGCTGCAGCAGTGCATCCAGACTATCTCTACACTCCACGACGATGAGATCCTGCCCAGTAACCCGGCTGACCTCTTCCACTGGCTGCCCAAAGAGCACATGTGTGTTCTCGTCTACCTGGTGAGCCCAATCTCTTCCTCATTCACCTGATGCCTGAGGACTGATTCTGCCCTAGATACTTGTGCAGATCTGAAAGGATTGGATGGCTATATTGTGGTAATATCAACATGTTACATGGTAATAACTAGGGCAGGAATGATCCCAGTATCCCGATGGTAAACAAAACACAATGTGGATTTAAAGTCTTTACTAATCTTGTAAACAAACATCATCATGTTTTCATCCAGAGTAAAATGTATTTATTTTCCAAGCTATTGCACACAATATTCTACATACAGCAGATTCTTAAAGGTCTGCTTCGTGTTTTCATTTTTGCCATGGATAAACTATTGCAATACTGGTATTGTCACAGCCTTAGTAATAACCAGGGTTGGGTAGGTTACTTACTAAATGTAATCCGTTAGTTACTCATTACCTGTCCAAAATTGTAGTCCGTAACGTAACTTTTGGATTACCCAAACTCTAATGTAATCTGATAACTTGCCCCTTAAGAGGCATTAGAAGAAGACAAAAAGCATCCATCAAACGCATTTGGTGTGTCATCATTAGTGGTCAGACTCGCTCAGGTGGAACAAACCTTTTTTCAATGCTGAATTTGTCATTGAGAAAACAGAAAGTAATCCATGAGGTAATCATCTATTTTTTTACAAAAGTATCTGTAATCTGATTACAATATTTTTGCTGGTAATGGATTACAAATGACTATAAAATCTGATTACATAGCTGATTACATATAATCAGATATTCCCCAACCCTGGTAATAACCCTGTTCTCTATATGTTCCAGGTGACTGTCATGCACTCCATGCAAGCAGGGTATTTGGAGAAGGCACAGAAATACACAGACAAAGCACTCATGCAGCTTGAGAAACTAAAAAGTATGTGATTTGAAGCACACTTATCTCACCTCTGTTTAACACTCACTGTTGTCTAAAAGGTATTCTTGACTCCCCTCTATTTCAGTGCTGGACAGCAGTCCCATCCTCTCCACTTTCCAGGTCATTCTGCTGGAGCACATCATCATGTGCCGGCTAGTCACTGGTCACAAGGCCACCGCATTACAAGAGGTAGTATAGAACCAACTGTTGACCCACTTTTATTTCTGTTCAACTTTACTCATTTACTCTGAAATGCAACACTGTGTGAAGTTATAGTGGAATGTTAAAAGTTTAATCAAAGTAGCTACAGAACTATATGACCGGCATTTTCATGCCCATGTCATTTATGAGGATGATTACTTTTTCTCCCCGTATCCCAGATCTCCCAGGTCTGCCAACTGTGCCAACAGTCCCCCAGGTTATTCACCAATCACGCTGCCCAGCTTCACACTCTACTAGTGAGTATTTTAAACCTTCACCCAGAAGACATACCCTCAATTCACTGCCTTGAATAACAGTTACCACCCCACTTCTGTAACTGGGACTACTGTATCTCTAAAACACTTAACTTTGTGTATATGCTGTTCCATTTCTCAGGGCCTGTATTGCATATCTGTCAACTGTATGGACAATGCAGAGGCACAGTTCACCGCCGCTTTGCGGGTAAGTGACGTAAGTCGTAACGCTAAGCTTATTATACGGGTTTATGTCTGCATGTGTTTAATATGTTTTACATTGTCACATTTGTGATAGTGATGGTGAGTAAATATGTGTGTTTTCTTTCCAGCTAACCACACACCAGGAGCTGTGGGCGTTCATTGTAACAAACCTGGCCAGCGTCTACATCAGGGAAGGAAACAGACACCAGGAGGTTGGTAGACACACACACACTATTCATTTCTACTCTAAATAAATTATTGTCTACTGTATTAACTTTGTTCTTTCTTTTAAAGCTCTACAGTCTCCTTGAGAGGATAAACCCTGATCACAACTTTCCTGTGAGGTGTGTAAGCGTGTATTGCATAACAGAGATTTTAATGGTTACTTAATCTTGCTCATCAGAGCCAAATACATTATTTTTTAAGGTTACGTGTGCAGCCTGTTGGTGAGGAGGTGTATTGACTTCGAGTTGACTGATGTGTGTTTGTGTTGCAGCTCTCACTGTCTCCGCGCTGCAGCCTTCTACATCCGAGGACTCTTGTCCTTTTTTCAAGGACGTTACAACGAGGCCAAGTAAGTCTCCCCCAACTATTTTACTGAGAAGTGTCCCATAAGTTCCTAAACCTTTCAGTGGGAATTGGGAAATAATCATTTCGTGATGATATTCTTATTGCAGACGGTTCCTTAGAGAAACTTTGAAGATGTCCAACGCGGAGGACCTGAATAGACTGACAGCTTGCTCACTTGTTCTGCTAGGCCATATATTCTATGTACTGGGAAACCACAGGGTAAGATCACTCCACAATGGTCACAAATGGATCTTTTGCCAGAAACGTCTACCCTGCCACTGTTGGTTTATTTATTGGTATATTCGGATCCCCATGAGCCTTTGCTGAAGCAGCAGCTATTCTTCCCGGGGTCCACAAGTAACAAGATACTGATAGACAAGGAAACAAGGTCACACAAATTTAAAATACAACGATATACTAAAAATAATAACAACAAAAAATGTGTGCCTGTGTCCCATATACAAATGTTAACCTTTTTTTTCCCATGTCGTACTGTTTATACATTTTATTCAACGTGTTTGCGGCAAAATATTTAGCTTCGGTAGGTTGCATAACAATATGTTGTTGTTTTCCTCCAGGAGAGCAACAACATGGTGGTTCCAGCGATGCAGCTGGCCAGCAAGATCCCTGACATGTCTGTCCAGCTGTGGTCCTCGGCCCTTTTAAAAGGTACGCCCACACCTGCACATTTTCTTTCTTTGGTTTGAGCTCCCCACTAGGCTTAGTAAGTATTTGAGTATGTTTCCTTGACCACATTGTTTTTGTCTTGTCCCTGTAGATCTGAATAAGGCCCTGGGAAACACCATAGATGCCCATGAAGCAGCTCAGATGCACCAGAACTTCTCGCAGCAGCTTCTCCAAGACCACATCGCTGCCTGCAGCCTCCCCGAACACAACCTCATCAGCGTACGTATCCATGTTCACTTTTTATCTTTCATTATTACTGCCATCAAAGTTGTGGTTTATAGATTGATTATATAGCTTGTTTCGCTGTGTTTTTCTGTCTGTCCTTTTGTATTCTCTATCCGTCTGTATGACTGTCTGTCTGGCTTAGATGGGTAATTAACAAATCTGTCTCTCTCTTCTCTGTGACAGTGGACGGACGGCCCACCACCTGGGCAATTTCAAGCCCAGAACGGCCCAACGTCCAGCCTGGCCAGCCTGCTATGAGCACCAGGCTCGTAACACAAGGGCTGCCTTCCTTCTGGCCTCAAAGATGTCTAGAATGGAACCATAGTTTCTTTCTGTCTTAGGAAAATTTGAGGGGGAGTGTGAACATTGTAGCAGTTATATGAATAAGTTATTCATGTTTTTTTTCAGCATTTCTTTGTATGAATGCAATTTCTCCTCATGCATGGAAGTTCCTGATATTGATTTACTCTACACGTGTTGCTAACCATCTGCTGAAGATTTTCACAGCTTCATTGTTTTGTACCATCCCATCCTCATGAATTAGTGTAGGTACAATTGGCATCACTTCTCATGTATTGAACCAGTAACATGTTTTGTTTCATGCTAAGTTTGGACATGGATCTGAATGTTAAATGGGTAGTGTTGTTGAGCTCAAGGGTTTGAATTTCTTGCTGAAAGACTGCAAGCGAGAATAGCGAAATAATTGAATGTACAAGTGCAGTTACTTAATGGAACAGCAGGTGTCCCTGTTGAGTTTTTCTTTGAAAAACCTGCTTTGAGAGATTTTGTCATATTTGGCCTTTCATAGATTAGCAAGATGCATCACAAACTCATCTGTTTTCTGTACATATGAACTATAGTTAATTTAAGTTCCATAGATCATGAAGTTGGACATTTTATGAACATACAAGGAACCTCAGATGAAAAAAATCTATGCTACCATTTGTAATATTAGAATTTGTCTTTATAGTTCTAGTTAAGGGTTTTCTTGACAATACATTATATCGATATGCCACATACGAAACCTTTATTGTACAGTGACATTTTATAACGTAAATTTAGTCAAGTGTGTAATGAATTTTAAACTCTCCGATGTAGTACTCCAACTAAATGCTTTTTAAAGTATTTATGTCGATCTTAATGAGCAGACACATCAGAAGCTTGAGTACTTGCCATATTCTATTCAATGCTTATACTTTTATTGCTTATTTTAATAATTCTTATGAGAAAAGTCAGAATAAACATGGTATTTGCAACCTTAATTTTGCATTGTTTGAAAATGATTGTCAGTGGGGTGATCTTAGCTATCTGACAAATGTACTGAAAATACAACATGCATACAAGTAGCATATAATGATTTCATACCATGATAACTATGAAATATATTTATGTCCACATGATCTATAGATGAGAATGCAATTCACTGAGTTAATTTAATTCTAAATGATTGAGCCCCAACTCCCTGCATAATGCCGTGCTGTGTGTGCATCAAGACTAAAGTGAAACTGGGCAAACGGGAGCAATGAAAAGAATAATCAGAAAAGGGAATGTGCCTGGCAGATGCTTCATTCAATAATAGGTTTTCACTTTGCACCATTCCATGTATTCTCAAATTATTTTTGTAATCATACATAGAACAAACATTTTTGCAACCACTTCAACAAAGGCTGTGTTTACACAGGCAGCCCAATTCTAATATTTTTTCCACTAATTGGTTGTTTGACCAATCACATCAGAGCTTTTCACATCGACACTTTTTCAGAGCTGATCTGACTGGTCAAAAAACAGAGTGAGAAAAAGATCAGAAGTGGGCTGCCTGTGTAAACGCAGGCATAGTAAACGAAAATCTGGGACACTCAAATTAGTGTAATATGTTATGTTTGGAATGGTATTTTTTAATTTGTGTATGTCCATCATCAATTTGTATAATATGTTATGAATTTTCAATATGAACTATATGTTAACAATTCGCTGGTAAGAATCATTCTCAGTGTGAGTAAAGATGCTACAACATATTAATACTAGATGCCTCTGTTTCATGTGATGTTGCTGCATTAGGAATCTGATGAGAAGCAGACAGAGAAGTCTGTCTCTATCATTGAGGATCAGTGGAGGCTGCTGAGGGGAGAACGGAACAGAGCAAATAGAATAGCATCAAACACCTGGAAACCATGTGTTTGATATATTTGATACCATTCCCCTGATTCACTCCAATCATTACCATGAGCCTTTTCTCCCCAATTAAGGTGCCACCAACTTCCTGTGTTGAGCATATGCAGGATAAGTCTGTCTCTGTTGTTAAGGATGTGCAGGAGGTCTGTCTCTATCTTTGAGGATGTGCAGGATAATTCTGTCTCTATCCTTGAGGTAGTGCAATAGAAGTCTGTCTCTATTGTTGAGGAAGTCCAGGACGTCCAGGAGAAATTCTACAAATGCTCTGCCATCTTTGGTTCAACCAGCCACGGTGTGGAGAACAGAACTTGTCCCTTCCATCCTGAGGACACTGGTAAGAATCATGATACCGTTATTCTTAATGTGAGTAAAATATGCTCTAAGAGTGTTCACATACTAAAATGAGATACCTCTGTGTGATGCTGCTTCCCCAGAATGAGGGGCAGAGAAAGGAGTCTACCACTATTGTTGAGGAGAGGCAGGAGAAGTCTGCCTCATCTATTGTTCAGGAGGTCCAGGAACAGGCTGCCTCTTCCACATTATCTGCCTTTACCAGCAAGAAAAAGTCTGCTGAGGAAGGGAACAAGTCATCTTTGTCCCTTGCAGCACGTCCATCCCATGGGGAGGATTCAGAGTTGGTTGCACAGAGGGAGGTTCTGAAGAAGGAAAGGGCAGCAAAAGCTGTTCTACAGGCTTTACTGGAAGAGGAGCATTGCACAAACATACAGCTCCGGCTGAGAGGCAACAACATTGCATCAGACTAAAACGGAGCAGCGCAAGATCAAGAAGCTTGAGGCTGAGGAGCTGGAGCTGATGGGCCAATCAGGAACAGAACAAAACCAAGGATAATCTCTGACCAACTGGCCTCTGAGCTGGCAGAGGAACAGGGCAGGAGCAAACAGCTATGGTGAAAGACCTATAAGAGTTGAAGTCTGCTACATCTGCAGATAAAGCTCAAAGTGACCAGCTAAAAGAGAGAGAGAGGGATCTCTGAAAAGTGAGATCTGAGCTCCCAAGGGCAGGACCTGAGGGCTCAAGTAAAGGCCTTCCTTCAGGTAAATGCAAAAATGAGTCTAAGCACCATCAAAATGACCTCTGAACTATCAAAGGAAAAGATCAGAAGACAGAAGCTCCAGGCTGACCTTGAGGCGACCAAGCATTAGAGTGTGCTGGAGGAGCTTTATGAGACCAGAGCAGTCAGCAGTGACCTGGAGGAGGCTGTGGCCTCGGAGATTGTCAAGGCTGAGAAATTCCATGAGAAGAGTCCAGCCCTGGAAAAGAGCAAGCAAGAACAGAGTGACCTAACTTCCAGCCTGCAGATCGAACGCAGTCGCTGCCACTGCCTGGTTGTGGATGGTGAGGCCATGGTCAAAGACCTGAAGTCAGCTTTGGACACAGCAAAAGTCTACAGTGTCCAGCTGAGTGAGAGACTCCAGACAGAGAGCTCAGCATATGAGGCTCTGAAGTCACAGCACCAAGCACTTATGTGGCAGCACCAAGTGTTAGAGGGTGAGCATCAGGAACTCCTCTGGGATCATCACAGCCTCCTTGCTGAATACTAGGAGCTGATCTCCGAGCAGAAAACAATGGTCTCTAAACATCAAACCCTCCTAGTTCAGCATCACAGCCTCAAATCTAAGTTCCAGGACGTTGAGGCAGACTACCAGGGCCTCCAGAACAAAATTCAGAGTCTGACCAGTTAGTACAGGGCCATGCAGACAAAGAACAAAGCCTTGAAGTCCATGTGCTAGAGCCTTTACTCTGACCACCAATTTCGGATCTTCGAACACAATTCTGTCCTCTCACAGTAGCAGCCCCTCCGATCAGAGCTTCAGGAGCAGCACCATAAGCTGCATTGGCAGCAGCAGGAGCACTGCAGTGTGGCTGCAGCCCTCTCAGAGGACTACCAGAACCTGGAGAACGTGCTACAGACAGCTGACAGAGTGCTGAGCCAAATAAATAACAGTGACATTGGTTTACAAGGATACTATGGGAGGATGCTGGGAGACTGTGCTAAAAAGTATTATTGCTCCACTAAGGAAGAGGAGGAAACGCAGGCCGGGTCTAGGGCAGAGGCATCTTTGTTCCAGGGTACTCTGCAGCTGCTGGACCACAAAGAGAATAACAAAGAAAGAGGCAGCCAAAGATATATGACCACTCACACTACTTGTACCAAAGACACTGGGCCAAAGGAACCCAAACTGTTTGGCCCCACTGAGGAACAGGAGGAAAGAAATGCCAGGAGGAAGCCCAAGTTGTCCTTGCTGAAGTCTACTCGGTGGCTGCTGGAACACAAATATAAGAACAAAGAGAGAAGCATCCAAACAGATATGACCACCCGCAATAATTTATTTGAATTTAAGGATTGTTGTGGTTAACAACGTGGTTTACTTTGTATGGATGGTATTTTCCTTATGCATTGAGTTTACTAATATGAATCCACTATGAATAATACAATTGCTGCTGCTAGCCAATTCCTGAGGATTTTCACAACTAGTCATCATTTTGTAGCACAACTTTTGAATTCAATAGTAATATAAGATTTTAATTTCTTGTCCACCAAGTGCAGTTATTTCATGGACCAGCAGGGCCCCCATTTGAGCTGTGTTTTGATAAACCTGATTTGAGACAGTGAATTTCAGTAACATTTGGCCCTGTCATAAAAACCCATCTGCCTTTTTGAATACACATCTCACATTTTTTTTAAATTACCACAGTTGGAAACAACAAATATATGGACACAAAGTTTGAGTGCTTGCCATATTCTATTCAATGCATGTGTTTTTAAATGATTACACAGTTTTTCAATTATTTTTGGATAGCAGTCTGAATAAACATGGTATTTGCAACCAAAGTGTTATGGAATGTTTGTCAGTAAGTGTACTTAGTGTTTATTAGAAGTGAGTTCTATATTGAGTTCATCATGACTTTTCCCACTACCATGTTCCCATTGGGCAAAGACTGGTTGAATCAACGTTGTTTCCTCGCCATTTCAATGAAATTACGTTGAACCAACGTGGAGTAGACGTTGAATTGACGTCTGTGCTCAGTGGGTTGTGATAAATATGCAGTACTTTTATATAGCCTACATACATTTATATTATAGAGATACATTGACTTAACTCCTTATTCACACAGTAGTCATCTATATTCATATTGTACTGTGCAGTTACTTAGGAATAATTTCCTTTATAGTTATCATTATATCACTTTCATAAAATAAATTGTCCCCAACTAACTACACAGTACAATACATGGGCCCATAAAGACAAGACAAGACATCATGTATCTTGTGGGTCCAACATGAGATTCAGAGTTGAGTTATTTTGGGGAGAGTATCATTCAGGCACAGGACAGAAGAGGATACTACTTGTAAAACTACTCTTTCCCTTTGACTGCTGCGTCTGATTTGTCGATCTCGTTTAATGTTCCTTATTCAGGGGAATGCTGAATCACTCCTGATGGTGAATTACTGCAGGGATAAATACCGACCTAATGGTCAGCCAGTAATGGTCACATGACAGTCTTTGTTACCAGTCAGCCATGCAGATGTCATGGCTGTCTTTCCTTTGATATGACTTGCACACTTCAACAAGTTTACAACAATTTCTGTTCACCCCAAAAAAATGCAATCAATTTATACGAATCAGCCTCTCAATTTGTACGTCATTTTAGAAAGTAATATGTTGTTAGATTTGAGGTATGTTCATAAATGTTTTTGGGCAGTGATGCTTGTTTGGTGATCAGTGTCAGCATAAACAGTTCTGAAAGGAGACGCTTCCTGCCAAATAGTGAGTCCTGTTGATCGTGACAGGGAGGGGTATTTCCTTGTTTTGCTCCTGTACTTCAGTGGGGATTAAGTTGATAGTGCCTTGTTGCTTTAAGCCAGTGTCACACATTGTGCCGACATTGATATGACTCATCTTCTTTTTGTGTACTGGTTTGAAGCTATAAAGCACTATTTCTCAATTTTCTCTAAAGAACAGGTTTCTGACACTTCACACATCGCTTGACATTTGGCCCCAATTAAAATGGATTGTGCAGAGTGCATAGGTACGGTTTAATTGCTCCTGTTTCTTGAGGTTGTTTTCCCACACTGATCCATCCAAGGAAGGGAATGTCACCAACTCCTTTAGAAGAGGATGCCAACCCTATGCCACTGGAATTCTTATGAAATACTTCTGAGATCACACTACAAATTTGGTCTCGAGAATGCAGTGGCCAGACAAGGGCACTGATTTTGTGTGCCCTTAGCTTTTTTGGATCAAACCTGAGAGTTCAGGCATAAGACACACTTTTGGCCAATGTATATGCTTGCATGTTTGAATTCATAACTGATTAAATTAATGAGGGCACCAAGGTTAGTTAGTTCGAAGACACTTCTATCGGCCCAGGTGATCAGTATTAGGTTTGGTTCACTTGAGATTGGAGTTAGGTTCACAGCATTACTTAGTCAGGGGGATAATATTGATATCACTGCAGTGTGATTGTGATATTGATATGGGTCAATAATAGTGATATTCAGGGGTTTAATTGGTGGAATTTACCCCAAAATTCGATCCTTTTATTCAGCCCCCAGTTCCCACTTCTGTTACTTGTCTCTGATTCCATAGTCTCTCTCTCTCTCTTGTTCTCTCCCTGTCCCTCTCTCGCAATAACTGACATGTCTGCACTGAGATACTGTTCAAAGATCCTCATGCACCCAAAGACATGATCAGGAGTATTATTGAGATTGGTCCGGACTCATTGAAAGACAGTGGAGACATCACATAGTACATTCATACATCTGGTATGTTACACGTTGGTACCAATATTGTGTTTGTTTGTTGTTGTTGTTTACTGTTGTATGGACTGTGAATTAAAGAGCTGCCCATGGTTGTTTTAGGGAGGATTCAAAGCACTGAATTGTCAAGTGCCATCATGACAATATGAGAAATATTTACACATCATTAACCGTTTCCATTGACTAGCTATAGGACTAGATTTGTACATTTTTTGTAAAAAAAAAAAATTTTGTATAAATAAATGCTCTGTTAGTTTCATGGAGAGACAGTCATTTAAATTGTGTATGACATTAATTCATTTTAGACATTGATTATTGGTGAATTGACAATTGATTACAGCACTGGTGTGAGGTAGGTAGAATGATGGAAAGTATTCCTGTGGTGGTTGTGGGGCAAAGCATTGCAATGATGAGACAGGCTACTGAAAACTGGACTTTTGAAATGTAGTTTTACACACATGAAATACTCAGTGGCACTAATGTAATCGGACTCTGTTGCCACCTTGTGTGACCACATGCGCATGCTTAGTGATGTGACGCTGTGTTCCATGTATGAGAGAGAAGCTCATTATTTGGCAACCGGAGTGGCAGCGGGCAGGGCTGAAGAGGGGATCCCCGGGATCGTTTTTTTTTTTTTTTTTTTCTTTCTTCATCGAATTACAGGAGTAAATAGTCTGTCAAAACAAGTGAAAAGCGTTACAGCGACACCTCTTCTCCGTAAGTTAAGATATCATTTCAATTGATGGGTTAAAGTAATATTGATTTTGAATTTAATTAAGCAGACGAAGTTAAACTTATTTCCAGTCGTTAACGTAAATATATATCCTTACCTAACTGGCTAACTGCTGTGAGTGCTAGCCTAGGTAATGGTTTGTGTCTCTCGCTAGCTGTAATTAGCTAGCCACTGCAAAGTCAGAACGAACCGTTTCAAAAGTCAAAGAATGCATGTAAACTTGTACCGGTTAATGTTCTAAAAGGCGGATACAAGTATTTTCTTTACAACATGCATTAAACTAGTCCAAAAACAACAAATTGGTTTCGACTCTCAAAAATGGGATTCCTTTATTATTTTTGTGACTGAATCCCGGAGTGGCTGTCTGTCTGTACATGCGAGTGTCCGAGCGAGTTCGTTAGCTAGCCAGCCTGCTGACGTTAGCTTGTCATGAGTGGGAATTTGGTGAATCCCACCACTTACTGGTTTATATTCACGAAATATTATACATTTTAAGAATAAATGTAACCCAAACACGATCAGGACGTTTTTAATTGTGTTCCCCGTAATAGGAATCAAGTGTCAGCTATGCTAACTTGCGACGCTATCTCACGACCTGGCTTTAGTTAGCTATGTTGTTAGCGAGTTGGAACATCGATTTGGTTGGACTGTGGTGGGAGACAGGTTGTTGTTGTAATTCACTTTTTTTTTTTTTCATTTTTTTTTTTTACTGTATCACAGTACAACAAAGGATATTCAATAATTGTATATTTGTTATCAGAAGCCGGCATTCTCGCAGAATTGCGTGAACACGTTTTTATTTTGATGTGTAGTTGAATGTTCTCTCATTCATTAAAAGTGTGTGTATGTATATGTACTTTTTTTTTATGGTGGACGGTGTGCGCGCCACATTCAGTATGGCAAGCAAGCAGTTATTATGGTTCTGTGTCATGATTAATGTACTCATTTGGGTAGTTCCATGTCATTTCAGCAAGCCATGACACCCACCATCTCAGAATGTTCTGACATCGTTTCTGTAGTAAAAAAAAACCCCGATACGATTAGCATACCTGCAACATTATTTTGTTGAAATATAATTTGATCTCTGAGAAATTGATTAGAGCCAAATTGGGTAGTTTAATTTATAGCATACATATAAATAATATTATAGTCGTAAACATCCCATTTGGATCAAACTGTTTTCTAACAATTAGTAAAACCTTATGAATCCAAAGAAATGGTCAAAAGCCACACACATACCCCCCCACCTCAACAATGAGTGTATATAGCAGGCCTGGAATTTCGTGATTTTAGGGGCAAGGACATTTAGTCTTCAAGAGGTGCCCATCTGCCACGGCACCAACATCTGCTAGGGCACCAAGGCCATTAACCCAAATATCCATATTGGCTATGCATATTGGCTACAGCCCATCAAGTCCAAACCGATGCTGACATAAGGGAGGCACCTGAAAATGTAGCCACACTTTAATGAGACGTTTTATTACATATACTGAACAAAAATATAAACTCAACATGCAATAATTTCAATGATTTTATTGAGTTACCGTTCATATAAGGAAATCAGTCAATTGGAATAAACGAATTAGTCCCTAATCTATGCATTTCACATTACTGGGCAGTTGCCACTTGGGAGCCAGGCCCAGCCAATCAGAATTAGTTTCTCCCCACAAAAGGGCTTTATTACGGACAGAAATACTCCCCAGTTTCACCAGATGTCCGGGTGGCTGGTTTTAGACGATCCCGCAGGTGAAGAAGCCCGGATGTGAAGTTCCTGGGCTGGCATGGTTACACGTGGTCTGCGGTTGCGAGGCCGGTTGGACGTATTGGCAAATTATCTAAAATGACTGGTGGCTTATGGTAGAGAAATTAACATTCAATTCTCTGGCAATAGCTCTGGTGGACATTCCTGCAGTCAACATGCCGATTGCATGCTACCTCAACTTGAGACATCTGTGGCATTGTGTTGTGTGACAAAACTGCACATTTTAGGGGGCTTTTGTTGTTCCCAGCACAACGTGAACCTGTGTAATGATCATGCTGTTTAATCAGCTCCTTGATATGCCACACCTTTCAGGGGGATGGATTATCTTGGAAAATGAGAAATGCTCACTAACAGGGATGTAAACGAATTTGATTGCAATTTGAGCAAAATAAGATTTTTGTGCACATGGAACATTTCTGGGATCTTGACAATTGTAATGTAGGATCATTATTAATATCTAAAGGCTTGGTTCTGTCCACATATTTGAGGCATGTTCATTCCGATAGGAGACTTAAGGCCAGTGCCTTTTGCGCGCTGCAACGTCACCCACCTTGCAATCTGAGCGGAGGCAGTCAACATTTTGAAACTATTGAACCATAAATGTAATTGTTTAAAATCTGGATGTGGAAGGTCTTGCCATGTTCCAACCATAGGAATGTTAAGGAGATTATTTTAGAAACACTTCTTCATATGCCATTGAAACCAGTATTTCTCTCATGTTCTCAACTGTCTTTCATTGTCCGGCAGCCAAAGACACAACCTAGTCATATTTCCAACCCATGCTTGTTGTTGCATCTTTAGATTTTCCCTCTATTACATTTCTGAAGGATATTTTCATTTGTCATGTGAAACCACTCGCATTTGCAGTGCACTTTTGAGAAAGAGAAAAAAGAATCACCTGATAGCTGGAACAGCATCATCTAGTGGTCATAACCTGGTAATATCAGGATGTAGGACATAAACCTAACAAATCCATATTCATGGAATATTCATGGCAAGCTAACAAGTAATTTCTCTGAACAGGGGGAGAAAATTCCACAAAATTGAGTGGGAATACATTGCATAGGATGAAGAAACAATACTTGGAGCCACAGCTCCATACTAAACTCAGCAAAAAAAGAAAAGTCATCTCACTGTCAACTGCGTTTATTGTCAGCAAACTTAACATGTGTAAATATTTGTATGAACATAATATTCAAAAACTGAGACAAACTGAACAAGTTCCACAGATATGTGACTAACAAAAATTGAATAATGTGTCCCTGAACAAAGGGGGGGGGGTCAAAATCAATATTAACAGTCAGTATCTGGTGTGGCCACCAGCTGCATTAAGCACTGCAGTGCATCTCCTGATGGACTACACCTGATTTGCCAGTTCTTGCTGTGAGATGTTCCCCCACTCTTCCACCAAGGCACCTGCAAGTTCCCGGACATTTCTGGGGGGAATGGCCCTAGCCCGCACCCTCTGATCCAACAGGCGTGCTCAATGGGATTGAGATCCGGGCTCTTCGCTGGCCATGGCAGAACACTGACGTTTCTGTCCTGCAGGAAATCACGCACAGAACGAGCACTATGGCTGGTGGCATTGTCATGCTGGAGGGTCATGTCAGGATGAGCCTGCAGGAAGGGTACCACATGAGGGACACAGCGTTGACATTGCCTGCAATGACAACAAGCTCAGTCCGAGGATGCTGTGACATGACGGACCCTCCACCTCCAAATCGATCCCGCTCCAGAATGCAGGCCCCAATGTCATGCTCATTCCTTCAACGATAAATGCGAATCCGACCATCACCCCTGGTGAGACAAAATCGCCACTCGTCCGTGAAGAGCACTTTTTGCCAGTCCTGTCTGGTTCAGCTACGGTGGGGTTGTGCCCATAGGCGACGTTGTTGCTGGTGAAGACTGGCGAGGACCTGCCTTACAACAGGCCTATAAGCCCTCAGTCCAGCCTCTCTGTCTATTGCGGACAGTCTGAGCACTGATGGAGGGATTGTCAATGATTTTGAAGCTTTGAGGTAGCTATAACATGGATTGTGTATGTGTGCCATTCAGAGGGTGAATGGGGAAGAGAAAATATTTTAGTGCCTTTGAACGGGGTATGGTAGTAAGTGCCAGGCGCACCAGTTTACCCCAAAAACTGCAAGGCTGCTGGGTTTTTCATGCTCAACAGATGCCTCATACGGGTGATTACTTTCATTACAAGCCAGTGTGTCTGTCGTAATTCAAGTGACCACAAAGTAACAGTTCCTGTTGCAGTGTGACTGTAAATTGTTTTGTAGTGACATTAAAAAGGGACTTTATCTCATTGTATTGTCACCAGATGGGCTTACCGTTTCTCATAAGATTGATGCGCTATGGACACTCGACCTCGTTAAGTCATTTTACCTCGTTTACCTCGTATGAGAGGTTAGTATGTAGTAGAGGTCGACCGATTATGATTTTTCAACACCGATACCGATTATTGGAGGACAAAAAAAAGCCGATACCGATTAATCGGCTGATTTTTTGAAATTCTATATATACACATTTTTGTAATAATGACAATTGCAATAATACATATGGGCTTTTGGATGGGTGTGAGTGTGAGTGTGAGTCATAATTCCCATGACACCTTCTAGCAAAATCTGAAAAGCGGTTCCTTCATTCATTTATTCCATAGGATATTTTTAGATTCACTTAAAATAAGGTCTGTGTTTTGTGTAGACTTACACCACCTTGCCAATGTTATAACTGTGTAGATATCCATAGGATAAGGTAACTGATCAATATTGGCTAATTATAAGCGAAGATCATTTTTGAATGAAAATATTTTGACAAACGTTACCTTATCCTAGTGAGATTTACACGGGTATCAAAACGCCGAGGCGGTTTAAGCCTGCACCAAACACAGACCTTATTTGAAGTAGATCAAGACATCCTCTATGGAAGACATGAACGGTAAAATAACGAAGGAACCCCTTTCAAGTTCAGCCGCAAGTTATTACAGGAATTATAACGCATCGACTATTTCTCTTTAAACCATATACCTTTGACTATTACGAGCCTGCTGCTGCCTACCACCCCTCAGTCAGACTGCTCTATCAAATAGCTAATCATAGACTTAACTATAATAAACACACAGAAATACGAGCCTTAGGTCAAATCCGGAAACTATCACCTCGAAAACAAACCGTTTATTCCGTTCCGTATTTTATCTAGCGGGTGGCATCCATGAGTCTAAATATTCCTGTTACATTGCACAACCTTCAATGTTATGTCATAATTACGTACAATTCTGGCAAATTAGTTCGCAAAGAGCCAGGCGGCCCAAACTGTTGCATATACCCTGACTCTGCGTGCAATGAACGCAAGAGAAGTGACACAATTTCACCTGGTTAATATTGCCTGCTAACCTGGATTTCTTTTAGCTAAATATGCAGATTAAAAAATATATACTTGTGTATTGATTTTAAGAAAGGCATTGATGTTTATGGTTCAGTACACATTGGAGAAACAACAGTCGTTGATTGATTGTTTTTTACAAGATAAGTTTAATGTTAGCTAGCAACTTACCTTGGCTTACTGCATTCGCGTAACAGGCAGGCTCCTCGTGAGGCAGGTGGTTAGAGCGTTGGACTAGTTAACTGTAAGGTTGCCAGAATGGATCCCCCGAGCTGACAAGGTAAAAATCTGTTGTTCTGCCTCGTTCCTAGGCCATCATTGAAAATAAGAATGTGTTCTTAACTGACTTGCATAGTTAAATAAAGATTAAATAAAGGTGTAAAAATAAATAAAATAAAAATCGGCAAAATTGGCGCACAAAAATACTGATTTCCGATTATGAAAACTTGAAATCGGCCCTAATTAATCGGCCATTCTGATTAATCGGTCGACCTCTAGTATGTAGTGGTTATTACTATAGGCCTAGTATGTTCATCCATTGTTGAGAAAGCTTACAGAATGCATGAGAGATTTTTTTTTTATTTGTTTGGTGATTATCTATCATCCATTTCAGCCCCGCAGAGAGCAAGCTGTACCTGTGATTTCCCAGAGAGATGTCAGACCCTCCTCAGCTGATTAATGACTGGAGATTCACTGATAAAGGGGCGCCTCTGTAATAATAATCCAATTTTCAGCTCTGCGTCGGTCACTTGTAATGCTCCTCAATTTAGGGCTAATTTAGAAGCATACTGCACTATATGGAGGGATGAATATCGTTTCCATCCATCCATATGTCTGGCTGATATATTATTATAATAGCAAAGCAGCAGGGCACCTTCACGGACAGCAGTGGGAAATGGAACCGATTGATTGTTGAACAGGTCGTAGCATGGTCATCTTGAGCGTTGAGGTTATAAGGGAATGGGAGACAACTATGGATTGGCTGCCGGTCAGATAAACAGATGGGAGATAGAGGGCTGGTGTCCTCTCTCTGCTGTGATCACTGGCCAGGGAAGTGTACAGCGTCATCGAGTGGTTAACAGGAAATGCAAGAGGGCCAGCCACGCATGGTCTGAGTCAACCAGTCACAAGCTTTGGTTTCCCTGAGACCAGCTTCCTGACACTGTAGGGAGGTAGTCATGGAGGATGGGTTTCTGGGGCCTTACGGGGGCTTCCGATTCATGTACTACTACTACTAGGCTATAGCCTACTAGCAGCAGGGCCAGTACCGGGATTCAAGTCAGGGTGTGTAGTATGAGGTAGAACCAACCTATAGATGCACATGCTCATATTATCTTTAGAAGAGACTTCATTAGCAAATGTGATGTGCATGTTACGACTAGAGATCTGTCCTGTGGTGGTATTGTGCACATTTCTAGGCTATGCCTTGTCTATCCATATGTTTATTTTCTTTGTATTGAGAGAATAGGCCTACTATAGGACATTAGCTGTGTTGGTCACCAGATCTCACCAACCCTCAGGCCCTAGGCTATTCTGAGAGGTGGGGGAGGAATCTCATGTCTGTACTCTTCATGTTTACCCTGTTGGACTTCATATTGACTCAACTGTGAGTACCAAGTCTACCTTTTCCTCATGTCAGAAACAGAACAGCTCTACCACTTGAGGAACGCTGTGTTTGTGCTGGATTCAGCCTAAACCTAGTAATCCAGAAAAGATTAGAACTTCAGTGATCAGGTGCGTGGATGGTCAATATAAATGTGAACGCTGACCAATGAGCCTTAGTTTTAGGAAGAAGAGAGCACCCCACTTCGAGTCCGTCACAATAGCATCTTTCTCTCCTTGACTCCTCTGGACTGGTTTGACAGGTGAAGGCAACAGGACAGAATTCTACCAATAAATTGCTTTCAGTTGACCTATTATTTCAGATCCTGGATGCCAGAGGAAGATTGTTTTATTTTTAAACATACTCTTGAGCCATTGACGACTGAGGTGTGTACTTAGAGCAGGCCATCATCTTCAACAAGGCAACTCATTGCCCAAGGGGTCAACAGGCAGCTCAATTCAAGCATGGTTCTTCATTGTGTAGATTCACAAATGAGAGGCTCCACTCTTTCAACATGAAGCTGTGAAGCTCATCAGACATTTGGGGTTGGCTCTGGTATTCCATAGGGAAATCACCACCTGTTAACCAGGTAGGTAGGCCATATGGGCTATTCAAGAATGATGTGCTTGTGTCTACTGGTGTCTTATATATTTGAGTCGTGACTTTTTAATGAGAACCATATGACTTATCCTGTCTGCACCAACTGTTATCATTGTGTCCTCTATTTTCACATGATTAATGCATTGAGTTGACTAGCGGACAGATGTTTGCGACATCATCATAAAAATATAAACTCATGGAAACTGTTACAAAATGTGATCACACTCCTCCTCTGGAATGCCTCAGAACATTCTCAATTACTCCAGGTTTAGCAAGAGTCGTGGATGAAGAAGCAAGGGCTATGGCATTGCTACATTTTTCTAGTTCTTCTCCTAACAATAGCTCCCACTGTCTGTTTTAACTGGCCAGTGCTGACATGGCAACTCTGGAACACTCAGTGCGGCAGCCACACGAATACAGCATCAAGGCACTCATCCAAGAGGGGGACTAAGCATCCGGGTGCCCTGCTGCCTGCCTGTGTCGCAACCAGGCCAGCTAGCTGTGTACTGAACTGATGTCACACTAGTGTAGGTGCTGACTGAGCTTCATCTAGCCCACCTATAGAATGTGTGTCACTGTCACAGCTTCAATAGCTTCCAGGTAGGCAGTAGTGGCTGTAGGTTGGTTACTGTTTTGTTTTGGTTGCTGTGGATGTGACACAATAGGAGTGTGTAATATTTTGTTCATTGGGATACCCTCTGTCTGTCCAGTGCTTAGGGGATTTGTGATGTGTGTTTTGAAGTAATTTAGCTGAAATGCGAGATTATCACTCATAGGATAGTCTGTGCAGATCACATATCCCTTGTCACCAGGAACGTGTAGTTTGAAGGTTAAATTCAATAGGAGATTTATCCCAAGCCACCTTGTTTGGTACAATTGCAATCGGTTGTGGCTATACATTTTCCTTGTTGTGGATTCCTTCAAGGCTTGGTTCGAGATCAATGTTAGCAAATACTTGGAACTTTTGTAGCGTTCCAGAAGGGCAACTCGTGGTTGCATGTCTCAGGGCTTAGAGTTCTGTATTTGATGTAAGGATAAGTAATCCCTGATGTTGATAGATACTTTAATTTGCATCAAGATTCACAAACACCTGTAACAGAATAGATTTAAAGGGATATGTCAGTATGTTGTTCATACGTCCACCGTTGATGTGGTCCCAAAAAGTGTGCATGTCAGCAGTAAAGCACTTCCAGTTCAAAACAAATAGCGTGATGATGATGTTTTTCATCATATACAGATAGCCTGCTCCAAAGATTCAAGTTCAGGTTTTGTTACCAGCATATTGGCTCAAGTATGTGTTAGACGCAGGGCTCTAAATTAAAAAATGTCATAGCACTGGTACTCCCAACTTAAAAAATGTAATTGATTGAGATGCCTACACTGAGTGTACAAAACATTAGGAACACCTGCTCTTTTCATGACAGACTGACCAGGTGAAAGCTATGATCCCTTATTGATCAGTGTAGATGAAGGGGAGGAGACAGGTTAAAGAAACAATTCAGACGTGTGTGTGCTATTCAGTGGGTGAATGGGCAAGACACAAGATTCAAGTGCCTTTGAACAGGGTATGGTAGTAGGCGCCAGGTGCACCGGTATGTGTCAAGAACTGCAATAGAGCTGGGTTTTTCACGCTCAACAGTTTCCTGTGTGTATTAAGAGGGGTCCACCACCAAAAAGACATCCAGCCAACTTGACACAACTGTGGGAATCAGTCAACATGTAGAGTCCATTCCCAGATGAATTGATGCTGTTCTGATGCAAAAGGGGAGGGGGTGCAACTCAATATTAGGACGGTGTTCCTAATGTTTTGTACAAAAATCAGTGTATATTGGGCCTATATGAATTCTATCTACCAGGGGCCGTTAACGCAGAATTCTGTGTTTTTCATGCAGGAAAAAAAAAACTCAAAATAAATATCTTGCTACGCAGATCTAAAATGCTTCTTATTGTAATTTCTGCTAGCCAAAAGTGTTGCACTTTTGTTGTCATCTGATGAAATTAATTTATTTTCTGCTGAAATTGTTGCACTGATGTATTTTCTGTGAAGGAAAACTATAGTTACAGGTCCCTTGATCACTCAAGCAAAAAACTCTGACTTTCAATATAAAATGCAGGGGATTTATTTTAATTTTATAGTTTAATATCTGCATTTTTAAAATGCATATTTCTGAACTTCTATTAACTTCTTATGGATCCCAAAATGTCCCATAAACATCACAAATGGTCTTTGATAAATTGCTTCTTTACATCCCCAAAATGTCAATTTACTTGGCGCGTTTGATTCAGAAAAACACCGGTTCCAACTCGCCCAACATGCCGACAAAGTATCTAATAAGTTAACTGTAAACTTGGTCCAAACATTTCAAACAACGTTCCTAATCCAAATTGATGTATCCTAAAATGTAAATAATCAATCGAATTTAAGACGGGAACTACTGTGCTCAATACCGGACGAAAACAAAGGGAAGCACGTTC
The DNA here is from genome assembly GCF_057628025.1 of Oncorhynchus mykiss. Taxonomy (NCBI): domain Eukaryota; kingdom Metazoa; phylum Chordata; class Actinopteri; order Salmoniformes; family Salmonidae; genus Oncorhynchus; species Oncorhynchus mykiss. The sequence continues at coordinate 22,421,697 of NC_143022.1, forward strand.
CAGGTTGCTCGCACCAAAACAGAGTGCACCTGGAGTGACACATGGCAATAACAGGGCTACTTCTTCTAACAGGGCTACTTTCTCAAAGGAAAAACATCAACCAATTTCTAAAGACTGTTGACATCTAGTGGAAGCATATTTCTATTAAAAAGGGATTGCCATAGAAATCTAATGGAAAACAGATTGAGCTCCAAAAATGTTTTCCCTGGATGGACTGTGCTCGGGGTTTCGCCTGCCAAATCACTTCTGTTATACTCCCAGACATTATTCAAACAGTTTTAGAAACTTCAGAGTGTTTTGTTCCAAATATACTAATAATATGCATATCCTAGCTTCTGGGCCTGAGTAGCAGGCAGTTTACTTTGGGCACGCTTTTCATCCGGACGTGAAAATACTGCCCCCTTGCCCAAAGAGGTTTTAATAACGCAACCTTTGAGCTACTTTTGAAGCACATGTTGTGCCCTAGAAACTAATACTGTATGTAACATTGTAAAGACATTATTATAACAGCTAAAATGTTGATACCAATACCGGTCATTGAAATTACAAAAGTAGGTTTCTACATTGTGTAAAAGCACTATTTCCCTATTGGGATGCATTACATTGAACATTTGATCTGGTCGTTTTGGCAAGATCGCAAAATTATTTTTGCCGTAGTTGGCTGTACCTGCACAAACACATTTCTTTAAAAACGTCCTGTGATGTCAACATGCAAGAGATCTGTCATTCACGCATTGCTATGGTCATTGATCTGCTGAAGAAGTTATCACTTTCTTTTTCCGTTACTAGGTGGTTAGCTAGGTAATATGACTGAACAAAGTGTAAACTAATGGTTAACGATGTGCGAGTAGTGTTAGAACGGCCCACAATCCGTTATAGGAAGATTAAAATGTTGCGGCTGTAATATGGATCAGATATTTTGACTTGGTTGGGCTTGAAGGTGGTGCAACCATGACCCTATTGAATGTGCACTCAATTTTTTTCTCTAGGGCCACAACGGTACAGCACGAAACAATTATTATCTGGAAGATTTTGTTCCTAGTCACAAAGTGCTCTCAAAATAAAACTTGTGGTCACAGCAAATTTTTCTCACACTTTAGAGCCCTGTTTAGACAGCCAAGTTCTTCTGAGTTAAGCTAGGCCTAGTCATTGTTTGCTCGGAGTCAGCACTGACCTATAACCTATTGTAACCCTCCACTTGAAGTTATGGAGAATCAGGGTCCTGTAGTTGACCATAAGCAGGGTAAGCTGAACTTCAATGGAGATAATGGCATTAAAAATCATGACTTCAAGGCAAAACAAGTCTAGTCTAGCTGGTGAGTTTATCCACTGGCTGGTTCATCATGAAGATCAGATGGTTAATGGAATCAGAGGTACAGCTTCTGGTTTTTCATTCTATTAATGATATGAGTTCATCTGCTCTTAATGTCCCAATGTAGTGCATGCCGCACCTCGATCGGCCTGAATCGTGATTGTAAACACTGTCAACTAGTTCTGTCCTTCTCCGAGACTGTGTATGAGAAGGGGGGGGGCAGTGTTCTTGGTGTTTGTGAGTGATCGTCTGTTCCGTGTGTGTGTCAGTGTGTGCATGTGCACATTCCTTTGTGGTCACGTGTAGTGGTCTGGCTGCACTTCCTGGGCTTTGCCCATGCCGTTCGTTGTCATGTTGCTAAGTGGAATCCAGGTGGAGCCTAACTGGCAGATGCATGGTTAAAGGCTTCCATTTTGTTAGGTAACACCCTAATGGCCTGATCTGTCAGTGGTGTTAAAATGGCAGTACTTAACCCTTGGTGTTCAGTACCGAACCAGTAGGGGAACCTTCTCTGCCACAACCAATAGGAGAGAGAGCGAGAGAACGAGGGAAAGTGAGGAAGAGAAGAGCAAGAGTGTTTGTCAGTGTACAGTCGATCTATGGCCAGGCCAGTCACCCCTCCCCCACCACCCAGTCAGCTTGCTCCCTCCCTCTCTCTCTGTGTTTAGTACCCATGTACTCAGTTTGGTGAAGCCAGATTAAGCAATGTTTTTTTTTGCACTATCAGATATTCCAAAAACAGCACTGGGTTCAGTGGGTTGACTTTCCCTCCAGTTTCTTTCAAAATTCATTCAGTAATTTGGACATGTCCTTCCCAACCTAAATGTGACCTCAAATGAATAATCAAACAGAAATTAATTGTGCGTTAATCAAATCTAGAACGATATATATGTTGAGTCAAAGTATCACAGGGAAGATAAACTAATTGCATGAGAAGGAGATTAATGGCTTTGTGTGCAGCCCATTTTATTGGGCAATATTATACTGTTGTTCCCCCCTCACTGGATCCAATAGAGCCTGTATTCAAAAGCATCCGTGTGCTTTAATTGCAATGTCCAGTCCCTAGGGAAGATCATTACATCCAACATATCAGATAGTAGATGCTAGCTACCTGAGGAAATGGATCAATCGTAATACTGTCTCTCTAAAGGATTGCCCATGAAATTAGAATGAACTCATTGGAGAGTCAAACCAGGTAATATGTTCTCTATGCTCTATCTTGCCTCGTGTACTATGGCCGTTGTTTCTAGCAGGAATCGCTGAACATGGAATAATTCACTTAAATTCTAATGGTAAATTGGTAAGAAGTCATCAACAGTACAGGTCTGCAATCAAAGCATGAAAGCGAAAAATGGCTGGTGTGTGTGCAGCTTCATTCTGCTAGCGATCAGGGTGGAAATTGGACGATGCAATAAAAAGCAACACCAATGTTGGTGTGTTTTAATATTAATCTGAATGGACACGTGATCAGACTGCTCCTCTGGCTGTCTTTCTCTCGCTCTCCCTGGCTAGATCTGCCCCAGGCCTTGTTTTCTAACAGAGACCTTAGAGTCCTCGCCATAATCTCTAGGGAACACAAACCAGTAATCTCTCTCCACTCGCTATCTCTTTGGAAATTTTGCATGCAACTCCATTATCAATGGATGGTAATGAATCTTGTAGGGATGGGCATTGTACTGATAGTGCAGTTAATTTGATGCTGAGAGCGCTAACGTTATGTACGTTTGCTCGTATCACTATGCAAATGCATGGGTATATATGCAATGGTGCAATAAATGAGTGCCCTTAACCATTGTCATTATGAGACCTGAGCTGATTGTTTGCATTTAGAATGTGTAGATTAGACTGTTTTTATCAAGACTAGTTAAGGCATTCATTTTCTGTCTCTTAAGTTACCATCACCTTCGCAAACAGGTAGCACTTTATAACGTGTTAAGTGCTGAGTATCAACACAGTGACATTGGTTCTCACCCCACTCCCAAATGTGGTGTACAAACTTGAATGGAGGATTGAGATGTGATGGTGTTTAGCTTGCCTGAAATTCATAATTTAGTCAGATCTGTCAGTTCCTTTATTTAACATTACCCTTACAGGTGTTGATTAAATTGTCTCCCAAATTCCACTATGTTCCTGACTGACACTGGAGTTGCCAGATATTGCCTAATGCCACTCATTGATTCTGTACTGAACAAAAATATAAATGCAACAATTTTACTAAGTTACAGTTCATATAAGGAAATCAGTCAATTAGGGGCAAATTTATTTATTTAAATCTATGGATTTCACATGACTGGGCAGGGGAGCAACCATGGGTGGGCCTGGGAGGGCATAGGCCCACTCACTTGGGAGCCAGGCCCAGCCAATCAGAATGAGTTCTCCCCACAAAAGGGCTTTATTACAGACAGAAATACTCCTCAGTTTCATCAGCTGTCTGGGTGGCTGGTCTCAGACTATCCCGCAAGTGAAGAAGCCGGATGTGGAGGTCCCGGGCTGGCGTGGTTACGAATGGTCTGCAGTTGTGAGGCCGGTTGAACGTACTGCCAAATTCTCTATCACATTGGAGGTGCCTTATGGTAGAGAAATTAACATTCAATTATCTGGTAAGAGCTCTGGTGGACATTCCTGGAGTTAACATGCCAATTACTGCACATTTTAGTGGACTTTCATTGTCCCCAGCACAAGGTTCATCTGTGTAATAATCATGCTGTTTAATCAGCTTCTTGATATGCCACACCTGTCCGGTGGATGGATTATCTTGGCAAAGGAGAAATGCTCACTAACAGCGATGTAAATAAATGTGTGCACAAAATGAGAGAAATATGCTTTTTGTGTGTATGAAATTTCTGTGTTTTATTTCAGCTCATGGGACCAACACTTTACATGTTGCATTTATATTTTTGTTCTGTATAGATCCATAGTTGGTCCTCTGCCTATAGCAAGATAATGATCTCCCCTCAATTTCAAAGTAAACATGTTTTTTAGTCTGTTGTCCTGGCCAAGTTTTGAAAGAAATCCTGAACTCATATTTTCATGATGAAATGCTTTTAATGTTCTTGAATAGAGGTCACTGACTGAAAGCAATGCTTACACAGTAACACTCTGTTGATTGACACCTGAGTGCTATAGTCAAAAGCACAAATAAATGTAATTATCAATCTGTCCTTGTATGGGCTCTAAGCTCTTTTTCATCATTCCACTCCTGCAATCACCTGCTTCCAAAACGCTCTCTCAGCCCCATATCAGTGCACATGACAGGCTGAAAGACTGATGCAAAGTTATTTCCCAGTCACTCACTCTCATGTCGCTTTGAATGGCAGTGAATGTATAGACTCTTTTACTTTCCTTTTAGTACATGTGTTTTAGCTGTACTCTACTGCTTTTTCTCTGCTATCTGATTTATTTTCCTCATCCCAAGGGTTGTCTAATGCAAAATCTCCTGATTTTCTCACAGATAGACATTGCTTGGTGAAAAGCAAGTGAGCTTCAATGGGGTGGTAGGTAGGCTGAGTGTGAAGTAACAGTTGAGGACGGACACATATTGTGCGTCTCCATCTTGAACGCACACACGCTGATGTTCTATTTGGTCTCCTCCCTTTGTTGCTTAGAAGCAGGGCCTACAGCACAGTGGATGTTGCATCTTCATGATGCCATCCATCTCCTATGAGACGGCTCTAGCCACGCGCCATGGAGACAGACCGTGATGCACGCCTGAGCTACAAACAAGAATAGCTCCCTTAGAGATGACTCCACTGGATGTCATCAGCAGGGAGGACATTGAGGCGGCCATTCTGGCTCCTATGATTATCATGTAGACCGACACCAAGAGCAGTTCATACGTGCTTGCAATGTGAGCTTGAGGCAGTATAATTGTTTGAAACCTGAACGTTTTGCTTCACTTCAAATAATGAGGCAAGTCTTACCTTGCTTCATACTACACTGTATCGTGCCCCTCAGGTCCTGCGGACATTTTAGGCCCTGATGTCCCTGGTTGCATTCAGGGAGCGCATTCAGTGACCACCAGTCCCATCCAGGGTCACTGTGAGCTCAAATTTTATTTGTCACATACTTCGTAAACAACCGGTGTAGACGAACAGTGAAATGCTTACTTAAGGGTCCTTTTCCAACAATGCAGAGTTGAAGATAAAATAGAAATAGTGACATGAGGAATAAACACAGTGAATAACAATAATGAGTAAAAATTGCATGGCTATATACAGGGAGTACCAGTACTGAGTTGTTGTGCAGGGTTACGAGGATATACAGTACATATACAGTGCATTCGTAAAGTATGTTCCCCCCCCCCCCCCCCCCTCTAATCCCCACACACTAACCCATAATGACAAAGTAAATCAGATTTTTCAAAATGTTTGCAAATTTATAAAAACATAAATTAAATCACATTTACATAAGTATTCAGATCCTTTGCTGTGAGCTCCGGTGCATCCAATTTCCATTGATCATCCTTGATGTTTCTACAACTTGATTTGGAGTCCACCTGTGGTAAATTAAATTGATTGGACATGGTTTGGAAAGGCACACACCTGTCTATATAAGGTCCCACAGTAGACAGTGCATGTCAGAGCAAAAATCAAGCCATGAGGTCAAAGGAATTGCCCGTAGAGCTCCAAGACAGAATTGTGTGAAGGCACAGATCAGAATTGAAGGTCCCCAACAAACAGTGGCCTCCATTCTTAAATGGAAGAAGTTTGGAACCACCAAGACTCTTCACTTCCTGACATCCCGATAGACTGCCTCATCGTCGTTGTTGATCAGGCCTACCACCGTCGTGTCGTTAACAAACTTGATGGTGTTGGAGTCTTGCGCAGCCATCAAATCGTGGGTGAACGGGGAGAACAGGAGGGGACTAAGTTTACAACCCTTGAGTGTACCCCTTTTTGATGCTTAGCGTGGCAGATTTGTTGTTGCCTACCCATGCCCCTGGGGGTGACCAGTCAGGAAATCCAGGATCCAGTTGCAGAGGGAGGTGTTCAGTCCCAGGGTCCTGAGCCTGGTGACGAGCTTAGCAGGGACTATGGTGTTGAATGCTTTGCTGTAGTCAGTGAACCACATTCTTAGATGTGTAAATTTTTCCAGGTGGGAAAGGGCTTTGTGGAATGCAATCGAGATTCCGTCATCTGTGGATCTGTTGGGCCTTTATGCGAATTGGAGTGAGCTCAGGGTGTCTGAGATGATGGTTTTGATGTGAGCCATGACTAGTCATTCAATGCATTTCATGGCTATAGATGTGAGTGCTTTTGGCAATAGACATCTAGACAGGTTACCTATGTTTTCTTGGGCACGGGGACTATGGGCTGCTTGAAACAAGTTTGTATTACAGACTGTGTCAGGGATAGGTTGGAAATGTCAGTGAAGACACTTGTAAACTTGTTAGCGCATCCTGGTATTCCGTCTGGCCCCGCCGGCTTGCGAATGATAACCTGTTTAAAGGTCTTACATCGGCTACGGAGCGTGAGAGTACACAGTCGTACAGAACAGCTGGTGCGCTCATGCATGGTTGTTGTTTCCCTCGACACTAGCATAAAGGCATTTAGCTTGTCTGGTATGCTCACATTGCTGGGCAGCTCACGGCTGGGTTTACCTTTGTAATCCGTGAGAGTTTGCAAGCCCTGCCACATCCGTCAGAGCCGGCATAACAGGATTTTTATCTTAGTTCTGTATTGACGATTTGTCTGTTTGATTGCTTGTGGGAGGTCGTAGCGGGATTTCTTAAGCATCCAGATCGTGAAGAGCTGTGTGCTCTGTGGTTTATGAATGCTCCACCCCCTTCAGATGGATGCCCTTTGTACCCATCAATGAGCACAAACAGGGCACATCTGTCCTTGTTATGTTGCAGAGCTCAGTCCCTCTACTCTTAGCTCAAGTGTTTCACCCGCCATTTTATAAACCGGGTGCAATGCTCCCAGCCCCACCTACATTTTGCATTAATGTTTTGATTGAAATGTGATCTGCAATAGGCAGTGGATGTTGCTTTGAGGGACTTTTTGCCCCTCCCACCTTGAAAATAGCCACATTTTTGTGAGCTCTGAGCAGATGTGGAGGATGACAGTGAAGGGATGTTCAGGACCAGTAAATCTCAGTGGCAATATAGTCACTGAGTGGGAGAAAAATGCTGAGTTGGACATTTTCATCAGCCTGGCCAAGTTGTTCTTGTCATGTTAGAGAATTTTGGAGTTTGAGTTCCTATTCTGTCAGAGGACCATTGGAGGCTGTTTACTTTAGCCTAAGCATCAGTGCTAGGAGTGGCTGGGATTGGTATCCTGGCGTGCATGTATGTATATCAATTACTCAAAAGTCCAAGCACCTGTCTGACCTCTAAAATATTTGTATCTTATTTTGTTCTCATGTGTGCCTCAAACAAGTCAAGTGGGAATTGAACCACAGTCCCAACCAGCGTTGGAGGATTTCAGACTGATCCACTCAACTCATTTACAGTTCCAATAAACTGGCAATCAAGTGGTTTTTGACAACAAACTCACTTGTGACAAAGTGAACTGCACACACTTGACAAGCCCTAGCTGAATGTGTGGACCTTCTGAATAAAGTATTCATAGATTTAGCTAACAGTCATCAAAGCAAATGACTTGAGACATGTCTATCCTTAACCTTGACATGGAGCACTTGACTGGTGAATGTGTTTTTTTTGTGCTAGTGTCAAGATGACATGATAATAGCCCTGTTGCAGAAAGTCGCCTGAGTGGCTGAGTGTTTAGGCCGGCCTTGTACACTCTTCAAGGTACACCAGAGTGTGATCTGTTTTGATGTGAGCCATACCAGTGATATTTTCAAGCATGTAATGTGCCAGCACATTCATAGGGCACAGTTTATCACTCTAATTGAACATGGTCAACATTCTGGTCTCCAGATGTGAAAGAGTAAACAAGGTTCAGAGCACTGGTGAATGTTTTATTCTACAGCAGGGATGGGCAACATGAGGGGCTGCAGTGGCTCACAGGTCTGCGTACCCACATCCAAACCTACACATCAGCTTTTCCATTAGAAAAATGTGGCACAGGACATTTGACCGGCAGCATTTTAATTTACTGGACATTTGAGAAATTTACCGGACCCATATGCATTGGGTGTGTGTAGGGCGTCCATCCACGGTGTTCAGAATGACAGAAATCACATTTAGAACATGCAACGAGGTGCGTCCTTACCGAATTCCGTTTTACGTTTAAAGATGTAGGGATAAATGTCCACATTTTACTTTTCCTCAGCCAACAAGACAAGTAATGAACAGCAAAACCACTACTCTGTCAATCTACTATCCCTATAGAAGAAAAGTGTACCAATTCTATTGGTGAGCTTGTCGTTCTGTGCGAGAAAGGAACGGCCTATTCCAAACAGACTCTGGGACAGTTGTGGAATGATAGATCCCAAATTCATACAACCGGTAGGCAGGCCTACGCTACATCAATTTTTTTTTTTTTATATATTTTTTGAAACGAGGCTGATGCAACAGATCAGAACGTTTTAGCTTAATGTTGATTAACTATTATTTCTCCACATTATAAGCGCAGCAATGTTCGTTCCATAATGCTGTTAGTGGAAAAACACTTGTCAGACTCGCACCGCACATGGGAGAGGTTTTTTGACACAGAGATGAAAATATCCGTGGACATCTAAAGATTCAACAACCTAGCATGGGTTGCTAAAATGATAAGGATTGTGCCTTTTGGCTACTGGACAATTATAGAAATTGAGGGAAATAGGCTGCTGGTTTCAATGGCATATGGTAGTCTTTATAAAATTGCTTTCACGGTTGGTCGTATTTTGGCTAGGCTACTTTGAAGCGAGGTAAAGATACCTCAAGATATGTAGTAAAACGATCAGGTTTCAAACAATTTAAATATGTTTTCAAAATGCGTACTGCCTCCAGCTCATTGCAAAGTGGTGTGTGACGCGCTGAAGCCTGCCTACCGTTATATGCACTGGAATGGGAAGTGCACCTCAGTTGCCAGTTGAGAAATAAAGATGGCAATCCTTAAAAAAGAGCTACTATCAAAACTGTTTTTTTAATATTAGATTATATTTATAATTGTTGGGCAATGATTGAGCTTATAAAACATATTACCTCAACTACCTCGTACCCTTGCACATTGACTCAGTACCGGTAGTCCTTGTAAATAGCCTCATTATTTTGTGTTACTATTGATTTTTTTTTTTGTGCAAATTTGATATGTATTTTTTCCTGCGTTTTAACTCTGTTGTTGGGAAAGGGCTCGTAAGTAACCATTTAATGGTACACCTGTTGTTTTCGCCGAATGTGACAAGTACGATTTGATTTAAAAGCACGTTTCACTCCAGCAGCAACAGACGCTGTAGCAGCAGCTTTCACGTTGTCTGACAGATTTTTCGCTTAAGCTAGGGTCTGTATCTGTATGCTGTGCACGGGTGATAAATAAGAATAATAACGACTAACGAAAATACACACGCACCAATTGAATTCCACTAAATTCTGCAAATTAACCCATACACCAATAAGCATGACCGGTCAAATGTATTTACATTGACTATTTTCATCAATGAATAGGCAAAAAAAGCCTAATTTTGCAATGGGATATTTTTTTCTTCCAGACAATTGGCCGGTGCCAATTTTATTTATCAGCTTTAATTTTAAATTTTTTGTTGTTGGCAAAAGCTGGTTATTACTGGCTAAAGGAAACACTGCTACACATGCAGTCAGAGCCAGTCTTTTGGGGGCCCTAAGTAGTGTTGTCACGATACCAGAATTTTGACTTCGATACCAGGTTTAGTATCACAATAATCGATACCATCACGATACTTGATACAAAAACGGTACCGAAACAATATCACTGCAAAAAAAGGCCTATTAGCTAAAGTCACAGAATGGCACTTGATCCAGACAGAGAAACTCAGCCACTGCTCTGTTCAGTCATTGGGCATCTTTTTGAGTTCAATATCATTACATTATAATTTTGTTATGGTAACATTTTTCAGAGACTGCCATGTATGCATGAATGAATCAATTATGCAATCAATTTGATTGGTTAAAAACTAAATCTAACAACATAATGGCAATAATTTATTTGTGTGGGAAATCAGATAAACTGGGTAAATCAAGATGTACTGTAGCCTAGGCCTATCCACAGTACTGCACTGTTGGAGCTAGCAACACAAGCATTTTGCTACACCTGCAATAATGTCTGCTAAATATGTGTATGTGACCAATAAGATTTTATTTGAATCCATATTCAATAGGAGTCTGCATGCATTAAGTTATTGAGCTTGTTTTGGCTGATGACAAACAATCTTTTTCCCTTCCATTTGGGACTTATTTTCTTTTAGTGATCAAAAACATTTGCATAGAAGTAGCTGCTTTTATAAAAATATTTGCTGTCTCTTTAACCAGTAATGACATTAACAGAGCATAGGCAATAGATACTATTTTGGAGAGATGTGAGAGAGACCGAATAAGTGAATGAATAAAGTTTTTGGTGGCACTCATCTTTAAAATCAGTATATTTCGTGTTATGGTTTGCATATTATCACAAACAAAGTACTAGGGTAGTCAATGGATGTTAGCTTTCACTGTCAGCTAGCATAGCAAGGAAAGTTGAGCTACAAAGCTGGAAGTTACCGGTATCTTCTTGCATTGTAAAGTGTTCTAGCCTGTATGGGCATTGTTTTGCAAACAGTTTCAACATTTCTACATGCTATGTCACATTATTCAAGTTTGTTAACTTCTGTGCAAAACATTTTAGCGGCGCCCCTCTTGACAGCGGAGTGTCATTTCTTTATTGTTATATTTAATTTCCTGCAATTCTACTCATTTTGCCATGGGCCGTAGAGAACATTTTGCATTTTTAAAGCAAGTTGGCTACAATTCTACTCATTTTGCCATGGGCCGTAGAGAACATTTTGCATTTTTAAAGCAAGTTGGCTACAATTCTACACATTTTGCCATGGGGTGGATATAATTTACAAATATAATTGTATAACTCATTTCCTGCAAGTCTACACATGTTGGAATAGGGTGGAGAGAAATTATGGTTTTTAATGATATCTGAGTGAGAGTGTTTAACCAAATCAATGGGGACCCCCCCCCCGCCCCCGGGTTGGTAATTCGACCATGATTACAAGTTTAGATTTAAACATGTTTAGCTGACATGGGCTAAATGAGTGACTGTCAATGACTGATGTAAAAAGAAAGACTGCTGATGCACAATAACATTTCAAAATTGCACCTTGTGTAATTATACTATTCTAACTTTCAACATCAAGTTGAGACCCCAACTAAATTGGTGCTATTCCGTATTGAGTCCGTATTGCTTCGGTGCGATGATCATTGGCAATCAGTGTTTTAGATGGTTGGATCTACACCAAAATAAAGTTACAATCTCACAGTTTCCATTTCGACTTTATAGGCTACGTGGATTCCTATTGATGGTGATCGATTCGGTGATATAGATTTTTTTGTGTCCTTCAGTTGTCTGTGTAAAAGTTTCAGTGGCCTTTTTCTCTGGCCATACATTTGTGTTTTGGAATCCAGGCGACGCTGTCTCCCTCCCTCCCCAGTTGCAGGCGGCTGTGGCCTCTCCCGCTGCCAGTTGGTTTCTCCAGGGATTAAAACCACAGACCGGTTTAAACCAGTTCTCAGGGAAGTGCTTCATGTCTCCCATGGAATCTTGGGAAGGGTCATGTGGAGCTCTGCTCTGATGTCACAGTGGATGAAAAAGACCTTGAGTCAGCAGCTTTCTTTATCTGATGGGAGAAGTGTGTACTAGAGGTCGACTGATTATGATTTTTCAACGCCGATATCGATTATTGGAGGACCAAAAAAGCCGATACCGATTAATCCGCCGATTTGTTTTATTTTTTTAATGTATTTGTAATCATGACAATTACAACAATACTGAATGAACACTTATTTGAACTTAATATAATACATCAATAAAATCAATTTAGCCTCAAATAAATAATGAAACATGTTCAATTTGGTTTAAATAATGCAAAAACAAAGTGTTGGAGAAGATAGTAAAAGTGCAATATGTACTATGTAAGAAAGCTAACGTTTAAGTTCCTTGCTCAGAACATGAGAACATATGAAAGCTGGTGGTTCCTTTTAACATGAGTCTTCAATATTCCCAGGTAAGAAGTTTTAGGTTGTAGTTATTATAGGAATTATAGGACTATTTCCCTCTATACCATTTGTATTTAATTAACCGTTGACTATTGGATGTTCTTATAGGCACTTTAGTATTGCCAGTGTAACAGTATAGCTTCCGTCCCTCTCCTCGCTCCTCCCTGGGCTCGAACCAACAACACAACGACAACAGCCACCACATTGAAGCAGCGTTACCCATGCAGAGCAAGGGAAACAGCCACCCCAAGGCTCAGAGCCAGTAGCGCGCGCTAACTAGCCAGCCACTTCACTTCGGTTACACCAGCCTCATCTCGGGAGTTGATAGGCTTGAAGTCATAAACAGCGCAATGCTTGACGCACAACGAAGAGCTGCTGTCAAAACGCACGAAAGTGCTGTTTGAATGAATGTTTACGCGCCTGCTTCTGCCTACCACCGCTCAGTCAGATACTTAGATACTTGTATGCTCAGTCAGATTATAGGACACGCTAGATAATATCTAGTAAAATCATCAACCATGTGTAGATAACTAGTGATTATGATTGATTGTTTTTTTATAAGATAAGTTTAAGAAAATCTGTCGTTCTGCCCCTTAACGAGGCAGTTAACCCACCGTCATTGAAAATAAGAATGTGTTCTTAACTGACTTGCCTAGTCAAATAAAGATTAAATAAAGGTGTAAAAAAAAAATGGAAAATCGGTGCCCAAAAATACCGATTTCCGATTGTTATGAAAACTTGAAATCGGCCCTCGAAATCGGCCCTTGAAATCGGTCGACCTCTAGTGTGTACACAGGTATACAGTGGCTGCCCCAATGATTGTTTAGAACCTCTATAAGGGGAGAGATGAGACAATTATATTTAAAAGTCAGACCGTTTGAAAGGAGATAAGAATAGGTTTCCCTGTACCTCAACTCTAGTCCAGAACGCACACACTTTCAAGGTCACACTTTTGATTCTTGTTTCAATTCATAACCTGCGTTTGTGTGTCTGAGATATTTGCATGTCTGTTTGAGTGATGCTTTATCTATGGTGTTGTGCGGTGTAATAGTTATGGGTGAAGCTGGTGTTTGAGCTGAGTGGGTCTCCCTTCTACATCCTCTATTATGGTAATGAGGGGGGAATTGGGTCAGCATCTGGGGAACAGGCACTCAGAGACTGTGTTTCAGTCAGGTCAGTCAGACAGAGAACCCCCCCCCCCCCCCGTACAGCTGGAGGAATTAATACCCAGCCTGCTACCACAGTCCACACTCCACTGATATGGTGCCCTGGTGGGCATTTAGGTTTGATTTGTGCTGTTTTCATTGTTTATATTGCATGACCACACTCATTATCAGCCAGTGTTGAACTTTCAACTCATTTTGAGGCGGTGCGTCATTACTAAAACTATGCTGTCCACAGACACTGACCTGTGTGTTTATCCATATCTCTAACCCCCGTCTCTCTTTATCCCAGGCAGTGATGTCGGAGGAGGCGGTGCGTCAGACGCGCAGCCGGAAGCGGGCCCTGGAGAGGGATGTGGTTGCCCCTGGCAGCCCTGGATGGGAGCTGGACAGTAAGAAGGTAAAGCTGGAGAACTGTGACCTGCTACCTGCAGCAGATGGAACTATATCTCTAGTGGCTGTGAGTGGAGGAGGAGATGTGGTGAAGACTGAGCAGACAGCCAAGGTGGCCAGCATGAGCATCCTGAAGACCGGTGAGGTTAAGGCTACCATCAAAGTGGAGGTGCAGACCGGGGACAGGCCTGTAGATATGAGCACATCCAAGAGGTGAAACAAACTGATTACACACACACACTGCGGTAGCCTACACTCTATCTAGCTGTAAATTTGAACCAGTCCTAACTGAACTGTGGTACCCTCAGACACTGTCTCTTTTTGTTAATAGTATTACCATCACACTCTGGATTTACATTTCATTTTCAAATGTTGGTCTAAATTGTTCTTTTTCCCATCTGGCCTGTGGTGCATGTTTACAATATGATGGATTGTGTCTGAGTCTGTACAGGGTCTATTTAGGTGATTAGATTATTTTACTGCTTTGTTTTGACTGGAAAGGGACATTTGCTTGACAACTACTGTGTGTTTGATCTACTGTCTGCACTAGCTAGCGAGTGGGCTTCTCACACAGGAAGTGCATGTCTGTACTCCCTCGGTTCAGGGTGGCCTGCCCCCATTTTGAAAAGTTTGAGGCTCCGGCTGACTGCCTCCATTTTATCCAGCACCTGAACTCTGCCTCACTTCACACAAAATGAAGGTCACAAACTGTCACAAACTGGTTCCAGCTGGCCGTTGCCATGGTTTCCACATTGGAGATTGGAAGGAGCAGTTGGGGGAAGGAGGGGCTGTTGTTGGGTGGGTGTGTCACATGACCAGGGCAGGGAAATGCCTGATGTCACGCGTTCTCTTCACTCGGTAGAGTGATTAATATACACTAGAGGTGAGGGCAGTAGTGAGAAAGGAAGCTAGCCTCCAAGGAAGGACCTTTTTATGTACTGCAGAAGTTTTCCCTTGTCACCTTTGCATCACCCTAAGCCTGTACTGCTAAAGTTTCAACTTTTTTTATTGAACTTGTAGTGTTTGCACTGTAGAGGAGATCTAGCATTTTGATCCAACTGTTTTCATAAACGGTGCGATGGCTAGAATAAGCATTGCATTACACTCTCATTGAATTATAAATATATATTTTTTAAAACACTATTTTGGCCAGATAGACCTTATTAGACTAGCTAGAGAGAACTGTTGATGACGTTTCTGTCCAGTTTCATGAGTAGTGGTTTGAAGGAATGCACTTTTTCTACCTGATACTTTACTCCCACGAGTTTACTAATTCAGTGGAAGTCAATACTGCAGAGTGTTTCAGAGAAGCAGTAGCTAGTAGAAACAGAAGCAGTGAGGTTCTGGATCTTATGTAACCAGGTACCTGGCTTTTGTTTATGCTTGTCTAATCAGCTTTCAGGGTGGAGGAGATCGCCTTGTCACCACAGATAATAACCCTCACTTTGCCCATTGCCAGGGCTAAGAGTTTCTCCTGGTTCGGTCACTGTGTGTGTGTCTGGGGGGCCTCCCTATCCATCAGTTTACTCTTTGCCCAACGTGGGCCATTTCTTTACATGGCCCCTGAATAACCAGCTGTGGATGGTGTGACTGTGAATCATAGCTACTGTATTTCCCTCTGCCTCCCCTCTAAACTGAACCAGGCGTCAGCCCTGTTACCACAGTAGGGATCTGGGATGTTTTGCACCAGCCAGGGAGACTGTGCCCTTGTTGAGTGCCCTACCTTCTGCACCGTAGCCCAAGACACACGGTCAGTAAATGAGTGAGTGAGAGTGTATACAATAGGCTGGGTCCTAGCCACGTTCCCCTCTCCCCTCTCGCTTTCCCCTCCAATGTCTCCCATAGGCCTCTGCTCTGCGACTCTGGTGTCAGCAGCTGGGAGGGGTGGGTCTCTGACATACCGGGCCTCAGGCACAACTACTGTCCCTACCAAGAGTCACCAACCCCACCCACATGGTACGAGCGGGACGCCTGCTGTGTCGGGGGGGGGCGAGCATTCCATCTCCGTCGGCCTCTCTGTCACAGGCTCCACACTACATACCGCTGCTCCCCTTTGTCCTCCTCAGGCTGGAGGAAACAACAGCTAGCTACAGCCACGGAGGAAGCAATGAGGCCAGATGTAATCTCCCAGGCTGGGCCTACAACTTGGTCATAAACTCACTACTTTTGGCCCAAGTTTCTGACACTACCATACCAGTGAAAAGATATGAAGAGGAAGGCTCTTATTCAGACCGGGCTGTGAACAGAGCTCCCACTCCACTATGATGGGTCTATGAATCTCAGATCGACTTTGGTGTCCCAACAGTATCCACTCACTCGTAGATCACTGATCATTTACCGCCCTCTACTGGACGAATGCTGATTCTGTCTGTTTGCATACTGGCCGTTGTGGCCATCATTTGTAATATGATTAATGAGTGTTGTATGATCACGCACAAATGAATTTGCGTGAGGAAAGGGGGTTTGACTTTCCATATCATCTTTGCTTTCCATGTCATATTTTTTCCTACTAGTAAAGTCGAGTTTAGTTATTTCGTTTTCGTTTTTCTCTCTTCTCTCCAGTGACGTAAAGAAAGAGAGGCAGCCCCTGTCACCAAACAATGATGTCATAGTGCTGTCAGACAACGAGCTGTCCATCCCCGTCGTGAACGGCCTGAACTACTACAGAAAGACAGACACTGACCTGCTCAGGGTACGAACACACACACAGAGAACGACTCTTCTCTTTGTGCTACTCCCAATGTGTCTTCATCCATTATGGATGCAAGTCAATTCTAATGTAATTGTGTGTATGATCCCCTGCTGTCTTCCCTTGTGTAGAAGAGCAGCCCAGATGAGAGGGAGCGCATCATCAAACAGTTGAAGGAGGAGCTGAGACTCCAGGAGGCCAAGCTGGTGCTGCTGAAGAAACTACGACACAGCCAGATCCAGAAGGAGAGCACTGTTCAGAAGGTATCTAAACAAACACACACACGTACACACACATACAGTGCATTCAGAAAGTATTCAGACCCCTGTACTTTTTCAAAATGTTCTTACGTTATAGCCTTATTCTAAAATGAATTACATTTATTTTTTTCCCTCATCAATCTACACACAATACCGCATATTGACAAAGCCAGAATTGGTTTTTAGAAATGTTTGCAAATGTATTAAAAAATATATTTGAAAAAAATAATACCGTATTTACATAAGTATTCAGACGCTTTGCTATGAGACTCGTAATTGAGCTTAGCTGCATCCTGTTTCCATTGATCATCCTTGAGATGTTTTTACAACTTGATTGGAGTCCACCTGTAGTAAATTCAATTGATTGGACATGATTTGGAAAGGCACACACCTGTCTATGTAAGGTCCCACAGTTCACAGTGCATGTCAGAGCAAAAACCAAGCCATGAGGTTGAAGGAATTGTTCGTAGAGCTCCGAGACAGGATTGTGTCGAGGCACAGATCTGGGGAAGGGTACCAAAAAAGTTCTACAGCATTGAAGGCCCCCAAGAACACAGTGGCCTCCATCATTCTTAAATGGAAGAAGTTTGGAACCACCATATTCTTCCTAACAGGCCGCCCGGCCAAACAGATCAATCGGGGGAGAAGGGCCTTGGCCGGGGAGGTGACCAAGAACCTGATTGGCACTCTGACAGAGCTCCATAGTTCCTTTGAGGAGATGGGAGAACCTTCCAGAAGGACAACCATTTCTGCAGCACTCCAGCAATCAGGCATTTTATGGTGACCAGACCGAAGCCACTTCTGAGTAAAAGGCAAATGACAGCCATCTTGGAGTTTGCAAAAAGGCACCTAAAGACTAAAGACAAAATACTTTGGTCTGATGAAACCAAGATTGAACTCTTTGGCCTGAATGCCAAGCGTCACGTATGGAGGAAACCTAGCACCATTCCTACGGTGAAGCATGGTGGTGGCAGAATCATGCTGTGGGGATGTTTTTCAGTGGCAGGGGCTGGGAGACTAGTCAGGATCGAGACAAAAATGAAGGGAGCAAAGTACAGAGATTCTTGATGACAAACTGCTCAGGACCTCAGACTGGGGACAAGGTTCACCTTCCAACAGGACAACGACCCTAAGCAAACAGCCAAGACAACGCAGGAGTGACTTCGGGACAAGTCTCTGAATGTCCTTGAGTGGCCCAGCCAGAGCCCGGACTTGAACCCGATGAAACCTCTCTGGAGAGACCTGAAGATAGCTGTGCAGCAACGCTCCCCATCCATCCTGACAATGCTTGAGAGGATCTGCAGAGAAGAATGGGAGACTCCCCAAATACAGGTGTGCCAAGCTTGTGTGTCATACACAAGAAGACTTGAGGCTGTAATCGCTGCCAAAAGTGTTTCAACAAAGTACTGAGTAAAGGGTCTGGATACTTATGTAAAATTATATTTCAGTTTGTTTTATTTTAGAAATGTGCAAAAATGTCTAAAAACCTCTTTTCACTTTGTCATTATGGGGTATTGTGTGTAGATTGATGAGGGGAGAAAAACTATTTAATCAATTTTAGAATTAGGCTGTAACGTAACAAAAAGTGGAAAAGGTCAAGGGGTCTGAATATTTTCCAAATGCACTATGCACGTGCACACAGACGCACACGCACAAAGCTTGCCATCAATTGTCTGGTCTCACTCACTCTCTCTCTCTCTCTCTCTCCCTCCCTCTGTTCTCCAGCCAACCTCTGGCTCTGTGGCTACTCCTCCACCTCTGGTCAGAGGCAGCATCGCATCAGGCAAAGGACCACTACAGGTACAGACAGCTACTGCTCACCGCTACTATACAAGTCATTACATTACTGCTATTATCAGAATCACCTTTAAAAAATTTTTTTTTATACATATACCCATAATTATCCTTAGTGTGGTGCTGCCAGCAATACACAATATACAAACAGAATAGAGACACGCGTCTACTTGGACATCATACACAATATCCACCTCAATGGACATTTACCCTGCCCCCACCCAATGGACATTTACCCTGCCCCGACCCAATGGACATTTACCCTGCCCCGACCCAATGGACATTTACCCTGCCCTGACCCAATTGACATTTATCGTGCTGAATAGCCACCACTAGTCAGACCACTGCTCCCCCTGTCCCCCTCCTGGACTTCCTACCCATCCCCCCTCCCACTTCTCCCCCTATAGACATTCCCACCCCCCTCAACTGACATTTTCACTGCCCCCACCCCAATGGTAATTTATCATGTTAGTTGTAAATATGTATGTTATTATTAATTTTACTGTTTCATTCACTTCCCTTTGACCTGCACTGTTGGAGCTTGAAGCTTAAGATTTTCATTCACATCTGCAACCCTGTTCATGTGACTAATAAACTCTCTCTCTCTAAACATAACTCTGGAGTATAGGCTGATTACAGTGGGAATATACAATTTACAGAGGGGATATATCTATCTATAAACTGTGTGGTTCGAGCTTGAATGCTGATTGGCTGGAAGCCATCGTATATCAGACCGTATACCACGGGTATGACAAAACATGTATTTTTACTGCCCTAATTACATTGGTAACCAGCTTATAATAGCAATAAGGCATCACAGGGGTTTGTGGTATATGGCCAATATTCCACGGCTAAGGGTTGTGCATAAGAACAGCCCTTAGGCGTGGCATATTGGCCATATACCACACTCCCTCATGCCTTATTGCTTTAATAAGCAAAGGGAGGGATGTATAGCACATTCACACTCCTTGTAATTGTATATCAGTGTATCCATTCAACCACTAAGCACATTCAAGCCCTCTGTACTAGCTTGTTATCAGTGTGTCTGTTCAACCATGCTGTCAGAAGTAATCACTTGCATCTTGCTGGGACACAACAGCTGATGTGAAATGGCTCTGTTTTGCCTCTACCTGATATGTCTTTACAGAACGATTGATTGAATATGATGTGAAAGGGACTGGCCACTTGCCAGCAAATGCCAACAGTGATCATGTGGTATCATCACAAGATGCTTTCATGGTCAAATCTAATTTCCATTAAATCATGATTTACCTAAAAGTCTGAATTACATGTGGAACTTGCGTTAGGAGTCAACCCTCAAAGTATGGGTTGATCATGTGGTCACTTTAATAATGTTTACATACTGTTTTACCCAGTTCATCTATGTATATACGTTATTCTAGTCGAGGCCTATACTATTCAAATATTGCTGTGTATGTATGTATATATATATACACACACATATACATACACACATATACATTATATATATACACATATACATTATTTATATGTATATACAGTGCCTTGCGAAAGTATTCGGCCCCCTTGAACTTTGCGACCTTTTGCCACAATTCAGGCTTCAAACATAAAGATATGTTAATCATAAGATAATCAACAACAAGTGGGACACAATCATGAAGTGGAACGACATTTATTGGATATTTCAAACTTTTTTAACAAATCAAAAACTGAAAAATTGGGCGTGCAAAATTATTCAGCCCCTTTACTTTCAGTGCAGCAAACTCTCTCCAGAAGTTCAGTGAGGATCTCTGAATGATCAAATGTTGACCTAAATGACTAATGAGGATAAATACAATCCACCTGTGTGTAATCAAGTCTCCGTATAAATGCACCTGCACTGTGATAGTCTCAGAGGTCCGTTAAAAGCGCAGAGAGCATCATGAAGAACAAGGAACACACCAGGCAGGTCCGAGATACTGCTGTGAAGAAGTTTAAAGCCGGATTTGGATACAAAAAGATTTCCCAAGCTTTAAACATCCCAAGGAGCACTGTGCAAGCGATAATATTGAAATGGAAGGAGTATCGGACCACTGCAAATCTACCAAGACCTGGCCGTCCCTCTAAACGTTCAGCTCATACAAGGAGAAGACTGATCAGAGATGCAGCCAAGAGGCCCATGATCACTCTGGATGAACTGCAGAGATCTACAGCTGAGGTGGGAGAGACTGTCCATAGGACAACAATCAGTCGTATATTGCACAAATCTGGCCTTTATGGAAGAGTGGCAAGAAGAAAGCCATTTCTTAAAGATATCCATAAAAAGTGTTGTTTACAGTTTGCCACAAGCCACCTGGGAGACACACCAAACATGTGGAAGAAGGTGCTCTGGTCAGATGAAACCAAAATTGAACTTTTTGGCAACAATGCAAAACGTTATGTTTGGCGTAAAAGCAACACAGCTCATCACACTGAACACACCATCCCCACTGTCAAACATGGTGGTGGCAGCATCATGGTTTGGGCCTGCTTTTCTTCAGCAGGGACAGGGAAGATGGTTAAAATTGATGGGAAGATGGATGGAGCCAAATACAGGACCATTCTGGAAGAAAACCTGATGGAGTCTGCAAAAGACCTGAGACTGGGACGGAGATTTGTCTTCCAACAAGACAATGATCCAAAACATAAAGCAAAATCTACAATGGAATGGTTCAATGGAAAGTCCAGACCTGAATCCAATCGAGAATCTGTGGAAAGAACTGAAAACTGCTGTTCACAAATGCTCTCCATCCAACCTCACTGAGCTCGAGCTGTTTTGCAAGGAGGAATGGGAAAAAATGTCAGTCTCTCGATGTGCAAAACTGATAGACATACCCCAAGCAACTTACAGCTGTAATCGCAGCAAAAGGTGGCGCTACAAAGTATTAACTTAAGGGGGCTGAATAATTTTGCACACCCAATTTTTCAGTTTTTGATTTGTTAAAAAAGTTTGAAATATCCAATAAATGTCGTTCCACTTCATGATTGTGTCCCACTTGTTGTTGATTCTTCACAAAAAAATACAGTTTTATATCTTTATGTTTGAAGCCTGAAATGTGGCAAAAGGTCGCAAAGTTCAAGGGGGCCGAATACTTTCGCAAGGCACTGTATATACATATAAATAATGTATATGTGTATATATATAATGTATATGTGTGTATGTATATGTGTGTGTATATATATATACATACATACATACATACATACATACATACATACATACATACATACATACATACATACATACATACATACATACATACATACATATTCTTCAGATAGAAAATGCAGTCTATCAATATACTGTCCATAATGCTTATACATCCTGTCATATCTATATCTATACATACAGTACCAGTCAAAAGTTTGGCACACCTACTCATTCCAGGGTTTTCCTTTATGGTTACTATTTTCTACATTGTAGATTAATAGTGAAGACATCAACTATGAAATAACACATGGAATCATGTAGTAACCAAAAAAGTGTTAAACAAATGAAAATATATTTGAGATTCTTCAAAGTAGCCAACCTTTGCCTTGAAGACAGCTTTGCACACTCTTGGCATTCTCTCAACCAGCTTCATGAGGTAGTCACCTTGAATGCATTTGAATTTACAGGTGTCTTGTTAAAAGTTAACTTGTGCAATTTCTTTCCTCAATGCGTTTGAGCCAATCAGTTGTGTTGTGACAAGGTAGGGGTGGTATAAAGAAGATAGCCCGATTTGGTAAAATACCAAATCCATGTTATGGCAAGAACACCTCAAATAAGCAAAGAGAAACGACAGTCCATCATTACTTTAAGACATGAAGGCCAGTCAATCTGGAAAATTAAAGAACTTTGAAAGTTTCTTCAAGTGCAGTCGCAAAAACCATCAAGTTTCTCTGATGAAACTGCCGCCATTGAGGACTGCCACAGGAAAGGAAGAACCAGAGTTACCTCTGCTGCAGAGTTCAATAGAGTTGTCAACCCCAGAAATTGCAGCCCAAATAAATGCTTCAAAGTTCAAGTAACAGACACATCTCAACATCAACTGCTCAGAGGAGACTCCGTGAATCAGGCCTTCATGATTTCTGCAAAGAAACCCCTACTAAAGGACACAAATAATAAGAAGAGACTTGCTTGGGACAAGAAACACAAGCGATGGACATTAGACGGGTGGAAATCTGTCCTTTGGTCTGATGAGTCCAAATTGGAGATTTTTGGTTCCAACCACCGTTTCCTTGAGAGACGCAGAGTAGGTGAACGGATGATCTCCATGTGTGGTTCCTACCGTGAAGCATGGAGGAGGTGTGATGGTGTGGGGGTACTTTGCTGGTGACACTGTCTGTGATTTATTTAGAATTTAAGGCACATTTAACCAGCATGGCTACAACAGCATTCTGCAGTGATACGCCATCCCATCTGGTTTGGACTTAGTGGGGGACTATCATTTGTTTTTCAACAGGACAAACACCTCCAGGCTGTGTATGGGCTATTTGACCAAGAAAGAGAGTGATGGAGGGCTGCATCAGATGACCTGGCCTCCACAATCACCTGACCTCAACCCAATTGGGATGAGTAGGACTGCAGAGTGAAGGAAAAGCAGCCAACAAGTACTCAGAATATGTGGGAACACCTTCAAGACTGTTGGAAAAGCATTCCAGTTGAAGCTGGTTGAGAGAATGCCAAGAATGTGCAAAGCTGGCAAAGGGTGGCTACTTCGAAGAATCTTAAATATAACATTTTGATTTAATTTTATTTTTTGTTACTACACGATTCCATGTGTTATTTCATAATTTTGATGTCACTTATTTTACAATGTAAAAATAAAGAACAACCCTTGAATAAGTTTGTGTGTCCAAACTTTGGCTGGTAATGTACAGTGGGGCAAAAAATTATTTAGTCAGCCACCAATTGTGCAAGTTCTCCCACTTAAAAAGATGAGAGAGACCTGTAATTTTCATCATAGGTACACTTAAACTATGACAGACAAAATGAGGGGAAAAAATCCAGAAAATCATATTGTAGGATTTTTAATGAATTTATTTGCAAATTATGGTGGAAAATAAGTATTTGGTCACCTACAAACCAGCAAGATTTCTGCCTTTCACAGACCTGTAACTTCTTCAAGAGGCTCCTCTGTCCTCCACTCGTTACCTGTATTAATGGCACCTGTTTGAACTTGTTATCAGTATAAAAGACACCTGTCCACAACCTCAAACAGTCACACTCCAAACTCCACTATGGCCAAGACCAAAGAGCTGTCAAAGGACACCAGAAACAAAATTGTAGACCTGTACCAGGCTGGGAAGACTGAATCTGCAATAGGCAAGCAGCTTGGTTTGAAGAAATCAACTGTGGGAGCAATTATTAGGAAATGGAAGACATACAAGACCACTGATAATCTCCCTCGATCTGGGGCTCCACGCAAGATCTCACCCCGTGGGGTCAAAATGATCATAAAAACGGTGAGCAAAAATCCCAGAACCACACAGGGGGACCTAGTGAATGACCTGCAGAGAGCTGGGACCAAAGTAACAAAGCCTACCATCAGTAACACACTACGCCGCCAGGGACTCAAATCCTGCAGTGCCAGACGTGTCCAGGCCTGTCTGAAGTTCGCTAGAGAGCATTTGGATGATCCAGAAGTAGATTGGGAGAATGTCATATGGTCAGATGAAACCAAAATATAACTTTTTGGTAAAAACTCAACTCGTCGTGTTTGGAGGACAAAGAGTTGCTGAGTTGCATCCAAAGAACACCGTACCTACTGTGAAGCATGGGGGTGGAAACATCATGCTTTGGGGCTGTTTTTCTGCAAAGGGACCAGGACGACTGATCCGTGTAAAGGAAAGAATGAATGGGGCCATGTATTGTGAGATTTTGAGTGAAAACCTCCTTCCATCAGCAAGGGCATTGAAGATGAAATGTGGCTGGGTCTTTCAGCATGACAATGATCCCAAACACACCGCCCGGGCAACGAAGGAGTGGCTTCGTAAGAAGCATTTCAAGGTCCTGGAGTGGCCTAGCCAGTCTCCAGATCTCAACCCCATAGAAAATCTTTGGAGGGAGTTGAAAGTCTGTGTTGCCCAGCAACAGCCCCAAAACATCACTGCTCTAGAGGAGATCTGCATGGAGGAATGGGCCAAAATACCAGCAACAGTGTGTGAAAACCTTGTGAAGACTTACAGAAAATGTTTGACCCCTGTCATCGCCAACAAAGGGTATATAACTTGTGTTATTGACCAAATACTTATTTTCCACCATAATTTGCAAATAAATTCATAAATAATCCTACAATGTGATTTTCAGGATTGTATTTTCTAATTTTGTCTGTCATAGTTGAAGTGTACCTATGATGAAAATTACTGGCCTCATTTTTTTTAAGTGGGAGAACTTGCACAATTGTTGGCTGACTAAATACTTTTTTGCCCCACTGTATGTATACACACACACACACACACACACACTTTGGACTCTGATATTGCGCATCCTAATATTTCTTAATTCCATTCTTTTACTTTTAGATTGTGTTTTGTTCGATATTTCTGCACAGTTGGAGCTAGGAGCACAAGCATATCACTTCACCCGCAATTACGTCTGCTAAATGTTTGTGTATGCAATTAATAAAATTTGATTTGATTGTGTAAAGTTTAAACCCTGGTTTTGTTTTGTGTCCAGGTGTCGTCAGGCCGTAGCTCAGGCATAGTGATCCCTCCTCCATTAGTCCGGGGTGGGCAGCACGTCCCGTCCAAACTGAACTCCCAGACTGTCATGCCACCCCTCGTCAGAGGGGCACAGGTAATTTATACTCTGGTGATTACTGTTTAAACTTATTTTATTGTTGTCTTATGCAATGTGACTTATTAATATGAATTCTATATCTGTGTATTTTTTCATAATGTTTTTCTGCTACTTTCATGCTGTAAAACACATTATTCCTTGGCAGTGAACTCTCTCTAAGTAATAGACTAAATGCACAATACTAGTTGGTTCTACACGCATTGTGCTTGTCAGTCTATTCCAGTAAATTAATTTTTACAGTGATATGGATATTGACATATTTTCTCTCAATGTCCTTTCAATTCAATGGGCTTTGGGCAGTGAGAAGACACAAAACAATATCAACTAAAAACAACTAGAAATTAACAGTAAACATTACACTCTCCTCTTTCTGTCCCTCTCCCTGTGTGTGTGACTCCACTTCCCCCTTCTCCTCTCCTTATTTCCTGCCGTGTGTGTGTGTGTGTGTGTGTGTGTGTGTGTGTGTGTGTAACATTGTCAGCCCATTGCGGTGTCTCCCCAGCAGATCGCGTCCTTGCGGCAGCAGCAGCACTCTGGGTCGGCCCCCCCTCCCCTGCTGCTGGCCCCCAGGGCCTCGGTCCCCAACGTCCAGGTGCAGGGTCAGAGGGTCATCCAGCAGGGCCTTATCAGGGTGGCCAATGTCCCCAACACCAACGTCCTGGTCAACATACCACAGGTCAGAACACACTATCACCCAGGTCAGACAGAAACATTACTACATTATTGCCAGGTCACCAGTGTACTGGCCAGCATCTTACATTAAGTCCTCTTCCAAAACGCACATTTCAGAAATGCATCCCCACAGTGTTGGACTCCCAACAGCACTATTTCTTCATCTAATTTCATCCTGACTAGTGAGCGTGTCTCTTTTTCCCAGGGCTCTCAGAAGGGCTCATCTGTGACGTCTCAGGCCGCGATGGGCAGTGGCGTGTCCACGGTCCAGGCCAACGAGTCCCCGGCTGCTCGCCAGGCGGCCGCCAAGCTTGCGTTGCGTAAGCAGCTGGAGAAAACACTGCTGGAGATCCCTCCTCCCAAACCTCCCGCGCCCGAGCGCAACTTCCTGCCGTCAGCAGCCAACAACGAGTTCATCTACCTGATGGGCCTGGAGGAGGTGGTGCAGAACCTGCTGGACACACTGGGACGGGGTGGGTTTATACTTTAATCAAACATATTGATTCCTTGCGTCAGCACAAGGTCTTTATGGTGGCAGTAGTAGTCTTAGCTAATCTCTTAGTGAGTTGTTTGTTGGCTGCCATGGGTTCTTCTCATTCTAGCACCTTGCTCTATTTGAAAAGTTTATTTTTTAAATTTTTTATTTCACCTTTATTTAACCAGGTAGGCTAGTTGAGAACAAGTTCTCATTTACAACTGCGACCTGGCCAAGATAAAGCATAGCAGTTTGAACAGACAACAGCACAGAGTTACACATGGAGTAAACAATAAACAAGTCAATAACACAGTAGAAAAAAATAAAAAAAGAGTCTATATACATTGTGTGTAAAAGGCATGAGGAGGTAAGCGAATAATTACAATTTTGCAGATTAACACTGGAGTGATAAATGATCAGATGGTCATGTGTAGGTAGAGATACTGGTGTGCAAAAGAGCAGAAAAGTAAATAAATATAAACAGTATGGGGATGAGGTAGGTAAATTGGGTGGGCTATTTACCGATGGACTATGTATAGCTGCAGCGATCGGTTAGCTGCTCAGTTAGCAGATGTTTAAAGTTGGTGAGGGAGATAAAAGTCTCCAACTTCAGAGATTTTTGCAATTCGTTCCAGTCACAGGCAGCAGAGAACTGGAAGGAAAGGCGGCCAAATGAGGTGTTGGCTTTAGGGATGTTCAGTGAGATACACCTGCTGGAGCGCGTGCTACGGGTGGGTGTTGCCATCGTGACCAGTGAACTGAGATAAGGCGGAGCTTTACCTAGCATGGACTTGTAGATGACCTGGAGCCAGTGGGTCTGGCGACGAATACGTAGCGAGGGCCAGCCGACTAGAGCATACAGGTCGCAGTGGTGGGTGGTATAAGGTGCTTTAGTAACAAAACGGATGGCACTGTGATAAACTGCATCCAGTTTGCTGAGTAGAGTATTGGAAGCTATTTTGTAGATGACATCGCCGAAGTCGAGGATCGGTAGGATAGTCAGTTTTACTAGGGTAAGTTTGGCGGCGTGAGTGAAGGAGGCTTTGTTGCGGAATAGAAAGCCGACTCTAGATTTGATTTTGGATTGGAGATGTTTGATATTATCTTGGCCAGGTCGCAGTTGCAAATGAGAACTTGTTCTCAACTAGCCTACCTGGTTAAATAAAGGTGAAATAAAATAAAAAATAAAATATGAGTCCGGAAGTAGAGTTTACAGTCTAGCCAGACACCTAGGTACTTATAGATGTCCACATATTCTAGGTCGGAACCATCCAGGGTGGTGATGCTAGTCGGGCGTGCGGGTGCAGGCAGCGAACGGTTGAAAAGCATGCATTTGGTTTTACTAGCGTTTAAGAGCAGTTGGAGGCCACGGAAGGAGTGTTGTATGGCGTTGAAGCTCGTTTGGAGGTTAGATAGCACAGTGTCCAAGGAAGGGCCAGAAGTATACAGAATGGTGTCGTCTGCGTAGAGGTGGATCAGGGAATCGCCCGCAGCAAGAGCAACATCATTGATATATACAGAAAAAAAATTTGGCCCGAGAATTGAACCCTGTGGCACCCCCCATAGAGACTGCCAGAGGACCGGACAACATGCCCTCAGATTTGACACACTGAACCCTGTCTGCAAAGTAGTTGGTGAACCAGGCAAGGCGGTCGTTAGAAAAACCGAGGCTACTGAGTCTGCCGATAAGAATATGGTGATTGACAGAGTCGAAAGCCTTGGCCAGGTCGATGAAGACGGCTGCACAGTACTGTCTTTTATCGATGGCGGTTATGATATCGTTTAGTACCTTGAGCGTGGCTGAGGTGCAACCGTGACTGGCTCGGAAACCCGATTGCACAGCGGAGAAGGTACATTGGGATTCGAGATGGTCAGTGATCTGTTTGTTGACTTGGCTTTCGTAGACCATAGATAGGCAGGGCAGGATGGATATAGGCCTAAGGTACATAATACTGACATGTCATTTTTTGGTATTTCACTCAGGCAAGAAACAGGGTCAGTCAGTGGCCCTGGCGACCCCCATCCCCATGGAGCCGCACACCTGCGCCCAGTGCAAGACGGATTTCACGTCGTGCTGGCGCTCAGAGAAGAGCGGCCCCGTCCTGTGCGACCAGTGCATGTCGTCCAACCTCAAGAAAGCCCTGAAGGCGCAGCACACCAACCGTCTGAAGGCGGCCTTCGTCAAGGCCCTGCAGCAGGAGCAGGAAGTAGAGCAGCGGATCCTCCAGCAGGCCGCCACCCCCGTCTCCAAAATGCCCTCTTCTTCCTCAAGGATGAAGAGTGAGCAGCAGCAGCATGTGCTGGTGTCTCAACAGTACAAGCAGGCGAGAGCCCAGCTCCAGCAGCATAGAGGCACGCCTATGGCCCGCCACCACTCCTCCATCAAGCAGGTCAGCAGTGGGACACAACACAAACGCTACACACCAGTGGTGTAAAAATACGTTCAAGTACTACTTAAGTCGTTTTTTGGGGCATCTGTACTTCACTATTTATAACAACTTTTACTTCACTACATTCCTAAAAAAAAGTATGTACTTTTTACTCCTTACATTTTCCCTTCAACCAAAAAGTACTCGTTACATTTTAAATGCTTAGCAGGAAAGTAAAATGTCCTAATTCACACACTTATCAAGAGAACATCAGTGGTCATCCCTACTGCCACTGATCACTAAACAGACATGCTTCATTTGTAATGATGTTTGAGTGTTGAAGTCTACCCCTGGTTATCCGTAAATAAAAAACAAGAAAATGGCACCATCTGGTTTGCCTAATGTAAGAAATTTGAAATGATTATACCTTTTACTTTTGATAATTAAGTATATTTAAAACCAAATACTTTTACTCTCACTACCAACTCATAAGGAAGGGGAAGCTTGTCTGGTGTACATTTTTTGATTCCTGGAAGAAGAAAAAAACTGTGGCATACTTTTTGAGTCTATGAACACATTGGTTAATTACTAACGTTCCTGTTTTCTCCCTTCTCTCAGAGCTCTGGTCAGATGTCCCGTAGTGTGCAGCAGGTGGTAGGGTCTCGCGGTGTCACTCACTCGTTCTCCACGTCCTCTCAGCAGCTGCAGAACGCTGTGACCGCAGCGTCGCTGGTCAGCAGGCCAGGTAAGCATGCCATGCGCCCGGTGCAGGGGACAAAGGGCAGCAGCAGTAACTCCTCAGCCGACCCCAACGCCTGGAGGAAGCAGACCACCGGGAACTCAGGTAGATGAACCTCTACAGAACAGAGACAAGCCTGTCCTCACCTCCTTTCTCTCTGCATCTGTTCTCTTCTCTCGCCATTCTCTCCCTACCTAGTGACCTGAAATGCATCATGGGTTCACTAAAGGTTGTGGAAGGTTTGTTTTTACTTCAATGTGGTGACAGTCAGTCTGATATGATTAGCAAGCTGTCCCCCTCTCTCTCTCTCCCCTTGCCTTTCCTGTGTTATTAACAGGTGGTGGGTTAGACTCATTGTTAGAATGTAGAATTGTTTCATTCATTGGGGCCTTCTACAGGTTGGGTGGTAGTCAGCCTAGCAGTTAAAAGCCTTAGGCCAGAAACTGAAAGATCTCTAGTTCTAATCCCAGAGCCGATTAGGTGAAAAGCCTGTGCCCTTGAGCAAGGCACTTAACCCTAATTGGTTTTGTAAGTTGCTCTGGCTAAGTGACTAAAATGTAATTGTGTCCTTTTATTCTGCTATGGCTGTATAGCCTGCAGACAGGCTAAATGATGGTGCAGGGTCTGGCTGTATAGCCTGCAGACAGGCTAACTGATGGTACAGGGTGTTTGAGATATCTGCTTTTTGGGCTTGGTTCCTGTCCTGTATACTCACTGCTGTGGTTGTTGTCTTCCTTCAGGTGTGACCATGGGCTATGTGAACCCCAGCCTGTCTGTCCACAAGACCACCACCTCAGCCAACCTGGAGCGCCAGAGAGAGTACCTCCTGGACATGATTCCCTCCCGCTCCATCTCCCAGACAGCCAACACATGGAAATAACACCACCACTTATTATCAATCTTAATAATAGTCATTCTCATGATTAACCTAACAATGGAATCCTCTTGGGAAAACAAACACCAGATGATCTACACTGGAGTTATGAAATAAAAACAATTCCCACCATCTTCCTCTGATGTCCGGAGTCTTCAGTTCCATTGTGGAGTACTGGTGTTACTGGGACAGTACAGGGCTCTGAGATACGCTACATCCCATGGGTCAAAGGGGTTGCATGGACTTCATCTCTCTCAAACAGTTTTGGTGCCCATCTGCCCTGTCCTCCATGGTCAGTTCTGATCTTCACACATTCGCACTGAGAGGGATGGATGTCCCAGGCCAGAAGTATCTTTGGCTCTGCAGGTGACAGGACAGTTAACGCCCCCCCTCCCTTCTACCTGGAAGAGCCAGGACCGGGTCTCTCTCTGGCCTCACTGACTGACTGAGTCTAGAGGACCATCCACGGAATATGAAAATGGCTTCAGCTTTGCAAAAACAAAATAATAAAAAAGACTTGGGGAAAAAAATCGAAACCTCTATACATACAGACTGCTTCTTTTGAGTCGACAGTGGTGCAGAACTGAGGAGAAGCCTACAGTGTGTCTGGTTATTTTGTATGGTTGAATGTTAGATTTATTTTTTTTTTTTCTGTAAATCATATCCTGTGTCGAGAGATTGTACCATTTTGGAACTGGACTCATGGAGGTCTGTGTTTGAAAGGTAACATTACTGTTGAGGTGGTTTTACATCTGATAGTTTAGTGTAAACATTTTAAAAAAACTTGTTTTCTAAGCTGAAAAAAACATGAAGTAACTGACTTAATACTGTATGTACAAACACAGAACATATTGTGGGAGGACTATTCTTGAAAATAGTTTTGAAAAAATGTTACCTTCCAAAGAAATTGTTGCACCCAAATGATCCCTTCTTTCTTCTGTTTTAACCCTCGGCGTTAAAATAAAGACGGGATGTACTTGTTTTCCTGAAATGCAAGAGAGGGGGAAGGGACGTGATCTTATGAAATCATTTTGCTTTTAGTCATCGGTTGTGGTGCATTACTTTTCCTCTAGGCAAATGCCGTCTCTGGGTGTAGTTGTAGGGTCATTAGTTAAGATATTGTTTACGCCCTCAGTTCCAATGGATCTACTCTAGATTACATGTGTCCAGCGGTTCCTACACACCCACTCATTGATCTAAAAGGCTGGACAGCTTTCAGAATGTAGTTATGTGAAAACCTAGCAACATTATACTTTTAGTATTTTCTTTTACAAAGGTGAGTGTATGAGTTGTCACCCCTTAATTAGCTAGCTAGTCCATCTGGTGGTAAAGCCAGCGGTATTTTACTTTTATAGGTGGTGCAATACAGGGCGAGAAGCTGTTGAAAAATGCACCATGCTTACAAAGCTCCCTCAGAAGGAATAAGACAGGGCCGTGTCAGTATATGAGGGCTTATGAGGTTACGCTTCTGTATCAAAACAACATGGTTCAGAACTACACCACAGTTCAGTGGCCTAGTAGAAATGAATCTGAAAGGAAATGATCAAACAATGCTACAATTTAGGTTGTATCTCAATGTCTTGTGCAGCCACATTCATGTTTCATTTTGTTTCCTATAAAATGTCCATGCTTTCTCCTGATGATATGTTTTGATAGCAGTGTGTGTGTCCTTAGACAGTACAGTCTTAATTAATACATTTTCATATGAACCCTGTTGTTTTCTGTAACCTTAAGCTATTTGTCTGACCACCTATTATCATAATTTTGTTACCTTGTTTTTTCATAGCTGCCCCTAGATCAGATTTCAGATGGATTGATTTGCTTGCATCTCGAATAACACCACATTCTCCATATAGTGAACTACTTAAAGAGCTGTGAGTAAAAGTGTTCAACTATATAGGGTGTAATTTGGGATTTGCCTGTTTTGTCAATCTCTTGGAGCCCTGCTCTCAGAAACATGATGACTGATGGTGATTGTCTTGGCCAGTGTTCCAGTGGTTATAGCTAGAACGGCTACAGCTTATTTGTCGAATTGGCCAAAAATGACTTCATAGCAGGTTAGGAGAATTAGGTTAAGGTTAGGAAAAGGATTAGGGTTCGCGAAAATACAAAAACTTTCGATGTAAATTTCACATAAGCTGTATCCATCTAGCAAAATGACCTGTTCCAGGCTGCTGGTGCAGCAGCCACTACTGTGCTGTCCTGAATACTGCCGGCTGCAGTTCGACAACCAAACACCATTCCGTTTTACCAGGGGTGCTAGTACTGTTTAGACTAAAGCATAGCACCTAACCCTGAAAACTTTTCTTTTTTCTTTCTTTACAAGAAATGCTTCTATTTGTTTTAGATTTTTTTCCTGTCAAGTAATAATAATAAAACGAATTTTAAACCCATTTTTATTCTGGGGATTGTGTATTGTTAGTGTCTAATATTGACTTGAATGACTTGCTGACGTTTGAAATGTTCACATTTTTTGTATTGGATTGCACCTTGTAGTTTATATCATGATCAGGCTTATTGGCCTGACCTTTCAAATCCATATGTCACAAGGGATTACGTATTTATTGCACTCAAATGCAGCATCAATTGAAGTTGCCCAAGATTGATCAGATGTTTCAGTCTAAAATTCAAACGATGGGCCTATATGGAAAAAGCTGTAACATTAAAATGACAGTAATCCACGTAGGTGCAGCAGCACGGCATGAATTAGAATTCAACAGAATGCCAATTTCCCATCAAACGGAAGACTGCATAGGCGTGTGTAAAATAGGTTAAATGTGTGCGTAAAAATCCTCTGGATGCCCTTTAGCGCTCAATTCTGTCAACCACCTTCGGCATAAGTACAGCTGAGATGGAGTTTGGTCAGAGCGTCTTAATTTTTCCACGCTTCTCTTTGACTAGAGCTGATTCTCCCTCTGGCCCCTTCAGTGGTTTGGCGAGCACAGCATTGTACTGCGCCAGGTTAGAGCGGTTGTCTGGTCATGCCTCTCCAAAGCAGTGTGTCTTTCCCCCTTGATTGCGTTGACGCTCAGGTCACAGGCCGTGCGCTCTCTTCGGTTCAAGAGAAGATACCTGTGTCTCTGCTTGACATTTTGAAGCTGAACGTTTCTAAAGTGAGGAGGTGCTGTGCCGATGTAAATTTGTGCATGGTTGCATATTTAAATGTCAAATCCTTTTGATTTACAGGTGTAAACAAAGCTTCGGATATTGTTACGACTCATCTGTTTCAACGGGTCAGTTGGTAGGTTCAGTGAAAAATGTTCGCTCCATGTGTTTCATTACGAATGGAAGAGAAAAGTAGACTGCAAAGTAGCCAGGCCTAGAGTCCAAAAAATTATTGAATGTTTTGCTTTTTTGTTGTCTCCCAACAGTCTACTTATAGCTTTATATTGTTCAAAAGACAAAATAACTTCATGAATACATCTGAATAAATTAGCACATGAATAGACCTACAATATGTCCAGCAGCTAATAGCGATCATTAACCTAAATTAACAAATGAAAGTGGTCGGATTTCCAATTAGGGTACACATGATTTAATCATGCACATCCTTGCCTATTGCAACCAAGACTGCTCTGCCACCTGTTGGATTGTCGGACGGGAAGAAGGGCAGAACTGCAACAGATAGGCAATGAACAGCTGGCATGGCTCTTCCACGGTGACGTCATCCAGGTAGACCAAGGCCTTGCGCTGAGCGCGAGGGAGTTTGCGGACATTGGAATCGTCGTAAGGCATGCACCCAGTGACCATGACATACAGAATCACACCCAGGCTCCACACGTCATATTTCTTGGGATCGTATGGAACTCCAAGCAGTACCCACTTACTGTGGTTCCGCGGCGTAGGCCGCGGAACCACAGTAAGTGCTGCTCAGTTCAGGATAGCCCATGGCAAACCTCCCAAAACCAAAGTCTGTGATCTTGACTTTGTTGTCCCTTGTCAGTAGTACATTCTCACATTTCATGTCTCGGTGGACGATGTTGTGTTGATGGAGATTGTCAGTGCTGTGAACTATCTGGGAGAACATGGTCTTGGCTTGGACAATGGGGATGGAATTTACCTCTTGGATTTTTTGGAGAAGGTCCGTTGTTGCCGCTTACATCACGATGTATAGTCGGCCGATGCAAACCTCGATGAATTCGTGCACATGGACAATATTGTCATGTCTCACTTCCCTCAGAAGCGTCAGCTCCCTGGGTAGAAACTTGTGGACAAAGTCGTGAGGCGCCTTTTTGCGGTCCACAATTTTTATGGCGACCTCGGAATTGTGTTTCTTTGAGCTTGCCAGTTTGACTTTGGAGTAGCTTCCCTCCCCGATTGTCACCCCCAATTTGTAGCCCATCCCGCGCAGAACTTTTTCCGTGCACATGTTCAAAAAGGTATGTTTGACTTTGCTCTTCAAAATTTGT
The DNA here is from genome assembly GCF_057628025.1 of Oncorhynchus mykiss. Taxonomy (NCBI): domain Eukaryota; kingdom Metazoa; phylum Chordata; class Actinopteri; order Salmoniformes; family Salmonidae; genus Oncorhynchus; species Oncorhynchus mykiss. The sequence continues at coordinate 22,456,755 of NC_143022.1, forward strand.
CTGGCTGTTGCCCCATCGGGTCATGAACGCCGGTGGTCGCACGCTCTTCGACCAATTTGAGGAACAGTTATGTGTCTCAGGTGGCGGTGACAACGTTGAGATAAAAAACATCGGAGACACATTGATAAGGTCACGGTCGTGTTTGCGCGTGTATTGTGACGACATTATGACAACCATAGACATTAAAACTAGCAAAACCTGCCAGCACATGAGGGTTTATCGTCAGTGGCATGCTGGGGCTTAGCCTAAATAATCACATATTACTGACTCTGATCAATAATTAATACATTTTTATCTTATTTTGTCTACTTGGCTGTATGAAATGCAACAATCCCTCTAATTGGATTTTGTTAGCTGTAATGTCTTAATATGACCTCAGGGTGGTAGACCGCACCAAGAATCTCCTTGGCCTCATGCATGTGTCTGTCTCTATTAATACACAGGTACAGCTGTTTGGGTTCCTTTTTTTACAAGAACTTACTCAATAGAAGGAACAAAAAGGAAGGAGTCTAATCTACATTTTCCCCAAAATTGGTGTCCAGATGAGTGTCTTCCCATTGTCCTGTCACTCACCACACTATACAAACTGACCAAAAACAACTGGACTTTCAATTGTTCATAAAATGAGCAGGCTATTGGCTGACTGTTTGTTAGAACTTCATAGAGCAGGCCTGCTGGCTGACTGTTTGTTAGAACTTCATAGAGCAGGCCTGCTGGCTGACTGTTTGTTAGAACTTCATAGAGCAGGCCTGCTGGCTGACTGTTTGTTAGAACTTCATAGAGCAGGCCTGCTGGAATGTAGAACAGGCTAGAATGTTGTGAGCAGCCCTGACCTTTCCTGAACAATGTGAGCTATTGTTTGATATCTCGACCAAGTTAGGAGCCACAGCCCTTGGCTTGGTAGCTATTGGCAATGGTTGTTTTTACTGTACTGTATACACTTCTGCTTATGGAGGTTGTGTGTGTGTGTGTGTGTTTGCGTCAGACTTGAATGCATAATTTGTGTGTGTGTGCAGTTGGGGATTTACTGTAAACATGTTTTATTCTCTTTCATGCTTCAAACACATATAACCACGATCCCATCTACTTCAAGTTTCAGGCACAGATTAAACCATCAATATATTCAATGCAATACATTCATCTGGTATTTATGGGATTTTGTGAACGTTGTATTATGCTCAATGCCACCAAAGATTTCACATTTGTCTATATACATTTGTATACATTTCCAGCCTCCCCCTCTATAAGATGACAGGCATTGTTATTGTGTCTGTGTGATTGTAATCTGCAGAGCTTTGAGGCATTCCCCACTCTACTCCAGTTTTTCCACAGAGGGTTTGTTGGTTTTGCCACTGAGGGGGGCAGTACTTTCTGTCTGAGCTTCTACGACTCACCGCAGGCTGGGCCAATCAGCTGGCTACGTCCATATCTCCCTGCGTCTTAATTGGCTGTCTCTCTCAGAGAAGGGCTGCTGATACAAACATGAGAGAGAGCGTTCTGAGTGGGAAATAGCAGACAGAGAGAGAACAAGAGTGTATTCTGTAAAGCAGTGCAGCTCATTCTACCCTCCTCCTGCGTATGTACTGAATCCTCCCAGGCTGCCAAAAGATGAACCACAGCTCGACTGAACCGGCGGAGACCATCGAGCTACTGCGGTATCTCAGGTAGGCACTTAGCAGAATTAGGGCAACACAGCTATTCCTGCTCTCAATTTACAAAAATGATCCAATGCCGGCTGGCAGTAGCCTACATCTTTTATTATGGATTGTGAACTCTGTTTTACACATCCTGCATGTAAATGTGAATGGACCTTTTGATAGCTGATGGCGTATGAGCGTTTATGTTTTTATATTGTAGGCATTAAGTTGGGTGAGTGATGTAGGTTTTCATCCAGAGAGGTGGTTCTCTGTGTAGAGACAAGTGTCCAGAGCAGTCCCCCCTGTGGCTGCCGACTGCATTCATTACTGTACTTTTATGCAACAGATAACAAAACCTGTCACACCAACTCATGTTTCTCTCGCAGCCCTGAGAGAAAAAGAACAAAGGGAACTCATATCAAGGCGGTTTGAACACAATTGCAGCCAAGAGTACTTTTCAGTGACAATATATTTGTGTCGTTAGACAATTTGAAAATTATTTCTCTCTGATATGCTTCCTAAACTGTTCCGCAAGTGATGCGTGTTAATGTTCAGACCAAGCACAGAAGACACCTTCGTCCAATGACTCTTATGTGTAATGTAATGGAACTGTCATGGTCAAGGGCTAAGGTGATACCTGCTAGGGCTTGATTCTGCTGCCTGCCTGTCAGGTACTGATTTGGAGCAGGATGTGAATCAATTCCGGAGATCCCCTGTCTGTCTAAGACAGAAGACTAAGTTCTAGGCTGATTGTAATACACTGTGTTGATATGTAAGAGGATGATGAACTCTATAATGTACATTATTTATAAATGTATGGAGTTACACACATATATATATATATATATATAAAACCATAACTCTGAATACAATTTGCATACATTGATCTAAGAGTATTGCTTTTAGTACTTTGATTAGATATTGGCAGAGACTACAGACAAAACGCACATCTGCCCTAGAAAATCTAACTATTCCTGCTGTGTGTATTCTAGGCAGTTCCAACCTCTCTCCACCTGTCTTCCTTAGCGGGATCAAGATGCCTGAATTGATTATAATTACTGTTCCTGTGATTGAATCAGCCAATCATGTTTAATTTAGTGTTGGTATGCTAACCATGTCCCTGCTGCCGTCCTAAAGTGTAATTTCATCACTTCTAAATCAGGGATGCCTGTTAGCTAATCAGGCCATTACATGGCTCTCGAATGGTGTAGCGGTCTAAGGCACTGCATCTCAGTGCAAGAGGCGTCACTATAGTACCTGGTTCGAATTCCGGCTGTATCACATCCGGCCGTGATTGGGAGTCCCATAGGATGGCGCACAATTGGCCCAGCGTCGTCGGCAGGCCGTCATTGTAAATAAGAATTTGTTCTTAACTGACTTGCCTAGTTAAATAAATAAAATAGAAATAACAGCATGACAGTGGTACCTGGAGGTGGGCGCCTCAGAGGTTACACTCATCCACATGTCCACATAGTCCAATACAAAAAATAAATACATTTCAATATATTTCACTTAAAATGCCTTAAATGTATTCCAGAGATATTACATGTATTACATGTATTCCAGAGATATTAAATGTATTACATGTATTCCAGAGATATTACATGTATTCCAGAGATATTACATGTATTACATGTATTCCAGAGATATTACATGTATTACATGTATTCCAGAGATATTACATGTATTACATGTATTCCAGAGATATTACATGTATTCCAGAGATATTACATGTATTACATGTATTCCAGAGATATTACATGTATTACATGTATTCCAGAGATATTACATGTATTCCAGAGATATTACATGTATTACATGTATTCCAGAGATATTACATGTATTCCAGAGATATTACATGTATTCCACAGATGCATGGACATACATTTGCATCTTTGCTCAAATGCATGACAATTCCAGAAATGCATGACTATGACATCTGGTCTACAGGGTGGCCAAGGTATTTCCTAATTCGGCATATGACATAGTTTGCCCCTTCAGAGGATTCTTAAATTAGTCTTTACGTATTGACCAGTAGCTAGGTTTCCATCCAATTGGTTACACATTTTGATGCGAATATTCCAAAATCTGCATCAACAAAATAGGCGCATTTCCCCATCATTGGTTATCTGGTGATGCAGATAAAAAGCAGTGCGTGATGACGCAGGGCACACAAAATGTAGTTTTTCACTTACGCTTTCATGTACAGAATAAAAATAAAAAACAATAGTTTTGTCACAAAAACGTTTGTATTAAATAGCAAATGTGCTTACTCTGGTCTTGGTACGTGCGCTCCAGCCAACAGTTTCCAGATACAGTGGGTATGCTAGTCTATATGATGAGATTATTATGGATAAAAATGAGAATATGTTCATTTGTCAAACATCGATCATCATGTCACAATAAGGCCATCGATATTTATTGGAAAGGAGCATCAAGATCATCGTGCACTTTCACCACCCTGTGAAGTTGATCATCATTTATGTCGTCTGTAGCCTAATAAACTGCATGGTTTCTCAAATCGTAGTGCGAGGACCACACCACATATCATCGTGTGAGTTTATTTCGATATGATGGTTATTATATCAATATTTGCGCGTAAAGCCGTTTCTCGCATAATACATTTTACAGACAAAAAAGATCCCACCATGTCGAACGAACAAATTGTCGTCATTTATACAATTGTACCAAAACTTCCCGTTTCTATCACAGCTATCGTGACAGTAAAACATATCTAATGGTATGACTTGTGGATGGAAACATGGTTAGTGGAGATTATTTAAATTGATATGGTGAGTAAAAAAACTACGTTTTGTTAAACGTCATAAAACAGTTGCCATCTCAAGAGGTTACATAAAAAAGGACTTTAGGAAGTGCCTGTCTTCAGTTTAATTAAATTGTGAAAAAATCTAGTGCCCAAGATGTGAAAGACCTGGAGCCACTACATGACTAATAATGTATCACGTTTGGAGTAATTTTTGTAGTCATTTGAATGCATTATAGTGCTTTTGGTATGTGTCAAGTACAATAAAAATAAATGTTGACAAAATATATTGTAGCTGTGTCAGCCTATTAGAGGATCTGGAGGCGTGGCTTGTTGGAGGCCTTGTATCAGCTCTCTTTGGGTTAACCACATGCCGGTGTCATGCCAGTTTAATTTGTATGTTGTACTCTGTTAAAGGTTGAGCTTTTACACGCCAAGGCTGTCACTATTTCGCCCACCTTCCTAATACCACCCCTTAGCCCCAGTTAATATTGCATATATGGTATTGTGTTTGTCTTTGTTTTTTTTTACCCTGTATTATAAAAGCCCTTACCATAGAATCTTCCCCCCTTTAGAAATCAAATTGTATTGTGAAATGCTTACTTACAAGCCCTTAACCAACAATGCCGTTTTTAAGAAAACCATCAAACTCATAGCTTCCTGCCCTTTATTTCTTTATTCCCAGATCGCTTAATGTTTCCATGTACAGCACCAGTCAAAAGTTTGGACACACCTGCTCATTCATCGTTTTACCGTTAATTGTACTTTCTACATTGTAGAATAATAGTGAAGACATCAAAATTATGAAATAACACATATGGAATCATGTAGTAACCAAAAAAAAGTGTTAAACAAATCAAAATATATTTTAGATTCTTCAAAGTAGCCAACTGTTGCGTTGATGACATCTTTGCACACTCTTGGTATTCTCTCCACGAGCTTCATCAGGTAGTCAGTCACCTGGAATGCATTTAAATTAACAGGTGTGCCTTGTTAATTTATTTTCTTCTTAATGCGTTTGAGCCAATCAGTTGTGTTGTGACAAGGTAGGGTGTATACAGAAGACAGCCCTATTTGTAAAAGACCATGTCCATATTATGGCAAGAACAGCTCAAATAAGCAACGAGAAACGACAGTCCATTACTTTAAGACATGAAGATCAGTCAATCCGGAAAATGTTTCAAGTGCCGTAACAAAAACCATTAAGCGCTATGATGAAACTGTCTCTCATGAGGACCACCACAGGAAAGGAAGACCCAGAGTTACCTCTGCTGCAGATAAGTTCATTAGAGTTGCACCTCAGATTGCAGCCCAAATAAATGCTTCACAGAGTTTAAGTAACAGACACATCTCAACATTAACTGTTCAGAGGAGACTTTGTGAATCAGGCCGTCATGGTTGAATAGCTGCAGAGAAACCACTACTAAAGGACACCAATAATAAGAGTCTTGCTTGGGCCAAGAAACACAAGCAATGGACATTTAGACCAGTGGAAATCTGTCCTTTGGTCTGATGAGTCCAAATGTGAGATTTTTGGTTCCAACAGCCGTGTCTTTTCGAGCCGCAGAGTAGGTGAACAGAATGATCTCTGCATGTGTGGTTCCCACCGTGAAGCATGGAGGAAGAGGTGTGATGGTTTGGGGGTGCTTTGCCGGTGACACTGTCTGTGATTTATTTAGAATTCAAGGCACACTTAAGCATGGCTACAACAGCATTCTGCAGCAATACTCCATCCCATCTGGTTTGTGCTTAGTGGGACTATCATTTGTTTTTCAACAGGACAAATTTATTTTATTTTACCTTATTTTACCTTTATTTAACTAGGCAAGTTAAGAACAAATTCTTATTTTCAATGACGGCCTATGAACAGTGGGTTAACTGCCTGTTCAGGGGCAGAACGACAGATTTACCTTGTCAGCTCGGGGGTTTGAACTTGCAACCTTCCGGTTACTAGTCCAACACTCTAACCACCCTGCCGCCCCAGAATAGCCAACAGACCTCCAGGCTGTGTAAGGGCTATTTAACCAAGAAGTAGAGTGATGGAGTGCTTCATCAGATGACCTGTTGGAAAAACATTCCAGGTGAAGCTGGTTGAGAGAATGCCAAGAGTGTGCAAAGCTGTCATCAAGACAATGGGTGCCTACTTTGAAGAATCTCAAATATATATTTTGATTTCTTTAACACTTTTTTGGTTACTACATGATTCCATATGTGTTATTTCATAGTTTTTATGTCTTCACTATTATTCTACAATGTAGAAAATAGTCAAAATTAAGAAAAACCCTTGAATGAGTATGTGTGTCCAAACCTTTGACTGGTGCTGTAGGTCTATGTCTGAATGATTGAAAGTAACTGCTCCCACATCAATGATTGTTAGTTACTGCCTGAATGTATGTAAATGTTTCTGCCTTGAAAAGTAAAATAATATAGATTTCATTGCAGTATGATTGGTACATTTTTTTTAAATATTTGCCATACATTTGAATGTAAACACATATTTCTTACAAATACAATCAAAAGTAACATTACCAAATACATTTTAAAAATACACTACCGTTAAAAAGTTTGGGGTCACTTAGAATTGTTCTTGTTTTTGAAAGAAAAAAGCACATTTTTGATCAAATTGATCAGAAATACAGTGTAGACATTGTTATTGTTGTAAATTACTATTGTAGCTGGAAACGGCAGATTTTTTAATGGAATATCTACAAAGGCTTACACCAGTCTCAACATCAGCAATGAAGAGCTGACTCCGGGATGTTGGCCTTCTAGGCAGAGTTGCAAAGAAAATGCCATATCTCAGACTGGCCAATAAAAATTAAAGATTAAGATGGGCAAAAGAACACAGACACTGGACAGAGGAACTCTGCCTAGAAGGCCAGCATCCCTTCACTGTTGACGTTGAGACTGGTGTTTTGCGGGTACTATTTCATGAAAGTGCCAGTTGAAGACTTGTGAGGCGTCTGTTTCTCAAACTAGAGACACTAATGTACTTGTCCTCATGCTCAGTTGTGCACCGGGGCCTCCCACTCCTCTTTCTATTCTGGTTAGAGCCAGTTAGCGCTTTCTGTGAAGGGAGTAGTACACAGCGTTGTACGAGATCTTCAGTTCTTTGGCAATTTCTCACATGGAATAGCCTTCATTTCTATGAACAAGAATAGACTGACGAGTTTCAGAAGAAAGTCCTTTGTTTCTGGCCATTTTGAACCTGTAATCAAACCCACAAATGCTGATGCTCCAGATACTCAACTAGTCTGAAGAAGGCCAGTTTTATTACTTCTTTAATCAGGACAACATAATTGCTAACATAATTGCAAAAAGGGTTTTCTAATGATCAATTAACCTTTTAAAATTATAAACTTGGATTAACAACGTGCCATTGGAACACAGGAGTGATGGTTACTGATAATGGGCCTCTGTACGCCTATGTAGATATTCCATAAAAAATCTGACGTTTACAGCTACAATAGTCATTTACAACATTACCAATGTGTACCCTGTATTTCTGATCAATTTGATGTTATTTTAATGTACAAGAAGTGTGCTTTTCTTTCAAAAACAAGGACTTTTCTACGTGACCCCAAACTTTTGAACGGTAGTGTATATATTTACAAAATATATCGATGAATACATGTGAAAATATATTTTTACGGTATGATATTTGTGCGTCTAACTTTCTCACTCCTCATTATTCATAATCCATTCAGGACTGCCCATTACTAATGGTAGCATTCACAATGTAGAAGTGTTTAGAAACATATTGTAATCTTATTTACAATAAAAGTATTTAGTCAGCCACCAATTGTGCAAGTTCTCCCACTTAAAAAGATGAGAGAGACCTGTAATTTTCATCATAGGTACACTTAAACTATGACAGACAAAATGAGGAGAAAAAATCCAGAAAATCACATTTAATGAATTTATTTGCAAATTATGGTGAAAAATAAGTATTTGGTCACCTACAAACAAGCAAGATTACTGGCTCGCACAGACCTGTAACTTCTTCTTTAAGAGGCTCCTCTCCTCCACTCGTTACCTGTATTAATGGCACCTGTTTGAACTTGTTATCAGTATAAAAGACACCTGTCCACAACCTCAAACAGTCACACTCCAAACTCCACTATGGCCAAGACCAAAGAGCTGTCAAAGGACACCAGAAACAAAATTGTAGACCTGCACCAGGCTGGGAAGACTGAATCTGCAATAGGTAAGCAGCTTGGTTTGAAGAAATCAACTGTGGGAGCAATTATTAGGAAATGGAAGACATACAAGACCACTGATAATCTCCCTCGATCTGGGGCTCCACGCAAGATCTCACCCTGTGGGGTCAAAATGATCACAAGAACGGTGAGCAAAAATCCCAGAACCACATGGGGGGACCTAGTGAATGGTCCCAGCTCTCTGCAGGTCAAAGTAACAATGTGATTTTCTCAATCTTTTTTTCTCATTTTGTCTATCATAATTGAAGTGTACCTATGAAGAAAATTACAGGCCTCTCTCGTCTTTTTAAGTGGGAGAACTTGCACAATTGGTGGCTGACTAACTACTTTTTTTGCCCCACTTTTCCTTTTTGGGATGTATTAAATAATTTTAAAAAAAATACATTATTTGGCCAATTTTTCAATATTTCACATGCGTCCTTAAAAATGTATCTAGAAATACATTTCAAATGTATTTTTTCCCCCAAATGGGATGTCCTCATAGTCCACACAGACGGCTTGTTCCTGTCTCTATAGAGTAGGAGGCTGCCAGGAGAGGTGTTTGATGGAGCTTCTCCACACACATACAGGCTTGTGCAAACAAACACACATGATGCGCGTAAGCAAACACAGATGCTTATCTCAGACACACACACCCTGACTGACACACGCTGGCATCTAAACACCATACAGTCAGTGAGGAACATGGTAAATTACATGGTGTTGGATGGAACACAATGGGAAGGTTACAGACTTAATGTCTGGATGCCAGAGAGATTTATTAGCCTCTCGAGCCTACTGATGCCGCAAGCTTATATTTAATGCTGCACACGTAGTGGTGATCAGTCTGGTAATTACAAGTCTAGAGATTTCTGCCTCTAATGTCACTGTCAACTTCACACCCTCTGTCCTGTCACACTGTCAGTGGCCTTGATAGCTATGGCCCGTTCATAAGCATTACCCATAGGCATTCTGTATTTGTATTGATTTGTATGTATTAGCCTACTGTGAAAAATACCATGAGGTTGGCCTGGCCCACTGTCACTGCTACTGGCCTGATAGCTCACAGCCTATTTATATGCATGACATACAATGCTGTATTTTTATTAATCTCGTATGCAGTACCATGTAATGAACCAGACTAGTGATGTTGGTTTACATTTCCCTCAAATTCACCAGTGAAGGGTCTTTCAACGTCAGAATAACATTGTCTCAACATTATCCATGTCTCCTATGCCGGTAAACATTCTTGCCACTCTTTCTAACACTCTGTTTCTCATTGTAATAAGTCCTGTAGTGCCACTGTACTACTGCCTTCCATATGCGAGCTGAGCCTCATTGACTAGAGAATGACCCTGGAGAGAAGGCTCCAGCCTCACTGATCTCTCCTGGTTATTTGGGGATAGCTTATAAAGCCTGCACAGTGTATTGCTGTTCATTAAGTTCTAGCCGCAAAAAAGCATCACGGTAACAGTTTACACTGCTTTTATAGTCTTTACCTCTGGGCTTTAGTTATACTGCAGAGAAACAGTCACTCACATAACCAGGCTGATAGAAGTGGTTCATTTACCAACCACCAATAATTCCATTCATAATGCATAGGGATTTTATGTAGTGTGTGCAATGTATATTTTACATATGCATACATTTTTTGTGTTGAAGGGGCGATACATCCATGCATATGCCATAATATGTTGTCACAGCAACTGTTTTCGTGGCTGGGAAGGATATGTGATTATAGATGTTGTTTGAGTGGAGTGTTGTCGGTGTTGTATCTGTGAGGAGGTGAGCTGTGTGGAGTTGTTGGGTGTGGGTGGGTGGATGCATAGCGACGGATAGGCCCGCTTCAATTAAATTAAAGTATGGGAGGCTTAGGAGACCAGCAAGCAGGCAGGCAGGGAGACAGACACTGTATCTTTAACCACAGCGGTACATCCATGCAGCACAGAGCTAGCTAGCAAATCCCGGTCCCGGGCAGTGTGGAATGAGGGACACAGTAGCTCAGCATTTGCTGAGATTGGAGCTTTTGTTCTTATGCATGTCCCAATTCTGGATAGTTCCTGTCTTCTTTAGCTACATAACCCTGCCGAGTCTGGTTTATATTAGACCCAAGGCTTCATTCAGCAGGGTGTCCAGGCTTTGTCAACACAGTATAACAAGAGACAGAATGGGGGAGGGCAGGGAAAAACACTTTCTCATTCAAAAAGTCTAACATTTGTTTTACAAGCAAAATCTTGTTTATCTGACCTCTAAATGCCTGTGTGTAATCTTTCAGTGGATACACTAAGCTAGCCTGTCAGGACTGGCTGTGTGTGTGCGTGATTGTACGTGTCTGTCTGTGTGTATATACAGGGCTTTCGGAAAGTATTCAGACTACTTGACCTTTTCCACATTTTGTTACGTTACAGCCTCATTCTAAAATGGATAAAATGAAAAAAAATATTCAGCAATCTACACACAATACCCCATCATGACAAAGCACAAACAGGTTTTTAGAACATTTTTGCAAATGTATTAAATGTAAAAAATAAAAAATAAAAACCTTCTTTACATAAGTATTCAGACTCTTTGCTATGAGACTCGAAATTGAGCTCAGGTGCATCCTGTTTCCATTGATCATCCTTGAGATGTTTCTACAGCTTGATTGGAGTCCACCTGTGGTAAATTCAATTGATTGGAATTGATTTATAAAGGCACACACCTGTCTATATAAGGTCCCACAGTTGACAGTGTACACTACCGTTCAAAAGTTTGGGGTCACTTAGAAATGTCCTTGTTTTTGAAAGAAAAGCACATGTTTTTGTTCATTTAAAATAACATCAATTGATCAGAAATATAGTGTAGACATTGTTAATGTTTTAAATGACTATTGTAGCTGGAAATGGCAGATTTTTTTAAATGGAATATCTACATAGGCGTACAGAGGCAGCAGCCATCACTCCTGTGTTCCAATGGCACGTTGTGTTAGCCTTTAAAATGATAAACTTGGATTAGCTAATTGATCATTAGGGGGGGGGGGGGGGAGTACAATTCAATATTAGGAAGGTGTTCCTGATGTTTTGTACACTCAGTGTATATTGAGCCTATATGAAGTCTTGCTACCGGGGGTTGCATTAAAGCAGAATTCTGTGTTTTTCATTTCTCAAGCTGAAAAAGCGTAAGAACCTCTGGGCTACATGATCACTTACCCTGTACATTTGGACAGCGGAGCTGTTGCCTGCTGAGATCCATTATTTGACAATCTGTACTCCTCCATTTGCTTTTGCTTGATGCTGTGTGACAGCTGCTGGGAGCCTGATGAGGTGGGGGGGTATTAAGGTGATGATGAAGGAAGGGGGTGCTCACAACAGGAGTCACTGAGTAAGATGAACAGTTTCTCTTCTCTTTCAGACCTCTTTAATGAGCATCAGCAGATACTAAATCTTAGTAATGAAGGTGTGTGTGTGTGTGAAATCAGTGGTTGCAGGTGATGGAAGAAAACACCTCAACTAGTACCAGCACAGGCTCTCCATGTCCTAGACAATGTAATGTGATTGAGATAATTTCCTCTGTCCCCACCAATTCTGAAAGAGCTGCAAAATCTGGACCCCTACAAATCAGCCGGGCTAGACAATCTGGACCCTTTCTTTCTAAAATTATCTCCCGAAATTGTTGCCACCCCTATTACTAGCCTGTTCAACCTCTCTTTCGTGTCGTCTGAGATTCCCAAAGATTGGAAAGCAGCTGCGGTCATCCCCCTCTTCAAAGGGGGGGACACTCTTGACCCAAACTGCTACAGACCTATATCTATCCTACCATGCCTTTCTAAGGTCTTCGAAAGCCAAGTCAACAAACAGATTACCGACCATTTTGAATCTCACCATACCTTCTCTGCTATGCAATCTGGTTTCAGAGCTGGTCATGGGTGCACCTCAGCCACGCTCAAGGTCCTAAACGATATCTTAACCGCCATCGATAAGAAACATTACTGTGCAGCCGTATTCATTGATCTGGCCAAGGCTTTCGACTCTGTCAATCACCACATCCTCATCGGCAGACTCAACAGCCTTGGTTTCTCAAATGATTGCCTCGCCTGGTTCACCAACTACTTCTCTGATAGAGTTCAGTGTGTCAAATCTGAGGGTCTGTTGTCCGGACCTCTGGCAGTCTCTATGGGGGTGCCACAGGGTTCAATTCTTGGACCGACTCTCTTCTCTGTATACATCAATGAGGTCGCTCTTGCTGCTGGTGAGTCTCTGATCCACCTCTACGCAGACGACACCATTCTGTATACTTCCGGCCCTTCTTTGGACACTGTGTTAACAACCCTCCAGGCAAGCTTCAATGCCATACAACTCTCCTTCCGTGGCCTCCAACTGCTCTTAAATACAAGTAAAACTAAATGCATGCTCTTCAACCGATCACTACCTGCACCTACCCGCCTGTCCAACATCACTACTCTGGACGGCTCTGACTTAGAATACGTGGACAACTACAAATACTTAGGTGTCTGGTTAGACTGTAAACTCTCCTTCCAGACCCATATCAAACATCTCCAATCCAAAGTTAAATCTAGAATTGGCTTCCTATTTCGCAACAAAGCATCCTTCACTCATGCTGCCAAACATACCCTTGTAAAACTGACCATCCTACCAATCCTCGACTTTGGCGATGTAATTTACAAAATAGCCTCCAATACCCTACTCAACAAACTGGATGCAGTCTATCACAGTGCAATCCGTTTTGTCACCAAAGCCCCATACACTACCCACCATTGCGACCTGTACGCTCTCGTTGGCTGGCCCTCGCTTCATACTCGTCGCCAAACCCACTGGCTCCATGTCATCTACAAGACCCTGCTAGGTAAAGTCCCCCCTTATCTCAGCTCGCTGGTCACCATAGCATCTCCCACCTGTAGCACACGCTCCAGCAGGTATATCTCTCTAGTCACCCCCAAAACCAATTCTTTCTTTGGCCGCCTCTCTTTCCAGTTCTCTGCTGCCAATGACTGGAACGAACTACAAAAATCTCTGAAACTGGAAACACTTATCTCCCTCACTAGCTTTAAGCACCAACTGTCAGAGCAGCTCACAGATTACTGCACCTGTACATAGCCCACATATAATTTAGCCCTATCAACTACCTCTTTCCCAACTGTATTTAATTTATTTATTTATTTTGCTCCTTTGCACCCCATTATTTTTATTTCTACTTTGCACATTCTTCCATTGCAAAACTACCATTCCAGTGTTTTACTTGCTATATTGTATTTACCTTGCCACCAAGGCCTTTTTTTGCCTTTACCTCCCTTCTCACCTCATTTGCTCACATTGTATATAGACTTGTTTATACTTTATTATTGACTGTATGTTTGTTTTACTCCATGTGTAACTCTGTGTTGTTGTATCTGTCGAACTGCTTTGCTTTATCTTGGCCAGGTCGCAATTGTAAATGAGAACTTGTTCTCAACTTGCCTACCTGGTTAAATAAAGGTAAAATAAATAAATAAATAAATAAATACTCTGTCCATCTCCTCTCTCTCCAAGTCAGTGTCCTCCTTGTCATTCTACTTTCAGGAGGCCTTACCCCATTTTAAAATGGGAAAGAAAGTACATTATAATGTGCTTAGCCTAGGAGGATTTCAGAGTTTTTATTTACCTTTGTGTTTATTATGGATCCCCATTAGCTGCTGCCAAGACAGTTCTACAGTTTGAAAAACATTACAGTACTTTCACAAAAGATTCACAACTTAAGTGTGTGCCCTCAGGTCCCTACTCTACTACCACATACTGTATCTACAACACAAAATCTATGTGTACATGTGTATATTTTCGTGTATGTGTATGCATGTGTCTGTGCCTATATTTGTGTTGCTTCACGGTCCCCGCTATTCCATAAGGTGTATTTTTATCTGTTTTTTTAAATCATTGGTTTTCCTAGATATGGCTACTATATTATGATCACTACATCCAATGGATTTGGATACTGCTTTAAAGCTAATTTCTGCAGCATTAGTAAAGATGTGGTCAATACATGTTGTTGATTTCATTCATGTGCTTTTTCTAACTACCCTGGTAGGTTGACTGATAACCTGAACCAGGTTGCCGGCACTAGTTACAGTTTGAAGCTTTCTCTTGAGTGGGCAGCCTGATGAAAGCCAGTCAATATTTAAATCACCCATAAAACATACCTCTCTGTTGATATCACATACATTATCAAGCATTTCAAGCATGTTATCCAGATACTGACTGTTAGCACTTGGTGGTATATAGCAGCTTCTCACCAGAATGGGCTGTAGGTGAGGCAGATGAACCTGTAACCATATTACTTCAACAGTATTAACATGAGATCCTCTCTAAGATTTACAGGAATAAACGGCCACAACTCCACCTTTGGCATTTCTGTATTTTCCGTAGATGTTATAACAATGTATTGCTACCACTGTATCATCATATGCATGATCTAATTGAGTTTCAGATATTGTCAGATTATTGATTTCATGAACATTGTTTCTTAAGCTACATATGTTAGCGTGGGCTATTTTAAGCACTTTTCTGGGATGCTTGATTATTTGTATTGCTTTACTGGGAAGCTTAGCAGAGGTAGACATGCTCATGTTATTTATGTTAGTGCAGGTTGAGCTGCATATAGTTGACTTCCTACTAGGGCACATCACCTCACTTCTAAAAGTATCACTCTGGTTCATAGGCACATGATTACTGCATACAATAGCTTTGGGATCAGCAGAGGCATTCAGGGCAGTAAGAGGGACATAAATTAGGTTACTTACATTGTGTCGTCCAATGCCCCTGGGATAATGTACATTTGCTGAAGCATTAAGACAACTCAGGACACAATGTTAGGGATTAGATGAGCTAGACTTGGGCCATTGATAAGTCATTGTCTCAACGTAGCTTTATAATGCTGTGAAAGGATCCAGGAACCCAAATGATTTGGGTGGATCTCATCCTCCTTATAATACGAGCTTTGTTTCCAGAAGGAATCAACATTTTCAATAAATGTTATACCTACAGAGCTGCAGTAGTCTCGTAGCCAGTTATGGAGGGCTAAAAGTCAGCTGAAACTTTCATAGCCACGATTTAGGGAGGGCAGAGGGACAGATATTATGGGGCATTTGTTGGTGTCAAGTAGTGACTCAATCAGTTCTTTAAAATCCATCTTCAGCTGTTCTGAACTGCCCTTCATAATGTCATTGAATTCCACATTTTTTTATTTTTTTATTTCACCTTTATTTAACCAGGTAGGCTAGTTGAGAACAAGTTCTCATTTACAACTGCGATCTGGCCAAGATAAAGCATAGCAATTAGACACATACAACAACACAGAGTTACACATGGAATAAACAAAACATACAGTCAATAAGTAGAACAAAAGAAAACAAAAAGTCTATATACAGTGAGTGCAAATGAGGTAAGTTAAGGAAATAAATAAGCCATGGTGGCGAAGTAATTACAATATGAACTATGATAGACTCAATTTCCTGATGCTGGTTAAAAATGTTTGGGAGCAGCTTGTTCTCCTGTATAGAACACATTTTTTTGCTCCAGGGACTGAGACATTTCTCACCATTTGAACTGCCCAGTACAATGGCCGGAAAGGGAAATGGCGAAATCCGCCCATTCCCACACCTAACACAATTCGTTGAGTCTTTCACGGGCCCACGAAAAGCAGGATAGTGTACACCCACTGCTCAAGACGATAGGTCCAGACCTTCCACAGCAGGCAGTGCCCCGTCAGATCCAGAGAGAGGGAAAGGAGCCGAACTCGACAACGAAGCCGCTGCTGAAGATAGCGTAGTCGCAGGCACAGGCAATCCCAGAGATTAAGGCGCAGGTAGATCAGTCACCAGTGCAGCGACGCTATGACTTATGTCGATCTGTTCCGAACCTCTCACAGTCACTCCCGTCCGCTGAGCAGCATGCCGCTGCCTTCGGTTTCCACAACTTGTGACGTCGAACCAGCATTGACTGGAACGTTCTTCTTGCTGTCCTCTGTCTACTTCACTACAGGGTGGAGGAGGAGAAGCAGATGGAGACGATTTCCTTGGCAGGCAAGTTCCAGGTAGCACAGGCCATTCGGATAGGGACAGATGTCAAGGCAGGGAAACATCCATCAGTCCAGAGCGGCATCCATCCATAGGAGTTGAGAAAGTTCAAATATTTGTTTTCCCTATAAATTCATGCAGAATTGAGATTTGTTTGCTAAGCATTGCCACCTCATTCCTGTAATCCACCGCTAGCAAACAATTTTTGCATTGGAACTCCGGATTGTCAATATTGTCCCAGACAAGAGCGTAATAAACACAGTTTCTACAGCACTGGAAACACAAGTTAGCTATTCTAGGCAAAGCGGGCCCATTGCAACCTAGCTAGCTAGCTAGTTGGTAGCAGATGTTGACACAGGTATCCGAGTTCTTGAGTTCCGAAGTTTTCGGCATCGATTCGGTGTCCCCTGACAGAAGCTGGCAGGGAAACACAAGAAGACAAATGAGGGGCTACACTGATCACAATTTGGAATCCCATTCCCTCACACACTGGAAATAAGCACTTTCCTTTAGCTCATGCTATTGCGAGCTTTGAGATGCCTTCTAACCTAAAATAACCCATTCTTTATTCCCTTATGCCCTCACCTCATGTATGCCTATGAGAAGGGATAGTTGAAATAGAATTCTAAATAGGTTCCAAACTTGCAGACCAGATATGTTTCGCTGTAGCTACTGAAACAGTTCTTCATTAGCATGAATATGGTATGAGTAGAAGTGTATTAGCAGATGTTTTGGTAACGCTGTACGCGCATGGACCCCTACTAATATGATCCACCGTGATAGGTGGGGTTAATGTGACAGGCAGGACCAATGAGAGCATCCTGTCCCTTTGATGCCAGTATCTATTCAAACTGCTGTTTTATGTGTGTCTGTCCCCATCAACTCCCAACTAAATCTCTATCAAAGAGGTGGCTGGAGTGGCAGAGCACAGTAATACACCAGCAGCTCCTGTACCTCTGTCAGCTGTTTCAGGGACAGCTGAATGGGTGAATGATAGATTATTTATATTTACTCAGGCTACTGACTCCGCATCAACCCTTATGGAGGGCATGAGCAGCGCCCTCTGTGAAAGTTGTTTTCTCAGGTCTAGTACTTTATGTCATCTCCATATCTACACCCCATTGGTGTTTTTCCTATTTGATTGCATTACAACCTGTAATTTAATCTGTTGAGTGTAAGGGTCAGTATTTTGATGTTTAGATAAAAAACGTAACCAAATGAAACTGCCTATTTCTCAGGCCCAGAATCTAGAATATGCATACAGTGCCTTGCCAAAGTATTCGGCCCCCTTGAACTTTGCGACCTTTTGCCACATTTCAGGCTTCAAACATAAAGATATAAAACTGTATTTTTTTGTGAAGAATCAACAACAAGTGGGACACAATCATGAAGTGGAACGACATTTATTGGATATTTCAAACTTTTTTAACAAATCAAAAACTGAAAAATTGGGCGTGCAAAATTATTCAGCCCCTTTACTTTCAGTGCAGCAAACTCTCTCCAGAAGAGTATAATTAGAGGAGAATGTGGACAGGACTGAAGTGTGTGTGTTTGTGTTTCTCTTTCTATATGTGTGTGTGTGTGTGTGTGTGTGTGTGTGTGTGTGCGTGTTTCTCTCTCTCTCTCTGTTTTTCTGTGTGGATGGCATAGAGTGGTTTGAAGAAGCTGTAGGTGAACAGTTGGATACAGATTGGGAGCGACCCCCTTCACTTTTATATCTCCATGGCAACAGGAGGCCAAATTCCAGCACGGCAAGTGCAGGAACATTCTTGCTGGCCCAGGGTTATTTTAGGAAGGTCTCTATAAGAGAGGATTATTTTCAGAGACCTCTTTTACGCCATAGAAAATCTGAGATTAAACCTGTGCCTGAGGGTGGATGTCTGTTTGTTCACTTTTAATTAAAACAGGGTTAGTGTCAATATATCAATATTCATTTCCAACGACCAGTGATCATACCTAAACTCGGCTGAGTTTGCTCCATATATTTCTTAATTATCTAGAGGGAAAAAATCCCCTTGACAATTATGTAAGCACAACAGTGGTCACAGCAACTGATTTGTGTCTATGCTCTGCACTTATGGATTTGAAGTGGTGGGAGAAAATTGCTAACTGATTGCTCTAAATTGCTTCTTGCCTGGTCTGTAAATCTCCAGTTGAACTGTGTACACAGCGAAGTCAGTAGGGTTATTGAGCATGTTATCTATTTGTGGATATGGCCTGCCTAGAACAGCACCAATCAATCAGATCCATAGAGCTCACCAGCTTTTAGTCCTAAAAACAGGAAATGAGTTACCTCTGGTTCGTTCAGTCATCCTTAATAGGGTTTTGGCATAAGTGCTGAAATTAAGGTCTGAGGTTAACACAGGCTTAGGAGATCTTATGTGTTTTGTTCTATGAGATAATATCAGTCAGTTAATATGACCTTTATGAATTCGGAAGCCTTTATGTGCTTTTTGAATTACATAAATGCTTCAAAGCTGATGAAGATTCTCATAGAATAAAGTGTATAAGATATCCTAAGCCTGTGTTTACAACAGACCTTATTTTCAGTGGTTATCCAAAAAACGTACAAAAACACCATTCATTTTCCCATAGGCTTCGACCAACGAGCCATGGCGGAGTTAGTGCCTACAAAAAGACACCATTACTATTGCTCTCTATACTGCACCTTTCCACTGGGAGACCAGCCTGAGCTAGCCAGTCGCAGGATGATCTATAGCATGGTGGTTCTTTCAGGAGCCAATTAGAAAGATGCATGTCCTGATAATTTTGTGCAATAGCCAATCAGTATGGTCTGTTGGTTTTCTACAAGAGCCAACCTGAGGATAATACTGTATATAGTTTGGTGGTTTTCTACATGAGTCAATCAAAGGGAAGATATATATAGCATGCTTTTCTACAAGAGCCCTGTGTGTGTATTGATGGAGGAATGCATGACTGCCTTTGCAGCTCCTGAAGGCCTTGTTGTACAAGGCAACATCAGAAACATAATATAACCTCACATTATCCCCTTTGTTGACACCAACCTACCCATGACTAACTAATTTGTACTGGCACCCATTGACTTTGACAAACTGTGTATCTATGTCCTCAAGGCTACATTATCCGCTACATTAGTCACAGACATGGGTCAAAACACAGTATCTACATGGTATATGGGTCAAAACACAGTATCTACATGTATATGGGGCAAAACACAGTATCTACATGTATATGGGGCAAAACACAGTATCTACATGTATATGGGGCAAAACACAGTATGTATATGGGGCAAAACACAGTATGTATATGGGGCAAAACACAGTATGTATATGGGGCAAAACACAGTATCTGCATGTATATGGGGCAAAACACAGTATCTACATGTATATGGGTCAACATATACAGCTGCAACAAGATGTTCTCATACTGACAGAATGAGAGCATGGTCCACCAGTTGTCTCATGTTATAATGTCAGAGGATGCTGTCTAGAGCAGGTCATTGACCTCTGCTACTGTGTAGCTGATGACTATCTCACACACACACACACATCTCTTCCCAGAGAAATAGGACACATTCAGGAGCTGAGAGAAGCAGGCATCAGTTAATAAGATATGTCAGATGACTTGTGAGCAGATGCTGCTTTATTATCAGTTATTAACACTTGCCATTCACATATGTTGAATATGACCGAGTCACCATGGAAACGGTGGGTGAGCAACAAGTTGGATGGGAAATGGAAAAGTAGGTTGTAAGTGTGATTTGTGCTAAATCTGGAGGGCTTTTTATTGTTTTTAGTCAGAAACACAGTTACCAGTATTCAGTTTGTTTCAGATAAAAGTGAGTATGTTATGTAAGCGCATTGTGGTATTGTATAATATTCAACTACAATGTCCGAGAAGAGAAGTAACTGTAGGAGGATAGTGTGGGTGTTGGGCTGTAGTAGGTGCATGTATGGCATTACGACTATGTTCCTCCATTCACTTCATCGCTGTATATTTTCTCCGCGCCTGAGTGCCATTTGTGTGTGTGCACGTGCCTGCATGCGTGTGCATGTATGTGTGTGTGTGTGTCACAGGAGACGGCGAGGAAGGCTTTCCTCCGTAATAAGGTTCACTGTCTCGCTCTGCTGAGCTTTGATTGTTGCACTGTTTTGTTCCCGCTCAAGGAGTACCGGCTCAGGATTTAGATGATGTAATTTGTTGGACTAACACACAGAATGGAAAGTGCCACTGTCATTTGCATTATCTCCACATTCCTCTCCTGGTTTCTGCCAGTACATAGATGCATTGGAAGCTTTTCTATTAGGCCCATGTCTTGTTGCATAAGTTGAGTGTTTTATGTATCACAACTTTGTTGCCTATCCATAGACAATAGTAATAGTGGTGCTATAACAAAACCAAGACAATGCAGATGTCTCTGACACCTTTTGTGGAATGCTCAGTGACACTAGGTAGGACAGTTCCATTATCAGGTCCTGTGATTTGATCTTGTGAGGGACAGTTGCTAAAGCCAGTTCCCCCACTGGCTACTTGTGACCAGTCATCCTGATTGTGATGTGGAAAGACTGCCAATGGCTGGACAGGGCCGACAGCCTATCAACAGGACTCTCAGCACTGGCCAGCCATAGTCACACCTTTTGGAGGGCAGGGGAGAGAGATGTCTCCTGTTTCTTGTCATCCAGTTGAATGGTGCTCCGGCCTAGACTTTTCAGAAGAGACCAGTGGAGGATGAGCTGGGATGCTATGTAGGGATGGGGGGTTTGAAATCATTTCCGTATGTGATTAGTATCATGAATTTTTGTTGGATATCTGGATATTCAAAATACATGTTTTTTTTTTTTTTTAATTGACATTTTTAACCTGAGCACTGCTGCGGCGAGGGAGAGAGAATGGTGCTGTATTGCTGCAGCTGCGGAGGGGGCGGGATGTGTGAGATGGGAGCGAGCAGACGGAGGGAGAGAGAGCGAGACGCCAAGGCAACTCGGCTACAGCCAAGACAACTCGGCTACCGCCAAGACTAGCTAACTTGTAGCAGCCACAATGTTATCATCCCATATAACAGTACCTGTCTTGACTAGAGTAGCCTAGAGAAGGTAGCTAAGCTAGCCAGCTATAGCTAGCTAGGCTTATTGAGGCCACATGCTGCACTGAACTCTCACTCCACTTGCTACACTTTGAGCCTCTTTGCCGCTTTGATTGGCCAACATAAAAAGCAAGCTACACACGAAGGCTACCGGTCAGCTATTGAAAAGGTTGTTGTTTTATTAAATTAATAATTTGAAATGTCATGGTATATCTTTGTATGTAACAATGTCATGTTGATATTTTAATTTAGAATTAGTGGTTTTACCTCCCGAGTGACGCAGTGGTCTAAGGCAGCGCATTGCAATGTTTGAGTCGTCACTACAGACCCGGGTTCGATCCCAGGCTCTGTCGCAGCTGGCCGCGACTGGGATACCCATGAGGCGGTGCACAATTGGCCCAGCATCGTCCGGGTTAGGGAGGGTTTGGCCGGCCGGGATGTCCTTGTCCCATCGCGCTCTAGCGACTCCTTGTGGTGGGCCGGGCTCTTGCTCGCTGACTTAGGTCGCCAGTTGTACGGTGTTTCCTCCGACACATTGGTGCGGCTGGTTTCCGGGTAAAGCGAGCTGTGTCAAGAAGCAGTGTGGCTTGGCAGGGTCGTGTTTCTTAGGACGCATGACTCTCGACCTTCACCTCTCCCGAGTCTGTGGGGAGTTGCAGTGATGGGACAAGACTGTAACTATCAATTGGATATCATGAAATTGAAGTGGAAAAAATAATAAAAACCCTTTTCAGTGTTGAAATAGGCCTATAAAAAATATTCTCAACCAAGTATTCCAGTACTAACGTTTGTTTGGATATTGAAATAACCTCACACATCCCTAGTGCCATGAGACTGCAGTAAATGGCTGGTATGAATATCAACATGACAGTTTGTAGTGTAGCCACTAGCTAAGTCACACTTTTATTAATTGTATTCATTAATTGTATTTAATAATGATCCTCATCTTTCTTGTGCTGACAGCACTGAGCAGGCATGTGCATGATAGAACATCAATGCCAGTTAGAGCCAATTCAGAATTTTATTTGAAGGGAATGACACTTTTCATTCACTGTTGGTTGGTTCTCACATATCATTTATATTACTCCAGTCATTCATTTGAAGAATCATCATCTCAGTTTGAGTTGAGAAAGCAATATAAACCATCCTATAGTTTCTCTGTCATTATCCACATTATCCAACACTGAATCCAAAGAGGGACCAGAGAGGGTTGACAGAGATATCATTCCATTGGTAAGAGTAACTTTTTCATTCTAGTCAGAAGACTGCTGTCAACACTTGCTTTTAAATACTTAAGCACAACATTTGATGTCCCTGTATTTATGTATGTATGCAGTCTCTCTGGTTAAAAGCATCTGCCTACTGCCTAATTATTGAAATATATTTCATACCAAAAATATATATATTTTTTTTTAGCCAATTTTGACTTTGTGGCTGTGATATCTTGTGGAGACCCTGGCCTCCTCTGTCAATATAAACACACGGAGGTTGTTCCCTCCATGTTTGCGACACACTATCAGTAAGGCTGTTGACTGTCGCTCTGCTTAGCAATTTTCTGACGTTTAGTTTCCCGTAATTGGTGACATTTTTTGTGATATCATATCGCTATTTTATTACAATCTGACTGATGCTATTGGCCCTATTTGTGTAATAACATCCCACTTGTGATGAACATGAATTAATATTGTATTGTGTTCTGAATGTCAGGTGTCGGTGGATATTACACTGAGGTTGGTTTGATGAATGGAGCGGTGGGTTAATAGGGCTGGTGAGGTGAAGTGCTTCAGAATCTAAATACATTCTAGCACTCCATTACACTCCCAGAATGTACTGAATGACTAAACCAGTGTTTTGACAAGCAATGCCTTCTTGCAGAGATGAGAAGTACTGGTGTTAGCTCATGTTCTCTTGGCCTGTTGGTGATTGGAGGTAATGTGAGTTGGCTTGGGGCTGCCCTAGCCCCTCTGACTCTATATCAAACCAAAGTTTATTGGTCGCGTACACAGATTTTCAGATGTTATTGCAGGTGCAGCAAAATGCTTATGTTTCTAGCTCCAACAGTGCAGTAATACCTAGTAATACAAAAACAATACACACATAATCCAAAATATAAAAAATATCAGAATGAGCAATGTCAGAATATAAGTGTGTCATGACTGTCTTGATCAGGTCAGGTTACAGGAGACCACAACCCTACAGATTATCTCTCAACCCCAACAGAGGAGGAGAGATCTAGGGGTCTGAAGACGTGTGGGTTTTATGGCCCCCACTCCCCTGGTAAATCTCATGCCACAGACAAATTCCTTTGTCCTGTCACTATGAAGAACCAGCCTCAGAACATTAAACATGAACTCAAGGGACTTGGGAACAATGGTTTTCGTCAGCCACAATGGTGGTCATGACGATAGATGGAATATGAAAATGTATGTCATTTTTGTTCTGTTATTAAAGGTTAATAGATGACGTTATTACGAAAACATTGTAATGTGAAGGGTTTCCCTAGTATATGTTTGATGTTTATACATTGTATGGAAAATATCCAAATCAAAAATAATGTTTTGGGGAAGATGAAATGTTAAGTTAGTTGTCTAAAATGGGATTTGAGAAAAATCTAGCCTTGCCTCATTAACTTGGTACGCCCAGAGAATTGCCCTAAAGGCAGGCTACGCCCACTTCTGACCCAAGGGTATAAAACCTGTGAGTATAGAATTTACAACAGGACTACGTGGCCCCAGCTGCAGCGAGGTATAAAAAGTTTGATCCATCTCAAGACATCAGGGGAAAAGTTGAACTTGGACAATTTTGTGATGAGAATCTCATGGTTAACAGTATCAAAAGCCTTCCTTAGGTCCAGAAACACAGCCCCAACAGCACCCCCTTTGTCCATCTTGGACTTCACATTTTCCAGAAGAAAGCAGTTGGCCGTTTCTGTGGAGTGTTTCGCTCTGAAGCCAAACTGCATGGAGTGTAATGTGAAGGGGCTGTTGTTGAGGTGGGCAATCAGTTGTTCTGCTACACACTTTTCAACAACCTTTGACACCACAGGGTAGTATACTAATGGGCCTGTAGTTACTCACGTCAGCAGGGTCACCTGATTTAAAGATGGCCGTTATTATGGCCGACTTCCATACCCTTGGAAACACACCGAGACCAATAGATGTGTTGGTGACCTTAGTAATGGGGCCAATGAGTGACTCTTTGTAGTTTTTAAGAAAGGTAGAGTCCATCCCAAACACATCTTTGGCTTTAGAGTTCTTTAGTGAGCTAATCACCTTGTTCACCTTTGACTCAGAAACCTCCCTTATGAAGAAGACAGGTTGAGTGTCATTCACTAGCACTGAGCCCAAGAAACAAGTGGAGGGGTTCTGTGTCAGTGCCCTGACAGAGTCAATAAAGTAGGAATTGAAGGCAATTGCTATTTCGACTGCATCCTGTGTTAGATTGTTATTCACCATGATTTCTAGTATTTTTGCAGTGTTACTATGGTATTTCCCTGTTAACTTTTTTAGATTCTCCCATATCAATTTAGAATTTCCCTTTGCTTCACCAATTATGTTAATAAAAAAGTTTGCCTTGGCCTGTCTGATTTCTTTCATCACCTTATTTCTCAACATGGTAAACCTACGTCTGTCATGCTCTAATTTAGATTTTAGGGCTATTTTTAGAGCATAATCTCGTTCTTTCATCAATTTCCAGATTTCTCCATTTAGCCAAGGAAGAGTGCTCTTTTGGCCAGGTTTGGATTTGATTTTCTTTAGAAGGCATTGCCTTTAAATTGTTTAACTTGGGTCAAACGTTTCGGGTAGCCTTCCACAAGCTTCCCACAATAAGTTGGGTGAATGTTGACCCATTCCTCCTGACAGAGCTGGTGTAACTGAGTCAGGTTTGTAGGCCTCCTTGCTCGCACATGCTTTTACAGTTCTGCCCACACATTTTCTATGGGATTGAGGTCAGGGCTTTGTGATGGCCACTCCAATGCCTTGACTTTGTTGTCCTTAAGCCATTTTGCCACAACTTTGGAAGTATGCTCTGTAAATAGCCCACCTAATCTGCCTACCTCATCCCCATACTGTTTTTATTTACTTTTCTGCTCTTTTGCACACCAGTATCTCTACTTGCACATTTATCATCTGCTCATTTATCACTCCAGTGTTAATCTGCTAAATTGTAATTATTCTCTCCTATGGCCTATAAATTGCCTACCTCGTGCCTTTTGCACACACTTTATATAGACTTTCTTTTTTTCTACTGTGTCATTGACTTGTTTATTGCGCTATTGGCTTGTTTATTGTTTATTCCATGTGTAACTCTGTGTTGTTGTCTGTGTCACACTGCTTTGCTTTATCTTGGCCAGGTCGCAGTTGTAAATGAGAACTTGTTCTCAACTAGCCTACCTGGTTATATATATATATATATATATATATATATATATATGCTTGGGTTCATTGTCCATTTGGAAGACCCCATTTGCGACCAAGCTTTAACTTCCTGACTGATGTCTTGAGATGTTGCTTCAATATATCCACATAATTTTTTCTGCCTCATGATGCCATATATTTTGTGAAGTGCACCAGTCCCTCCTGCAACAAATCACCCCGACAACATGATGCTGCCACCCCCGTGCTTCACGGTTGGGATGGTGTTCTTCGGCTTGCAACCCTCCCCCTTTTCCTCCAAACATAACGATGGTCATTATGGCCGAACAGTTCTATCAGACCATTGGACATTTCTCCAAAAAGTAAATCAGTGTGCAGTTGCAAACCGTAGTCAGTTTTTTTATGGCGATTTTAGAGCAGTGGCTTCTTCGTTGCTGAGCAGCCTTTCAGGTTATGTCTATAGGACTCGTTTTACTGTTGATACAGATACTTTTGTACCTGTTTCCTCCAGCATCTTCACAATGTCTTTTGCTTTTGTTCTGGGATTGATTTGCACTTTTCACACCAAAGTACGTTCATCTCTAGGAGACAGAACGCGTCTCCTTCCTGAGAGGTATGACGGCTGCGTGGTCCCATGGTGTTTGTACTTGCGTACTACTGTTTGTACAGATTAACGTGGTATCTTCAGGCGTTTGAAAATTGCTCCCAAGGATAAACCAGACTTTTGGAGGTCTACAAATATTTTTCTGAGGTCTTGGCTGATTTTCCCATGATGTCAAGCAAAGAGGCACTGAGTTTGAAGGTAGGCCTTGAAATACATTCACAGGTACACCTCCAACTGATGTCAATTAGCCTATCAGAAGCTTCTAAAGCCATGGCATCATTTCTGGAATTTTCCAAGCTGTTTAAAGGCACAGCCAACTTAGTGTATGTATACTTCTGACCCACTGGAATTGTGATACAGTGAATTATAAGTGAAATAATCTGTCTGTAAACAATTGTTGGAAGAATTACTTGTGTCATGCACAAAGTAGATGTCCTAACTGACTTGCCAAAACTATAGTTTGTTTAACAAGACATTTGTGAAGTGAAAATGAGTTTTAATGACTCCAACCTAAGTGTATGTGCACTCCCAACTGTACATATACATGGTGTATATGGACACTATATGAATAGAAAAGGTGTGTACAGCAGTAGTTATATAGGATGAGCATTAACTAGAATACAGTATATACATATAAAGTGAGTAAAACAGTATGTAAACATGATTTAAAGTGACCAGTGTTCAATGTCTCTATATACATGGGGCAGAGGTCTCTAAGGTGCAGGGCAGAGTACTGGGCGGTAGCCGGCTAGTGACAGTGTCTAAGGTGTCGGCAGAGTACCGGACGCTGGCCGGTTTGTGATGGCTGTTCAACAGTCTGATGGCCTGGAGATAGAAGCTGTTTTTCAGTCTCTCGGTCCCGGCTTTGATACACCTGTACTGTCTCCGTCTGGTACATGGTAACAGGGTGAACAGGCCGTGGCTCGGGTGGCTGAAGTCCTTGATGATTTTCTTTGACACCGGGTGCTGTACTGTAGATGTCCAGGCAGTGTGCTCCAGGTGATGCATTGGGCTGACCGCAACCACTCTCTGGAGAGCCATGCGGTTGCGGGCGGTGCAGTTGCCGTACCAGGTGGGGATGCAGCCCGACAATGCTCTCTATGCTCTCTATCTGTAGATGTTTGTGAGGGTCTTAGGGGCCATGCCTAATAATACAGCAGGCTACAGCCATATCAGATCTTAGGGCCTTGGGCCTGCTCTATGTATCCTCCACATCACTGACCCTTAGAGCCTCTCTCTCCACACAGTCCTCCCGACCTGAGTGAGGGCCAGTGGAGCTGGGCCAGAGTGGATGTGATGGTGGCATTGTGGTGATTTTGTTGGATGGGAGCACATGTCACTCTCTGGGACTCTGATGACAGATCAGGTCATGTAAGGAAATGGTTCCAGCCTCCAGGCTCATTATGATGCCCCTCATCTTATGACGCCCCCCTATGGGTACACATTCTTGTACCGCCTGTCCTTCCCTGCTGCTCCCTCCCTTAATCATCAGAGGAGTGCCAACAGTGGTAGACCCCCCCCCCCCCCTCACTCCCCCTCTACCACCCCTTCAGGCTCCCCAAGAACCCCTGCTGGTGACATTCTGTGTATAATGTATCCAAATGGCAAGTGTGCATACATTATAAGTGAGGACCAGAAGCTTTAGTATGTTAGGAGACTCACACTTTGTAAAGATCAGCGGTTCCCTGAGGTTAAGGTTAGCTGTACAAACAAGCGCTCAGCATTCTCTCTTGCCCGCCATCTTATAAACATTGAAGGGAACAGAGGAGGCTTTAACAAGGTCCGTAATTGATCTTTAACAGGCCTTTTTAACTGGGCTGTTTTTGAAGCATAATTCGATTATTTCAAGGTTATCTGCCTGGAAGTTAATTGTAATTAGCTTGTTGTTGCCAAGTGTCAACTTTATTGGCTGTTGTGTGGGCAGTGGGCTGGCAGGTTGCTTGCCATACTGTCACACCCACCATCACTACCACCTCTCTCCCTATTATCAATGTAACGTGCAGTGAAGATCTATGGTCCTCTTCCCATTGTCATTGGAGACAGCTCAGATACAAGGCATCTTTGGGGCAGTATACTGTAGTTTTCCTCCCCACAAGCCTTGTTCTCTCTCTGGCTTGACTGGCTTCCCACCACCTACATCCACATGCCACACACTAG
This sequence comes from Oncorhynchus mykiss, assembly GCF_057628025.1. Lineage (NCBI taxonomy): Eukaryota > Metazoa > Chordata > Actinopteri > Salmoniformes > Salmonidae > Oncorhynchus > Oncorhynchus mykiss. The sequence goes on from NC_143022.1 coordinate 22,485,601, forward strand.
CACACTGTAAATCCCAATGTTCTGTCATTACTCAAAACTTTTGTGGAAATCCATTGAACAACCGTATCAGAGTAGTTACTTGAAGTGATTGTACACCCCGAGGAAGTCAAGAAAGGGTTTAAGTACATTGAACTTTAAGATCATTGTTAAATGCTAAACTTATTAGTGGCTTAAACACTAACAGATGTATTAAGAAACTGTTAATGTTAGGTTGATTGGACTACTTGCAATTTGTAACTCAATAATTTTTTTGTTACATATACATATCATCATATTTTCAAGCTGTTGCTACTTAAAACAAAGTGTTTTTATCCAAACTACAAAGTACAACTTCAGTTCCAATGAAAATCTCATAACAGGGAATTCAATAGAGACCATTGCTGCTCCCATCTGTCTCTTGTACTTCTGTAAGACTTTTTAGTCGCTTCATAACTTGCAGCACTCATCTAGAATGTTGCCCAACCAACAGACCACTTTACCTACAACGGCATTCTCAGTAATGGTTCCAGAAACGTTTGACTTTTTACACGTGATTGTTTATCTACCTTAGTTGAATGCACTGACTGAAGTTACTCTGGATGAAAGCGTCCCCTAAATGACCAAAATGGAAATGTAAAAATTAACCAAATTAAAGCATGCTGGGTATTATAATGAGCTCCCTAACACAAAACTCTTTAACCAAACAAAATAAACTAGTCAATTTCATATAAATGGAACTTAAAAATGTCTTGTTTACATCACTTACGTAAAAAACATATGTTTAATAATAAAAAAAAATGGTTGTACTTATTAAATGAATGTCAACAATTACTTAAATTATTATTTGCTTAAGCAGAGGTTAGTTATGTTATATTACCTACAAAAAAATGTTTCTTGAACTAAAAACCAATCAAATGTTGTGAAAACTTAAAAATACTAGTATCTAATTGTCCTGACTGCTTTTGAGTTAGAACTACTTATAAAGTTAATGCTGAATAAACAATACATGTTTTAGTTATATCAACAGTTTATAATCAAGTTGTTTAAACTTGCAGTGATAAAGTTGTTCTTACTTAAAAATGTATAATTTATCATAACTTAATAGTTGATTTGACTTCTCATTTAGTTTTGAGGCTGTAGCACATAAACATTTTAAGTAATAAAGACTTTTCATTGACTTTGAGTTCAACTTACTAGAAGTATTTCAGGTAAAAATGCCTTAGGGCTTACAATGCAACTGTCAAAGGTTGCGGCGCCTTGCCAGGATAGACACTTGGGTCCATGCCCCCCCCCCCCAGTGCTCCACTCATTAATTATACACAGGCCAGGCAGAGGTGGAGGCAGCCCTGCACCTGGTGTGTGTGTGTGTGTTAGGAAGGAAGAGTGTGGCAGGTGTTTGTGTCGGGATTGTGGATGTTTGTGGATGTATCTGTGCAAGCATAGTCCCATCCATCTCCTTTGGTGGAGCATGCCTCCAGGATGCCCCAACCAAGGCAAAGTGAACCTCATGAAATATGAGGTAAATTAGATCATCCCAAAGTGATCAGTTGTTTTGTTTATGGGTTTTCAGTCCACTGCCCAAGACATTCTTCAGCAGCACTGTGTCCCATCTACTCTCCTGGACCAAACCCAGGAATTTCTCATGTGGCCCTTTATGTGTGATTGGACTGCAGAACAGAGCCATAAAGAAGGCCATTTCATACAGAGGAAGCAGCTCTCCAATTAGCCTCTCTGTTCTCCCACAGGCCCATAGATATTGTTCTGCAGAGAGGTGATTCGAAGTTGCTGAAATAATCAAAATGCAGACATTTACCCTCAGATTTTCTGAACCTTCTTTTGAATCTGGGAGTTTCTTGATGAAGAATAAGCAATTTGGACCAAGTAGACGTCTCACCTCTCAACACCTTTCTCTTTGTTGTCGTTCTGCTGGTGGATTTTGAAGTGTCTCGATGAAACGAATGTTCTGTGTGAATGACGTTGTCATAAAGTCTATGATACTATTGGCTTTGTTGCATTGAAATTGCCTTTCATGTTATGATTGCATTTGAAATGAGATTATGTGACAGTGCTTTCTCTGAGAATGACACCTTTAGCGGTCCGATGCAGACGTTTTTTTCTCGATATCAAATCATTTCTGGGTAACAATCAAGTACCTTACTGTGATGGCTTTAAATTAAAATGGTAATAAAATATATATTCTTAGCAAAGAGCAATTTCTTAAGCAAGAATTTTGCTAGGACTGTCTGGGGGTGGTCTGAGTGGGGAGGGGAATCTGAAACTGTCTTTCTTATTGGTCTATTAACTATCATTTACCAGGCAGGCCAAAACTCCATCCCACCAAAACAGACTGACATTTCAGGAGGTGTTTTCGAACAGCTCTTGCACTAAAAGGGCATTATCATAATTTTCACAATTACACAGTATTATTCTGACCTCGTCGTGTGGAAATATTTATAAAACAAAAGGAAATCACATTTGACTGCACTCGAACTTAAACTTTGTGATTTGAAAAAGTGTTTAGATTCACACAAAACCAGTCACATGATGTTTAAAATAAACAACCAACCCAAAATATTTGTTTGAATGGAATACATGGGCAAGCATGAGCCAACATTGACAGACAGTTTTGTTTTGAAAAAATGAGTCAATATGTCGTCACTCACGGACCTACTGGAGAGAGACACTGTAGGACTCCCAATGAGCACATTAACCTGCTTCTCTAGAACAAACTGGCAGGGGGCATGAGAATGTCACAGTAGAGTGAGAGAGACAGAGGGAGGGAGAGAGATATAAAAAAAAATTATGCACCTCCATGATATAAAATAAATAAACCCAAGTAGACCAAAACAATTCAGGTACTGTATGTCCCTAGCACAATGGCAGTCTCTATTACCCCATTCAACAAACCCACTGATAAATATGCTTGAATGAAAAAACATCTACCAAGGGGAGTATTCAACATGATTCATTCCACATCACTATACTTCTAGTAATCTTAGTGTTCAAGAACTACCTTAAAACAAAAAATACACAATTTAGTTCTAAACAAACCAACCAGGAGGTATGATAAATCCAGGCAGGTCACCTGTGATACAAGTCCGTATCTGACGTCCATCCATGTCTGAGGATGTCGGGAGATGACGTGGAACCGGCCACTAGGGGCAACAGTGAGCGCTGTTAGCTTCAAGTAGGTTTTGATTTTGCTGGGTAGTGTGGACATGATGGTGGATGGGTGTAAGCATCTGCCTGTGATTCCAAAGGTTGCATGTTAGAATCCAGTGATAAGTTGTTTTTGTTTTACGTCAATCACAAACCTTAACCCTGACCTAAAACATTCAGAGTTAATGACTAAACTTAACCATAAATACTTAGAAATTTGACATCTGGTACAACTTTGAGAAACATAGACGTTTGAGAAACATAGATGAACGTCTACTTCTGACATAAGACTGTGAGAGCTTGTAGAAAAAATGTCAATCATTGGATTGTGTTTACTTGTAAATACTTACTTCCAAAAAGTTTATTTATTTGAGACCTTACAATTATAAAGGCTGTATAAATGCTGTAGATATACATCTCTAGGGTACGTGGGACGCTAGCGTCCCATCTGGCCAATATCCAGTGAGGTTGCAGAGCGCCAAATTCAATTACAGAAATGCTCACTATAAAAATTCTGAAAACAAAACATATTTTACATAGGTTTAAAGATTAACTTCTTGTTAAACCAACCACAGTGTCATATTTATAAAATGCTTTTCGGCCAAAGCATAGCTAGCCCAGAATATAGCCCAGTTGACAAATTATTACAGCAGCAAGCAGAAGCGTTACAAAACTCAGAAATAGAGATAAAATGAATCCCTTACCTTTGATGATCTTCATATGGTGGCAATCAGAAGACATTAATTTACTCAAATGTTCCTTTTGTTCAATGTCTCTTTATATCCAAAAACCTCAGTTTTGTTAGCGCGTTTTCTTCAGTAATCCACAGGCTCAAACTCAGTCAAAACAATCAGACAAAAAAATCCAAATTGTATCTGTAAAGTTCATAGAAACATGTCAAACAATGTTTATATTCAATCCTCAGGTTGCCTAAATGATCTATAATATTTCAACCGGACAATAACGTCGTCAATATAAAAGGTAATCAAGAAATGCACATGTGCCTGAAAAAGCTTTTCGACACGTTAGGGTCCACTCGTTCAGACTGGTCTTACTCCCTCATTTATAAGAATACAAGCCTGAAACAATTTCTAAGACTGTTGACATCTAGTGGAAGGCATAGGAACTGCAAATGGAGTCCTAAGTCAATGGATACTGTAATGGCATTGAATAGAAAACTACAAAAACAAAACTACTTCCTGAATGGATTTTTCTCAGATTTTCGCCTACTAAATCAGTTCTGTTATACTCAGACACTATTTTAACAGTTTTGGAAACTTTAGAGTGTTCTCTATCCAAATCTACCAGTTATATGCATATCATATCTTCTGGGCCCGAGTAGCAGGCCATGTAATTTGGACATGCTTTTCATCCAAAATTCCGAATGCTGCCCCCTACCCTAGAGGTTAATACCTTATCTATTTCATAGACAACTAACTGGTATGCCAAGAAACACATTTTGTGTTTGCAAATACCTTGAATACTTTTAACAAAAATGCAAATGCAGTCAACTTTCACACTCGTTGTGTGACTGTATATTTTAAACATTTGTTTCTGTAGTATCCTTAAAGGCTTCTTAGAGTTATGACTTATGAGACTTAAGTACGGTTTAGTATTGAATTGTAACTTAGAATTACATTCTCCAATGCACCTGGCTTAAGCACCTGAAGCTTTCTTAATCATAGTTACATAGGCATACATAGGAAATAGCTACGGATAGCGGGAAGCAAACCCCCACCTTGACTCAATACTGCCATCTATTGGTAACCATAAATATACCAGGTTACTACATTTTCAAATTACTATTTTTTTTCACCTTTAATTAACCAGCTAGGCTAGTTGAGATCAAGTTGTCATTTACAACTGCGACCTGGTCAAGATAAAGCAAAGCAGTTCGACACATACAACACAGAGTTACACATGGAATAAACATGCATACAGTCAATAATACAGTAGAACAAGCTATTTACAGTGTGTGCAAATGAGGTAAGATAAGGGAGGTAAGGCAATAAATAGGCCATGGTGGTGAAGTAATTACAATATAGCAATTAAACCCTGGAATGGTAGATGTGCAGAAGATGAATGTGCAAGTAGAGATACTGGGGTGCAAGATAAATACAGTATGGGGATGAGGTAGTTGGATGGGCTATTTACAGATGTGCTATGTACAGGTGCAGTGATCTGTGAGCTGCTCTGACAGCTGGTGCTTAAAGCTAATGAGGGAGATGTGTCTCCAGCTTCAGTGATTTTTGCAGTTCGTTCCAGTCATTGGCAGCAGAGAACTGGACAAAGGAGGAATTGGCTTTGGGGGTGACCAGTGAGAGAAACCTGCTGGAGTGCGTGTTACGGGCTGCTGCTATGGTGACCAGTGAGCTGAGATAAGGCGGGGATTTACCTAGCAGGCGGGGATTTACCTAAGACTTGTAGATGACCTGGAGCCAGTGGGTTTGGTGACGAGTATGAAGCGAGGGCCAGCCAATGAGAGCATACAGGTCGCAGTGGTGGATTGTATATGGGGCTTTGATGAAAAAATGGATGGCACTGTGATAGACTGCATCCAATTTGTTGAGTAGAGTGTTGGAGGCTATTTTGTAAATTACATCGCCGAAGTCGAGGATTGGTAGGATGGTCAGTTTTACAAGGGTATGTTTTGGCAGCATGAGTGAAGGATGCTTTGTTGCGAAATAGGAAGCCGACTCTAGGATTAATTTTGGAAGGAGAGTTCACAGTCTAACCAGACACCTAGGTATTTGTTGTTGTCCACATATTCTAAGTCACAACCGTCCAGAGTAGTGATGCTGGATTAGCGGGCAGGTGCGGGTAGCGATCAGTTGAAGAGTATGCATTTAGTTTTACTTGCATTTAAGAGCAGTTGGAGGCCACGGAAGGAGAGAAGAAGGGCCAGAAGTATATAGAATGGTGTCGTCTGCGTAGAGGTGGATCAGAGACTCACCAGCAGCAAGAGCAACATCATTGATGTAATAATGCACTAAGGAATACATTATTAAAACCATCGATTTGTACAACACAATCATAGATTCGAAAGCTATTTAAATGACTTTACAAGCCTTGGCTTGGCTCCAGAATTGTTTACCTTCTAACAGCGGCATTCCAACATTTCACAAAAGTATACTGAAAAAACAAATTTTCTTTGGTAAGTACCCCATTTGTACTTTTTAAAGTAGAGTCCTTCCAAAACATTTAGTGAACTGTTTCCTTGTGTAAGTTATTTACCAAATATATACAGTTGAAGTCGGAAGTACGATCTTTGTCCCTATGTGCAGTTGCAAACAGTAGTCTGGCTTTTTTATGGCGGTTTTGGAGCAGTGGCTTCTTCCTTGCTGAGCGGCCTTTCAGGTTATGTCGATATAGGACTCATTTTACTGTGGCTATAGATATTTTTGTACCTGTTTCCTCCAGCATCTTTACAAGGTCCTTTGCTGATGTTCTGGGATTGATTTGCACTTTTCACCAAAGTACGTTCATCTCTAGGAGACAAAACTCGTTTCCTTCCTGAGCGGTATGGCTGCTGCGTGGTCCCATGGTGTTTATACTTGTGTATCTATTGTTTGTACAGATGAACGTGGTACCATCAGGTTTTTGGAAAATGCTCCCAAGGATGAACCAGACTTGTGGAGGTCTACAATTTTTCTTCTGAGGTCTTGGCTGATTTCTTTTGATTTTCCCATAATGTCAAGCAGAGGCACTGAGTTTGAAGGTAGGCCTTGAAATACATCCACAGGTACACCTCCAATTGACTCAAAGGATGTCAATTAGCCTATCAGAAGCTTCTAAAGCCATTACATAATTTCTGTAATTTTCCAAGCTGTTTAAAAGGCACAGTCAACTCAGTGTATGTACACTTCTGACCCACTGGAATTGTGATACAGTGAATTATAAGTGAAATAATGTGTCTGTAAACAATTGTTAAAAAATTACTTATGTCATGCACAAAGTAGATCTCCTAACTGACTTGCCAAAACTATAGTTTGTTAACAAGAAATTCGTGGAGTGATTGAAAAATGGGTTTTAATGACTCAAACCTAAGTGTATGTAAACTTCCAACTTCAACTGTATATGTGTATTATGAACCATACCATCAACACTCCGGCCAAAAGTTCTGAGGTTAGTAATTACTAACTGAACTCCCAAAGTTTATTTCCAAAACGGTATCTGATAGACAAAGATTCTTTAAGTTATTTGTTTTTTTAATGAACAGTTTGGCTCCCAACAAGTGTGTGGCTCCTTGGGAGCCCAAGTGTGGCTCCCAACAAAAAGGTTTTAACAATAATATAACAAACAACTTTTGTTCACAGGGATTCCACAACTCCCTTTTACTTTCTCCTTATCGGAATGCATATAAGGTCCTCTCCAAATACACCATCGAGAGCGTCCTGACCAGTTGCATCACGGCATGGTACGGAAATTGATCCGTCCACGACCTCAAGGTCTTCTAGCGGGTGCTGAAGACAGTTCAGTACATCACTGAGGCCATGTTCCTACCGATCAAGGACATCTACTTGAAACGGTGACAGAGGAAGGCCCGCAGCATCATCCAGGACCCCACTCACCCCAGCCACAAGCTGTACACTCCCTTACCGTCGGGCATACGGTTTTGGAGCATGAAGTCTGATACCAACAGGCTCAGAGACAGTTTCTATCTACAAGCCATCAGACGGACCGACCACCTGCATTGACTCTCCGCACCTTAACACACATACACACACACACACACACACAGTATTTTACGACTAACCTTATTGGGACACACAATTCAGTCCCATTCAAAATCCTATTTACCCTAACCCTTACCATAACCCTAGCCCTAACCTTAACCCTAGCTCCTAACCCCAACCCTAAAACTAACCCTAGCCCCTAACCTTAACACAAATTCTAACCTTAACCCTAAACTCCCTAAAAATAACATTTGGGTTTGGGACCAACAAAATGTCCCCAGTTGGTCAAATGTTTTTGTTAACTATTCTTGTGAGGACCTCTGGCCACCACAAATATAGTTACACACACATCACAACTGCTGTACCATTTACAGTACTATTGCTGCATACTTGTCCCCCAATACCTCCTTCCCTGATACATGTGTAAATATTGGACTATAAATTGAGCATTCCTGTGTTTTATATTTAGGCTATATTTATTCTATTCTACTGAGCCATATGCTTAATGTTCGGATTCTTATATTTTATTATTTCTAATTGTTGCATTGTGGAGAAGGAACCTGCAAGTAAGCATTTTGTTGTACGTTGTATTCTAATCTGTTTCCTGTACATATGACTAATAAAACTTGAAACAGTTCATGTATTTTAGTCTTACTCTAGTTTTGCTCTATAAAATCTGTCAATGTGCCCTAAAGCAATTTGCTCCAAGTACGCTGTACTACTATGGCTGACCCTGTAAAATAACACATTTCACTGCACCTATCTGGTCTGTGGTTATAAAACATTTGTTTATTGTCAATCTCTCCCTTCTTTATTTAATTATGTTTTTTATATACACTACTGTTCAAAAGTTTGGGGTCACTTCGAAATGTCCTTGTTTTTGAAAGAAAAGCACACACACAGGCCAGCATCCCGGAGTCGCCTCTTCACTGTTGACTTTGAGACTTGTGTTTTGCGGGTATTATTTAATGAAGTTGCCAGTTCAGGACTTGTGAGGTGTCTGTTTCTCAAACTAGACACTAATGTACTTGCCCTCTTGCTCTGTTGTGCACCGGGGCCTCCCACTCCTTTTTCTATTCTGGTTAGGGCCAGTTTGCTCTGTTCTGTGAAGGGAGTAGTACACAGCGTTGTACGAGATGGAATAGCATGGAATAGCCTTCATTTCTCAGAACAAGAATAGACTGACGAGTTTCGGAAGAAAGTTATTTGTTTCTAGCCTTTTTGAGCCTGTAATTGAACCCACAAATGCTGATGCTCCAGATACTCAACTAATCTAAAAAAGGCCAGTTTTATTGCTTCTTTAATCAGGACAACAGTTTTCAGCTGTGGTAACATAATTTAATAAAGAGTTTTCTAATGAACAAATAAGCCATTTAAAATGATAAACTTGGATTAGCTAACACAACATGCCATTGAAACACAGGAGTGATGGTTGCTGATAATGGGCCTCTGTACGCCTATGTAGATATTTAATAAAAAAATCTGCCGCTTCCAGCTACAATAGTCATTTACAACATTAACAATGTCTACACTGTATTTCTGATCAATTTGATGTTATTTTAATGGACAAAATGTTTTGCTTTTCTTTCAAAAACAAGTGAACACAAACTTTTGAACGGTAGTGAGTGTAATGGAGCCAAATGATCAAATAGATCAGCCACAGACCAATGTTCACATAATTTGAACTACTCCTTACAACTTTTGACAACTAGAGCATGCTTTCACAACCACAACCGCCTCCGCCCGCTAGCCTAAAGCAAGCGATCACTTAAGAATGGTCTGATGATAGTCATACAATTTGTCAGACAACTCGAGCTACACGTTAAAACAAAAAAGAGTGTTGCGACATGTCAGAGAATCTGACATAGAAATATACATAGTAAAGTACAGATACCCCAAAACACTACTTAAGTACTTTAAAATAGTTTTACTAAAGTACTTTACACCACTGTTCTTAGCCTTATCTTTCTCATTTTAGCTTTGTTCTACAATGCCAAAATATCCATCTAATAGGAGTGAGAGAGAGACAGTTCACCAATGTAGAACCGTAGTTACAGACTAACCAAACGTGACACAAGGCACAAATGGGGACAAGATGAACACACAACACAGGCTTTACCCACGAGGTTATTCCTGACTTGTTCAGAATCAATCTGAACAAATGTATTTCACCCTGCAACACACAAAACACTGTATATTTTGCTATAGCAGTATTGAAAGGAGACCTGGGGTTGCTAATCCCTGGTCCCGGAGTTGTGTGGTCAGTAAAACAGATTGGTTACGTTTTCACAAGGCCATCGCCACAGAGGCGGATGCCACTCGAGTTTGCAAGATGTAGTTTTGCTCCTCCAATGTACAAACTAAACACACAGCAGACTTGCCTTGCACTTGAGGAACACGTTTTCCCACTCTGTTGACCCCGTACCTACTAACCACGCTACGGAAAGGCCAGTGGTGTCTGATACCAGTATCACCTTTAACCAAGTAGTTGACTACAACAAAATCAAGATCATCTATTGACAGTACAACAAGGCTCCCACTGGGGAAAACTGGTTGAATCAACATGGTTTCCACCGCATTTCGACCTCCAATCTATGTGACGACGTTGACTCAATGTGGAAAAATAATTGGATTTACAAAAAGTAATCAATTTATGGGAATTTTGTATTTTTTTTACCCAACTTTTAACCTAAATCCAATGACTTGGTGATTTTGTTGTTGTTGATTTCATGATAAATTAATGTATGTGACAACTCAACCAAACATAAATTAAAACTAGACGTTTGAACTGCAATATGTGCCCAGTGGGCTCATTCACTGAATTCCAGTGGTTCGTTTTAATACCAAGGAAACAAACCTGAAACAAGGCTGAAACCTTGAGTATTCCATCCTCATAGCCATCTGTAACAGTCATTTTCAGGTTAACAAAAAGGAGAGGAGTTGTTGATATCAATCAAAATAATTTTGCTTTAATTACAAGTTGCAACAGAAAAATGTCTAACGGGCGTTCTCTGAGAAGGCCCTTTTTATATTAATCACACTGCACCAAATGTTCTGTAAACACCAGCCCGAGAGGCTTGTAGGAAGTCACAACATCAGCAGCTATAGATTCATAGTGTCACAGATACATTATCAGTGTGTCCTTGCCCCAGTCTGGTGTAAAACTTTAAACATCACATTCAACACTGGCGGACATTTGATAGTGGCAGTTAAAAAGGTCAAAGGTAGAAACATCAGTACTTAGTTACAACAGATAATTACAGACTAACAAGTGACATGGTTAACTGGAGAGAGAGGAGAGAAATGGAGAAAAAGAGAGCGTGATAAATGGAGAAAGGGAGAGAATGCAGTGATAAGGATAAAGGGAGAGAGGGAGAAAGAGAGAGCTAGGGAGAGCGGGAAAGGGATGGAAAAAGAGATCGCTCTATGCCTTATGGCATCACAACAAACCAAGCCTTCAGGCTTACCGACTCAGAACAACACACGCCTAGTTTACTAATGTTTTTGTTTGTCAATGTAGAGAAGCCAGTCTTACCTAATCTAGCAACATCCTTGCATGTCATGTAATCCTCTTCACTCTTATTGCCATGGTTTTGCTTGACAAATATCCTCCCTCTAGATTACCCATCACCATTAGGTCTGTCAGTGCATTGCTAACCTTATAGTGCTGTTTTCTAAGTCTCTAGGGAAGAATCAAGTACAAAATGGAGGGTCCACTGTTACTGTAGCTCCGTAGGCTTAACTGATGCCCTGACTCCGATGTATTTCATAGGGCAGGTAGGTGAGAACATCTCATCCTTGGTGTCTCTGTGTGTCTCTATGTGTATGAGAACACTGGTCAGAGGCGTAAGACAGGAAGCTGAGATGGTAGGATGCCACCGGGGATATGTCAGAGAGGTCAAGCGAAAAGATGGTATTCACTGGACAATCAGCTAGTGCTGCCTGCCCATCCCACAACAGGAGAGAGTGAACTGCTTGTTGTTTACTGCGGCTGAGCAACCTCCAGGGTCAAAACCCCATGTTGTCCAACCTGAGCAGTGGGAGAAAAGAGGTGAGGTGACGGGGGTTTATTAAGTTGCAGTCTGAAAGCACAGCTCAATAGATGGAAAGTTGACTACAGTGTAACTACACTGAACAAAAATATAAACGCAATATGTAGTGCTGGTCCCATGTTTCATGAGCTGAAATAAAAGATTCCAGAAATTTACCATATGCACAAAAAAAACGTATTTCTCTCAAATGATGTGCACAAATTAGTTTCCATCCATACTCCTTTGCCAAGATAATCCATCCAGCTGACAGGTGTGGCATATCAAGAAGCTGATTAAACCGCATGATCATTACACAGGTGCATGTTCTGCTGGGGACAATAAAAGGACAATCTAAAATATGCATTTTTGTCACACAACACAATGTCACAGATGCCTCAAGTTCTGAGGGGCATGCAATTGGAATGTTGACTGCTGGAATGTCCACCAGGGCTGTTGCCAGACAATTAATTATTCTGAAACAAAGCTGAAAATGTCCCAGTTCTTCCTGGCCTTCATCCTCACCAGACATGTCACCCATTGAGTATGTTTGGGAAGCTCTGGATCGATGTGTACGACAGCATGTTCCAGTTTCTGCCAATATTCAGCAACTTCGCACAGCCATTGAAGAGGAGTGGGACAACATTCCAGGGGCCACAATCAACAACCTGATCAACTCTATGCGAAGGAGATGTCGCACTGCATGAGGCAAATCGTGGTCCCACCAGATACTAACTGGGTTTCTGATCCACACCCCTACTTTTTTCCCCCATATGCATATGTGTATTCCCAGTGATGTGAAATCCATAGATTAGGGCCAAATTAATTTATTTCAAATGACTGATTTCCTTATATGAATTTTATTTAACTCAGTAAAATATTTGGAATTGTTGCATGTTACGTTTTATATTTTTGTTCAGTATCTACATAAACACATTCAAATAAAATACAAAAACTGCATTTCCCAATCATAATTTAAGTCACCCAGGATTCTGATTTAGTAAAAGAAGACAACAAACTAAACTCAAAAGAAACGTCCCTTTTTCAGGACACTGTTTCAAAGATAATTAGTAAAAATCCAAATAACTTCACAGATCTTCATTGTAAAGGGTTTAAACACGGTTTCCCATGCTTGTTCAATGAACCATAAACAATTAATGAACAGGCACCTGTGGAACGGTTGTTAAGACACTAACAGCTTACAGATAGTAGGAAATTAAGGTCACAGTCATGAAAACGTAGGACACCAAAGAGGCCTTTCTACTGACTCTGAAAAAAAACAAAAGAAAGATGCCCAGGGTCCCTGCTCATCTGCGTGAACATGCCTTAGGCATGCTGCAAGGAGGCATGAGGACTGCAGATGTGGCCAGGGCAATAAATTGCAATGTCCGTACTGTGAGACGCCTAAGACAACACTACAGGGAGACAAGACAGACAGCTGATCGTCCTCGCAGTTGCAGACCAGGTGTAACAACACTTGCACAGGATCGGTACATCCGAACATCACACATGCGGGACAGGTACAGGATGGCAACAACAACTGCCCAAGTTACACCAGGAACACACAATCCCTCCATCAGTGCTCAGACTGTCCGCAATAGGCTGAGAGAGGCTGGACTGAGGGCTTGTAGGCCTGTTGTAAGGCAGGTCCTCACCAGACATCACCGGCAACAATGTTGGGCACAAACCCACCGTCGCAGGACCTGTACTCTGGAGGTGGAGGGTCCGTCATGGTCTGGGGCGGTGTGTCACAGCATCAACAAACTGAGCTTGTTGTCATTGCAGGCAATCTCAACACTGTGCGTTACAGGGAAGACATCCTCCTCCCTCATATGGTAGCCTTCCTTTAGGCTCATCCTGACATGACCCTCCAGCATGACAATGCCACCAGCCATACTGCTTGTTCTGTGTGTGATTTCCTGCAAGACAGGAACATCCGTGTTCTGCCATGGCCAGCGAAGAGCCCGGATCTCAATCCATTGAACACATCTGGGACCTGTTGGATCAGAGGGTGCGGGCTAGGGCCTTTCCCCCCAGAAATGTCTGGGAACTTGCAGGTGCTTTGGTGGAAGAATGGGGTAACATCTCACAGCAAGAACTGGCAAATCTGGTGCAGTCCATGTGGAGGAGATGCACTGCAGTACTTAATGCAGCTGGTGGCCACACCAGATACTGACTGTTACTTTTGATTTTGACCCCCCCTTTGTTCAGGGACACATTATTCCATTTCTGTTAGTCACATGTCTGTGGAACTTATTCAGTTTGTCTCAGTTGTTGAATCTTGTTATGTTCATACAAATATTTACACATGTTAAGTTTGCTGAAAATAAATGCAGTTGACAGTGAGAGGACGTTTCTTTTTTTGCTGAGTTTAGTTAACTACTATGTGGTATTCAAGTTTATGGAATTCCCATTTGAACTAAAGGCACTGGGTGAGCAGACCACATTGGGCTCCTCTTTTGATCTAACAATAGCAGATCTAAGAGTGGAGTTCAAACGAATGGGTACAAGATTACAACTGACAACACCCCTGGTAGTATAGACAACAGTACGATGACAACGATTTGAGAAGATGGGATGTATTACTTGAACAGGGCTGAGTCAATATCTTAATGCAGCCTTGAAATATGAATAGAGGGTCCAGGCTCCTAGATGGTTTGGGTGGAGTCCATCATCTCTGTAGAGCATTTTTTGTTTCCAAAAGGTGTCAGTTGTCAAAAGTTATGCCAACAGAGTGGTAGTAGTCTTTAAACCAGATATGACGTGCTAAGATTCTGCTGAACCTTTCACAGCCGCGACCCAGCGACTTCACAGGACCAGAGATAATTGGATGCTTTTCAGAGACTTTTAGGGTGTTGATCAGCTCAGTAAAATCCTGTTTCATTATCTCTGTTTTATTAGTTCAGACCCCCTAAGCTGGACCATCAGGAAACAGGATAAAGGATGAAGGAGCAGGAATCTCTGGAAGCAGGTGGGCGAAACGGTTGCTCAGCAGGATGGGATGCAGGATTGATAACCGTAGCATCTGCTAGCTCCTTATCAAGCATCCTTGCTCCTTTATCCTCCAAAGGGGGTGGGGTGGGGGGGCTGGGATGGGTGGCTGGGGTAGGATGGGAAGTCAGGTGAGATGGTAGGGGAGATGTGACTTCATTAGGGATCTGCAGGGTGGAGGGGGAGATAAGAAAGAATGAAATATGTGAGTCAGACACAGCAGAGAAAGAAAGAATGAATTGGCAGCGAGAGGGACAGAAAGTGAGAAACACACAGGCATGTTGTACCCACTTTGAATAATAATCCACAAACACAAGCATGTACACATTCTGATTGGAGCTTCTAGGAAATGGACCCATCAAATCCACTCCTAGCATTTCCCAAGGTCGGGTAACCACCGTTTGCTGCAACTTGCCAGCAGGCTTTCTACCTTCTGGTTTGTACATTTGACAAACCTGACAGTTTCGGATGTGTGACTTCACATCCATGCTCAGATGTGGCCAGTACAGTAACGCTTGCAACCGCTTGTAGGTTTTGAACCTGCCCAAATGACCAGCTAATGGGTCTTCATGGAAATGTTGAAGCAGTTGTAGGCGTAGAGTTTCAGGTATGTACAATTGGTAGAGGGTTCTGTGAGGTAGTTGTACAACACGGTAGACTTTGTCTTCCATGATGGTCAGCTTTGTGGTAGGATTGACCATCTTTTCTCCATCTTCCAGGATAGTCTGGTACAAAGCCTGTACTTCTGGATCATCCTGTTGGGCTTTCCATATGGTCTCATCAGAGATGGGAAAGTCTGTTTTGGGCGAGTCTCGACTGCTTGACAGGACAGTAGCACATGGAAAATGAGGGCCACCGTTATCACAAGCAGGAGCCCTGGATAAGGCATCTGGAACAGTGTTGTATTTTCCTTTCCTGTATTCTACTGCAAAGGTGAACTCTTGCAACCGTAGAGCCCATCTTATGAGTCTGGTGCTTGGTTTGTTGGTCTTGAACACCCACACAAGGGAGGAATGGTCAGTGACCACAGTGAAGTGTCTTCCCTCCAGGTAGTACCTCCACTTTTCCAAAGCCCAGACAACTGCAAGGCACTCTTGCTCGGTTGTGGAGTAGTTCCGTTCTGCTCCATTCAATGTCCGACTGGCGAACGCTAGCACTTCTTCAGTGCCAAGTCCAGTCTGTTGGACTAGGACAGCACCAAGTCCAACATCACTTGCATCAGTGTAAACAACAAAAGGGGAATCAAAGTTGGGATGACCTAAAATGGGAGGTGTGACGAGGTGTCGTTTCAGGGTTTCAAAGGATGTCTGGCACTCTGCCGTCCATAGGAATTTCACTCCTTTTCGCTTCAACGCGTTGAGGGGTTCTGCCACCTGGGAGAAGTTTGACACAAACCGATGGTACCATCCAGCCATCCCAAGGAACCGTTGAAGGGCCTTGAGTGTGGTTGGCACAGGAAAATCTTGTACCGCCTTGGTCTTTTCAGGATCCACATGAATGCCGTCGAAAGACACAATATGGCCAAGGAACTTCAGGGAAGTTCGGCAGAAGTTGCTCTTCTTCATATTCACGGTCAGACCAGCTTCTCTTAGCTTGTCCAACACTGCTTGAAGATCTTGAAAGTGTTGTTCTCTGTTCTGGGAGTAGATAATTATATCGTCCAGGTAGACGAAACAGATCTTCCCTTTGAGCTCACCTAACGCAATCTCCATCAGTCTTTGGAAAGTGGCAGGTGCATTCTTTAATCCAAAAGGCATCACCTTAAAGGAAAACAAGCCCTCAGCACAGACAAAAGCAGTCTTGTCCATTGCTTTCCTGGTCCATCTCAACTTGCCAATAACCACTATTGAGGTCAAGGGTAGTGAACACAACAGCGCCAGACAATGACTCCAGGATCTCGTGGATGGTAGGAAGAGGATAGGCATCAGTCTGGGAAACATTGTTGGTCTTCCTATAGTCCACACAAAATCTAAGACCACCAGTCCTTTTTGGGATGAGGACAACAGGAGCAGCCCAAGGAGAGGAGGAACGTTCTATTATATATTGTGTTAACATATCATTAATGAGTCCCTTTTGGATGATTAGCTTCGCTGGGGACAAACGATATGGCTTTTGCTTGATCGGCATTTCCTGTGTAAGGAATATTTTGTGCTTCAGGAGCCCGGTGCGTCCTAGCCTTGAAGTACATACATCAGCATTATTCTGCAGCTGTTCCAACAGCCTTAACTCCTCTGGATGTTCCAGCTGAGCTCTTCTTACAGCCTGTAAAAGGAGATCGTCAGAAGGATTATCAAGGGTTAGTGGTAACGGAGCAACGGCAGAGAAGACTGCCACATTTGAACCCCAATCATGTAACTTCGTAGCTTCTGATTGGAAGAAATGCTTCTTGCTCAGATTGTATGGAGACCAGTAGCAATTGTGTGCGATATCAATCTGGACACCACTGAAGTACATGAAATCAATTCCCAACACGACAGGAAAAGCAAGGTTCTTGGTTTGTAGGATAACCGAAGGAATCATATAGGAGCGGTTACACAGGCGGAACTCTACCTCACTCCATCCAAGTGGTCGTTTAGCCTCACCATCAGCCAGATAGAGTGGACCTTCTGTCCACGGCTTCAAGTTGTATTGCGGACCTTTAACCTCCTTCCACAGTTTCTCATTGAGCAGTGTGTAGGATGACCTGGTGTCCAGGATGGCTCTTCCTGTCCATGGGCCTATGGACAGGGGTAACACCAGTTGGTGCGGTATGAACTGAAAGGAAGGGGATGTCGATGGGGGGGCGTAGGCAGTGACTCTTGGGGTTTCAGCTCTGGTTAAAGCACCCAGAGAAGGATGGTCATTCCTGCGAAGAGAGTTAGGTGTGTTGGCCTGTTGTGATTTGTGGTTTCTGGAAGGGTTTTCTTGATACGGTCTTGGACATGTAGCTGAAGAATGTCCCTTTTGGCTACATCTCCAACAGAACATGAGAGGGGTCATGGCTTGAGACTCTGGCTGTTGTTGATGGTCTGTCTTGGGTAACTGTTTGGGTGTCTGTTTCTTTCTCTGGTCATATTGCTGTTGGCATTCTCTGTCCTTCTCAAACTGCTGTCCCAAGCGAACCAGTCCATCGACAGTGGTGACTTGTTCTCGGAGTTGACTGGCTAGTAGTGGGTTGATGTTCTTCAAAAACAATTTAATGACCTCTTCCTCCTCAATGCCAGGTTTCCACCTTCTGCACAGGGAGTGGTAACCGTATGCAAAGTCACGGATACCCTCTTTCTCGCTTTGCACTCGATTCCTGACTCTGTCTGCCAGCTCATCTGTGTAGTCCTCAGACAGAAATGCAGAGGAAAACTTGGCCTCAAAGTCAGCCCAGGAGGTAGTGGTGAGACGTGCCACATCCCACCAGTCTCCAGCTGTCCCATGCAACACATTCCTCAATGTGGCAAGGAGTTCTTCGTCAGCCAGGGGATTGAGGGCAAGAAAGTCACGACATCTTTCTAGGTACATTAGCGGATCAGGACTGTCATCTTTTTTCCCAAAGGTGGGAAATTGCAATTTAATGGGCATCGCCCCCACATGACATCTACTTAAATCACCATGAACAAACGAGCTAGGAGGGATTGAGGAAGTAGAGGGGGAGGGCGTTATCGGACAATGAAAATGAACACCAGGATGCATGGTGGATTGCATCCTGCAAGGGGTGGCTGTAGCATGGCCTTGCCTTGGCTCTTCAGAGGTGCCAGCTTGGCCCTCAGTGGTCTGAACAGAAGTGGACACTAGAGAAACTCTGTGTAAGGAGTTGTGCCTAATGGAGGCCATGTCCACAGACACGTCATCCAACATTTTAACACAATTAGAGAGCTCTGTTTGCAAGTGGTCTACAGTGTTAGCCATGGGAGAAAAAACAGAATTAACGTCCTTGAGGACCTCAGTGTGATGATGTTGCAGGCGCCATTGGAGAGTGGCAGTGAGTTGGTTTCGTTGGTAGTCAAACTGCCTGTCCATGGCACCAGTAATTTCCCGTCTTCCACTCTCACTGAGCTCTGTCAGTGTGTGGGTTAGAGTGCTCAGTGAGTTTCTGAATTCCATGGCACTCTGTTGTTGCTCTTCCCTCAGACATTGGAATTTATCGTGGATAAGAGTTTGGAGATGTTGTTGAGTCCGACGAATATCAAGGATGTCACCTTGAAGTTGTAAAACTACAACCTCTGGAGATAAACCAGACAATGGAGGAAGGTTGGGTGTCAGATGGAGGGCTGGCTCAGTACTTTCACACAGATCCATGTCAATAAGTGAGTAACTGGTTAGACCTCCTGTGGCCTGTGGTCCAGACCGAGCATTCAGATTCCCAGGGCTCTGGCCCAAATCAACTCCATTATCTCCATTCCCATTAGGATTTGTGTTGTCAGCTTGATGGTCAGAATGGCCCTGTGTATTCCCATTGACAGGTATGAAATGGATGAGCACATTATCTTGGGGTGAATCCATTGTTTTAATTCCACACAAAATATTTGCTTTGGTTAGTTCTCAATGTTGAGCTGTCCCATCTGGGGTGCCATTTTTTATGTAACGGTTTTGACTTGAGGTTATTATTTATAGGGGTGCCAGGTAGGTTGTGCCTACCAGAGAAAACATTGGTTTCTCCTTTTAGTTTGGGAGGGAATGAATCCCATCTGGTCCGTCAAGTCTACACCAATACAAAGGACTTATGTAAGAAGGGAAATCAACTTTTCATAAACCCTTAAAACATTGAAAAGAACTTAAAAAACAACTGTATTCTTTTGCGTGGGTTGTATTAGCAACATCAATGGATTACACACACATAATAATATAACACAATGAGTTCTGGTTCCTCCAGAAATGTCCTGTACCTCGGGCCTAAAAAGAGTCCAGCCCGGTAAAGGAGTTCAGTGAACTCAAGTGACTTTTGTCACGCAATGTTTGTCCGTTCATTCCGTGTAGCGTAAACCCAGTATTAAATCATACAATCAATATAACAATTTTACCACAGAACTTTAAAGCGTATCAGCTCTTACTAATTCCTCAACTACATCTAACTACATAAATCATCACCGTATACATCATATCAAAACAAATGAAATACCGTATACAAAAAAGGTGGTAGTCAGTCGGTCAGTCAGACAATCCGCCAATAGATCTCCAGCGGAGAAAGGCCACGAAGAATGGAGAGGTGTAGTCCACGGACGCAAAGAGTGGATCCGATCCTGGGTAAACTCTCTCAGGCTACAAAACACACGTTTAACAACAACAAAACAACCGGAATAGAGAAGCTTCGGGAACACATTCTCAGTCACGTCTCCATCACAAAAACCCCACTTTTGCGCAGCTGATGCTGGCTATTTAATTGGGAATTAAAGGGAAAGCACCCTATTGGAAGGAGAAGCACTGAGACGGCTCAAAATAATTCAGGGCCGTCACAATGTAACCAGACCCAGAATGTATTTTCATGAAAACAGGACAGTTGATGCATTGTTGTTATATTTCAGGTTGGGCAATCGGGTAGAGGTGAGAATGGCCCTCAGTCTGGGCTGTATTCAGGCCAATAGCATTCTAAATTGACTTAGTGATCCTTTCACTGGTATCTGCAGCATGTTTCTTAGGTCACTGAAACCCAATGGGATGTGACAGAACTTGGTCTTTAATGTATCTTTTGATTCCCAGTGCCCAGTGGCTGACGAGTGGTCTTACTGCTGATTCGTATATGATTTTGTAATGGTAGCCAGAAGTTAGCGCTAGCAGCACCCGCTAAAATGATTGCTCCCTGCCGTCCAGGACCTCTATAAAGACTAAAGCCAGCCAAGCCATAGACTGTTCTCTCTGCTACCGCATGTAAAGCAGTGCCAGTGCACCAAGTCTGGAACCAACAAGACTATGAACAGCTCATTCCCCCGAAGCCATAAGACTGGTAAACAAGACTGCTAAATAGCTAATCAAATGGCTGCCCGGGCTACTTGCATTGACTCTTTTTTGCACTAACTCTATGCACCACACACTGGACCTACACACTCACACTGACATCCCAACACACACACACAAAAATCCTATGCTGCAACTTGTCTCATTTTTCCACTTAGGTTTGATACTTTTGAAAGGTTAATTTATTTGAACTGTGCATGCTCTTATTCGTATGTGGGTAATTAGCATGCTAGCAGTATTTTGAGAAAATATCCTCACACACACACACACACACAAACACACATACATTGTCCATACCATACATACATTGTCCATACCATAAATACATTGTCCATAACATACATACATTGTCCATATCATACATACATTGTCCATACCATAAATACATTGTCCATACCATACATACATTGTCCATACCATACATACATTGTCCATACCATAAATACATTGTCCATAACATACATACATTGTCCATAACATACATACATTGTCCATACCATACATACATTGTCCATACCATAAATACATTGTCCATACCATAAATACATTGTCCATACCACACATACATTGTCCATACCATAAATACATTGTCCATACCATAAATACATTGTCCATACCATAAATACATTGTCCATACCATACATACATTGTCCATACCACACATACATTGTCCATACCATACATACATACATTGTCCATAACATACATACATTGTCCATACCATACATACATACATTGTCCATACCATACATACATACATTGTCCATACCATACATATATTGTCCATACCATACATACATTGTCCATAAATGTCCATACAATACATCCATCCACCCCCAGGATTCATTATAGCCCTGAAATGAATTGAATGACTGACCTTTGTGAGTGGCACTGTGACTATAGTTTCACCACTCTGATACCCCATGGGTGATATGTGTGACGAATCATTTCTAACATTAGAATCAACAGGAGGAGATGGAAGGCATAACATAAGCAGGATCTGACCACAATGTGACCAGGCTGAGGCAAGGTAAGCCCAGTCTTCTCTGTGCCAGCTGAGGGTGTGGGTGAGGCTGTGGGTGAGGCTATGGGTGAGGCTGTGGCTATGGTTGAGGTTGAGCCACGAGTCCCCACGGCTGTTCCTGCAACTTCTCCAGCTTTGCTGATGGCCAACAGGCAAATGCGCTGCAGATCTCATCTCCTTTGGCCCATTAGATACACACAAACGCATGCATAAACACGCACACGCAAATACATGCTCACACACACACACACACACACACGTACTCTATCACTCTCTTTCTCTCTATATATTTTTCCTTGCTTTTAGTCCTTGCACCACTAAATCACGATGTTCCCCTCAGGCTGAGGCCCGACTGAGACAGTGATGGATGATTTGACTAATCTCTGTTTTCTCTCTCTCTGCTCTGCTCTCTGCTATTGTTAGCCAAGCCTGGCCTCTTTTTCCTCTCTCTTCCTGTCCCCTCAGATGGGAGGCTTCCTGTAACTACACTTGTCTTGAGTGATGAGGAGAATGTACTTCAGTACTTTGTGTTTTTTGTGTGTCCTTAGGTGATCTTTCGTCTTTGTGCCCACACACATGCGCACCTGTGCACGCACGCACGCACACACACACACGCACACACACGCACACACACGCACGTGTGAAAACACACAGACATGTGCACAGACACACACACGCACCTGTGCACACAGCGGGATGAACAGTCGAACATCAGATGACCTGAAGTAGTGGCAGCAGGAAGAGACTGAAGCATGCAGTAGTAATGATTTGTAAGCCAGGAATTTATTGAGTGCTCAGTAGGGAAACATCTCCACAGCTATTTTCCTCAAAGTCTCTATGTGCTGTATAATTCAAATATTCTATTTCCCTGGCCACCAATACCCAATTTATGACCAAACCGTTTTTGCTCTAGCCCCACTTAAGCTCACAATGACACTAAATGTGATTATGTTAATGCTAATGTAAATAAAAGGGAAGATTTTTCACTCTTTACTTTCATAATGAGATGCATTACCTTGGTTAAGTTTCTCAGGCCTTTGCTGAATGCATTCAGTGGCTCCACAACCACTGTGTTAGAAGTATAACACTGGAGACAGGAATGAGCTGGTGTCAATTAGTCATCTCCCGCATGCTCCTCTCTCTCTCATATACATATATGCAGTATACATACTGTGCATTCAGAAAGTATTCAGACCCCTTGACTTTTTCTAAATGTTGTTACGTTGCAGCCTTATTCTAAAATCGATTAAATTATTTATTTTTCATCATCAATCTATACGGAATACCCCATAATGACAAAGTAAAAACAGGTTTATTAAAAATAAAAATGGAAATATCACATTTTACATAAGTATACAGACCCTTTACTCAGCACTTTGTTGAAGCACCTTCAGCAGCGATAACAGCCTGGAGTCTTCTTGGGTATGACATGTCGTGGAATATTCTAATCAAGTGAGAGACTTTTGTCATTTCTTCAAACAATCATCTTTATTCAATATCGATTAATTATTGCAATAATGAAACTGTCGACCCCACCCTCTTGAGTGTGTTGCAGAGAGCTGAACTGATAATGAAAAAAACAGATCTTAAATAGGCAACCTAAAAATGCATCATAAGCCACCTTGGGTTCATCTACTGGTTATCTGCACAGGATGTTGTTTTACCCCCAACCTGGCATAGTTTCCCAAATGCCAGGATGAAGATGAGACAATGAGGGATTGTTCTAACTTTTCCAGGCTATCTCTATCTCGGGTCACACACACCACATCTTGTCTATGGAATGCCGGCTGTAGGTTTTTATCACCAAGTCATTGTCAATTGTCAGCTCAAGCTCCAGAGGCCCAACTCAGTCCCATAGATACAGATGAGAGAGTACTCATCAAAGCAATTCGATGCATAAACAGTATTATAACATGATTTTGTAATTTTTCTCTCACAGACGCTACAAGCTTGGCACACCTGTATTGGGGGAGTTTCTCACATTCTTCTCTGCAGATCCTCTCAAGCTCTTTCAGGTTGGATTGGGAGCGTCGCTGCACAGCTATTTTAAGGTCTCTCCAGAGATGTTTGATCGGATTCAAGTCCGGGCTCTGGCTGGGCCACACAAGGACATTCAGAGACTTGTCCCGAAGCCACACCTGTGTTGTCTTGGCCATGTGCTTAGGGTCGTTGTCCTGTTGGAAGGGGAACCTTCGCCCCAGTCAGAGGTCCTGAGCGCTCTGTAGCAAGTTTTCACCAAGGATCTCTCTGTACTTTGCTCCGTTCATCTTTGCCTTGATCCTGACTAGTCTCCCAGTCCCTGCCGCTGAAAAACATCCCATAGGGATGGTGCCACCACCATGCTTCACCATAAGGATGGTTCCACATTTCCTCCAGATGTGATGAATGGCATTCAGGCCAAAGAGTTCAATCTTCATTTCATCAGACCAGAGAATCTTGTTTCTAATGGTCTGAGTCCTTTAGGGCTGACATGATGTCTTAAAGTAATGATGGACTGTCGTTTCTCTTTGCTTATTTGAGCTGTTCTTACCATAATATGGACTTGGTCTTTACCAAATAGGGCTATCTTCTGTATACCAGCACTTCCTTGTCACAACACAACTGATTGGCTCAAATGCATCGAGGAAAGAAATTCCACATATTAACTTTTAACAAGACATCTGTAAATTCAAATGCATTCAAGTTGACTACCTCATGAAGCTGTTTGAGAAAATTCCAAGAGTGTGCAAAGCTGTCATCAAGGCCAAGGTTGGCTACTTTGAAGCATCTCAAATATGATTTGATTTGTGTAACACTTTTTTGGTTACTACATGATTCATTATGTATTATTTCATTGTTTTGATGTCTTCACTATTATTCTACAATGTAGAAAATAGTAAACATAAAGAAAAACCCTTGAATGAGTAGGTGTGTCCAAACTTTTGACTGGTACTGTAGATACAGTGGGCTCTAAAATTACTGGCACCCCTGACTGGCAATTCACAAACAATACTTTAAAAAATATAAACAATATATTTATGGAGATAATCTCAAAATGCCAACATGTGAGAAATACTGTACTTTATTAATGTTTCAATGGAACACACCAAAATCATACAATTATTTCATACAAAATACATTTCAACAAAATCAATGTTTCATAATTATTGGCACTCCTCATTTAGTACTTAGTGCCACCACCTCTGGCAAGGATAACAGCATGGAGTCTTTTCCTGTGGTGTTTGACAAGGTTAAGGAACACATTTGGAGGGATTTTGGACCATTCCTCTATGCAGATCCTTTCAAGATCCTTCACATTCTTGGGTTTGCGCTTATCAACTGCCCTCTTCAACTCAGCCCACAGGTTTTGGATTGGATTGAGGTCCGGCGACTGACATGGCCATGGTAGAACATTGGTTTTGTTGTCACAGAACCATTTCTGTATGGATCTTGAGGTATGTTTTGGGTCATTGTCTTGTTGGAAAGTCCACCTACGGCTAAGCCCCAGCCTTCTGGCAGAGGCAACCAGATTGTCAGCCAAAATTGCCTGATCCTTAGTGGAATTCATTATGCCATCAATCTTAACCAGTGCCCCTGGACCTCTGGAATTAAAACAGCCCGAAAACATCCCTGACCCACCACCATATTTCACCGTTAGTATGAGATGCCTCTCCTTGTATGCATCTCTGTTTCGCCACCAAACATGCTGATTCTGTATCTGACAAAAACATTCAATTTTGGTCTCATCTGACCAGAGCACCTTCTTCCAATCATAATTTAAATGACGTTTTGCAAACTCGATTTGCTTGCGTCTGTGTCTTGGGTCTTGCTTTCTTCTGGCAACCCTTCCAAAGAGCCTGTGGTTGTGGCGTCTGATGGTGCTTTTTGAAACCTGGTGACCCCAAGACGTCCCCAAGGCCTGCAATTATTTCACAGTGATTCTTGGGGATTTTGTTGCTTCTCTCACAATCCTCCTCCCTATCCTGGGGGGCAGAATGCATTTGCATCCTCTACCTGTGAGGTTTTTGACTGTTCCATATCTTTAGAATTTTTTAATAATTGCCCTGACAGTGCTCAGTGGTATATTCAATCGTTTGTGGATCTTCTTGTAGCCATTACCAGATTTATAAAGGTCTACTACCATCTGTCCCTTTTAAAACTGCCAGTTCTTTTCTTTTCTTTATGGTGTTGGATGACAAAGGGATATTGCATGCGTGTTACCTCTTTTTTATACCCCAGTGAAAAGGAAGTGATGTAATGGCTCAATATAGTTCCTTAACACTTAGATCAACTTAAATAAGTGGAATTTAATTCCTTGTTTCATTTTGGTAGATGTTATTTACAATAATATTTAAGGGTGCCATTAACTGTGAAACCTTGATTCAGAGGACATTGATATTTAATTAAATCAATAAATGATTTTGGTGGATTCCATTGAAACATTAATAAAGTACAGTATTTCTCACATGTTGATATTTTGAGTTTGTCGCTCTAATTATATTGTTTATATTTTTTAAGTATTGTTTGTGCATTGCCAGTCAGGGGTGCCAGCAATTTTGGACTCCACTGTATCTACATGAATCTATTTCTCTCCATCTGGGTCTTTCTTTCTGCTCTTGTCAGGTCCTCTTTTTTGTTATTTTGCATCAGGGAGACTGGCTGGGACTTCATCATAGCAGAAGAGAGAGTGAGATAGGAACAGAGAGAGAAGGTGTGTGAGAGGGAGAAAGAAAATAGAGATAGAACAGAGGGAGGGGGTTACCGGAAAAAGTGACATACTGTGTCCACCACACACTCTTCCATTTTAACTTGTTTCTCTTTTACCTCATGTGATGTGGCTCTTCTGTGTTGTGTTTGGTCAGATCAGAACAGAAAGGAGGGCAGAGGAGGAACAGAGAGGAGGACAGAAAGAACAGAGAGGAGAACATAAATAATGAACAGAGAGGAGAACAAAAAGAAAGAAGGACAGAAAGGAGGACAGAAAAAAGGACAGAGGAGGACAGAGAGGAAGACAGAGGAGGACAGAAAGAAGGACAGAGAAGGACAGAGAGGAAGACAGAGGAGGACAGAAAGAAGGACAGAAAGGAGGACAGAAAAAAGGACAGAGGAGGACAGAGAGGAAGACAGAGGAGGACAGAAAGAAGGACAGAGGAGGACAGAGAGGAAGACAGAGGAGGGCAGAAAGAAGGACAGAAAGGAGGACAGAAAGAAGGACAGAGGAGGACAGAGAGGAAGACAGAGGAGGACAGAAAGAAGGACAGAGGAGGACAGAGAGGAAGACAGAGGAGGACAGAAAGAAGGACAGAAAGAAGAACCGACAGGAGGACAGAAAGAAGCAGAGACGAGAACAGAGACGAGGACATACAGGAGGGACACCCAGTCTACAAGACAGTTATTTAAGCATCAGCAGAGAGGAGCCTGGGTAATTACTGTGAAGTGAGTGAAAAGACAGAGTTACCAGATTATTTTAGGAGCTGTTTAGTTAATGTAGATCCTGGATGGGAGAAGGACAGAAGATCATTGGAGGAGAGGAGAGGAGGAGGAGGAGAGGAGGAGAGGAGGGCATAGGAGAGGAGGGCATGGGAGAGGAGGAGAGGAGGAGAGCATGCGAGAGGAGGGCATGGGAGAGTAGGAGAGGAGTAGAGCATGCGAGAGGAGGGCATGGGAGAGGAGTAGAGGAAGAGGAGTAGAGGAGGGGAGGAGGGCATGCAAGAGGAGGAGAGGAGGGAATGCGACAGGAGGGCATGGGAGAGGAGGAGAGGAGGGCATGCGAGAGGAGGGCATGGAAGAGTAGGAGAGGAGTAGAGCATGCGAGAGGAGGGCATGGGAAAGGAGTAGAGGAAGAGGAGTAGAGGAGGGGAGGAGGGCATGCAAGAGGAGGGCATGGGAGAGGAGGAGGGCATGCGAGAGGAGGGCATGGGAGAGGAGGGGAGGAGGGCATGCGAGAGGGCATGGGAGAGGAGGGGAGGAGGGCATACGAGAGGAGGGGAGGAGGGCATGGGAGAGGAGGAGAGGAGGAGGAGTAGAGGAGGGGAGTAGAGCATGCGAGAGGAGGGCATGGGAGAGGAGTAGAGGAAGAGGAGTAGAGGAGGGGAGGAGGGCATGGGAGAGGAGGAGAGGAGGGCATGGGAGAGGAGGAGAGGAGGGCATGCAAGAGGAGGAGAGGAGGGCATGGGAGAGGAGGAGAGGAGGGCATGGGGGAGGACGGCATGGGAGTGAAGAGGATGAGGGCATGGGAGAGGAGGAGAGGAGGGCATGGGAGAGGAGGGCATGGGAGAGGAGGAGAGGAGGGCATGCAAGGGGAGGAGAGGAGGGCATGGGAGAGGAGGAGAGGAGGGCATGCGAGAGGAGGAGAGGAGGGCATGGGAGAGGAGGAGAGGAGGGCATGGGAGAGGAGGGCATGGGAGAGGAGGAGAGGAGGGCATGCAAGGGGAGGAGAGGAGGGCATGGGAGAGGAGGAGAGGAGGGCATGCGAGAGGAGGAGAGGAGGGCATGGGAGAGGAGGAGAGGAGGGCATGGGAGAGGAGGGGAGGAACAGCCTTAATACTCAGTTATTTTGTTATTAAAAAAGTGTAAGCTTTCTGCTCCTGCACACATTTCACTGTAACTTTGTCTTAATGAACAGATCCAGATAAATGAAGATGGATTGACACTCCATGCAATTAACAGGCTGCAATTTATATTAATCACTTCATCATCCCAGACCTAATCAGTCTCCTGAGAGTGTACTGTTAGTACAGCGTTAGTACAGTGTTACTGCAGGCACTCTTGTGTTTTTCATTAGTTTTGTCAGACAGCTCTGTTGACTCTCTCCCATAAACATGAGCTCATTAGACATTGGAAAGTGTTGTGATGTTGAGTTATGTGGTCGCCACAGCCTTAGTCGTGAATGTTTTTTGTGTAGGCCCTACTGTATATTTTGGTGTGACGTGGTGGAGAAGTGTTTTGCGAGCAGCCATCTGCTCATGCGAGTAAGTGTGTGTTTGAAAAGGTATGTGCATGTACGTGCAGTGCTCACATGCGTGTGCATGTATTCCCCTCTGTTTGTGTGTGTGTCTGCTACCCTTCAGGGACAACTAGGCTGTGGAGGTAAACAGGCTCATTAACAGGCATGTGATCACAGCTGAGCACCCTGGGCCACAGCCTGAGTGGTGAGGAGCAATGACACACCATAGGGATGCCGTGGCCGCCACACACATGGAGATTAATGGAGACTCCAGGGGAGGGAGGGGTGCAACACTGGGTCTCTCCAGCTTGTTACTGTCTCTGCTGCTGCTGTTCCAGCCACTCAAGTGTATGTGCAACACCCCCTCCCCTCCCCTCCTCTTCTGCTCTTCAGAGAACCTTCACTGACATATGGTCCCCCTTGGTGCACCTAAGTTGGATCCATCTCTCCCTTTCCCTCGAGGGCTTTTATGTGCTTGAGTGAAGGACTACAGTACTGTGTGTTATCTGTTCACTGGGGACTTGGGAGGAACATGAACAATGTTTTCTGTCTCATTGTTGACTCAGACAAAGATATATAATAAGTTATATTGAATTATGTGGACCCAGCAGGCTCCATATGGGTGCCATTTGGCCTGGTCTAGAAGACAGTGGAGTAGGATGATGTTTTCCAGACAGATGCAGCCCCCCCCCCCCGTACTGTTTAAGGTTAGGGTTGTGGAGGGTTAGCTGATCCTAAATCTGTGCTTACGGGCAACATCTAGCCAAGGTGACAAGTTTTTACATTTTATGTAGGCCTTCAGGCAGTGACCGCAGATTAATTGTAGTCTACATTGCTTACTGTAAAAGTACTATCGTCCTATGAAAGCAGCCATCCAACCCAATGAACTAATGTGATCTTTGTAAAGACCATCATGTCACAGCGAGCCAGGAAGTCTGCCCCAGGCTAGCCCTGGATGACAGGTGTGATGCTCTGTTGGCTGAGCTAAATGCCAAAAGCCCCGTTGGACACGGTAGGTTTTAACACAGTGATCCTAGAGCCAAAAGAGAAGAGAACACTGGGCCAATGCTGGGGCAACCTTAAGCATTCAACTAGTCACAGTGAAATTAAGATTATGTTTATTGGTTTAAGCGATATGTGAATTTGGGGTTGTTGCCTGTGATGCCAGGACATTAAGTTGTACTGTTTTTAAATGCTTTCAACGTGTGACTTTCATCTGCATGAGAACTCGAAATATGGTTAGAGTGTTTCATCATAAGATATCTGAATTAGGTTTTACATCAGGGACAACCTTCTTAGTCCTTGTTGAGCTTCCTGAAGTTGTTACATGCTTCAGATGTCAGTGGCCCTTTTAGCTTCCCTGTATGCTCCGTTTTCCTCTGTAGTCACAAGTGGAGGATGATTAAGTCCAGAGGCGTCATGCCTGTAGGGGGCACAGGGGCATGGGCCCCCTCAGATGTGTCCTGTTTTTCTTATTTATTTATATATTATTTTTTTTACATTTAAATAACAATAATGCTTAGTTTTTTTTCTCTCTGTAATTCTACTAACCACTAACCAATTTTATGAAGTTGGATTTAGCTAGGCCAGTTAGGTTCCCAATCTCATGACCTGATAACCAAGAAGCCATTTCAGGCTATCAATCATGTTAGAGTAGCTAGCTTGTCTATCTTAGCTGGCATGCCTGCTGGCAAAGTTGGTAGACTTTAGAAAAACAAGCAATGTACTAAATAAGACTCACATTCCTTTCAATCAATTACCCAGATTTTAGCAGAGACGCAGAGAAGAATATTTCATTTCTTTAAAAGATAACCACCAATCAGGAGGACAGCTCAAGAGGTATGCTTAGATACTGTATGCAGAAAAATAGACCATTTTTTTTTTACATCAAATTAAGCATAATGATTTTGGCTCGAGATTGCAGGAAAATACAGTTTCAGGTGTTTGAAAAATGCAAAATTCTACAAATGCGTGT
This sequence comes from Oncorhynchus mykiss, assembly GCF_057628025.1. Classification (NCBI taxonomy): domain Eukaryota; kingdom Metazoa; phylum Chordata; class Actinopteri; order Salmoniformes; family Salmonidae; genus Oncorhynchus; species Oncorhynchus mykiss. Next base: position 22,516,280 of record NC_143022.1, read on the forward strand.
GCATTAAATCAAATCAAATGTTATTTGTCACATGTGCTGAATACAACAGGGAAATGCTTACTTACAAGCCTTTAACCAACAATGCAGTTTTAAGAAAAATACAGAGTACAGGTACAGAGTCAATGTGCAGGGGCACCGGTTAGTAGAGGTCATTGAGGTAATATGTACATGTAGGTAGAGTTATTAAAGTGACTATGCATAGATAACAGAGAGTAGCAGCAGCGTAAAAGAGGGGGGCAATGCAAGTAGTCTGGGTAGCCATTTGATTAGATGTTCAGGAGACTTATGGCTTGGAGGTAGAAGCTGTTTAGAAGCCTCTTGGACCTGGACTGGCACTCCGGTACTGCACGAGCCTGTGTGCATGTGTGTGTGAGCAGAGCATCAGCTGACTAATACATTCTGCTGTAAACAAAAATAGTCCTGCTGGAACCACAAATGTCACCTTTGAGGAAAGTGGGAAATCTAGTCAGTTGTACAACTGAATGCATTCAATCGAAATGTGTCTTCCGTATTTAAAAAGAGCCCCTCAGAATCAGAGAGGTGCGGGGGGGCTGCCTTAATCCACATAATCGGCGTCTAGGGAGCAGTTGTTGGGGGTTAACTGCCTTGCTCAAGGGCAGAACAGCAGATTAATCCACCTTGCTGGCTCATGGATTCGAACAAGCAACCTTTCGTTACAGGCCCAATGCTCTTAACCATTAGGCCAACATTAAGAACACCTGGTCTTTCCATGATATACACCATGACAGACATACATCCACTTCAGTTAGTGTAGATGAAGGGGAGGAGACATGTTAAAGAATATTTTTTAAGCCTTGAGACAATTGAGACATGGATTGTGTATGTGCGCCATTTAGAGGGTGACTGGGCAAGACAAAAGATGTAAGTGACTTTGAACGGGGTATGGTAGCAGTTGCCACGCGCACCGGTTTGTGTCAAGAACTGCAACGCTGCTGGGTTTTTTCAAGCTCATGTTTCTTGTGTGTATCAATAATGGTCCACCACTCAAAGGACATCCAGCCAACTTGACACAACTGTGGGAAGCATTGGAGTCAACATGGGTCAGCATTCCTGTGGAAATCTTTCGGCAACTTGTGGAGTCCATGCCCCGACAAATTGAGGTGGGGGTGCAACTCATCATTAGGAAAGTGTTCGTAATAATTGGTATACTCTGTGTATGTTATCATACTATATGCTTTGATTATAATATTCTCCATCGTATTCTGAGAAAGTCTTGATGTAGTACTCCATCTCTCCACCAGGTGTCTCTAGTGTAATATGGAATAGTGTACTTTCTCTGTGTTTCCACAGCAGCTCCCTCTCTGGTTAAATGAGCCCACATGGCAGAGTTATGATATCAGTTCAGGCCTGCCAGCCTTACCTGTATACCTGTTTAATATAAATATCTACTTCATAAACTTCAACTTGGTAGTGTCATTACACTCAAAGGAAATACCTCAGGCATCAGACAATCCCCAACCAAGCATTTCATCTAACACGCAACACAGCAACATATGTTTTTGAGGTGTATGTCTAGTTTGCTGAGAGATTCATAAAGAGTGCTACCGTACACAATATATAATTGAATTGTGATTGATTGAATCTGATGGATGATGCTAATGCTATTGCTCTGTGTTGTGTTTCCCTACAGTAAAGTGGAGACAGCAGCCATTGAGACAGAGCTGCTGAGGGACTACAGGTTTGGCCAGCAGCAGCTGATAGAGATCTGGGGGCATGCCTGTGCCATCGCCATCACCAAGGTACTTTATGTACCACCCTTATCCCCCCACTCCTCTTTCCTTCCTCTCTCTAAGAACCACCTTTTTCGGGCTACTCATTAATCTATCTATCTATCCATCAATCAATCAATCAAATGTATTTATAAATCCCTTTTTACATCAGACCCCTACGTGTGTGTGTGTGTGTGTGTGTGTGTGTGTGTGTGTGTGTGTGTGTGTGTGTGTGTGTGTGTGTGTGTGTGTGTGTGTGTGTGTGTGTGTGTGTGTGTTTGTCTCTTTGTGTAATGTGTGGTGAGCGTTCTGTAAGTTAGTTCTCCCAGTCAGACTGCCTGTGTTCAGCAGCAGTGTACGGAGTGTGGAGATGTCAGGAACACACTTTGTGTCAGGAACACTTTGACCAGGCGGTCGGTTGGTTTAACCCTGCAGTCGTATCCTCCACAGGAACCCGGTGTGGTGTGATTAATGTTCCTTGAGCTTTCAGACATAAGACACTTTCCTATCAGAGATAAAGAGAGAGACCAAGAAAGAGTGAGAGCTCCCCTCAGAGCGTTAGATTACCTCAACCACATCCACCTACCATCATTATCACCAAAAGATAATGGTCCATGGCTCGAGCAGCCGCAGCACACATACCGTACGTAGCTAGATTAGCAACGTCTGTCTCGGCCTGGGGCTACTGCACCCACATGCATGACAAAGTTCAGGAAAATAACCTCACACTCAACGTCAACAAAACAAAGGAGATGATTGTGGACTTCAGGAAACAGCAGAGGGAGCACCCCCCTATCCACATCGATGGGACAGTAGTGGAGAGGGTAGTACGTTTTAAGTTCCTCGGCGTACACATCACAGACAAACTGAATTGGTCCACCCACACAGACAGCGTTGTGAAGAAGGCGCAGCAGCGCCTCTTCAACCTCAGGAGGCTGAAGAAATTAAGCTTGTCACCAAAAGCACTCACAAACTTCTACAGATGCACAATCGAGAGCATCCTGTCGGGCTGTATCACCGCCTGGTACGGCAACTGCTCCGCCCACAACCGTAAGGCTCTCCAGAGGGTAGTGAGGTCTGCACAACTTTTCACCGGGGGAAAACTACCTGCCCTCTAGGACACCTACACCACCCGATGTCACAGGAAGGCCATAAAGATCATCAAGGACAACAACCACCCGAGGCACTGCCTGTTCACCCCGCTATCATCCAGAAGGCGAGGTTAGTACAGGTGCATCAAAGCAGGGACCGAGAGACTGAAAAACAGCTTCTATCTCAAGGCCATCTGACTGTTAAACAGCCACCACTAACATTGAGTGGCTGCTGCCAACACACAATGCTACTTATTATAATGTTTACATACCCTACATTACTCATCTCATATGTATATGTATATACTGTACTCTATATCATCTACTGCATCTTTATGTAATACATGTATCACTAGCCACTTTAAACTATGCCACTTTGTTTACATACCCTACATTACTCATCTCATATGTATATACTGTACTCGATACCATCTACTGCATCTTGCCTATGCCGTTCTGTACCATCACTCATTCATATATCTTTATGTACATATTTTTTATCCCTTTACACTTGTGTGTATGAGGTAGTAGTTTTGGAATTGTTAGGTTAGATTACTTGTTGGTTATTACTGCATTGTCGGAACTAGAAGCACAAGCATTTCTCTACACTCGCATTAACATCTGCTAACCAGGTGTATGTGACAAATACATTTGATTTGATTTTGAGTTCAGTAGTAAGGCTTTGTGATTTCACTACAGTGGTTGCGTTTGCCAGATAACATGAACTCCTCACAGAGTAATCCACCCCATATACGCCCAAAGACCTCAACCCCCCTGGCATCAACCACACGGGTCCATCTCATCGGTGTTCCTCTGTGATCTGGCGTGAGTGAGTGCAGCGCCTGCGTTTAGCCTAGGGGTAGGGATAGCAGGCAAAGGCCTTTCAGCACCTGGGGATACAAAGAATGTTCCAGTTCCATGGAGCAGTAAACGCTGGAGTCTGCTGTCCCTGTGTCCCTGTTCTGTCTACTCAGGATGTCCATTGAAAAACACATTGATTATCCCGCTCAGCTTTCATCAGGAGTGTGTGGCTGTATGTTTATTTTTGGGTGATTCCTTATGAAACTAGAACAAAAGAGACCATTATATTTTCGATTTTCACAAAATGTAATCCATAAAAGGGTCCTTTGGAGGAAAGATTGTTGATACATATTTGACATATGTATCTTAAGGCATCATTGAGAAATAATGAATTGAAGTTGGAATATTTGTGCCATTTTGGCCTTACCCAGGCACCATAATGTTTCATCTGTAGATGCTACAAAGCAAAAGGTGTCACATGAAGCTTTACCACCTTCTCTGTAATATGAATAGTATTTAGATGTATTTTTTTTAATTATTACAATAATTTATGGATATTTAAAATAATGAAACATTATATTGTAAAAATAATAAATATCATGGTATTTTTGGGGTTTTGTATTTGTGGCTGTATGTGTGGTGGGACACGTGGGTGTGGGGGCAAGTTTGTGTGGTGTGTCTGTGTGTGTGTGTCAGATGGATGAGAGCAGAGGCCCTATAGTGCAGGGATGGGCATGGGGGGTGGGGGCCACAAATATAATAACTAATTTCATGCAATTCTACTCATTTTGCCATGGGCAGAGATGTATTTTTTGTAGTTTTACAGCTAATTTCCTGAAATTATGCACATTTTGCCATAGGGTGGAGGCAAATGTTTGCAGTTTTTAATATGATAACGGATGATCAATGGGCCCCACCCCAGTCGGTAATTCGGCCATGCTTGCTACAAGTAGATAGTTAGCTGGCCAATAGACTTACCAATCAAAAACAACTATTCCCAGGGTCGTTACTGTTAATGAGAATATGTTCTCAGTCGACTTACCTGGTAGAATAAGTGTAGGAAAAAAAAAAGTAGGCTTAGCCTCAGGGACCTTATTAGAGTCAATACAGCCATTGCTCCTGTGTGTGTGTGTGTGTGTGTGTGTGTGTGTGTGTGTGTGTGTGTGTGTGTGTGTGTGTGTGTGTGTGTGTGTGTGTGTGTGTGTGTGTGTGCGTGTGCGTGTGCGCGTGTGTGTGCGCGTGCACATGTATGAGGATAGGACTGCAGAGCCTTTCACCATGAGCTGACATAACCCCATTCCTCCAGATAGGAGGCAGGGTAGCAGGGCTACACCCTGACTACTAAACCCAGACCAGGGCAACCTACTCCTCTAAAACCAGCTTGTTCCACTGGATGTGAATTTTAGATATCCACTGAAATGACCTTCTCTTTAGTCTTTAATCATTTTGTTACCGCTAATGGCCCAATCCTAAAGCAAGGTGAGATAAGATAGAAAATAAGAGATGATACAGTTAGGATGCTGCTGTAAAAGGCACTCAGGTTTTCCACTGCATTCACAGTATGTGGATATTGAATGTCACTCCTATCAAAGATGGCTGGTCCTTATTGGGCTACTGTGCTAATTAGCGTTAGCATTTGCCACAGGGGAGCAAGTCAGAGAGGGTGTCATCACATCAGCGCAACGAGAGACACACATGAAAACCCTGTTGCACAGCAGGAGACACACTACTACACCCTTAATGACACCAGGAAGTCGTTTCATCTGTTTCAGCCACTTAGGCTAAATGTTCTATCCTATCTCTTTCCTCTCTCGCTACGCTCGGAAGGTAGCTTCTGCTGCCATCATTATCCTTCCACCTCACGGACTTGATGCCGACATTACCATCCTTCTTTCATCTCATTTAGAGTGTATCTACTCCTAGACAGAACATTTATGTTACAGATAATGGCTGCTGTCTCTCTTCTCCCGGCATCATTGCTGTAATTAATTATTTCATGTCTGTATTAATCAGATACTGCAATTAGAGTACGGCTCCATTTGTAGCACTGTAATGTGCCACTCCGTTTAGAGTCCCGGTTTTAGCGGCCATATTGAAATTTGTCCGGTATATGAAATACCTAGGGTTAGGCTACATATTTGGTGTGTTAAAGCTGTTGGAAAGTAAGGTAAGACACCTTTAGCTGTGATGTCGCTAGTAGCTAGCAACACTACATGTTTCACTCCCCTACTGATCCTATTTAGGTGTGAGGAGGAAGATTGGACCACTTAAGTCAACACGCCAACTCCAGCAGGATCTAGTGGGGGATACCTCTGCTGCTTCTCTTAAGGACGTGTGAGGGGATTTACTGGGGTATGTGCTGTGCCCCTGTAAAACAGAGAGGGGGAGATGCCAGTGGCCCGGTGGGAAAACTCATGGCTCAGGCCTGATGGAAAGTAGTACCGTATGTTATTTGAAGGGAGCATCCTGTGATGTCCGGGTCTGGTATTTTTTCCACTCCTGTCTGGGTTTAATTAGTTTGGGGCTTTCTGTCTTTAAAAAAAGACCTGGGTGCCATTTCCCCTGGCTATGGCATTGCGTCCCCAGTACGCGAAGGAGAGAGTTTGACAGTGATGGAGGTTCAGCCTCATGGGTTGGATGACCTGTACCCTGGACAATGAGTCTGCTAGGCTAACTGGTGATGTCTTTGTCTCACTCTCTGTCTCTCTCTGTCTCCAGGCCTTTCCTCTGACCTCCCTGGGTAAGAAGCAGCCAACAGTGTTGGTAGTCTGTGGTCCTGACCAGAACGGCTCCATCGGCCTGGTGTGTGCCCGCCACTTGCGCATATTTGTAAGTATACCACAGAAGACTGCACCAGCCATGCAACCACCAGCCATGCAACCACCAGCCATGCAACCACCATCTCACACACATGACCACGTGGACAATGTCAGACTATAGTTAGTAATGAATGAAATGGTTCAGTGAGTTTATTGCAGTATAAAGTAAAAGGGTTTAGGAGATTTTCATTTACAACTCCTATAAGTAGACCTTAATGATTAATTGATCCATTATGGGATTGAAAATGTCGATGACATCACTTCATTGTTACCCTCATTAAAATACTGTCTGGATACAGTTGGCAGTGGTAGCATACCATGATAGCATGTTGTCGATGTCATGACTTTAGTCACATTAGTTTGCATGACTGTGGATATGCTGTTCTGTCATGTGAAGACATTTATTGCAATACTACAGACGATAACAGTACATGAACTAAAAACATAATTTGAATAAGGGTTTACATGTTATGATATAGTGCGGCAAGTCTACTTTCTTTATTCTATGTGGTCGAAACCATAAATGTGTTATTGTTTTCCTGCCTTAAACGGACTGTATCTATATAACTTCACCATACACAGTGGGGCAAAAAAGTATTTAGTCAGCCACCAATTGTGCAAGTTCTCCCACTTAAAAAGATGAGAGAGTCCTGTAATTTTCATCATAGGTACACTTCAACTATGATAGACAAAATGAGAAAAAAAATCCAGAAAATCACATTGTAGGATTTTTAATTAATTTATTTGCAAATTATGGTGGAAAATAAGTATTTGGTCACCTACAAACGAGCAAGATTTCTGGCTCTCACAGACCTGTAACTTCTTCTTTAAGAGGCTCCTCTGTCCTCCACTCGTTACCTGTATTAATGGCACCTGTTTGAACTTGTTATCAGTATAAAAGACAGGGTATGTTTGGCATGCATCCATGGTTCTTTCCACTGCTAAATAAATGACGAGCCAAAATATTGCATATGGAAAAGACAAACCGTCCCCAAGTCAAAGCTCACCTTTGTCAGATTCTGTCTGGGTATGATTATGTCTGTGACCGTTAGTCCAGCCTGTTGTTCAGGCAAGGGAGGATTCACATGATGTTCTACAGTTCTTTTGGAACATAATGCGGTTCTTTCGTGTTACTTTTGAACATAAACACCTTGGCCTCGACGTCTGAAAGAGTCAAGGTGTTCATCACGACTGATGAGTCTCAGAGATTCCATAATGTCCTTTGAATGTTGCCTTTGTGTCACGGTTGAAACAAACCACTGTGAATCTCAACGGACTGTGACCACAGGAAAGACGCTCCTTCAAGGCCTACCTCAGAATGCTCATCCATCAGGGAGAGGAAGTTCAACGGTGGGAAGGCTTAACATCAACAGGAAAAGGCGTGTGACCTGTCTGTAACCTGTTGATATACCTCTTAGTTGACGCTTGTTGATGCTAGAGAGCGTCCTGATGGTGCCTCCATCCCCAAGGTATGTCTGTCTCTTGTTGACGTTGTTACCTCTTCTAAGTCAGGACACCAAGGGGTCACGGAGGGGTCGCAGCCACCCTAGAGGGTCGTCTCTCTCTGGGTTCTTTAGCGGCAGTTATGAAAGATGACGTCAGTTGCCTGTTCTTTAGCCCCTGTGGTTGAAGCCTGATTGGTTTAATGTCTCCCAGGAGCGAGTTGGAGCACGTAGACTGACGTCTGGGCTAGCAGACCACTTCTCCCTCTGACTGACCAGGGCCAGTTAGTCAGAGATGGAGGGACCTAAACCTTTCACTGCCTGGTTTACATATCCAGCATGACCAGCAGGACACTGAGGCCCTTTCACTTCCACTATTTAAAAAGATACCGTTGAAGTCGGAAGTTTACATACACTTAGGTTGGAGTCATTAAAACTTGTTTTTCTACCACTCCAAAAATGTCTTGTTATCAAACTATAGATTTTGCAAGTCGGGTAGGACATCTACTTTGTGCATGACACAAGTAATTTTTGTGACACAAGTAACAATTGTTTACAGACAGATTATTTCACTTATAAAAAAAAATGTAGTCCGATAATTTAACCAGGTAAGTTAACTGAGAACACGTTCTCATTTGAAGCAACGACCTGGGGAATAGTTACAGGGGAAAGGAGGGGAATGAATGAGCCAATTGTAAACTGGGGATTCTTAGGTGACCGTGATGGTTTGAGGGCCAGATTGGGAGTTTAGCCAGGACACCGAGGTCTTACAATAAGTGCCATGGGATCTTTAATGACCTCAGAGAGTCAGGACACCAGTTTAACGTCCCATCCAAAAGACGGCACCCTATACAGGGCAGTGTCCCCAATCACTGCCCTGGGGCATTTTTTAGACCAGAGGAAAGAGTGCCTCCTACTGACCCTCCAACTCCACTTCCAGCAGCATCTGGTCTCCCATCCAGGAACTGACCAGAACCAACGCTGCTTAGCTTCAGAAGCAAACCAGCAGTGGTATGCAGGGTGGTATGCTGCTGGCTAATCATGGGTGGTATGCTGCTGGCTAATCACATATAATTCACTGTATCACAATTCCAGTGGGTAAGAAGTTTACATACACTAAGTTGGCTGGGCCTTTAAACAGCTTGGAAAATTACAGAAAATTATGTTAGGGCTTTAGAAACTTCTGATAGGCTGATTGACATCATTTGAGTCAGTTGGAGGTGTACCTGTTGATGTATTTCAAGGCCTACCTTCAAACTCAGTGCCTCTTTGCTTGACATCATGGGAAAATCAAAAGAAATCAGCCAAGACCTCAGAAGAAAAATTGTAGACCTCCACAAGTCTGGTTCATCGTTGGGATGGGGATGCTTTGCTGCAAGAGGGACTGGTGCACTTCACAAAATAGATGGCCTTATGAGGAAGGAAAATTACGTGGATATATTGAAGCAACATCTCAAAACATCAGTCAGGAAGTTAAAGCTTGGGTCTTTCAAATGGAAAATGACCCCAAGCATACTTCCAAAGTTGTGGCAAAATGGCTTAAGGACAACAAAGTTAAGGTATTGGAGGGGTCATCACAAAGCCCTGACCTCAATCTTATAGACAATGTGTGGGCAGAACTGAAAAAGTGTGTGCGAGCAAGGAGGCCTACAAACCTGACTCAGTTACACCAGCTCTGTCAGGAGGAATGGGTCAAAATTCACCCAACTTATTGTGGGAAGCTTGTGGAAGGCTACCCGAAACGTTTGACCCAAGTTAAACAATTTAAAGGCAATGCTACCAATACTAATTGAGTGTATGTAAACTTCTGACCCACTGGAAATGTGATGAAATAAATAAAAGCTGAAATAAATAATTCTCTCTACTATTATTCTGACATTTCACATTCTTAAAATAAAGTGGTGATCCTAACTGACCTAAAACAGGGATTTTTTACTTGGATTAAATGTCAGGAATTGTGAAAAACTGAGTTTAAATGTATTTGGCTAAGGTGTATGTAAACTTCCGACTTCAAATGTATATATTTAACCTTTATTTAACTAGGCAAATAAGTTAAGAACAAATTCTTATTTGCAATGACGCCATACCAAAAGGCAAAAGGCCTCCTGCGGGGATGGGGGCTGGGATTAAAAATATAGGAAAAAACACACATCACGACAAGAGAGACACCACAACACTACATAAAGAGAGACTTAAGTCAACCACATAGCATGGCAGCAACACATGACAACACAGCATGGCAGCAACACCACATGACAACAACATGGTAGCAACACAACATCGCAGCAGCACAACTTGGTAGCAGCACAAAACATGGTACACACATTATTGGGTACAGGCAACAGCACAAAGAGCAAGAAGGTAGAGACAGCAATACATCACGTGAAGCAGCCACAACTGTCAGTAAGAGTGTCAATGATTGAATCTTTGAATGAAGAGAAGGAGATAAAACGGTCTGGTTTGAGTGTTTTTTGCAGCTTGTTCTAGTCGCTAGCTGCAGCGAACTGAAAAAGGAGCGACCCAGGTATATGTGTGCTTTGGGGACCTTTAACAGAATGTGACTGGCAGAACGGGTGGTGTATGTGGAGGATGAGGGCTGCAGTAGGTATCTCAGATAGGGGGGAGTGAGGCCTAAGAGGGTTTTATAAATTAGCATCAACCAACCAGTGGGTCTTGTTACAGGTTTTCAGAGATGACCAGTTTACAGAAGAGTATAGACTGCAGTGATGTGTCCTGTAAGGAGCATTGGTGGCAAATCTGATGACCAAATGGTAAAGAACATCTAGCCGCTCGAGATCAACCCTACCTGCCGATCTATAAATTATGTCTCCGTAATCTAGCATGGGTAGGATGGTCATCTGAATCAGGGTTAGTTTAGCAGATGGGGTGAAAGAGGAGCGATTACGATAGAGGAAACCAAGTCTAGATTTAACCTTAGCCTGCAGCTTTGATTTGTGCTGAGAGAAGGAAAGTGTACCGTCTAGCCATACTCCCAAGTACTTGTATGAGGTACTTGCATGAGGTACTTATCACTGTGATTGAGGCCCATTAGCGGTGGGGATCATGGCTGGCCGTCGTTTAACATCACAAGCCACAGGTGTCTGGCTTTCCACTCTCCCTAAACGTCTATCATTAATCATGGAGGTGTAATTTAGTCATCCCAGAGTCCAGAGTGCTAGAAGGCTTACAGCGCTGTGCTAATCAGAGGGCAGCCCTGTCAGTCTCTAGCTGTCTGTCTCTCCAGCCCTGATCAACCCACAGAGAGCAAAGTATGTTCTCTCTTAAATTGTCACCTTGTCATCTTAGAGGGCCTGTATTGATTTATATGGTTACGGAGTATTTCATTCATATTTCATTTTCATATTCACTACCGGTCAAAAGTTTTAGAAAACCTACTCATTCAAGGGTTTTTCTTTATATGTATTTTTTTAAAACTATTTTCTACATTGTAGAATAACCATGTAGACATAAAAACTATGAAATAAGACATATGGAATCATGTAGTACCAACAAAAAAGTGTCAAACAAATCAAAATATATTTGAGATTCTTCAAAGTAGCCACCCTTTCCCTTGATAACAGCTTTGCACACTCTTGGCATTCTCTCAACCAGCTTCATAAGGTAGTCACCAGGAATGCATTTAAATTAACAGGTGTGCCTTGTTAAAAGTTTTTTGTGGAATTTCTTTCCTTCTTGATGAGTTTGAGCCAATCAGTTGTGTTGTGACAAGTTAGGGGGGATATAAAGAAGATAGCCCTATTTGGTAAAAGACCAAGTCCATATTATGGCAAGAATAGAGGCTTCTAAACAGCTTCTATGCATAGTCACTTTAATAACTCTACCTACATGTACATATTACCTCAACTAACCAGTGCCCCGCACATTGACTCTGTACCTGTATATAGTCTCGCTAATGTTATTTTACTGCTGCTCTTTAATCACTTGTTATTTTTATTTCTTATTCTTTTTTTTCTTTTTTTAACTGCATTTTTGGTTAGGGGCTTGTAAGTAAACATTTCACTGTCCATCATTATGTTAAGACATGAAGGTCAGTCAATCCCAACAATTTCAAGAACTTTTAAAGTTTCTCCAAGTGCGGTCACAAAAACCATCAAGCGCTATGATGAAACTGGCACTCATGAGGACCGCCACAAGAATGGAAGACCCAAAGTTACCTGCTGCAGAGGATAAGTTCATTAGAGTTACCAGTTTCAGAAATTGCAGCCCAAATAAATGCTTCACAGAGTTCAAGTAACAGACACATCTCAACATCAACTGTTCAGAGGAGACTGTGTGAATCAGGCCTTCATGGTCGAATGACTGCAAAGAAACCACTACTAAAGGACACCAATAAGACGAAGAGACTTGCTTGGGCCGAGAAACACAAGCAATGGACATTAGACCGGTGGAAATTTGTCCTTTGGCCTAGAGTCCAAATTGGAGATTTTTGGTTCCAACTGCCATGTCTTTGTGAGACGCGGTGTGGGGGAACGGATGATCTTTGTGTGTGTATTTGTGCACACTTAACCAGCATGGCTACAACAGCATTCTGCAGCGATACGCCATCCCATCTGGTTTGGGCTTAGTGGGACTATCATTTGTTTTTCAACAGGACAATGACCCAACACACCTTCAGGCTGTGTAAGGGATATTTTACCAAGAAGGAGAGTGATGAAGTGCTTCATCAGATGACCTGGCCTCCGCAATCCCCCGACCCCAAACAAATTGAGGTGGTTTGGGATGAGTCGAACTGCAAAGTGAAGCAGCCAACAAGTGCTCAGCATATGTGGGAACTCATTGAGAGAATGCCAAGAGTGAGCAAAGCTGTCATCAAGTCAAAGGGTGGCTATTTGAAGTATCTCAAATATAAAATATGTTTTGATTTGTTTAACACTTTTTTGGTTACTACATGATTCCATATGTGTTATTTCATAGTTTTATGAATGCGTTTCATAGTCTTCACTATTATTCTACAATGTAGAAAATAGCAAAATTAAAGAAAAACCCTTGAATGAGTAGGTGTGTCCAAACTTTTGACCGGTAGTAGTATTTTCTCTCTCTCTCTCACAGGAGTATGAGCCAACCATCTACTATCCCAAACGTACCCCTCACACCATTCAACAGGACTTCACAGTTCAGTGTGAAAAGATGGACATCCCATTCCTCTCCTATCTCCCAACAGAGGTGAGCAACGTAAAAAAGGATTATAAAACATTAAATGTTAGATGTCAAGTTTAATTCAAGTATTAATTAGTGTATTGTACAAATGAATCCTTGAATTAAAGTTGACATCTGATAGCGGAACTGACTTATGAAAGTGCACCTTGCTGGAGCTGTGAGAACTATGTAAAGCTCTTGTCTAGATGCTGACCAGAGTTTGCATTGTGGTTGTGTTATGGTTGTGTGTTCAGGTGCAGTTGATCAACGATGCCTATAACCTGGTGATCGATGCCATCCTGGGGCCAGAGACTGACCACACAGACGTGAAGGAGCCCTACGCTGGCATCCTAGTCACTCTGAAGCAGGTCAAGATCCCCATCGTAAGTTTGGACATACCCTCAGGTAAGGCTGAAAGCTATGCTGCACATTCAACATGTACCAGTGTTGCACAAATGTACAGAAATTTGCCCAAAACAGGATTTTAGCTCTGAGCTAAACACGAGTAAGCCATACAAAATAAAAGCCTGTACATGTTCCACCACAGGAGGTTGGTGGCACCTTGATTGGGGAGGACGGGCTCATAGTAATATCTGAAACGGAGTCAATGGAATGGTATCAACACATCAAAACACATGGTTTCCATGTGTTTGATACCATTCCATTTACTCCATTCCAGACATTTTTATGAGCCATCCTTCCCTCAGCAGCCTGAATTGTGCTCCACAATTCACCGGCCACATTTGCAGCTGCGATAGCCTTTGTCAGATCAACCTCAAGTCATCCTCAACACTACTGAGCTGTAGAGACCAACCTGGATAGAATGAGATAGTAAAGCATATAGCTAAGTGTAGTACATATATTTGGCCATTATATCTCACCCTCTCCCCTTTTAACTTGTTCTGGAATGCTGCTACCTGGCAGGTGTCTAATCTGTAAGATGAAATGCCGATTAAAGTTGAAAGGAGAAGCTCAAGTGAGATTCTCACGCTCTCCATAATGTTATGTCACGTGACATAGCTAGTAGATGGCAGGTTAGTTGTCCCATCAATGGAGATGGAATTCAAATGGTGATCATCATTTCCTTGTTTATTAAAGGTTGGGATGTTGACCAGGTGACCTCAGATGGGATCAACCCAGACGTCCTGATCTCGCTTATGGCACCAAAGAGATGTGCCACCAGTTTCACAGGGAAGCACTACTTGGCGGGACGCTTCCTGCCTTATGACATCCAGAAGAAATACGATCTGAACCTGCCAGAATATCCAGGCATAGACTGTGTTATAGAATTGTAAAATATTCTGTACACCCTCACCAGTCCTCATTTTGGATAAATATGGATAATATATTCACGTTTTGTATTTTATAGATTGTTACTGTGCTTTACCGTTCATGTGCTATCTCTCCAATGGGTGTAGACTAGAGCAGGTTTAGCCTTACCCAGAATTCACTCTGTTTGCTCAAATACAATAGAAAAATGGTATAGAATCTGTGGGAGGTCTGAGTTGTATGTCTGTTTTGGAAATGGTTTGAGGAGTTTCCATGTCAGTTTTCATGTGAGTTACCAAGTGAGTTGCGTCATTCTCATTTTTGTGATTGCTTCTTTGCAACGTTCTGAGATGATCTTTCTCCTTCAGCAAAAAAATGATGAATGTTGTGCGGAAGAGGTGTTTTGTACCTTCGAGTTAACTGCTTTTTGTTATGTATTATTATGTTTTGAGTTCTGTTTTTCTTATTGAAGAATGCTTGGATTTTGGGTCATACTACTTTCTAGCAGCTGCATATTTTTTTTTTATAGAATTCAGTCTACACTGCTGCATTTCCTTAGTCCAAGTAACACCTGTTCGTTGCTTTGCAGTTACAGAGTTAACTCTTTGTCCAATAAAATATCTCATTTAACAATTGTTTTGATTCCGATGTGATTCGATGTAAGAAAGTAGGACATATGAAAGCTGACAAGATTGAAGGTAATCATGACAGTAAATCCTCCACAGGAGTTACAACTTTGTAGAGTCTAAACTGTGGTGGTGGATAAAACTGCCATTATGCTTCATAACATCAGAGATCACACAGTAGGTTATGCAAATCCATGCCAAGCCTCAGACATTGTTAGAAGAGATCAGGCAGGAGATCAGAGGGATGATATTACATGCTGAATGATTTCTTCAATAATTCTCTCTAAATCCAGAGTCGATGGAGTGGAATCAGAACTTGTGTCTGAAGTGTGCTTAGTACACATCAATTCTGCATTTGAGAGGAAATGTTTTCATATTTGGGATGCTACAGTAAAACAAGCTGTCTCTGGTTTATTGATTACAACTTAATTAAAATATACACTGATTGTACAAAACACCTTCCTAATATTGAGTTGCACCCCCCCCCCCCCCCCACACCCTGCCCTCAGAGCAGCCTAAATTTTTCTGGGCATGGATTCTACAAGGTTTCGAAAGTGTTTCAAATGGCCTATTTTGACTCCAATGCTTCCCACATTTGTGTCAAATTGTCTGGATGTCCTTTGGGTGGTGGACCATTCTTGATACACACAGGAAACTGTTGAGCATGAAAAACCCAGCCGCGTTGCAGTTCTTGACACACTCAAACCGGTGCACCTGGCATCTACTAACATACCCCGTTCAAAGGCACTTAAATATTTTGTCTTGCCCATTCACCCTCTGAATGACACACATACACAATTGTCTCAATAAATCAATTGTCTCAAGGCTTAAAAATCCTTCTTTCACTGGTCTCCTCCCCTTCATCTACACTGATTGAAGTGGATTTAACAAGTGACATCAATAAGGGATCATCTCTTTCACCTGGATAAACCTGGTCAGTCTATGTCATGGAAAGAGCAGGTGTTCGTAAAGTTTTGTATACTCAGTGTAGAATCAAATTGGCAAACAAGTGTAGTGCAAGCTGGGTAGTTAGTTGATGACGAGTGTCTCTCATCATTTTGACCTGACATCTAAACATGTTTATAATAGGCCTGTGAATGGATGTGAGTAGGGTACAGGACGATTTATGTACTAGCTAGTTTATTTATGCCAAAGCCTGCACTGTCCTCTAAGTGCTAGCACTGTGTGCAAGAAGTCATATTGTATTTATACCAAACCCTGCACTGTCCTCTAAGTGTTAGCACTGTGTGCAAGAAGTCATATTGTATTTATACCAAACCCTGCACTGTCCTCTAAGTGTTAGCACTGTGTGCAAGAAGTCATATTGTATTTATACCAAACCCTGCACTGTCCTCTAAGTGTTAGCACTGTGTGCAAGAAGTCATATTGTATTTATACCAAACCCTGCACTGTCCTCTAAGTGTTAGCACTGTGTGCAAGAAGTCATATTGTATTTATACCAAACCCTGCACTGTCCTCTAAGTGCATAACATACAACGGTGTAAAACCTGTTAAGCGCAAAGAGCCCACCCACAGGGCACACACTGGTTGAATCAATGTTGTTTCCATGTCATTTCAATGGCCAATGTGGAATAGATGTTGAATTGAGGCTTTTGGAATACATCTGAACATTTACTGCTCATATTTTTCATTCTGTTCCTCTGCATTTTCTGAGAGGCTCTTTCTCATATATTTAAGTGAGAATGTATTTTTCTAATGTCTAATTAATGGTATTCAAAGTCTTTAGAGGGTGGAAGAGAATTAACAGATAATAACCGATACTAATATCATATTGAGCAGACCAGAGGAGGCCGGTGGGAGAAGCTATAGGTTTTCATACTTATGTTTGAGGTGTTCTATACCGTTCCATTTATTCCATTCCAGCAATTACAATGAGCCGATCCTTCTGTAGCTCATCCCACCAGCCTCCTCTGGAAGAGACATGTTCTATTACAGTTGATTGGTAGGCTGTTCTGGATTTCAGTGATTTAGAACTAAGGGTAGAACATCTAAGCAAGAGGGCAGACTAGTGCATATTTTTTTCACAGATCTGCATGGAATTATCCAACCTACCTGAGGGAATTTTACGGAATAACTCCTAAACATCATTACAGTTGCTGATGATGTATTTGCAACTAGTCAGTGCATTCTATCTCACAAGCATGGCTCTGTGTGTTTTGAAGTGAGTGTTTGTTGAATGGCATGCCATATGATGCCACTTCCCTCTTTGCAGAGAATCATCGTGCAATCAGCAGTTGTTAAAGTTACAAATTCTAACCAGAAGTTGACCATCTGGCATTGTCATACTGTCTGCGAGTACACAAATGATGTGAAGCTCTACTCTAGTGCCACGTTCAAGACAACTCGGAAACTCGGAACCTCCGAGTTAAAATGTGAGTACGTTTTTTTGCGTAGCACTTCCTATTGGAAGCTTATTTATCTCAAATTTTGTGCACAACTTGAGATTTTTTCCTTTGCCAAGATAATCCATCGATTATCTTGGCAAAGGAAAAATTCTCAAATGTTCTTGTTACTTACAACCTCATGCTAATCGCATTAGCCTACATTAACTCAACCATCCCAAGGGGGACCCACCAACCATGTAGAGGTTAACAGTCTGATGGCCTTGAGATAGAAGCTGTTTTTTCAGTTTCTCAGTCCCAGCTTTAATGCACCTGCACTGACCTCGCCTTCTGGATGGTAGCGGGGTGAACAGGCAGTGGCTCGGGTGGTTGTTGTCCTTGATGATCTTCTTGTCATGCCATTCATCCACCGCCATCACCTCATGTTTCAGCAGGATAATGCATGACCCCCAAGGATCTGTACACAATTCCTGGAAGCTGGAAATGTCCCAGTTCATCCATGGCCTGCATACTCACCAGACATGTCACCCGTTGGGCATGTTTGGGATGCTCTGGATCGACGTGTATGACAGCGTGTTCCAGTTCCCACCAATATTCAGCAACTTTGCACAGCCATTGAATAGGAGTGGGACAACATTCCACCGGCCAAAATCAACAGTCTGATCAAATCTATGCGAAAGAGATGTGTCACGCTGCATGAGGCAAATGGTGGTCACACCAGACAGTGACTGGTTTTCTGATCCACGCCCCAACTTTTAAAGGTGTCTGTGACCAATAGATGCATCTGTATTCCCAGTGATGTGAATCCATAGATTAGGGCCTAATGGATTTATTTCAATTGACTGATTTCCTTATATGAACTGTAACTCAGTAAAATCTTTTAAATTGTTGCATGTTATGTTTATATTTTTGTTCAGTGTAGTTCTTTTGATGAATTGTATGACAAAAACATGTTTTGCATGACAAAGTATATATTTTTGGTTATGGCCAATTTGAATGCCATTGTTACACAATTAACAGGCTTGTTTCATCAATTACACTACACTGAGGTTGAGCATACTGTAGAAAAGCTGTTTGTTTTTACGAGTTCTGTATACAAACATAATCGTAATATCTTAGTGTGATGCATTCGGTGTACTCTGGTGGATACAACCTTCAGTAACAGCCCAAAAACGTATTACAATCCAGACAGAACCGATGAAATCTTACTCTGTGGAAAGTAAAAAAACACCCTTTTATTTGAGGTAATATTCCTCCCCGCTCTCTCCTGCATTTTTTTGGGAGTGTTATGGAAGACACAGATGTGAGAGAGCACTGGCCAATGGTGAGCAGACGGGGGCTGGATTAGACTGCACTCTGGGTGTCCCTTCTTTTAAGACTCCTGTTCCCCCGTCTAATTTACAATCTTCATATGGCTGGGTTTAGGGACAGGAGCAGGTTTCCAACCATCATCATTCACACCTGAGAGCACTCAGACTCTGTAGCCTGACATTTTGAAGAACAACACAATTTCCTCTTGACTTGATAATATATTACAAGCAGAGAGAGAGAAGGAAAGCATCCAAGTGTGTGATTGTGGCACACCATGTGGGACTTTACAAAAGTGTCACTACTCCTGTCTTTCCTGGTGGCAGTGGCAGCGGCTCAAGGTATGTCAAGTTAATGTCCCCCTCAAAATGTGATCTTAGTTCAGATTCACTATTGATGTGCAAATAATTATATCACTCAGCCTTTTTACATATTGCACAAAAAGTCATTGAAATTGTTTGTGTACTCATCAGCAGAACTAATTTTCCAGGACATTTTAGAATAGGTTCTTCGTAACACTGCCACTGTGTTTTGTATCATTGCCATTGTCTTGCATGCCATTTAACTGTAGCTGTGGTAAGCAATGTCATTACTCAAATGAGAACTTCATAATAGCCAATTCAGCCCTGAAGCCTGAACAGCTTCATCATTCTGACACATGCTGTCAATGATCCACTGCTTGTCTGTAGTAGCTCATTCTTATGGCATAAAAGTATACATTGAGTGGGCAAAACATTAGGAACACCTGCTCTTTCCATGACAGACTGACCAGGTGAGTCCTGATGAAAGCTATTATTCCTTATTGATGTCACTTGTTAAATCTACTTCAATCAGTGTAGATGAAGGACAGGAGACAGGTTCAAGATGGATTTTTAAGCCTTGAGACAATTGAGAAAAGGATTGTGTATTTGTGCCATTCAGAAGATTTACAATACATATAACACGTTGAAGGTCAGTGTAGCACTCTCTCTCTGTGCGTGTGTGTTTGCAGTGAAGGCACTACATGGATTAAGGTAGACCCACGCCACCATTCCACCCGTGCCTGCAGTCACCTGACTGAGAGAGAAATAAGGAGGACACGAGGGCACAAACTGAACTCACACAGTCTCAATTATCAGCCAGTAGATATGCAAATTAACTTCCCTCCCGTGGCTAATTAAAAAAGAAATACGCTTACATCTTTACATGCTGCTGCTTTAAGCTTTACCCGCACCTACGGTCTGACTGGCACCCAATTAAAAAGCTTATAGAAAGTGGTGCATAAACACTGAGTGTACAAAACATTAAGAACACCTGCTCTTTCCATGACATAGACTGACCAAGGGAATTTAGGTGAAAGTTATGATCCCTTATTGATGTCACTTGTTAAATCCACTTCAATCAGTGTAGATGAAGGGGAGGAGACCAGTGAAAGAAGGATTTTTAAGCCTCGAGACAATTGAGACATGGATTGTGTATGTGTGCCATTCAGAGGGTGAATGGGCAAGACAAAATATTTAACTGCCTTTGAACGGGGTATGGCAGTAAGTGCCAGGTACACCAGTTTAAGTGTGTCAAGAACTGCAACGCTGCTGGGTTTTTCACGCTCAATAGTTTCCCGTGTGTATCAAGAATGGTCCACCACTCGAAGGACATCCAGCCAACCTGACACAACTGTGGGAAGCATTGGAGTCAACATGGGCCAGCATCCCTGTGGAACACTTTTGACACCTTGTAGAATCCATGCCCCGATGAATTGAGGTTGTTATGAGGGCAAAGGGGGGTGAAACTCAAAATCAGGAAGGTGTTCTTAATGTTTTGTAAACTCTGTATATAAGGAAAATAGCGACAGATCTAGCCCTTCCATTTTAACATTTAAAAAAAATGTTATTAGTTACGATTACTATTTTTGAATTTCAATTTGTTACATTTAATTTTGTTATGAGTTTTGTGCACATGTACTTTAAGATATAGTGTTTTGGCACCAAACGGTGTATGGCACTAAAATAAAAATAAACCAATCAAATCATTCATTAGAAATACTTGCACACATCTCTGTCTTCCTGAATTTAAACTTTGCAAGGTGAGAAAGTAGCCTATCCCAGTGGATGTCAGTGTTGGACCAGTAGTGGTTCTTTAGTTGTGAATAGTGAGATCATACTGTAGCACCACAGGGGGGCTGTCTGTCTCTGCAGGGACATCCCACCACTGTAAGTGTTAATCATGTTGTGTCAAGTCATCAGCACTCTCATTTTACTAACATGCTGTCATGTTAATGAGAAGCAGATGGATGTTACGGGTAACACATGTTTCTCTGGGGGCGATTATATAATGTCTTTGTAGGGATCAGGGCCCCTCAATTTGAGGGGTGTGTGAAAGTTAACTAGTTATTATACAGTAAGTGTGTAATAAT
This sequence comes from Oncorhynchus mykiss, assembly GCF_057628025.1. Classification (NCBI taxonomy): domain Eukaryota; kingdom Metazoa; phylum Chordata; class Actinopteri; order Salmoniformes; family Salmonidae; genus Oncorhynchus; species Oncorhynchus mykiss. The sequence goes on from NC_143022.1 coordinate 22,537,278, forward strand.
GGATAGATAGCCTTGGGATTCTTTAAGAATTCAGTGCAAGTACTGGATAGTTTTGCCTGTTCAGGAAAATTACCACACTGACTAGGTGTTTGATAGAATGGATAGTGATGTATTCACTCGCCAGCACATTGTGGCAGGCATGGGGAGTATTTGTCCCCATCTCACCTCGATACATTACCCGCCGGCTGGAGCACTCACCAAGTCAGCACTCACCAAGTCAGCACTCACCAATAAAACAAGTAAACACAAATCCTCTATCCCACTTTCTCACCTAACTGACTGGTGAAATGACTCTCTCTGGTTTCCCCTCTCCCTGTCTCACTCTTTCCTTTTACTTTTCATTTCCCCTCTCCATGTCTCACTCTTTCCTTTTACTTTTCATTTCCCCTCTCCATGTCTCACTCTTTCCTTTTACTTTTCATTTCCCCTCTCCATGTCTCACTCTTTCCTTTTACTTTTCATTTCCCCTCTTGCTCCTTCTCTATCACTTTCCCTCCATCATTATCCCCATCCCGCTCAGAGTTCGGAGATTTATGATGTGTTTTCCCTATTTGAAGAGACAGCTTCTGCTCCTGGATGCAATACCGAAATGGACTATACCGAAATGGAACACTGTGACTATCAATCAAGCTAAACCAAGTCCCAGGTCTTAGTGGAGTGTTTTAAAGAGCCAGATGCCACACATGCTGCCCGTAATGAACTGTAATCTCCCATACCCATACCAGTCTCGGGATAGAGGTGGAGGTGGGCCATATGGGACCATGAAGAAGCAGTCTCAGAGCTCCAAAGTCAATGTTGTCCCTGTGCTAATTGGCTTCATTCAGAGGGACTAGCTCATTCTCCAGATGCTGGCCACAGACTGACTGGAGAGCAGTGATCCAGCTAAACCACAATCACCACATCAGGATGTGTAGCCCATTGACTTAAATGAGAATGGGAGGGAGAAGAAAGGGATCAAAGTCCCTTGTATTCCCAGCAATCATCACGTGAAGGCCCAAATGATATGACTCCGGTTTCTCTCTGGCTCACTACCGTTTGAAGATGCGATGCCTGCGTTTGAGGATGAAAGTGCACAAACATTACTTTGAGGCATAGGACTAGGCTAATGCTCAAGAAGCAGTTGTTTCTAGAGCTCGTGTATACCCATTGCAGAAACCCAGGTGAGCACTTGCAGTGGACTTAATGTGGAAATACCATTGAGGCCAATTGTTTTGTTATAGCCTGAATGAGGAAATGCAGTGTGGTAGAAAAAAATCACATTAAGAACACAAAGCCTCTGTGTTCTTTTTTAAAATCCCGCCAAATCTTGTGGTGGATTTGCATCATTAGTTCATGTCAGGGGCAAAACTGTATAATGAGGCACATATGCCTTTGACCAAGAATCAGTCAGTGGCTCCCCAACCAGCCCTGAAGCCAAGATTGATGGAGGGAGAAAGCAGATAGAGAGAGAGACCATCTGATTCTTCTACCACAGCACACCTCAGCCAGATAATAGGCCATCTAAACAAAACAACTTCCACATGTCTGCAAGTCCACGGCATAAAAACTCACATGCATAAGTACACACACGCACACTTTCTGGGCAATCATTTAATGTCCAATGGTTTGACACAAACCCTTGTCTAAATAAAATGCTTCTGATTTTGAACAAATATCTCCTTATTGCTTAAATCTTAATAAGGCCAGGTGACGGATGTTTCCAGTGCTCTAACACTTCACTGCACACACCTGTTATTACAATTAAGTGTGGGGCTGTGGCATGGAAAAGTTGCATCAACACTATGTGGAGAGACGCTCAACATTCAGCCCAGTGCTCAGTCCCGCTGTCACGGCCATTGAAAGAAGAGGACCAAGGTGCAGCGTGGTGAGCGTACATATTCCTTTTATTATTATGACGCCGACAAAAACAATAAACAATCCAAAAACCAACCGTGAAGCTAAAGGCTATAGTGCCAACAAACAAAGACAACTTCCCACAAAGAAAGGAGGGAAGAAGGGCTACCTAAGTATGGTTCCCAATCAGAGACAACGATAGACAGCTGTCTCTGATTGAGAACCATACCCGCCAAAACATAGAAATACAAAATCAAAGAAAAACTAAACATAGAATGCCCACCCCAAACCACACCCTGACCAAACCAAATGGAGACATTAAAAGGCTCTCTATGGTCAGGGCGTGACACCCGTGATCCTCCACTCCATCCAAGCTGTTACATAACACAGAAAAGTGTTTTTACATTTTCTTCTTGTAAGGCTCTGGAATATTTTAAACAATATCCAGACCTGCTGAAAGGCCTGTGTCTCGGCCCAGACAGATTTGAGTTGGCAATCTGTCTAATCTGACTACTGAAGTCCTTTCTCTGGGTAACTTCAAAACTTATTTTTTCATTTTCTGCAACTTTTTATTAGTATCTGGCTGCTGCCGAGTGTGCATGCAGCTCTGTCTCGGAAAACATGAGAAGGCAACAGGAGAGGAGAATGGCATTTAGAAGGGCCTGCAGTATTAATAGATGTTTTTGTCCTTGTGTACCCTGTAACTAAAGCCCAGCACCACTTTATAGTGGCAAGATCTCCAGAATAAGTATCAGAGTCCCGTAGACACAACAATGCCAGCCACACCAGGCATTGGCGACAGAATGGCCAAAGCAGTGCAAGGGCAGAAGCAGGAAGAGGGGAGCTTGAGACAATACTGGATCTGACGTAGAAATTCTAACACCCAGTTGAGAGTTCGTCTCCATCACTAATATAACATTGCATGGCATTCAGCTTTATTACGAGAAGCTAGCCTGTATATCTATATTAATAGAAGCTAGCCTGTGTGTCTATATTAAGAGAAGCTAACCTGTGTGTCTATATTGAGAGAAGCTAGCCTGTGTGTCTATATTAAGAAAAGCTAACCTGTGTGTCTATATTAAGCGAAGCTAGCCTGTGTGCCTATTTTAAGAGAAGCTAACCTGTGTGTCTATATTGAGAGAAGCTAGCTTGTGTGTCTATATTTTGAGAGAAGCTAGCCTGTGTGTCTATATTAAGAGGAGCTAGCCTGTGTGTCTATTGTGAGAGAAGCTAACCTGTGTGTCTATATTGAGAGAAGCTAGCCTGTGTGTCTATATTTTGAGAGAAGCTAGCCTGTGTGTCTATATTAAGAGAAGCTAGACTGTGTGTCTATTTTGAGAGAAGCTAACCTGTGTGTCTATATTGAGAGAAGCTAGCCTGTGTGTCTATATTAAGAGAAGCTAGCCTGTGTGTCTATATTGAGAGAAGCTAACCTGTGTGTCTATTTTGAGAGAAGCTAACCTGTGTGTCTATATTGAGAGAAGCTAGCCTGTGTGTTTATATAAAGAGAAGCTAGCCTGTGTGTCTATATTGAGAGAAGCTAACATGTGTGTCTATATTGAGAGAAGCTAGCCTGTGTGTCTATTTTGAGAGAAGCTAATCTGTGTGTCTATATTGAGAGAAGCTAGCCTGTGTGTCTAGATTAAGAGAAGCTAACCTGTGTGTCTATATTTTGATAGAAGCTAGCCTGTGTGTCTATATTAAGATAAGCTAGCATGTGTGTTTATTTTGAGAGAAGCTAACCTGTGTGTCTATATTGAGAGAAGCTAGCCTGTGTGTCTATATTAAGAGAAGCTAGCCTGTGTGTCTATATTAAGATAAGCTAGCATGTGTGTCTATTTTGAGAGAAGCTAACCTGTGTGTCTATATTGAGAGAAGCTAGCCTGTGTGTCTATATTAAGAGAAGCTAGCCTGTGTGTCTATATTAAGAGAAGCTAACCTGTGTGTCTATATTGAGAGAAGCTAACCTGTTTGCCTATATTGAGAGAAGCTAGCCTGTGTGTCTATATTGAGAGAAGCTAGCCTGTGTGTCTATATTAAGATAAGCTAGCCTGTGTGTCTATATTAAGATAAGCTAACCTGTTTGCCTATATTGAGAGAAGCTAGCCTGTGTGTCTATTTTGAGAGAAGCTAGCCTGTGTGTCTATATTAAGAGAAGCTAGCCTGTGTGTCTATTTTGAGAGCAGCTAACCTGTGTGTCTATATTGAGAGAAGCTAGCCTGCGTGTCTATATTAAGAGAAGCTAGCCTGTGTGTCTATATTAAGAGAAGCTAGCCTGTGTGTCTATATTAAGAGAAGCTGGCCTGTGTGTCTATTTTAAGAGAAGCTAACCTGTGTGTCTATTTTGAGAGAAGCTATGCCTGTGTGTCTATATTAAGAGAAGCTAGCCTGTGTGTCTATATTAAGAGAAGCTAGCCTGTGTGTCTATTTTGAGAGCAGCTAACCTGTGTGTCTATATTGAGAGACGCTAGCCTGCGTGTCTATATTAAGAGAAGCTAGCCTGTGTGACTATATTAAGAGACGCTTGCCTGTGTGTCTATATTAAGAGAAGCTAGCCTGTGTGTCTATATTGAGAGAAGCTAGCCTGTGTGTCTATATTAAGAGATGCTAGCCTGTGTGTCTATTTTAAGAGAAGCTAACCTGTGTGTCTATATTGAGAGAAGCTAGCCATTGTGTCTATTATAAGAGAAGCTAGCCTATGTGTCTATATTAAGAGAAGCTAGCCTGTTTGCCTATATTGAGAGAAGCTAGCCTGTGTGTCTATATTGAGAGAAGCTAGCCTGTGTGTCTATATTGAGAGAAGCTAGCCTGTGTGTCTATATTAAGAGAAGCTAGCCTGTGTGTCTATATTAAGATAAGCTAACCTGTGTGTCTATATTGAGAGAAGCTAGCCTGTGTGTCTATATTAAGATAAGCTAACCTGTGTGTCTATATTGAGAGAAGCTAGCCTGTGTGTCTATATTGAGAGAAGCTAGCCTGTGTGTCTATTTTAAGAGAAGCTAACCTGTGTGTCTATATTGAGAGAAGCTAGCCTGTGTGTCTATATTAAGAGAAGCTAACCTGTGTGTCTATATTGAGAGAAGCTAGCCTTTGTGTCTATATTAAGAGAAGCTAGCCTGTGTGTCTATTTTAAGAGAAGCTAACCTGTGTGTCTATATTGAGAGAAGCTAACCTGTGTGTCTATATTAAGAGATGCTAGCCTGTGTGTCTATTTTAAGAGAAGCTAGCCTGTGTGTCTATTTTGAGAGCAGCTAACCTGTGTGTCTATATTGAGAGAAGCTAGCCTGCGTGTCTATATTAAGAGAAGCTAGCCTGTGTGTCTATATTAAGAGAAGCTAGCCTGTGTGTCTATATTAAGAGAAGCTAGCCTGTGTGTCTATATTAAGAGAAGCTAGCCTGTGTGTCTATTTTGAGAGCAGCTAACCCGTGTGTCTATATTGAGAGAAGCTAGCCTGCGTGTCTATATTAAGAGAAGCTAGCCTGTGTGTCTATATTAAGAGACGCTTGCCTGTGTGTCTATATTAAGAGAAGCTAGCCTGTGTGTCTATATTAAGAGAAGCTAACCTGTGTGTCTATATTGAGATAAGCTAACCTGTGTGTCTATATTAAGAGATGCTAGCCTGTGTGTCTATTTTAAGAGAAGCTAGCCTGTGTGTCTATTTTGAGAGCAGCTAACCTGTGTGTCTATATTGAGAGAAGCTAGCCTGTGTGTCTATATTAAGAGAAGCTAGCCTGTGTGTCTATATTAAGAGGGAGAAAGAGGGTCTGCTAATAGGCACAGAAACATACCTGGAACCATTGCTAATGTATTGGTTCCATTACATGGGACTATACTTTGACCTCTTTCAGTATCTTGTTGGTGGTGGCGATGTAGTGGAGAGGCCTCTGTTAGGGAAGGTTAAACAGGAGTAAGGACCTCAAACAAAGGAGGAAATCCAGTTAGGTTTAAGTGTGTTTCCTCTAACATAACAGTGTGTTTCAACATGTTTTGGATGAGGTAACTCCACTGACGTACCATTAGCATGAAACAGCACATATAAAATCACTGGCTTTTTAAATTCACATATAAAGTGTTAACAAGCCACTCAAAGGAACGTTAAATAGTCAAAGTCAACTACTGGAGCCAGTGGACAACTGCCACAGCTGAAGTTGCAAGGCTGACGTGTTTATATTATATTAAATATGGATTCCGACATAAAAATCTTTAATGCCATTATGCACCTCATTAAATTACTCTTGTAATCTTTTAATGGTTTAGGCTTCAATATCAAACATATTGAAGTGATAAGTGTAAGCAATGTGCCCCTGTTGGAGTATCCAAGGCTGGTAATAGTGCAGTTCTCTGTCCAGTAGATTGTTAATATGACAACGTCACTTGGAAGTGTGTCCAAGCCCGCATGGGCACACCAGCAGTGCAGAGGTAATGCGGAGAGACATTTGTTTCTATTTAGCCAGTGATTCCATCATGTCAATCAAATATTAAAACCCCTGTCTATAATCTACAGCATCAAGCCAGATATGAAAAGCCCACCTTGCATTGAAAGATAGCCCCTTGCTTTACTGTTAAACACACAGCTGCAGTATGTAGGCCTGCAAAGCTGAGGGCAGCGGTCAGTCTGGTTTAAGCAGACTGCAAAGACTGACCTGGAACTTATGTAATACCACTTGTAAGAGAAGCCATTCACTGGGTTGAAGACCATACTAGGAAAAAATGCTCCAAAGCCATACAATTGGAAGAGAATAGTGTTGGCGTAACAAAAAAAGACCCACAGTCAGCAATAAATAGCTGGGACTGAAACTTGCCTCTGCTTTGGGTCTTTGTGACTGCGTCCATAAACTCAGCGGTGGACCTCCTAAAGTGATAAGCGCTCTCACAGACATCCAGCTAGTCAGTCAGGCAGGCCGTGAGACAGTCCGTGGTGGGAATGGCTTTCTCAGGCCACGATGGCTTTAGGCAGGCGGTTGGGAACCGAAAGAAAGGACACACGTCTCCGCTGTCAGCCCTTTGATGCCTGACGCTGACGCATATGTGGGATGTGAGTGTGTGTAATATCAAAGGGCACAACTGGCTACGTTGCTGCATGGGCCATTCCAGCATAATGACAAGATCAGATGAGGATAGAGAGGATGTCAGAGAAGGGAAGAGAAGGCAGATGTAGAGATGACTGATGGATCAAGGCCAAACCGTATCTGTGACGGGGATGAAGTGGAAAAGAGGGGAAAGTGAGGCATATTGGCAGCATATGCTAGACAAGTCACGACTAACGGATGGCTTACGTGAGCTGATTCCTCTCAGCTGTGTGTGTCTCAATGTGTCTCCTCAGCATCCGGGCTTTCTTATTATTATATATTTTTTTATTTATTTTTTTATTTAATTTTTATTTTACCCCCTTTTTTCTCCCCAATTTCGTGATATCCAATTGTTAGTAGCTACTATCTTGTCTCATCGCTACAACTCCCGTACCGGCTCGGGAGAGACGAAGGTTGAAAGTCATGCGTCCTCCGATACATAACCCAACCCAGCCGCACTGCTTCTTAACACAGCGCGCATCCAACCCGGAAGCCAGCCGCACCAATGTGTCGGAGGAAACACCGTGCACCTGGCAACCTTGGTTAGCGTGCACTGTGCCCGGCCCACCACAGGAGTCGCTGGTGCGTGATGAGACAAGGATATCCCTACCAGCCAATCCCTCCCCAACCCGGACGACGCTATGCCAATTATGCGTCGCCCCACGGACCTCCCGGTCATGGCCGGTTACGGCAGAGCCTGGGCGTGAACCTAGAGTCTCTGGTGGCACAGCTGGCGCTGCAGTGCAGCGCCCTTAACCACTTGCTTCCTGGCTTTATTGATGGAGATGTGTTCATTTAAGGGGGGACGTTTGGGCTTTGGAGGGACCCAACAGCCAGGACTTGTTTCAAAGAGGGCAGCCAGAAAACTAGCTTGAAGACACACACAGTTTCAGACACACTATCAAGCCACCAGACATAGACAAGGTTTCCCTCAGAGAGTGGAGGAATGTAACCTCTGGTACGTGGCTCATTGAGAAACCATGAGGAATCATCTCTGCTTGTCCTTCCCACTTTCCCTCTCTCCATCACTCTCCCTCTCTTTCTCCCTCCAGTCCATCTCCCTTTATAGAGGCTCCATCTCATTCATTGGCTTCTGATTAGAGAGAGCGAGAGAGAGAGAGAGAGAGAGAGAGAGACAGAGAGCGAGAGAGAGAAAGAGAGAGAGAGAGAGAGATTTTCCATATGGCCCCAGGTCCTTAATGAGACTGGACAGTGTTTCGTTGAGAAAAAAACTGAACGTGCTTGGACTGTGGTGTAGTCTTCTGACTAGTGTGTGACTGTGTGTGTGTGTGTGATATCAGGTGTTCTCACACACATCTGGATGGAGCTCTTCCAGACTGATTGCTGGCACCTAGCTAGCTCGCGGGGGCGGTAAAAGAGAACCAGGCTTGTCTTTGTATTCTTGTGGCACCCAGACAAGGCCTGGGGATCTGGAAACACAGACACCCCAGCGTCAGTGCACCAAGATCGGGTGTCCCACCACAAAACTTCTCCCTGGCCTTCAACCACAGCCCGCGGAGTGAGACGTAGACATTCCTTTCACATTCACAGACACTGTCAAATTGATGAGAACATGCCGAGGACCAACTCCTCAGACAAGTAGGTCCGCAGACTCGAAAACCGGCTTTCATAAATCTGCTTCTCCCCATTGTAAAACTTGGTGAATCCATTGAGCAGAGCCCCGAGGTCACTGTTACAGTGTTACAGTGTGGTAGTGGTGCAGCAGTGCAGGTAAGGTTGGGCCCTGCTGGTCATGGTGATAGGTTGTATTCATGGTGTGGTTCTCCCCATCCAGGGCCCTTCAGGAACAGCTCTCTGCTCAGGAAGTGGAGTCAGACAGACAGGAGCAGGAAGCTGGCCTACAACTTGCTGACTGAGCCACAGCAGACCACAGGTGAGTGAGCTCACTCCTAATACCACCTGGTTGACCTATACAACCTGAGGAGGGAAAACTCACTCAACAATGTGTCTTCTGCCTCAGACAGAGGGGTTTCCTTCCTTTGATGTACTGAAACTCCCAGGCTTTACACATCCATGGCAAGTGCAGAAAATACATTTTTACAGTTTTATTACATACTAGTAACATTTATACATACGACCCATCATATTTAGGGGTCAAGTCCATTTCCAGTCCAAGGCCAATGTTGAGACTCTATGAGCCCCACCCCCCCTTCTCCAATTCATCAACTATACCCTGTTTCTAATGTGTAATCAATGTTCAGTTCCCACTCAGCTCTCACATTCCATTATGCTTACATTCAGTCTCACTCCTTTGAATGAGCAGTCTGGTGGAATGAGACAATGGTGTTAACCTGCCAGGATCATATCAGAGCAAACAATAGCATGGAGTCTACTTTATATTCACGAGTGCAGTTTAATTTAAGCAACTATTCATTAAATCCAGTCCAAATTAATGTGTAAGCCAACACACACATTATCCAGATACAGGAAATTAAAACTAAATACCTAATGTCACCACAGGGTTGAAAACCACTGGCTTTTAAATGAACAGAGAGACTAGAGAGAGGGGTCACTATGTCTGTTGAGAACGTCTACCGACGATAGCACACAGCACGGTGAGCACACATCTTGACAATGTCCACCAATAGATCACTTCACTTTTCTCTTGATGCCCCCCAAGGGGCTCGTTCCAATGATGAAATCTATTATTCAGAGATCCATGGTATGTTGCTAATGCAACACAGCGAGGCTGTTTCTTCACATCTTTGGAAAACCTAAGAGTTGAACATGTGGCAGACAAAAGCTAGACGACATGACACTTTCCCTCCTCATCTGCCTTCTGAGTTGGCTTGGAAAGAGTTTGGTCAACGCAGGCTCCCCTGGGTGTCTCTACTCAGCAGACAATGACAGTAGCAGACTCTTAAACTGTGCAACCTTCGGCCTTGCGAGTGGCGCAGTGGTCTAAGGCACTGTGAAGCAGTGCTAGCTGTGCAACTAGAGATTCTGGGTTCGAGTCCAGGCTCTGTCGCAGCCAGCCGCGACCGGAAGAAACCATGGGGTGGTGCACTATTGGCCCAGCATCATCTGGATTAGGGGAGGGTTTGGCCGGCAGGGATGTCCTTGTCCCTTCTCGCACTAACGAATCCTGTGGAGGACGCACGGCTCTCGATCTTCGCCTCTCCGAGTCTGTACGGGAGTTGCAGCGATGAGACAAGACAGTCTACTAATTGTATACCATGAAATTAGGGAGAAAAAGGAGTAAATATAAACAAACTGTGCAACCTTACCCCCCAGTTGTGATCCCCAGGGGCAGTGCATGCTTTACACAGTCGCAAGGTGTACAATGTTTCCTCCGATTGGTGCGGCTGGCTTCTGGGTTAAGTGGGCATTGTGTTAAGAAGCAGTGCGGCTTGGTTGGCTTGTGTTTCGGAGGACGCACGGCTCTCGATCTTCGCCTCTCCGAGTCTGTACGGGAGTTGCAGCGATGAGACAAGACAGTAACTACTAATTGTATACCATGAAATTAGGGAGAAAAAGGAGTAAATATAAACAAACTGTGCAAACTGTGCAACCTTACAGTTGTGATCCCTATCTCCTTGTCTATGTCTCCCTTCACCCAATCTGCATGTATGGCAGGCATGACTGAATGGACGTCCTGGTTCAACATCGACCATCCAGGGGGGAATGGAGACTACGAGCGGTTAGAGGCCATCCAGTTCTACTACAGGGAGAGGGTGTGTGCCCGGCCGGTGGCCATGGAGGCCCGCACCACGGACTGGGTGGCAGCAGCAGAGACCGGGGAGGTGACTCACTCCAGCCTGGAGAAGGGCTTCTGGTGCATCAACAAGGAGCAGCCCTACGGACGCATCTGCTCCAACTACTACGTCCGCTTCCAGTGCCCACCAGGTACCCACAGACCACCATGCCCCATTCACATGGGTTATAAAGTAGATGTGCTATAATAGCTTTGTGTTAAGGATTCTGAACCCATACTGTGCTTAGGGGATAATGGCATTTTGTGAGGGGATTAGCCAACTATCCATGTCACCCCTAGTTACTGTGCTGTATACTGAGTCGAAACAGAACCTCAGTGGAGGTAAAGCCACTTAAACCATGTGCTTAGGAGATAATGGCATTTTGTGAGGGGATTAGCCAACTATCCATGTCACCCCTAGTTACTGTGCTGTATACTGAGTCGAAACAGAACCTCAGTGGAGGTAAAGCCACTTAAGCCATGCATCTGCTGCACTGCATTGGCCACTAATGGTCTGTTTTTTTCTTTTTTCACCCTTTTTTTTATTTTTTTCACAAAAAATTCACTGTATCACAAATCCAGTGGGTCAGAAGTTTACATACACTAAGTTGACTGTGCCTTTAAACAGCTTGGAAAATTCCAGAAATTATGTCATGGCTTTAGAAGCTTCTGATAGGCTAATTTACATAATTTGAGTCAATTGGAGGTGTACCTGTGGATATATATAATTCACCCAACTTATTGTGGGAAGCTTATGGAAGGTTACCTGAAATGTTTGACCCAGGTTCAACAATTTAAAGGCAATGCTACCAAATACTAATTGAGTGTATGTAAACTTCTGACCCACTGGGAATGTGATGAAAGAAATAAAAGCTGCAATAAATAATTCTCTCTACTATTATTCTGACATTTCACATTCTTAAAATAAAGTGGGGATCCTAACTGACCTAAGACAGGGAATTTTTACTAGGATTAAATGATAGGGATTGTGAAAAACTGAGTTTAAATGTATTTGGCTAAGGTGTATGTAAACTTGCGACTTCAACTGTACATACTATCTATATACATATAGATATACATACTTTCTTTTAGAATATATCTTTATTATTTCCTGCAAACCCTACCAACTTTCCCCCAATTGGAGTAAACTAATAAATAATAACACTTAGGCTTCTACCTTCAGTTTATACATATTATATACATTTTACAGACACAATCTATTTTACAATAGTTATATTTTCTTTGTTTTTATGTCCTTCCTCCATTTCTGATGTCCGTCCAGTTTCTATTTGTAACTGTGCTATTTCACAGAATTTCTGAACCTATATTCCTTTTAGAGACCCCGTATGTTTTACATTGGTTATCTTGTTATTAGTCCCTCCCTTCAGCTCCATACAACCCCTCCCATCTATCTCTCAACATCATCCATTTGGGATTTCTATTTGCCATATATTTTCCAACTGTGCTGTGATGTTTCACAAAAGTACTGAACCTTTCTATTCTCATAGCTTCTACAGATAGAGAATTAAAGATACATTTTTGTTGCTAAAATAATAATAATATTATTATTTGATTGACCATGGCTTTTCAAATCACCCAGTATTGCTATCTGCAGCGTTAGTTCTAGGCAAATGTTGCAATTATTTAGCCATTCCTGGACCTGTGACCATAAACGAGCTACGTATGGACAGTACCAAAATAAATGATCTAATGACTCTGCCTCCTCACAGCAGAGCTGGGAAGATTGTATCCCCCATATACTGTATATAACATTCTATTGGTTGCAAGAATTTTGTACAGTCATTTAAATTGATAAATTCAAAGTTTTGAATCCGACGTTGCTTTGCGTGTCAATTCATAGACCATGTGCCATGGAATGGGTACTTCGAAATTCTCTTCCCAACTATTTTGCAATTTATATGGCACAGCTGTCAAGTTTTTCATCCTTAAATGAAATTGGTATATGTTTTTATTTATCACACTTTTCTTTAACCATTTATGTTCTTTAATACAGGGCCGACAGACAAATTCCTTACCTTTTTCCCCTTCTACTTGCCTCTTCCATTTTTGTGGTAATGCTGCAATTAGTTGGTTGTAATTTTGGGTAGAGCAGACATTTTCATATGTCTGTGTTAGCTGCATGTCCTATTTATGATATCATTCACTAAAATTATACATTTTTTTAAACATTTCATCGAAAAATACATTTTGTTTTATCAATTAGTATATTTGAGTTTAACCACAGTATTTGTTGTATTATTTGTTCTGTCTTTTCAGGTGGATTATTCTGAAATTGCAACCAACTTTCTAAGGCTTTAAAATAAAAATATTATATTTTGGAGATTATTTCCTTTTCAAACACCCAAAAGTGAGCAGTTGTAATCTGAATAAAGGGAAAAAGGCCATTCTTGAACATGGGGTCAGACATTCCTACCAATTTACTAGAGAACCAGTTTGGATTTAAGTAAAGCTTTTGTATGACTGATGCCTTTAGTGAGAGGTCTAATGCTTTAATATTTAATCATTTCTGCCCACCAAATTCATATTCATTATATAAATAGGCCCTTTAAATTTTGTCTGGCTTGCCATTCCAAATAAAATTGAATATTTTTTGTCCATATAATTTAAAAAGCAGGTCACTGGGTGTAGGCAAGACCATAAGCAAATAGTTAAACTGTGATATGGCTAAAGAGTTAATCAGGGTGATTTTTCCACAAATAGACAGGTATTTTCCTTTCCATGGTAGCAAGATCTTATCTATTTTTGCTAACTGTCTATAAAAATGTATTGAAATGTGATCATTTCTTTCTTTTGGGATTTGTATACCGAGTCTGTCCACATCCCCCCCCCACTAATGATCTGTTCGTCTTTTTTCAACTGTGAAAGTCCTGGACTTATTTTTTCAAACTACAAACTACGTTACTTACATAAAGATGCCGTATCTTAATTTGAGACAGTTTGCTACAGCTAGAAAATAATCATGCAGCAACAAAAAAGGTGAATTATGATTATAATTAATGGACATTTTTTGTTAGGGCAATTCATATCAAGTGACATTTTAAAGTGGAAATGACAAACTTTAGAAGCCTTTTTAAACCTTGAGTACACTACAAGTTTGCATTTCCAAAAGAGTGATCAAATTAAGATCCTACATCCGTAATTCTCAGTCCAGGACTGGAATTTTAGGTCTGTGACCATTCTACCAATTCTATTTCTATGTGGATTCCATACTCACCCTTGTCACAATGTCTTGTCTTGTGTGTCCAGTTCAGGCCTACTGGATGGACTGGTCTGCCTGGGGCCCCTGCTCTGCTACAGCCTGTAATGACGTGGGCATTCAGGTCCGTCAGAGGAAGTGTATGAGCATCCAGCCCATGCCCTTGCTACTGGTTCCGCCATGCCAGGGGCCCCAGACAGAGAGGATGGAGTGTGCCACCCTGCCATGTGAAGGTATCCTCACAACACAACCTACACATAGACCTACAGTGTACATACCATGCCAATATTTAACATCAAGCCAATCATAATAATTATAATTTTTACATAATTCATTCACTACCAAGAGACTGATCAGCTGATCAGGGTCATTATTGACATGAAGACAATCACAACAGATCTGAGATGGAGCTGCAGTATGCGGCTGTTAATAAATACAGTGACTACGGCCACAGTAGAGCCAATGCTGAACCACTTAGAAAAAAGGGTCCATAGGAGAACCATTTTTGGTTCCAAGTAGAACCCTTGTGGGTTCAATGTAGAACCCTCTGTGTAAAGGCTTCTACATGGAACCAAAAGGATTCTACCTGGAACCAAAAATAGTTATTCAAAGGGTTCTCCTATGGGGACAGCTGAATAACCCTATTAGGTTCTAGATATCACCTTTTTCCTAAGAATGTACATTAATACATCTTCTCCACATGCCACAGTTTTGCTAACTTCTCCCTAACATGGGCTTCTAACAATTATATGTCACCATCGTCAACACACCTTCGATGTTCATAAAGCTCCAGGGGCTTTGATCAGGAGGAGTCTGTCACTGTGCACTTCCCTCTCTAACAGTCATCAGCAGCACTGTCTCCCAGAAAGAGGAGGAAACTACCTAATATGTAACAATTCTGTTACGGCACACTTTCATCAGGTGACCAGTAGCCTGGCAAAAGTCCTGTGATAATATTTTGTTACAATGCATCTTTCTCATCTCTCTCATTTTTTTCACCTTTCCTTGAAGCTACAGTTACATTATATGGATCATTCATGTTTATGTCCCATGTCTCTGTGGTTTGACTAGCCAAGTGGACTCAGTGGGGTACGTGGGGAGCATGCTCAGTGACCTGCGGCAAGGGTCGCAGGATCAGAAGGAGGACCTGTGTGAGAACCTCTATAACAGTGCAGTGTGTTGGACGAGCAGCTGAAATCCAGAAATGTGGGAAATATCCATGCCCGAGTAAGTCGTAAATCTAAAGAAACATACACGATATGGCTGTAAAATCTGAATAATCATTCTAATCATGTGTAAAAGTATGCTGAATGTATTGTGTGTGGGTGTTATTGTGTATGTCTGTGTGTGTGTATCTGCAGCCAAATGTAAGCGTGAGTGTCCCGATGGCCGTCCCAGTGAGGACTGTAGCCGCTGTGTGTGTGTGGGCCACATGCTCCAAGGAGAGGTACTCAGTATGACCGGTGTCCCCGTGATGGGGGCCAGGATAGCGCTGGCCAGCCGACCCAAGATCATCCGTACCCGCACTGACGCCAAAGGCCTCTTCAGGCTCCCAGGGGTCTGCTCCAGTTCCCCCAGCCAGCTCTACATCAGGAAGGAGAAGTTTGCCCCGGCGACTGCATCCACCTCCAGCAACAGCAGTGGGTCATCCTGGGTACGGGCAGTCCTAAAGTACGCAGGTGAGGTATACTAAGTTAGTAATATCAACAAATAGCCCAATGATGAAGTATGTTCTCTATGTACTTAGTACTGCTTTGAGCCAGTCAGTCTGTCATTATAACCATCAATCTACTGTAGCCAGACTAGGGTAAGGACATTTAAAACTACAATATGGACCACTGGAGGAAAGTCTGAAGTAGTTGAGTCCTTTACATACACATATACTGTACTTGGAAACTAAATACAAAATAAATGCAGTCACAGGGGCAGTATTTCACCATAATCCCACACCAATCATTGTTCATAAGTACGGAGACCAAGAAGACTTTAAACTGTAGGCCTGATTACGTTTTATTTCGATCAGGATACCTTTGTGGTACCGTTCACAACAGTCCCAGAGACAGATTTTTAAGGATTTGTTTCCTACTGCTTTGCAGAGAAGCCATACATTGTAAAGCACCCAGAGGACAAAGTGCGCTATGAGGGACAGCGTGTGATGTTATGCTGCAAGGCAGCAGGGGAGCCCATGCCAGACAAATACTACTGGTATGATCATGCATTCCTTTGTTAATTTGCCAGAAAAAAATCTTACAAATGTTTTTGGGAAGCATGACTAGATAACACATTATATTAAACAACTTACAAAAATTACATTTTCAGTATAGGTTTTTAATGGTATGTTCTTCTCTCCAGGTATCACAATAGGACCCTATTGGACCGGAACGTGTTCAAATATGAAGAGGATCTGGTGCTGAGAGACCTGAAGCCTGAGCAGACAGGACATTACTACTGTAAAGCCAGCAGCCAGACAGGAAGCATCAAGTCCTCACAGGCATTCCTCAGCGTTATCGGTACGTAGAGACCCTATCCATCAAATCCTGTACTGTACCTGTAGGAATGGACAGTATGAAAAGACACTGCAGCAAACCGAATGTCCGTGAGGAAAAAACCCTGCAGAAAATCTACTGTATCTGTAACATCGAAAAAATACACCCAAGTAAAATAAGATCGTAAAATATCAAGGCCTCCAGAATCTGGCAGTAAGGTTTTAATATGTTTACATTGGTATAAAGCATCCTTTTCTAAACAGAGATTATTTACATTATTTATAATAGACTGTAAAAACCAAAATCCCACTTCTCCAGAGCTCCCCTTATTGAAGTGAAATCCAAGATTGTCAATAAATCCTGTTAGTCAAACAAGTATGAGTTTCCGCATCCGTGCAGGGTAGATACACATTGTGCGTATTCCCCAGTTGCTTGTTAGCCACGATATAGATTGACAAAAAGGGGCTGCGGGGGAGTGTGCTAAAGCATTCAGCTACGGGCTTCTACAGGAGGATATGTTCTGGCTCTGAGTCACTGCAGCCTGAGAGATTTGCCCCTGTGAATAGAACAACAACACCTGGAACACCAAGGCTCTGAGTGAAGAATGATTAACCTGCTTTATTCTACCAGCCCATTGTGGTTCCCATCACTAGGGAACATTAGGCTACACTCCAGTTATTTAATAAAACATTCCGTCCATATTTAAAGACAGGACTACCGTTTTCCTTTTGTTTCTTTTAGTTAATTCATGAGTTTTTTTTTTAATGCAGAGGGGCCAGGAAATGACACATTGGGTAACACAGTTGAAGTCGCAAGTTTACATACACCTTAGCTAAATATATTTAAACTCAGTTTCACAATTCCTGACATTTAATCCTAGTAAAAATTCCCTGTCTTAGGTCAGTTAGGATCACCATTTTATTTTAAGAATGTGACATGTCGGAATAATAGTAGGGAGAATGATTTATTTCAGCTTTAATTTCTTTCATCACATTCCCAGTGGGTCAGAAGTTTACATACACTCAATTAGTATTTGGTAGCATTGCCTTTAAATTGTTGAACCTGGGTCAAACTTGTTGGCCTTCCACAAGCTTTCACAATATGTTGGGTGAATTTTGGCCCATTCTTCCTCACAGAGCTGGTGTAACTGAGTCAGGTTTGTAAGCCTCCTTGCTTGCTTTTTCAGTTCTGCTCACACATTTCTATAGGATTGAGGTCAGGGCTTTGTGATGGCCACTCCAATACCTTGACTTAGTTGTCCTTAAGCCATTTTGCCACAACTTTGGAAGTATGCTTGGGGTCATTGTCCATTTGGAAGGCCCATTTGCAATCAAGCTTTAACTTCCTGACTGATGTCTTGAGATGTTGCTTCAATATATCCACATACTTTTCCTACCTCATTACGCCATCTATTTTGTGAAGTGCACCAGTCCCTCCTGCAGCAAAGATTCCTCACAACATGATGATGCCACCCCCATGCTTCCCTTTTTCCTCCAAACATAACGATGGTCATTATGGCCAAACAGTTCTATTTTTGTTTCATCAGACCAGAGGACATTTCCCCAAAAAGTACGATCCCAATGTGCAGTTGCAAACCGTAGACTGGCTTTTTAATGGTGGTTTTGGAGCAGTGGCTTCCTTCCTTTCTGAGCAGCCTTTCAGGTTATATCGATATCGATACAGGACTTGTTTTACAGTGGATATATATATAGTAGGTATATATACTTTGTATCTGTTTCCTCCAGCATCTTCACAATGTCCTTTTGCTGTTGTTCTGGGATTGATTTGCACTTTCGCACCAAAGTACGTTCATCTCTAGGAGACAGAACGCGTCTCCTTCCTGGGTGGTATGATGGCTGCGTGGTCCCATGGTGTTAATACTTGTGTATCTATTGTTTGTACAGATGAACATGGTACCTTCAGGCATTTGGAAATTGCTCCCAAGGATGAACCAGATTTGTGGAGGTCTACAATTTTTTTTATCAGGTCTTGGCTGATTTCATGTGATTTTCCTATGATGTCAAGCAAAGAGGCACTGAGTTTGAAGGTAGGCCTTGAAATAAATCCACAGGTACACCTCCAATTGACTCAAAGTATGTCAATTAGCCTAACAGAAGCTTCTAAAGCCATGTCATTATTTTCTGGAATTTTCCAAGTTGTTTAATTAAAGGCACAGTCAACTCAGTGTATGTACTTTTCTGACCCACTGGTATTGTGATACATTGAAATATAAGTGAAATAATCTGTCTGTAAACAATTGTTGGAAGAATTACTTGTGTCATGCACAAAGTAGATTTCCTAACCGACTTGCCAAAACTATAGTTTGCTAACAAGAAATTTGTGGAGTGGTTGAAAAACAAGTTTTAATAACTCCAAACTAAGTGTATGTAAACTTCTGACTTCAACTGTATATATCAGGCTAGGCGTCCCGCTAGCGGGACAACTTCCGGTGGAGCTAGAGGGTGCGCAATTCAAATAAATAGTCACAAAAATTATGGATAAAACTTCTTGATGCACCCATCCCGGTAGCGGGATAATTTTTGTCAACATCCGCTGAATTGTAGAGCGCCAAATTCAAATTAAATTACTAAAAATATTGAATTTTCATGAAATCACAAGTGCAATATAGCAAAACACAGCTTAGCTTGTT
Source organism: Oncorhynchus mykiss (assembly GCF_057628025.1). Taxonomy (NCBI): domain Eukaryota; kingdom Metazoa; phylum Chordata; class Actinopteri; order Salmoniformes; family Salmonidae; genus Oncorhynchus; species Oncorhynchus mykiss. Next base: position 22,556,249 of record NC_143022.1, read on the forward strand.
GTTAGTCCACCTGGCATGTCAGATCTCAATAAAACTTTCTGCGAAAGCATACCAAGCGTTTATGGAAGGACATCTCTCTCAGTAGACAAAATATTACAAACAGCTAACAGCCAAGTAGATTGGTCACGAAAGTCAGAAAAGCAAAATATTAAATCGCTTACCTTTGATGATCTTCGGATGTTTGCCCTCACGAGACTCCCAGTTACACAATAAATGTTCCTTTTGTTCCATAAAGATTATTTTTATATCCAAAATACCTCCATTTGGTTGGCGCGTTATGTTCAGAAATCCATAGGCTCGAGCGGTCACGACATTGCAGACGAAAATTCCAAATAGTATCCGTAATGTTCATAGAAACATGTCAAACGTTTTTTATAATCAATCCTCAGGTTGTTTTTACAATATATAATCGATAATATATCAACAGGGACTGTAGCTCATTTTTCAAAATAAAAGCCTGAAACTATATCTAAAGACTGTTCACACCATGGGGAAGCCATAGGAAAAGGAATCTGGTTGATATCCCTTTAAATGGAGCGAAGGCAGGCTATGGAACATGGAGCTTTCAAAATAGAAGCCCATTCCGGTTGGATTTTCCTCAGGTTTTCGCCTGCAATATCAGTTCTGTTATACTCACAGACAATATTTTGACAGTTTTGGAAACTTTAGAATGTTTTCTATCCTAATCTGACAAGTATATGCATATTCTAGATTCTGGGCCTGAGAAATAGGCAGTTTAATTTGGGTACGTTTTTCATACTAACATCAAAATACTGCCCTCTACACTCAACAGGTTAAACATGTAGGTACATACAAGTGTTTTATATCAGTTGAAAGCTTAAATTATTGTTAATCTAACTGCACTGTCCGATTTACAGTAACCATTACAATGAAAGCATGCCTTGCGATTGTTTGAGGACGCTTCCCCACATCAAAATATTTTTCCACCAGCACAGGTTTCATAAATTTACAAATAGTGATTAAATATTCACTTACTTTTTGAAAATCTTCCTCTGATTTGTCATACAAAGGATCCCAGCTATAACATGTAGTGTCATTTTGTTAGATAAAATCCTTCTTTATATCCCAAAAAGTCTGTTTATTTGGCGCCATCGATTTGAGTAATCCACTCGTTCAACATGCAGAGAAAGGAATCCAAAAACTTTGTTAAAACAAGTCAAAATATGTTTCTATTGACTCAGATACCCTAACATGTCATCAAACTACAATATTTCATACCGAAAGAAGTATGTTCAATAGGAAACCAATATTAGCAGGTGCATCTTGTCTTCCTTGCGTGCCCAAACACGAATTTCCAATAGTTTGTCCCAGTACTAAAACAAATTATTCTCACTCATTTTGGGGGGGGGGTTTCTCCAAACATATCTATTGTGTTAAATTCTCCTACATTATTATGACATTTCTACGAACTTCAAAGTGTTTTCTTTCCAATGGCACCAAGTATTTGCACATCCTGGCTTCAGGGCCTGAGCAACAGGCAGTTTACTTTGGGCACGTCAGTCAGGGGGATATTGAGAAAAAAGGACCCTCGCCTGAAGAAATTCAGGCTGTTCCATCTGTCTGCAACAATCTTTTTCTTTAGAGGATAGGGAGTCTAACAGGAACACTGGAGCATAAACTCAGCCATGATATCATGAACATGATTCCTTTTGCCAACATTTGGCCAACATTTGGGGGAACAATAATCCTTTTTTTCCATTCCCATCTGAATGCTTTGTGAACAAATGTCCTCTCCAAGTTCACATCTAATTACCCTATTATGAATGTTTTGTAGTGCAACTTGGCTAATCATGGATGTCTCTGAGCCATGTGGAAAGAAACAAGGTGTGTGTGTGTGTGTGTGTGTGTGTGTGTGTGTGTGTGTGTGTGTGTGTGTGTGTGTGTGTGTGTGTGTGTGTGTGTGTGTGTGTGTGTGTGTGTGTGTGTGTGTGTGTGTGTGCGTGTGTGTGTGTAAGTGAACACATGTAAGAAATATAGTACTCTTTTTCCACCAATAATTACAAGCAAATGCATACTAATACTAATTACACACATTTAAACTAATGCTACTAATGACAATGAAATTCTAGGTAATAAACATACATTTGGTTGGTTAATAGGAAGTGTGACAGAGTGCGCCATTCGCATCTGTAATTTTTCATTTGAATGAGTATATAAAACATGAAGAACACATGCTCTTTCGATGACATAGACTGACCAGGTAAATCCAGGTGAAAGCTATGATCGCTTATTGATGTCACTTGTTACATCCACTCCAATCAGTGTAATTGAAGGGGAGGAGACCGGTTAAAGAAGGATTTCTACGCCTTGAGACAATTGAGACATGGATTGTGTATGTGTGCCATTCAGAGGGTGACTGGTCAAGACAAAAAATGTAAGTGCCTTTGAACAGGGTATGTTAGTAGATGCCAGATGTGTATCAAGAATGGTCCACCACACAAAGGACATCCAGCCATCTTGACACAACTGTGGGAGGCATTGGAGTCAACATGGGCCAGCATCCCTGTGGAACGCCTTCGACACCTTGTGGAGTCCATCAAATTGAGGCTGTTCTGAGGGCAAAGGAGCGGTGGTAGTGGTGGTAGTGGTGGTGGTGGTGGGGGGGGGGGACAAACACAGTCTGCTTAAACTAATAACACCCAAACAATTATACGTTTTCATGTCTTTATTGAACACACTGTGTAAACATTCACAGTGCAGAGTGGAAAAGTGTGTGAACCCTTGGATTTAATAACTGGTTGACTGTCCTTTGGCAGCAATAACCTCAACCAAACGTTTTCTGTAGTTGCGGATCAGACCTGCACAACAGTCAGGAGGAATTGTGGACCATTCCTCTTTACAAAACTGTTTCAGTTAAGAAATATTCTTGGGATGTCTGGTGTGAACTGCTCTCTTGAGGTCATGTCACAGCATCTCAATCGGGCTGAGGTAAAGACACTGACTGGGCCACTCCAGAAGGTGTATTTTCTTCTCTTGAAGCCATTCTGTTGTTGATTTACTTCTGTGTTTTTAGGTCATTGTCCTGTTGCATCACGCAACTTCTGTTGAGCTTCAATTGGCGCATAGATAGCCTAACATTCAAGCAAAATGTCTTGATGAACTTGGAAATTCATTTTTACGTTGGTGATACCAAGCTGTCCAGGCCCTGAGGCAGCAAAGCAGCCCCAAACATGATGCTCCCTCCACCGCACTTTACAGTTGGGATGAGGTTTTGATGTTCGTGTGCTGTGCTGTGCCTTTTTTCATCCACACATGGTGTTGTGTGTTCCTTCCAAACAACTCAACTGCAGTTTCATCTGTCCACAGAATATTTTGCCAGTAGCGCTGGGGAACATCCAGATGCTCTTTTGTAAACTTCAGACGTGCAGACGTGTTTTTTTTGAACAGCAGTGCCTTCTTCCGTGGTATCGTAGACTCGTCAACAGAGATGTTAGCATGTTCCAGAGATTTCTGTAAGTCTTTCGTTGACACTCTAGGATTCTTCTTAACCTCATTGAGCATTCTGCGCTTTGCTCTTGCTGTCATCTTTGCAGGACGGCAACTCCTAGGGAGAGTAGCAACAGTGCTGAACTTTCTCAATTTATAGACATTTTGTCTTACCATGGACTGATGAACATCAAGGCTTTTGGAGATACTTTTGTAACCCTTTCCAGCTTTATGCTGGAAAGTCAACAATTTTTTATCTTAGGTCTTCTGCGATCTCTTTTGTTTGCAGCATGGTTCACATCAGGCAATGCTTCTTGTGAATAGCAAACAAAAGTTTTTTTATAGGGCAAGGCAGCTCTAACCAACATCTCCAATCTCGTCTCATTGATTGGACTCAAGGTTAGCTCACTACAATTCACTTTTGGAGAATGCATTAGCCTAGGAATTCACATACTTTCCCCAACCGACACTGTGAATGTTTAAATTATGTATTCAATATAGACAAGAAAAATACAATAATTTGTGTGTTATTAGTTAAGCACACTATATTTGTCTATTGTTGTGACTTAGATGAAGATCAGATCAAATATGATGATCAATTTATGCAGAAATACAGGTAATTCCAAAGGGTTCACATACTTTTTCTTGCCAATGTGTGTGCATTATATGCATTATGCATATGTGTGTTTACATCCATAAAACACGTGTAATCGCATTGCTAACTCTATGCACTGTGTATTCCACAGCTAAAGGCATTCCGGCATGCAACCCCACACCTAAGAACCACCTCATTAGGCTGCCCATGGACTGTGTTCAGCCTGGGACTGACTCTAAGCTCTACGACGCTGGCCGCTGCACCCACAACAAGTGTGTAGGCTCCCTGGACTTCGACCTGCGCTGCAGGGATGGAGGTGGCTACTGCTGCGGGGTCCAGAAGATGGAGAGCCGGGTGATCAACTGTGGGAGCTACAGCCTACCCATCAAAGCTGTGACTGAGTGTGGCTGCCTGAAGTGTGTGGTGCCCAAGGTGCTTGTGCGTGGCAGGGTAGTCACAGTTGACAACAATGAACCACTGCGTTTCGGGCACATGTACGTTGGCAAGGAGAGAGTGGGCACCACAGGGTACAAAGGAGGTTTCACGCTCAATATAACCCCAGACACAGAGAGGCTAGTGGTCAACTTTGTGGATCCCACAGAAAAATTCATTGACACTCCTAAGGTGTTTATCTTTGACAAGAGAGGGGGCTCTGTTTATCATGACGTGAAGGTGATGAGAAAGCAGGAACCTATTGATATCAATGCTGGAGAGACAAATACCATTGACTTAGGAGAAATCAAAGGAGAGGACCCCATTGGACAGATTGTCATACCTCCAAATTCTTTCCACAAAAAAAATGGGGAGGTGTACGAAGGTACGGTGAAAGCCAGTGTCACCTTCATTGACCCCAGGAACATCACAACAGCTGCTGCAGCGCCTGGTGATCTCAACTTTGTGGACGATGAGGGTGACATGCTTCCACTGAGGACATATGGGATGTTTTCCGTTGACTTCAGAGATGATACGAACCAGGAAGTCCTAGGGGCTGGAGCGGTCCAAGTACTCCTAGACACGCAGCACGTCAAAATGCAAGAACATATTCCCAAAATGAAACTGTGGTCCCTCAACCCAGACACAGGTGTCTGGGAGGAGGAGAGTGACTTTCACTACACTCAGACCACATCTGGTGGTAATGGACGGCGCAAGCGAGAGGAGCGCACTTTCCTCATAGGTAATATGGAAATCAGGGAGCGTCGACTTTTCAACCTGGATGTGCCTGAGAACCGCCGCTGCTACGTCAAAGTGAGGACATACATGAGTGACAAATTCCTGGCCACTGAGCAGTTGGAAGGTGTGGTCATCAGCCTGATAAACTTGGAGCCCAAGCCTGGCTTTTCCTCTAACCCCAGAGCATGGGGTCGCTTTGACAGTGTGATAACTGGACACAACGGAGCCTGCCTGCCAGCCTTCTGTGATGCTCAGGTGCCTGATGCTTACACAGCTTACGTCACAGGCATTATGGGTGGTGAAGAACTGGAAGCAGCTCCCTCAACCCCCAAGATGAACCCAAACATCATTGGAGTGTCTCAGCCATATTTAGACAAGATAGACTACCAGCGTTCAGACCACAATGATCCAGCTCTTAAGAAAACAGCCTTCAGAATCAACTTGGCAAAACCCAACCCCAATAATTTGGAAGAGACCAACGGGCCAATATACCCCTACCAGAGTTTAATATCCTGTGAAAATGCAGAAGTCAATGCCAACCATTTCCGATTCTTCAGAGTGGAAAAGGACAAATATGAATATAACGTTGTGCCCTTTCAAGAGAACGACTTAACATCGTGGACAGGTGACTACCTCTCTTGGTGGCCCAACCCTCAAGAGTTCAGGGCTTGCTTCATCAAGGTCAAGATCCAGGGACAAAGGGAGGTTATGATAAGGTCACAGAACCATGGAGGCACCCACCCTGAGACTGCAGGCCAGCTGTACGGCATCAGAGACATCCGCAGTACCCGCGACATGCACGTGGCCAACATCTCAGCAGCTTGCCTCGAGTTCAAGTGCAGTGGTATGCTCTTCGACCAAGCCGCAGTCGATAGGTCCCTCATATCAGTCCTCCCACAGGGCAACTGTCGGAGAGTGGGCATCAACAGCCTCTTAAAGGAGTATCTGACCAAGCACCCCCCTACCTCACCGAACAACGAGTCCCATGCCTTCAACATGCTGGCCCCAGTCGACCCCTTGGGGCACAACTATGGCATCTACACAGTCACGGACCAGAACCCAAGGGTGGCAAAAGAGATCGCCATTGGACGTTGTTTTGACGGTACCTCTGACGGCTTCTCCAGAGAGATGAAGTCAGACACTGGGGTTGCTCTGACCTTCAGCTGCCCAGAAAGGACTTTAACCAGGGAGAGTCTCTTTCAACGCCTCCAGACAAACCCCAGCCAGACCCTGTCTCAGATGGCAAGGGACATGAGGGAGGCGCAGGGGCTGCAGGTCCAAGGAAGGTCCTCCCGGGTAGTGACCTACCCCTCTGAATCCACGAGCCGCAGATCCAGCTCCTCTAGCAGGAGGAGATCTATGATGCGGACACAGAACCGGCAGTAGATCTGCTGTTAATAAGTGAGTTACAAGTTTTCGTTGTGCCACAGTGTAAACAAAAGTAGTATTTTTAGTGTGCGTAAAGTTTTCCACTTTCTGTACTTGAATCCTAATAACTTTAATTTATTCCTAGGTCTTTTGGTTAGAAATGAAGATGACGTACTCTCACAAACAAAAGAAGAAAATGTCAAGTTGTGTCAGCCTGGTGATGTTGGATGTGAACTTTCTCTGAACACAGTACGGTAATCTATTGAAGCAGTAACTTCTCCAGCAAAACCACACAGGAGGGAGAAATTAAGACTTTTTTTTCTCTGAAACTTACTGGAAGGGTTTGGCAATACATATCAGTATTCATTGTATTCCTTGAGAAGAAATACATTTCTTTAGCTTTCATCAGTCCAGTAAAGCAAAGGATATTTATTTAATTGGCATTAATAGGATTTTAAGAAGGAAACCAATTTCCGAGGAATATTTGGATTTATCGCGTTCCACATTAAACATCGTTAACCAACCGTCTTTTCTGATATCTCTGATCGCTTGAGTTATAACCAACTGCAACTATAAACGCCAGTCAAAATGCTAAACACTTCATAATCGACAACACTTTCCATTGCACTCATGAGTCCCTCAAGATCAAAGGAACATGAGGTCCTAGTGATCTAGTTTGTTTGTAACAGACAGTGGGCCCCTTTTCTAGAAACCGGGAAGTCTTTGCTGCCAAAAAGAGGCATTATTTAAGAAGATGCAATGGGGTGCAAGGAGTTATCGAGTTTGTGGAACAGAGGACGCTTCTTAGTGTGCTTGTTTCTAGCGCTTTTCTCTCCAAATAAGCATGTCACATTGCCAACTGAGATCCAGACCTTTTCTCTAACCTGAATCCAACATGTACCGGGCCCCAGCCAACACAAGCATCCCTTATCAAAATGCATCTCAACAGTTGACTGAACAGAGCCTGCGGTAGGGGACCTGAGAGAGAGAGGATATTGTGGGGGATGGCACAAAGTCCCCAAGTACTCATCCAACACACCTCTCTGTCTGTTCTTCAACATCCCCCCCAACATTACTGTCAGGAATGTAAAAAACTAAAACAAATCAACATCAGAGAAGAAACCCTATTTATACATTGCAGATAATTAGCTAGGCTAGTTCCAAGACTAAATTGACTGTATTGTTGTTAAATGTGGGAGTGTCTGTCTTTGTCTCATCAAGTGCAATAGCTATGTTCTATTTTGACCTGAGAGCCCTTGCAAATCATCACGTGACAAGTCAATTATATACTGCAACAGGTACTGCTGGTAAATAGGGTAAATCCTTCAGTAAGTTTGGCTATGGTATACCGAGTGTATTTGTAAGGGAGCTTGTACAGGATTCAATTGCTTTTTGAATTACAGTGTATAACAATCACTTAAAATGTTAGGTAATCATTTTACACTGTCACATATAGTTCTGATATTCCTGCAATCTGCTCCCATTATAATGTTTTCATATCTTGCTGCATGTCGCATTAACTTTTAGCAAGAAGTGTACAATCATATTTTCAGTTTAGAGAACACAGTCCCTTTCCAGAGGGACACATTTATCTCAATGGTACTATTTCCCCATAGCTACTAAACAACAACTTATTATTAATATAGTTAACTTGCAGACAGACTTCTGATTATTACAGGACCGATTCCACAAATTTGTTTCCCAAAGGGAAAATAGGCTCTGGGAGAATTAAGTTTTATTTAAACAGTCCTTCAGAAGAACCAATTATGAACATGCCATCTTTCTACCCATCACTGAGTATGAGTTATAGAGGTTCTCCAGTGCTTGAGCATTAGAGTGGCAAGTGGGAAGACATTCAAAGAGGCCCATTTAATTGGATTCAGTAATTGGAGGAAAGTTCCCCATTGATAGTAGGTCCAAACTTGTTTATCTATGTAGTGGGTGGCTGTGGGTCCCTTCAGACTGCTGGAGAGCTCCTAGAGCTGAACTAATCCAAACCCAAATGAGTGCCTGTAGAACACGGAGGAAGCAAACATGGCTGGCTCGTAGTTATCAGCCCAGCTGTTAATTAGGAAATACATTACATATACACTTGGGGGTACTTTGAAGAGTTTAACCGAGACTGTCACAAACAACCAAACAAGTTGATTTCCAGACAGCATGTGGATATAATTTAGGCACAAGAGAGGTCTGTGGTCGAGTATGTTCAACATTTAAACGACCATACCTTTAAATTGGCTCAATTTTCGAGGTGTTTTCTTAAATGTCAGTCAGCAAAACCTCAGGGAACTAAGTAAATTGAAACCATTGCAGTTTATTCTACAGTTTATTGTACAAAAAAAGGAGTTTAGATGTTGCACGCAACCTGAAACTAGCAACAGCCCAAAAAATATCTTATAAAATAGATACTCGGGATCAAATAGATTTAACAAGTATATTGTACAGTGCCTCTAGAAAGCGATATGTGGAAATGATCATTTATGGCCCTCTAGTCATTATCAATGACCTCTACCATCATGGGCATGTTAAACCCTCTTAGAATGGACAGTCCAGCAGTTCATTAAAATAAACCAATCAGCTTATTTGGAGCAGATTGTTGCATCCAGGCTATGAGTAAGATGATGGTAATTGGGTCCACGTGTGGAAAAGATAACTCTCATTAACCACAGTAGGGTGTGAGGTGAGAGAGAGGGGCCACAGCAACAACTGTTCAACAACTGGAGGACTTGCAACACCAAAGAGGAGTCACTTCTGGAGTCACTTGTGGGAGAAGGGTGAGATTATCTTGTGATGGATTTGAATAATTACAGAGAGCTGTTGTAGAGAAAAAGGGGGGAAAAGTGGTCTTTGGCCTCGCTGTCCATCACTTATCTGGAGCTGAAGTCGTCACTTCTGGAAGTAGGCTGTTTAAAGTAAACGTGATCTGAGAAGTTGACTGGTAGATGTTTCATGAAGAGGCTTTGAGGGAGGTTGAGAGACAGAGTAAGTCTAATTGCCAATGTTACATAACACTTTGTGTGAGAAAAATAGTAAGGACTATCCGAACAGTCTCTGATCAGTTTCCAGTTTCCTGATTCATTAGCTTTAAGAGGAGAGAGGAATGGAAGAGAGTTTCCTATTCAGATGTAGAAACATGGCGATGTTGTGGAAAAAAAACCTCAAACAGAAAACAGATTGCAAAGATCTCCTTTTAATACAGAAGAAATAGTCAAATGACATGATCCCCTCGATTCCAGACACAGTTTCAGGTTCTAAAAATTCCCAGACAGGTTCGTGCTTCACATTTCACATAATAAGTGATAAATGACAATTTAAAAAAAATTCACCTAGTTTTCGCTACTTCTCCATGGTAGTTCAGCAGTCTCGTATTCCCACTTGTCCTGTAGAATGTTGAGGTACCAGTGCTTGTAGACTGACTGACACTATACAGCCCAGCCTTGGCTTCAGGTTGATTTCTGAGTGTGCCTATGCCACCAGCATGACTGCATGCATCTGTCCTCTCCTGTACAGTCTGGCTGCTCTCAGGGAGACTGTAACTTATTCAGGAATATCCTCTGGCGAAGCGAGCATTGGATCTTTCCATATTGTCTGACCTATTAAGAGAGACTTGTATGGTTGCCACTGTGCTCTGGAAGATGTCTTGGTGACCCATAAACTTATTACATAAATCAATTTCTGAGAATTAATCATTACATGACATGTACTGCATGGCGTTGCCCATTTGTCTTTCTTTTTCATGTGTAAATTGTGTATTGTATGGAATTTACTAAATGTATAAGGAATTGTAAATAAACCTTTGCTGTAAAATTTTCTGGTGATATTATGTCCTGACTTGATACATGTCATATGTGTGTATTCAATGATAGTTCTCGAAATAGTTCAGAAATATGCAAATGTGAGTTTCAAAAACGTAATTGGCAAAAGGGCATATTCCATTGATGTGAGGTATCGTGAGAATGATATTGAACCCCCCCCCCCCCCCCCCCCAAGATTAAGGGATAACTGGGTTTGCATAATTCATAACATCAACGACACAAAACACAACAGTCATAACAAGGAATATCAAATGGCACGAGAAACCACAGAAGTAGCATCTACAGTATCCGGCATCTACAGTTACAAAAAACACCAAATGACAAAAATAGAGCTTCGCATATGAAAGACAAACATTAGTTAATAGCCTACATTGCAAAGTTCTGACATCAACAATGCGTCCCCTAATGGCTAAGGACAACCTGTGAATGTAATCCAATAAAATAAACAACAGATTACTCGGAAACATCTGGATCCACAAAATGTGAATACTACTCTTGGAGCATATACGCGGGACCCAGTAAAAAGTGATTGTTCTACCAAATACACAATACACAATGATCTCAATTGTCAGCGAATATTACCCCTCAGATGATGAATCATTAAACACAAGGCACAGGTCCTGTCCTCACAGCACTCAACGCCAATGGAAATATTATCATAATAAAGTCCCATAAGGAGGCTGTGAGGAGGGAAAACTAGAATGGCAAGCCACACTTTCACTCTGACACTATTTTGGAAAAGTCAGAGTGAGAACATCTATTGGATAGAAGATGTAGTGAATGTTGGTGCCAGTGTAGAAGAAGAAGATGTAGTGAATGTTGTTGTAGAAGAAGAAGATGTAGTGAATGTTGTTGTAGAAGAAGAAGATGTAGTGAATGTTGTTGTAGAAGAAGAAGATGTAGTGAATGTTGTTGTAGAAGAAGAAGATGTAGTGAATGTTGTTGTAGAAGAAGAATATGTAGTGAATGTTGTTGTAGAAGAAGAAGATGTAGTGAATGTTGTTGTAGAAGAAGAAGATGTAGTGAATGTTGTTGTAGAAGAAGAACATGTAGTGAATGTTGTTGCCAGTGTAGAAGAAGAAGAAGATGTATTGAATGTTGTAGAATAAGAAGATGTAGTGAATGTTGTTGTCAGTGTAGAAGAAGAAGATGTAGTGAATGTTGTTGTCAGTGTAGAAGAAGAAGATGTAGTGAATGTTGTTGCCAGTGTAGAATGAGAAGATGTAGTGAATGTTGTTGCCAGTGTAGAAGAAGAAGATGTAGTGAATGTTGTTGTCAGTGTAGAAGAAGAAGATGTATTGAATGTTGTAGAAGAAGAAGATGTAGTGAATGTTGTTGCCAGTGTAGAAGAAGAAGAAGATGTATTGAATGTTGTAGAATGAGAAGATGTAGTGAATGTTGTTGTCAGTGTAGAAGAAGAAGATGTATTGAATGTTGTAGAATAAGAATATGTAGTGAATGTTGTTGCCAGTGTAGAAGAAGAAGAAGATGTATTGAATGTTGTTGCCAGTGTAGAAGAAGAAGATATATTGAATGTTGTAGAATGAGAAGATGTAGTGAATGTTGTTGTAGAAGAAGAAGAAGATGTAGTGAATGTTGTTGTAGAAGAAGAAGATGTAGTGAATGTTGTTGTAGAAGAAGAAGATGTATTGAATGTTGTAGAAGAAGAAGATGTAGTGAATGTTGTTGTCAGTGTAGAAAAAGAAGAAGATGTATTGAATGTTGTAGAATGAGAAGATGTAGTGAATGTTGTTGTAGAAGAAGAAGATGTAGTGAATGTTGTTGTAGAAGAAGAAGATGTAGTGAATGTTGTTGTAGAAGAAGAAGATGTATTGGATGTTGTAGAAGAAGAAGATGTAGTGAATGTTGTTGTCAGTGTAGAAAAAGAAGAAGATGTATTGAATGTTGTAGAATAAGAAGGTGTAGTGAATGTTGTTGTCAGTGTAGAAGAAGAAGAAGATGTATTGAATGTTGTAGAAGAAGAAGATGTAGTGAATGTTGTTGTCAGTGTAGAAGAAGAAGAAGATGTATTGAATGTTGTAGAATAAGAAGATGTAGTGAATGTTGTTGTCAGTGTAGAAGAAGAAGAAGATCTATTGAATGTTGTAGAATAAGAAGATGTAGTGAATGTTGTTGCCAGTGTAAAAAGAAGAAGATATACTGAATGTTGTTGTAGAAGAAGTGTCATGCCCTGATCTGGTTCACCTGTCTTGGTGATGGTCTCCACCCACCCCCAGGTGTCTCCTGTTTTCCCCATTAGTCCCCAGTGTATTTATCCCTGTTTTTCCTGTCTCTCTGTGCCAGTTTGTCTTGTTTTGCCAAGTCAACCAGCATTTCTCCTAGCGCTGATTTTTCCCAGTCTCTGTCTTTTCCTAGCCCTCCTGGTTTTGACCCTTGCCTGTCCTGTCCGAATCGGCCTGCCTGACCACTCTGCCTGTCTTGACCCTTGAGCCTGCCTATCCCCTGGTACTGTTTGGACTCTGACCTGGTTTATGAACTCTCGCCTGTCCCCCGACCTGCCTTTTGCTTACCCCTTTTGTGTAATAAATATCGGAGCTCAACCATCTGCCTCCTGTGTCTGCATTTGGGTCTCGCCTTGTGCCCTTATAGTACGAACTGGCCATGACAGACCCAGCAGACTGAGACCAGCTCCATCACGCTGTCTCCCTACAGGGAGCCACCATTGGGAGGCATGAGGAGCTACTGCTGTACCTTCCAGGGCTGCGTTCCCTGACTGAACGCCACGACCAAGGGTTCAAGACTATAATGGAGCAAATCAGTGAGTTAGCTCATAGGCAGCCGTCCACCTCTGAGACCTCCCAATCACCCAGTAACCTTTCTACTGCTAGTGGATTTGGTCAACCCTTCCTGGCTCCTCGAGAACCCTGCTTACCTCTGGAGCGTTATGCAGGCGATCCCGGTACCTGCCGGGTGATCCTTTCCCAGAACTCCAGCCCTCTTCGTTCCCGTTGGACCGATCAAAGATAGTCTTTAATCATGCTAATGTCCGGAAGGGTGCTCTCCTGAGCAGGAACTGTGTGGGAGCAGCAATCTGCTGTGTGCCATAGCCTGGAGGAATTCATGGCAGAAGTGCCGAATGTTTTTGATTCTCCGGTGCCCGGGAGAGAGGCAGCTCAAACTACTGCATATGAGCTCGCAGCTCTGGAAATACCACGGGACCTCGATTCCCTCATCGCCATTGATGAGCACCTGCGAGAATGCCGGTGTGAGAGGTCGGGTCTTGGGAACACTTGTTCGTCTGCTGATGCTGGCACCCGTCCGAAGGAATTTCTGTCTCTCTGTGCCAGTTTGTCTTGTTTTGCCAAGTCAACCAACGTTTCTCCTAGCTCCTATTTTTCAGTCTGTTTTTTTCTTAGCCTCCTGGATTTGACCCTTCCTGTCCTGACGCCGAATCCGCCTGCCTGACCACTCTGCCTGTTCTGACCACTCTGCCTGTTTGAGCCTGCCTATCCCCTTGTTCTATTTGGAATCGGACCTGGTTTATGAACTCTCGCCTGTCCATGACCTGCCTTTTGCCTCCCCTTTTTGGTGTAATAAATATTGGAGCTCAACCATCTGCCTCCTGTGTCTGCATTTGGGTCTCGTCTTGTGCCCTTATAAGAATATGTAGTAAATGTTGTTGCCAGTGTAGAAGAAGAATATGTTGTAGAAGAGGATACATAACACATTTCTCTTGACTGAATAGCCTATTTCAGGTCCTGAGTCGCTGACGCCAGTTACCAGTCTTTCCTTTGCCATTGCATCAGTAAGGCAAGAACCTGTCTGTGCATCGGTCAAAGGGGAAATGCTGACAAGGCTTTAATAAATACGTATTACAGGACCATAACCAGTAATTACAATACCCTTCATGTGGGTTCTTTTGGATCTCAGCTAGGTACTAAAAATGGCAGACTCCAGTTGAAGTGGGGGTCATATAGCTGGGCTCGTGTTTCTGTTCCCTCTGTGCTACTGCAGGGATCATTTCATTTAAAACCTCAACTCAGCCAAACGAATGGCTTTTTAATGTAGCTGTAACTTAACTGGAGCTATTCATAGCTATTGTCATCTTTTCTTTGAGGGAAGGTTAGCCTGACGTGAACAAAATGCATTGATGAAATGTAGGTGATGGACACGTCCGCAGTTAAATGGTTGAGGTACAATAATGAAAAGCTCTGTACACGGTGACACTAGCTTGGAGGAAAGGAGTTAGGAAGAGGTTAGGGTATATATCAGGACATTGTAGTGGGACTCTGCTTTGGACCTCAGTTACCTCACATCAGTTTCAATATAATACTCTTCCACCTTACAGTAATGCATTTTAAAGGTGTGAAGATCTGACACTTTTCTACTTAAATGTTACATTTTTCCAGCAGTCCTTAATGCCAGTAAGATTTGAATATTGGAAATATAATTAGAAAATAAAATATATATACTGTATATAGAATCCATAGAGGGGAGAATGAAAAAGTACTTACGTTGAACAGTGGATACGTGACAGCTGGAAAAATAGAAAAGAAGCACAACTTGACTCTTAGCTCTTAGCTTCACTCTGGGCAGAACGTGTCAGAACACTCAATACTAGGGATGGGAATTGCCATGGACCTCATGATATGATATTATCACCAGACCTAGGTCCTGATATGTAATGTATTGCAATTCTGTACATGTATTGCGGTTCGATGTTCCAAACATATTGCTCACCATATGTCTGCTGCAGAGGGACAAGGGAGAGCCATAGAAATAAAAGACCTGAAAACATGTTGGCTCCCTATTTAAAAAGGAGAACAAGTTATGAAGGAAAAATACTGGATTTTGGGTGCAGTTACAACAAACTAGCAATATGATACATCATCAAAAATAATATCCCAGTATGTAATGGTATAAAAAAAATTCTACATCACTACTCAATACTGCTGTCACAGTTGCTAGTGTAGCCTCTGCCTATTTTGTTTTTGCACACATTTCACTGACTAAGAATACACATTTCAAAATGTTGAGAAAGTCAACACAAGGACATACCAACACGGAGCTACTGGCGTTTCAAAAGGCAACAGACAAGCAGTCAGACCACCACTTCCAAGTAAACCCCAAACACCTCATCTGACAGCTATGTTAACCTTGGACATAAGATCATTACCCCGTGGGACTATTTGTGTGAGATGTTAACAAAATAATTTGCAGGCAATTCAATCCTTGTTTTTGCTCATGAATGGAATTATAAAGAGAAAGAAATGGCTTATTGTCCAGTAATCCATTGACACGAAGGGAAGTTGATGGAAACAGCTACGTGTATAAGGTCATGCACCCTCTTGGAACAGACACCTGTCAGGTGGATTATCTTGGCAAAGGAGAAATGCTCACTGACAGGGATTTAAACTCATTTTTGCATAACATTTTTGAGAAATAAGCTTTCTGTGCAAATGTAAAATGTCTGGGATCTTTTATTTCAGCTCATGAAACAGGGGACTAACACTTTACATGTTGCATTTATATTTTTGTTTAGTGTAGTTCACATTCACCAATATATCTGGGCACTGAATACAAAACAGCTGCAGGATTAGCTTTCAGGGGTAGAGACACCGCATTGGAAGTACATTTGCACATTTATAGAGTGAGCAAATAGTTCAAAACAATTTTCTCAATGATCAATTCTAGCGCTCATTATTCTCTTTGGATTTCAGACTTTCCATAATTTGATAGAAGCCAGACTGCCTCTGTCAGGTATTTGGCAAGGGTACATACTCAGGTTGACTTTTCCATGCTGTGGACTGTTAACAGTTATTTAACAGAACATGTTTAATTACAGCTACTTTGATTCTACCCTTCATGATAAATTACTTAGTTATTACAATACTATAACTATGATGTCATTAGGTAATGTATAATTTCCTGCTTGCCCCAATTTAAGATAGAATCCATGTTATTGAAATATGATATTAAAAAAGAGCCTGCTGAATGCTTAACTTTGGTGTAGCTTTATGGACTGAATGGAGATATGATTATGATGCTATTGAAACGTTTGGAAGATGTCACTTCATAAAGGCCAAAGTTGTTATATTTTATGTTATATCATAAGCAGGTCTACTCCGGATGACAGTTCATATCAAGTGTCAAGTATGGAGAAAGTCAGTCATAATCAATAAATCGAAAGATCCAAAACCATTAAAAGTTATGTTTCCTGATGGTACTGAGAGACATTTTAACATTTTCTTATGCAAATAACAATTATTTTGTGTGTTTTCCAAAATGTACTTATGCTACTTCTCATGATCTGTGTTTCTTCAGCTTCTATAAACTCTGTTTCCATCTCTATTATGGTAAAAGCCCTAATGCTGGCAGTAGATAAGTGACGTGACTAACTGTCTAGTACCACAACCCAAAACAGAGGCTCCTTGTTCTGATCTCTTAGCTACTTCCACAGGTAGGCCTGCTGTATAGTCACATAGGGATACATGCAGATATCAGAATGAGTGAATGCTATTGCTGTCATGATTTTTGACCTCACTGGACCTCAGTGAAAGCACATGCTTTTAGCAGTAATTATATATACTGGGTGATGAAAAATATGAATAAACCAGTAACCACTGCCTGGTGCCCACAATGATAGTAATTTTCCCACTTCAGGAGTTTGAAGATGCTAAAAGGTGTTGGTCCGATTTATGGAGTACAAATAAAAGTAGGGAAAAGCATTACACTGTAGGGTTTTTTTATTTGCCCACCAGCCTGCCGACGCACGACCTACGTGACTACACAGCAGGCTGGTGTTAGCAAATCTATGAGATGGCCGGAGAGACTTTATGTCGGCACTGGATGTTGCCTCAATCCATGGAAGGAAAGGAAATATCCACTTTTCTACTTCTTAAGACGATTTACTATGACATGAAATGGTGTCAGGATACACTCATAGTAACTCATAATACTCATAAACAAATA
Organism: Oncorhynchus mykiss; assembly: GCF_057628025.1. Classification (NCBI taxonomy): domain Eukaryota; kingdom Metazoa; phylum Chordata; class Actinopteri; order Salmoniformes; family Salmonidae; genus Oncorhynchus; species Oncorhynchus mykiss. Next base: position 22,573,577 of record NC_143022.1, read on the forward strand.
AAAGTACCCATACCACTTGATTTATAGAACATTTTATTACAGCTTGAATTCAAAACAAATTAAATTGATTTTTGTTCTCATCCATCTACACACAATACACCATAATGACAAAGAGAAAACATGTTGATAGAAATGTTTGCAAATGTATTGAATATGAAATACAGAAATATCTCATTAACATAAATATTCACACCCCTGAGTCAATACATGTTAGAATCACGTTTGGCAGCGATTACAGTTGTGAGTTTTTCTGGGTCATTCTTTAAGAGCTTTGCACACCTGGATTGTACAATATTTGCACATTATTATTTAAAATAATGTCCTCTAGGGTTTTGCCTGTGCTTAGCTTGGTTCCATTTATTTTTATCCTAAAAAAACTCCCTAGTCCTTTTCGATGACAAGCATACCCATAACATGATGCATCCACCATGCTTGAAAATATGAAGAGTGGTAATCAGGGATGTATTGAGTTGGATTTTCCCCAAACATAACACTTTGTATTCAGGACAAAGTTAATTTCATTGTGACATTTTTTGCAGTTTTACTTTAGTGCCTTATTGCATGTTTTGGTATATTTTTATTCTGTACAGACTTACTTTTTTTTCACTCTGTCAATTAGGTTAGTATTGTGTAGTAACTACAATGTTGTTGATCCATCCTCAGTTTTCTCCTATCACAGCCATTAAACTCTGCAACTGTTTTAAAGTCACCATGGGCCTTATGATGAAATCCCTGAGCGGTTTCTTTCCCTTTCCCTTTCCCTTGATTTAAGAAGGACGACTGTATCTTTGTAGTGACTGGGTGCATTGATACACCATCCAACGTGTAATTAATAACTTCACCATGCTCAAAGGGATATTCAATGTCTGTCACGGCCGTTAAAAGAAGAGGACCAAGGTGCAGTGTGGTGAGCGTACATTTTCTCTTTATTTGGAAAATGACACCGAACAAAACAATAAACACTACAAAAACAAACCGTGAAGCTAAAGGCTATGTGCCCTAAACAAAGTCAACTTACCACAAACACAGGTGGGAAAAAGCGCAGCCTAAGTGTGGTTCTCAATCAGAGACAACGATAGACAGCTGTCCCTGATTGAGAACCCTACCCGGCCAAAATATAGAAATACACAACATAGAACATAGAATACCCACCCCAACTCACGTGACAATGTCAGATTTTTTTTTTTACCCATCGACCAATAGGTGTCCTTCTTTGCGAGACTTTGGAAAACTTCCCTGGACATTATAGTTGAATCTGTGTTTGAAATTCAATGCTCGACTGAGGAACCTTACAGATAATTGTATGTGTGGGCTACATCATTTTAAACACTATTGTTGCACACAGAGTATTTCCATGCAACTTATCTTGTTATTTAGCACATTTTTACTCCTGGGTTTATTTAGGCTTGCCACAACAAAGGGGTTGAATACATACTGACTCAAGACATTTCAGCTTTGAATTTTTTATTCATTTGTAAACATTTCTAAAAACATAATTCCCTTTTGACTTTATGGGGTATTGTGTGGAGGCCAGTGACAAAACAAATCTAAATGTAATCAATTTTAAATTCAGGCTGTAAGACAACAAATTGTGGAAAAAGTCAAGGGCTGTGAATACTTTCTGAAGGCTCTCTATATTCACTTTAATGCAACAATGCCTGACTATTAGGCTGGAGACAGGAATTTCACAACTTTGCACAAAAGTTGCTTAATTGGTTCTAACTAAGAATTCTGTGTAACGAGGTGGGGTTATGAATTCATCAGTCATAGAGCATTCTTCAAATACATTCCTCTGGTTCCCAGTCACCTACAATAGCCTACACTGTTGTGAAGTGGGTGAGGTGGCTTTGGTCCAAAACACTGTCTTGGCAACATGTCCGTCCTCATAGCCTATAAAGTGGACAAATGTAAAGGTCCAGACTGCTGTTGAGTCAAAACTACTTAGGCTATACATTTTCTATTCATAAATAATGACAAAATATGCATTTTGGAAAATTGTAACAGCACTCCGTAAGGCAACAATAAAAGTAAATATACTGTAGCTGCAAGCAAGTGTAAATTACATCACTCTACTTGCTTAGCGAGTATCCCTTCCTCCTGATTCGGCCCATACCTGGCGCACACTTGAGACCTCTGCCTTGCTAGCACACATGACCTCCCTCCTAAAGCGGTTTACCAGTCGGTGCCACCAGAAAAGATAGCTAGCTATTCTTTGGCGTAAGTGGGGACACCAGGCTGAGGAGTAAGTTTTACACATCCTCATATGCTACAGAATCAACAGCCACCGGGGTCCAAATTGTCTATAAATGAACTTGGTTTCTACAAGCAAACAACTTTTTCTGCCACTGGTCAGTGTAAACTTTGTTTTCAAAGGGCTACATTTGGCCTTGAGAAATCCCTTCTCAGACAAGTTATTTGCCAGCTAGCGAGGCCCAAACTCATCCATCATTAGCCTCCTCTTGTTCCCAAAACACTGTCCTCATTCCAGCAACCACCCTCAGGAGTCTCTTAACACATTGGCCAACCTTGGAGAGCGGGATAGGTTTCCAGCTAATATGGTTTTCATTATGTGAAAGCACCAGCTAAAGGTTAATAATAGTACCTGCTCACAATAAATAACATGCCTCATTCTCATCGCTTGCAATTATCCAGCTATTTTTCCGTTTTCAACAGGTGAGATGAATTAGAGACAAAGTCACTCGTGGTACAAGTAATAAGATTGTTTGGTAAGGTATGTGCAATTTCCTTTGGCCTGATCATTATGGAGGTATGTATCCATCTTTCTTTATCGCTTGTATGTTCCGCCAGAAACGACCCTGACACACAGATGTAGGATCTAAATCACTCTTTTATTGGTGAGAATCTTATTGCTGAGAAAATGACAACTTGTAGTGTATTTGAGTTTGAAAAAGTATTCTAAAGTTTGTAATTTCAGACTTGATTTGCCCTAACAAAAAAATTGATCAACCCCTAAAAAATCTCCATTCATTATAATCCACATAATAATTCACAATTCCTTTTGTTGCAGGATTATCATCCTGCTGTAGCAAACTGGCTCAAATTAAGAACCTACATCTGCAGTGGGAATTTAACAGGAAACGAAACCCAGCGGTAAACTCTCCTGTAGCGAGTTCCTCTGGAAACAATAGTGTGTCCTCAGAGAGCACATTGATTAGGGTTCACTTACGGTCCACTTGTGTTTTTTTTTTTTTTTGTCGAACTGTAAATGAGATTAAAGCAAAGCCTGTCAACCTGATACCTTCTGTCAATCTCTACCTTCTGTATTCAATATCCAAAACGATTAAAAAAAGGACACACTCCTTCACAAGGCAATCGCAGAGTCATCTGCATTCAGAAATGAAATGCACCGAGGAATGTTTTGAGAGCATGAAAAAGTACTTTTGTTTGGCTTTGCTCCTCATACACACTGGATAACAGAGTTATGTGAGCGCATAGGCCATATCACTGTGTTGAAGATGCTGAAATACAACAGTGAATGTATACAGATATAGGACTTTAATTTGATCACCCTGTTGCAGGATAACTTTCCTGCAAAGCGTATTGTAGTTTTTTTTAACTTGATTTTCCCTCATGAAAAATGTATCTATCCCTACAAAAATGTCCATTAATTATAATCCATATAATAATTAACATTTCCTGTTGCTGCAGGATTATTTTCCTGCTGTTGTAAACTGGCTCAAATTAAGATCCTATATATGTACTCCCATCTCCTCCATCTAACTCTTGGCCTGTCAACACTCCTCTCTCCAAACTCACATGGACTTTTTGTTGTAATCTACATGTTCTCTATTGACCGAGGCTTTCTATGTATGTTGTGATGTTACACAGCTGTCATTGTGATGTTACACAGCTGTCATTGTGATGTTACACAGCTGTCATTGTGATGTTACACAGCTGTCATTGCTCGCCTGCCAACAGCTTAGATAGATTGTGAAAGAATGAGAGTAGAGGAATAATCCTCACCTGATGTAGGAGTGTGGCTCCAGTCTAGATCAAATCATAGTGACATGTAAGCACATACATTAGGTTCTGGGTAATAAAGGACAAGTTGAATGCAAAACAAATAACATTTTGTGGGTGGGCAGGTAGCCTAGTGGTTAGAGTGTTGGGCCAGTAACTGAAAGGATGCTAGATCGAATCACCGAGCTGACAAGGAAAAAAACAATGAACAATGAACAATGCAGTTAACCTACTGTTTCTAGGCTGTCCTTGTAAATTTGAATTTGTTCTTAACTGACTTGCCTAGTTAAATAAATCAAATTAAAATAAATCAGATTGAAGATACCATCTCCGTTCCAGATTAGTCTGCTTATGAGTAAGGCTATGACTAAGGCCAAGTGTTTTTCACTGTTAGTTCTTATTTCCAGGAAAAACTCCAACTCATGGGGGATCAGATCAGAACAGAGCTAGGGTATTGCAGTGAGTGTAAAGATTGTGTCATTCCTAAAGCGTCTGACCCCTGTCCTCACCTCTCTCCTCTGCTGCAGGTCTGCAGGAGCGATCAGACTCCAATGTATTCCTGTCTCTATGTCTCTTCACTCATGATCATATCCAGACACAATGTGCCTTGTTCTCCAAGTGGCTGTCTGCAGGGCCCAGAAAAACAGAGGGGAGGGAAGTGAGGAGTGAAGGAGGAGGAGAAGGAGGAGGGGAGTAGTCACCATGTGAACCCACAGAGGGAGACCCAAGGTGGCCAGGTTGGTCTGTGTTGATGCTGTCATGGTGTGGCATATGAGTTAGTTTGGTCCATTATTGATGATGGAGTATGCATTGTATGATTTCTTAGAATGATTGATTAATCATTGGCCTGTTAATGCCATTCTGGCCTGCCATATAGGATCTCTCTGAGGAAAAAACATAGTGCTACTGCCTGTGTTACTGATGATTTTATAATTATAATGGATTGGGTTTTACAGTATACTGTCTAGACACTTTTCCAGGTGCTTAAAGTGCTTTACATTGTATGAGGTAAATTCACACTAGGACAAGGCCACTGAATGCATTTATCATTTTTCAAAACAAAATTGTTCCTCCAAAAAAGTTTCCCCAGGGGAAATGTCTAATCGTTTCATGTTAAAAGAGTATTAAAAAATGCATAGAAATGCAGTAGTGAACTTACTCATCCCTCAGCCAGACTTGGCAGACATGACTCAAACATGTATTTTTTCCAAACTCACAAAAACATGAAACTTGTGAAGTCCCACTGTCACTTCTCCTCATTGAGCAAAGTGTCTGGAAAGTCCATAAAATGAGTTAGAATAGAACCCGTGCCATCCATCTTCTTTGGAGGAATTTGAAGGCAGCGGTTGGTGAGACTTGGCAGTGAGGTAGCCGTTGCACAAAGCCCTGTATAAAAGGGGAAGCAGTGGAATGCAAAGTGGCCCGTAGAGGGGTGTTAAGACGGTTCCAGTCTGCTGCCTGCGCCCAGGGTCAGCTGACAGTCCAAGCTGCCGAGGACCCTGTCCCTCCCCCTTCCTCCTCTCCTCTAGTGGATTCTTCCTCACTACTGCCGACTATACCACAATATGACCCTGTTCAGTGTCAGACAGGGGCGGACTTAATGAGTTGGAGGACCCAGGCATCTTTTTTATTGGGGTTTTATAGTAAAGACATAATTTAACTGTAAAAAAAATGTATTACCTTTTAATGAACCAGTCATCATATTTTCATCTGATTGTCAAACAAATCACTTAAAAAAGTATTTTACCTTTGCACGTTCATCCAAAATAATGCCAGCATCCAAAGAGTAGCTGAAACTCTCTCACTGGAGAAAGCATCCAAAGAGTAGCTGAAACTCTCTCACTGGAGAAAGCATCCAAAGAGTAGCTGAAACTCTCTCACTGGAGAAAGCATCCAAAGAGTAGCTGAAACTCTCTCACTGGAGAAAGCATCCAAAGAGTAGCTGAAACTCTCTCACTGGAGAAAGCATCCAAGCAAGCACAGCAGTGTCCCTTTGTCTTAAATATGTAGCCCATGCATCTGCTGCTGTCTGGCCAAAGAGAGTATGACCTGCCTTACTCTTTTTGTCCAGACAGCATCAGATACATCAAAATCAAATTCAAATAAATCAAATGTTATATTTTGCAGATGTTATGGCAGGTGCTGTGAAATGCTTGTTTCTCTAGCTGCAACAGTGCAGTGATACCTTACAATACAATGCACACAAATAGCCAAAATAAAAATAAAGGAATTCATAAATATCAGAAGGAGAAATGTCACAGTCTGGAATATAAATATACTGTATATTTACATAATGGTTTGCATAGACATGGACAGTATATGAATAGAAAAGGTGTGTACAGCAGTTATATAGGATGACTAGAATACAGTATATACAGTACATATGAAGTCGGTAAAATAATATATAAACATTATTAAAGTGACCAGTGTTCAATGACTACGATCATAGGGCAGCAGTCTCTAAGGTGCAGGGTTGAGTTCCGGGTGGTAGTCCACTAGTAATAGTGACTAAAGTTCAGGGCAGGGTACTGGGCGGAGACCGGCTAGAAGTGACTATTTAACAGTCTGATGGCCTGGAGATAGGAGCTGTTTTTCAGTCTCTCGGTCTCAGCTTTGATGCACCTGTACTGTATCCGCCTTCTAGAGGGTAGCGGGGTGAACAGGCCATGGCTCGCTCGGGTGTTGTCCACGTTTCCAGTCACCTTGCCATGGTTAAATGCACTGGTTCAGTTTGAGAGAATTCTGTCCATGATTTTTGGTTTGGATAAGTTGCAATCGTCACAGTGGGAACAATATCCTCTTCCTGATGAACTCAGTCACAGTCACTGTATTTGTCAATGCTATTCTCCGAGACAACCTGGAACATTTCCCTGTCCTTGTGGTCAAACAATCTTGGTCAGACCAACCAAGTCCTTACCACTGGTACTTCCTGTTTAAGTTTCTTCCTATAGGAGGGGAGGAGTATAATGGAGGTGTGATATGACATGCATTAAGCAGGGAAGGGGAGGGCCTTGTAGCTGTCCCGGAAGAGGGAGTAGCAATGGTCAAGGCTTCTCTATTAGTGAGATGCGCAGGAGATGTGTTGATAAAACTTCAGTAGTGTTTTCTTCAGATTTGCTTTATTAACCCTTTGGCACGTACCAACAAACCAGTGTGATCATTCTACAGAGGTCCCTGCAGCGTACGCTCAAATCGGCAGTTATGTAAAGTACTTAAGTGAAAATACTTTAAAGTACTATTTAAGTCATTTTTTACTTTTACTTCACTACATTCCTCAAGAAAATATTGTACTTTTTACTCCAAACATTTTCCCTGACAACCCAAAGTACTTGGTACATTTTGAATGCTTAGCGGGATAGGGAAATTGTTAAATTCACTCACTTATCAAGAGAAAATCCCTGGTCATCCCTTCTGCCTATGGTCTGGCGGACTCACTAAACACAAAAGCATATTTTGTAAATCATTTCTGTGTGTTGGAGTGTGCCCCTGGCTATCCGTAAATCTGAATAATAAAAAATGGTGTTGTCTGCTTTCCTTAATATAAGGAATTTGAAATGATTTATACTTTTACTTCTACTTTGATACTTAAGAATATTTTAGTAATTAAATTTACTTTTGATACTCACGTACTTTTACTTCTACTTTTGATTCTTAAGTATATTTGAGTAATTACATTTACTTTTGATACTTACGTACAGTACAGTACCAGTCAAAAGTTTGGACACAGCCTGGAAGTGTGTTTTGTGTGGGAATGCCCACCGTGAAGCATGGAGGAGGAGGTGTGATGGTGTGCAGGTGATTTGCTGGTGATACAGTTGTTGATTTATTTAGAATTCAAGGCAAACTTAACCAGTATGGCTACCACAGCATTCTGCAGCTATACACCATCCCATCTGGTTTGCGCTTAGTGGGACTATAATTAGTTTTTCAACAGGACAATGCCCCAATACACACCTCCAGGCTGTGTAAGGGCTATTTGACCAAGGAGAGTGATGGAGTGCTGCATCAGATGACCTGGCCTCCACAATCACCCGACCACAGCCCAATTGAGATGATTTGGGATGAGTTGGACCGCAGTGAAGGAAAAGCAGCCAACAAGTGCTCAGCATATGTGGAACTCCTTCAAGACTGTTGGAAAATCATTCCTCATGAAGCTGGTTGAGAGAATGCCAAGATTGTGCAAAGCTGTCATCAAGGTAAAGGGTGACTACTTTGAAAAATCTCAAATATAAAATATATTTTGATTTGTTTATCACGTTTTTGGTTACTACATATGTGTTATTTCATAGTTTTGATAATAGTCTCCACTATTATTCTTTAATGTAGAAAATAGTCCAAATAAAGAAAAACCCTTGAATGATTAGGTGAGTCTAAACTTTTGACTGGTACTGTATATTTAAGACCAAAACTTTTATACTTTTACTCAAGTAGCATTTTACTGGTTGACTTTCACTTTTACTTGAGTAACGTTCTATTAAGGTATCTATTGTTTTACTCAAGTGTGACAATTGGGTACTTTTTACATCACGTGCATCCATTGTGATTAGAATGCTTATTCAGAACGTTCAGTTTCAATTGATGCAACAGTCAGTGTTTCGGCTGGCCACGCTGTTTTTTCAAAGAAACATTTTGCACAAACACAGTCCTTACAAAGATATGTCCTGAATGTGACCAGTTTCCAGGCCTCCTGAGCACAGTGGTCAGGAAAACCCCCCTCCCTCCCCATTTCCTTTGCAACTTTGAAGCTTCCCGCAGATTTTGCTCCTGCTTAATCAACCTGCTGAAGCAAGACAGAATGAGAGTAATGATCTGAGCAGCCCATGATTGCTGGTCGTTTGTCAGGGGGGTGGCCTCGAGCGGAGCATTACTAGTATTATTAGTTTAAGTTATTCCCAGCTCACGAGATCCGCTGATGATGTAAGGCCTGATGCAATTGTCTCTTCTGCCTAATGGTATGTCCACCACTGGTGTCCGACCACAGCCCAGGGGATCCCAAAACACCTCATGTCCAGTCTCTGCATCCGGCTGGCTCCTCCCATCTCTGGCTCCAGCACACAGTCAACCCAAATGAACAACAGGTTGCCTCTCTGTGCGGATAATGCATTACACTAAGATGTAACGATGTGGTTTACATTAAATTCCAATTGGAGTGCATTAAAAAACCCAACATTTACTTTAGTCTTCAATTGAATCAGACAGGCTCCACAGGGTCCAACAAGTCTGTCTTCGGGTATCAGGAAACATATGTAGGTTCCATCAATTTTGCAGAGGCAAGCTTACATGAGGTTTTTCCCCAAGTTCATTTTAAAGCTGCATGCCATCATACTGTACCTCTAGACTAGTAGCAAGAACAACACTTTCAAGCTGTTACATTACAGCATCAGCTAGTCTCACATACCCATCAGGGTGGAACATGGTGAGGAACAGAGCTCCGTCAAGGTCCAGGAGAAGATACTGTATCACCCATAAAGATCATTGGTGGGAGCAGCCTTATTTCTCTATTCATACATTGCCCCCCATGCAGTCGTATTGTGTCAGACTGGGAATGAGAGTGTGTGTGGTAGACATCTAATGGGGTTTATGATTGGGTGGCTCTCTCCATCTGGGTAAGTGAGCATTGCTTATGACTAAAGGGCCCAGATAATGAAAAAGAGAGAGAATGAAATAGAAAATACAATGCAGCATGTGGACTGCAATCTCAGAAAGGGCACAGGGGAGTGCAAGTATTAATCAAAGCAACAAAATGTATCTCTGATGCCAGTTTCTCTATTTTTCATTATGCTATTATGCTATGCTATCTATTATTACATTATGCTGGTCTGATGCTGGTCAAACTTGTCTGACCAGCGTGGTCTAGCTAGTTATACTGGCATACTAACTTTTGTTGTGTTTTTTTGCTGGTGATCAGCCTTCGCTGCGTTTATGCTGGCGACCAGCCATTGCTGTGTTTTTGACACTTGTGACCAGCATAAGCTAAAGAAAAACCAGCATCAAGTCACATTATGCTTATGCTTGTAAAGTGATGTTTAAATCCCCTTTTCGATCAGCCTCATTTTATTTAAAACAGCAACATTTTCTCTCAGCCTCATGTCAAAGTGCGTTGAATAGTATGAGATTAGCTATACCTTGCTCAGACCTATACCTTGCTCAGACCTATACCTTGCTCAGACCTATACCTTGCTCAGACCTATACCTTGCTCCGACCTTGTGGGTCACCCGCAAAACTGTGGTGCGTCACTTGTCAATCAATGTACATTAAAAAACACAGATATTGAAAGAAACCATTCTAAAATTTAAATCACAATAGAGCATTCTGGGAAATATGATAATGATCGGCATGGTTTTGCAGAGTCATTACTTGGGAGTCAACCTCACTTGGGATTTGAACTCACAACCCCCCCCCCCATTCATATTGCAATGTACAGCCTCCCTAAAAGGGGTATCAGCCTACTCAGTGACACTCACAGAACACAACTATGAAGAGTTTTCACAAATATCAAATATTAGCATTGTAGCACCTATTGCAAGACTTTGATACCGGCGTGAAATGAGCCACATTAAGTTCCCCAGTCAACCTACAATGTAAAGAACATTCATATTGCAATGTACAACCTTACCTATGGATATTGGGTCCACAGATTATAATTCTGAAGAGTTTACACAAATATTAGCATTGCAGCTAATATTCATGGCCCCCACCATAGGGAAGGCTGTACATTGCAATATGAATGTCAATACGCACAATAGGCTGTATAGTGAGGGGATTTCACACAGCTAAAATTCCCTTATGAGCTACAACGCTCATATTTGTGTAAACTCTTCAGAATTGTAATCTGTGGGTGTCACTGATTAGGCTGATACCCCAATTAATGGAGCCAAGATCCATAGGTAAGCCTGTACATTGCAATATGAATGTTCAGCACATAGTAGTTTGACTAGTGAGCTTAATGTGGCTCATTTCACACCGGTTTCAAAGTCCTTAATCTGTGAATGTTACAGAGTAGGCGGATACCCAATTTCATTGACCCAAAATACATAGGAAAGGTGATACAGTACATATAAGTATTCGCAGTGCTTGACTTGGACTAAAATAGGTGGTGGTACTCATTTTGGGTGCCGGTACTGTTTAATTTTTGGTGCAGGAGCTCCACAATACTTTTTGAGCTAATACTCCATAAGAGGAACAGGAGCTCAAACAGTATCAGGTGCAGGTATCTAGCTCCTGTGAGCTCCTGCCCAAGACAAGCATTAAAAGGGAAACTGGGGATACCTAATCAGTTGTACAACTGAATACCTTCAACTGAAATGTGTCTTCCGCATTTAACCCAACCCCTCCGAGTATGCCCATAATGCAATTTTAAAGTCTAAAACATCCACAGTGCGACACCAACTGTTTTTTTTTGTGTCATATTAACTAATAATTGTCTTTTGTTGAATTGATATTAAAACATTCTGACCTTGTTCAGCATTATTTAGTCTAAATACTGTGACGACTCTCCCACTCTGTCTGCCGAATTCTTTCTCTTTGCTCTTGTTTTCCTTAATAGGATGTCGGTGTGCGGAGCCAGGAGGGTCGTCAGCGAAATGGGACACACCTGGGCTCGGGTGTGTCCCGGGATAAATACACCTCTTCCCCATTCATTGAGGAGACTCTCCATGCAGACACACTGTTAGAGTTTGGTTGCGGCCTTTCTGTTTGTTTGCTTTGGCACCTTTCAACACCCCGCATTATCACATATATGCATGCAAACACTCACTAACATACCTTACACTACTGATTACACACACCATTGTTAATTGTATTTAGTTTACTTTATTTAATAAATATATTTTGTTATTCCTTGTCTCCATGTTGTCTCCCTTTTGTTGTGAACGTCAAGCCGGTTCGTGACAATATGGCATGATTCCAATATTTGTATCCATTTGAATCACTTTCCATTGGGCACTTTCATTTTGAAGGTAAAACACAAATCCCCCTTGAGGCTAATCCTTATTGTGGCTAGCTTCACCCAGGTCTATGCTTAGCTGGTTTACTGTTAGCTGTAGTACGGCTAGTGGGGGTCATTGTGGTCGATTGTGTAGCATTGGGTAACATTTATGTTTGCACTACTATAGTGGGTAATCTATTGAGATGTGTTGGACAAACATACATACAATTGGTTATACATGGTTATGTTTATACATGTATATGGTTATAAATGCTAGATGGCATGTCTTTTGCACTATTTGTAAGTGAAAAGCATTTATTTTGGTATAGACACTAATTCATTGTTAAAGAGACATAGGATATGAAAGTATGTGAATATTTTTTTTTATGTAGATATTTATCTTTTGATGATAACTGAGAATTTATCATTATCTACAAAGCAAATGTAATGAACCAGATAATTGACCCTTGACACTTTGTAACAAATATGTGTATTCAATTCTATTGAGATCTTTTCCTGAAACAAATTTTCTGATCTCATCGTTTCTCCTATTTTACAGGAAACATGTTATTTGTTTTCCTGGTCACACACATTACAGGAAATTAGCTTTAAAACTGCAAGGTTCTCAGGCTCATGGCAAAATGTGTATAATTGCAGGAAACATCACATTTTTCTCTCTGCCCCATAACATGTTGTTATGATAATGTTATCTGGCTTAGGGGTGGCTGACGCTACCACACATTCATGGACATTACCCTGCACATAATGTGTAAACCTGTGCTGAATGTATTGCTTTTATCTTTTTCAATAATTCATTGTTTATACTTTACTGATGATTTGAGCCCATGCTCAGATGAAATCTCTCTCCTGGATGAAACAATTTATCAGTCACTCTCCCCCATCCTCACCTACAGGCACTCCTGGCTGGCTGAGTTAGGGCTGTATAGCCTATTTGAGCCAATGCAAACAACACTATTTAGGATATCTAGTTTATTCTGTATGCTGTCTCACGTTTGAAAGAAATCGAAGGCGGGTCTCATAGCGAAAACACAATGAAGGCTGGCCTCAAGCGAAAACACAACGAAGGCTGGCTTCATAGCGAAAACACAACGAAGGCTGGCCTCATAGCGAAAACACAACGAAGGCTGGCCTCATAGCGAAAACACAACGAAGGCTGGCCTCATAGCGAAAACACAACGAAGGCTGGCCTCATAGCGAAAGCACAACGAAGGCTGGCCTCATAGCGAAAACACAACGAAGGCTGGCCTCATAGCGAAAACACAACGAAGGCTGGCCTCATAGCGAAAACACAACGAAGGCTGGACTCATAGCGAAAACACAACGAAGGCTGGCCTCATAGCGAAAACACAATGAAGGCTGGACTCATAGCGAAAACACAACGAAGGCTGGGTCTCATAGCGAAAACATAACGAAGGCTGGTCTCCAGCGAAAACAGGTTTATGCTGTTTCTTTCAGAATGGTTGTGCTTGTGACCTGGTCTGTCTGTGCTTTTGACCCAAGGCCTTTAGAAGGCACTAAGTCAAGCTGTTTTGAAAATATTTTTGTTCTCTTCCGATGAAATTCAGATTAAGTTTCTGAGCATGTCTAGATTATGATCCACAGGGTCATCAGTACGTCAAACAACAAGTCAGCAGCATCCTGGTTAGATACAGATGACTTACGGATATGGAAGATAATGATGCTTCTGTGCATCAGAACCACACAGCAAACATGTCCTCACCTCGTTAAAAGGACAACATTTCTGCCTCTTGAAACGGTCACTGTCAACAAATAATTTATTATCACTATCCTAAGCCTCGCCAGCACAGCCACCACAGGTACTCATGGTGCATGGACACTTCAAAACCTCCATTACAGAGTGCTAGCACCTGTTTAAAATAGTTTAGCTCACAGGACTAGGGTGGTTGAGAAGTCTGCACATTGTCCCAGAGAATCTCTACCTCGATCCGACAGACTTCTGAGAGATCCGGAGCTGGACCGTCTCTGTGGAGTCAGTTGATGAAGTGCTGAGTGCCTTTCCAGCCGGAGGCCTTCATAGTCATGCATCTCTGCTAGCTCCGCTGAGAGGCCCGGAAGAAAGTTCTCATGACTCTCCTCAGTTTTTCATCTATTTCTGTTTCTGATGGCTCAGGTCAAACCATAGATAATTGTTACAACTGCTCTGGCACATTGAGATGATCTATTTTTTTCCCCGCTCTCCTTCTCATTCTTCTTTCTGTTGGAAGGGTGGAAGAGAACAAAGGCCAAAGACAGAAATCACTTTTGCAAATGGACAAGACAATATTTCAATTTATTTTATTTTATCCTCTCCAATGATAACCATATTTGTCTTGAGATTTAATGTTGCTTTGATTTGGGCTTGGTGAGTAAGTATGTACTTTAATGGTAATTGTTTTAAAGATATACGGTATCCTTTTGTATTACGTACCCAACAGTTACAATTGTTGAAGAATAAATGGCCATTACACATTCTTCCATCCCCATTCAGATGAAGCCAGTATAAATCTAACATGGTTGCATCACTGCCATGCCTTCAGAAGACAGAGGGGAGCTTAGAAATGTATCTTTATAGTCAGTAGTACAGCAGTTGTATGTATTTAGAGGAGGGCTATTTTTCTATTAGTTGATAAGTCACCTGGCTGCTGAGGGGCTTGATTATTACTGATGATGATCACTAGACAGGAAATGATCAGAGAGGCACCCAAAGACCCCTACGGTGCATCCCTCAAGCCTCTCACTAAATATGACATTCTTATTACTGTCATAGAGACAGCTGTTTATTTCTACGCTGTCATCCCGGAGACATATCACAGGCCTACCTGGCCTGCATAGCCGCCCTTACCGTTGCTCACAACAACCATTCCATAATTCTGTCTGGGAGCTGTCTTCGTCAGCATCAGCGGTGTGACATTACCGAGCGGAAGCCTTCCATTTCATTGCTGCCATGTCCCAAGCACACCCTCACCGGATCCCATTCCTCAACTCCTGACATCTTTCCCATCAGAGAGCACTTTTCCATATACAGGTCTAATGTACGTGCAGTTACACCACCGGCCCTCTCTCTCTCTTGTCCACCCCTTCCTCTCTCCCTCTATCCTTCCACCCAATCCAATCTTCAGCCCCAGTTCCAGCTATTTCACAAATGTTTCCCACATACCAGCGACCTGTTATATCAAAAACTCCTTGTCCGTCCACAACAGGAATATCATATTAGTGTTGTTGCTAAATGCCAGCGGTCAGAGGCATGAATCATTCAGGCACAACATAGTATTGTTCCCAAACAATAACACCAATAAAACGGGCAAGAATTATACATTTCCTCTCCAGAGCTCACAGTGTTCTCTTCCTGGGCTTATATGAATACTTTTACAGTCCTTAGGCTGTATTTCTCTCATATAACATAATGGATTCTCCACTGTCCCACTATGTGAACAGTTATTATTTTGGGATTCAGTGGAAGCAACAAAGTCATGAATAAGAATCCCATTGAAATTGAACCCGAGGGCACTTATACACCGTGACAGACAGTTGCACTAGAAGCTAGCCACCACAACATTACCCAATCCCTCCACTTCCTCAAACAGCACCTGACCTCAGTTCCATTTCCTCACATCAAAATATTACCCTCGCTACAAAGTTGGAGTGAATTTCGAGGATATACCGTACTATCAGTAACACTCAGCCTGTATGGAGTAGCAGTTTATGTGAGGAAATGGCTTCTACAAAGGTGCATGTTGTAAGGAAAAGAGCTCCGGACACCTTTAGAGTTGTTGTTTTTTACACATCCATCAGTCCCAAGAAAAAGCAACTGCTACAGTGCCTTGCGAAAGTATTCGGCCCCCTTGAACTTTGCGACCTTTTGCCACATTTTAGGCTTCAAACATAAAGATATAAAACTGTATTTTTTTGTGAGGAATCAACAACAAGTGGGACACAATCATGAAGTGGAACGACATTTATTGGATATTTCAAACTTTTTTAACAAATCAAAAACTGAAAAATTGTGCGTGCAAAATTATTCAGCCCCTTTACTTTCAGTGCAGCAAACTCTCTCCAGAAGTTCAGTGAGGATCTCTGAATGATCCAATGTTGACCTAAATGACTAATGATGATAAATACAATCCACCTGTGTGTAATCAAGTCTCCGTATAAATGCACCTGCACTGTGATAGTCTCAGAGGTCCGTTAAAAGCGCAGAGAGCATCATGAAGAACAAGGAACACACCAGGCAGGTCCGAGATACTGTTGTGAAGAAGTTTAAAGCCGGATTTGGATACAAAAAGATTTCCCAAGCTTTAAACATCACAAGGAGCACTGTGCAAGCGATACTATTGAAATTGAAGGAGTATCAGACCACTGCAAATCTACCAAGACCTGGCCGTCCCTCTAAACTTTCAGCTCATACAAGGAGAAGACTGATCAGAGATGCAGCAAAGAGGCCCATGATCACTCTGGATGAACTGCAGAGATCTACAGCTGAGGTGGGAGACTCTGTCCATAGGACAACAATCAGTCGTATATTGCACAAATCTGGCCTTTATGGAAGAGTGGCAAGTAGAAAGCCATTTCTTAAAGATATCCATAAAAAGTGTTGTTTAAAGTTTGCCACAAGCCACCTGGGAGACACACCAAACATGTGGAAGAAGGTGCTCTGGTCAGATGAAACCAAAATTGAACTTTTTGGCAACAATGCAAAACGTTATGTTTGGCGTAAAAGCAACACAGCTCATCACCCTGAACACACCATCACCACTGTCAAACATGGTGGTGGTGGCAGCATCATGGTTTGGGCCTGCTTTTCTTCAGCAGGGACAGGGAAGATGGTTAAAATTGATGGGAAGATGGATGGAGCCAAATACAGGACCATTCTGGAAGAAAACCTGATGGAGTCTGCAAAAGACCTGAGACTGGGACGGAGATTTGTCTTCCAACAAGACAATGATCCAAAACATAAAGCAAAATCTACAATGGAATGGTTCAAAAATAAACATATCCAGGTGTTAGAATGGCCAAGTCAAAGTCCAGACCTGAATCCAATCGAGAATCTGTGGAAAGAACTGAAAACTGCTGTTCACAAATGCTCTCCATCCAACCTCACTGAGCTCGAGCTGTTTTGCAAGGAGGAATGGGAAAAAAAATCTCTCGATGTGCAAAACTGATAGAGACATACCCCAAGCGACTTACAGCTGTAATCGCAGCAAAAGGTGGCGCTACAAAGTATTAACTTAAGGGGGCTGAATAATTTCGCGCGACCAATTTTTCAGTTTTTGATTTGTTAAAAAAGTTTTAAATATCCAATAAATGTCGTTCCACTTCATGATTGTGTCCCACTTGTTGTTGATTCTTCACAAAAAAATACAGTTTTCTATCTTTATGTTTGAAGCCTGAAATGTGGCAAAAGGTCGCAAAGTTCAAGGGGGCCGAATACTTTCGCAAGGCACTGTATCATTAGACTGTCTGTCTGGTCTTTGATAGCCATTTACTCTGTTCTGCCCCTCTTGGGCCTCTCAGAGCAACCCTAACCCAAACCAGTCAATGCACCTTTCACTGAAACCCTTAAATCTACCGCTGGAGCACTGAAATGGCTTTCATAACAGGGTGTCCAAAGAAACGACTATCCTCAGCGTGAAGGATGAGACGCCATTCTCCTGCTGAATGGAGGACCAGGGTAGTTACGTGACGACCAGCATGTCCCTACGATGGGGACGGACAAACAGACAACATGCAGGAGAACTCTGGACCAGACAGATGAGCAGGCCCTGATCACCAGGATTTTCTGTGGGTCCAGAAAAAAAACTGCTGAGAACGCCAAGGCCATGCCGTCAGTGCACAAAGATGGACGTCAGCGCTCACAGATGGATTCGCCATTTTAACTTAGACCACCACTCCTCTCCTCACTTTAGAGGGCCTTCTGTAACAAAGGAGATTGAGACAGTAGTATGTGTCCTCATTTAACCCGGAAGAGTGCTAGAGCACATTGGCCTCTCCATTTCTCATGGTGCCCGAAAGAGAAACAAAACATAAACCATCTCACAGAAAGGGATAAATACTGTCAACGTAAAACTAAAAATCTTACCTGCTCTTTAGCACTTCCTCCTCTATTTGAAAGTGGTCCCAAACAGCCTGGTTTCATAGACTAGACGTACCATAGTAAATGCATCCCAGTATATTACACTTTACATACATCACAGAAGACTGAAATATAACAAAACCATTTGACATGGAAACACCAGATTTTTGTAGTCTTTATTAACAATGAAATTCTGGGGGATGAAAATGGCGCCGTAGAGAGAACACGGTGTTTCAGCGAGCTCTCGTGGCATTCGTAAATTTATATTTTTACATTAATCTCCTAGCTTGAAAAAGTGGTGGAATTGGCTAAACAAGTTACCATATAATGAGTCTTGACGACTTTTTCGCAAAAATCTCCGACAACATGCCCAACAGAACTACTAAGAAGTCGACCAAAACCCCCACCCCTGTGGATGTGCATGAGGAGCTAGCTAACGTTAGCGAGGCTAGCACCATTGAGGATACAGGCACAATGGACCTGGTGATTCAAAAGATGACTGATAACATTACTAAAGTGATCGATGCTAAGATAAGAACGGTCTTGGAAGCAATAGCAGGCCATTCAGCTGAACTACAGAGGGTTGTGGAACGTGTTGTTGAGGCGGAAGGAAGAATTGATACAGTGGAAACTTCAACTACATCTATGGACGCTAAGCTAAAAGCACTTGAGAAACAGGTGCGCGAAATGGCGGAGCACATTGACGACTTGGATAATCGAGGACGCAGATGCAATATTCGTGTTGTGGGACTCCCGGAAAATTCTGAAGGGACACGTTCGGTAAAATTCTTTGAGGAATGGATCCCTGGCTACCTACAAATGGACACTAAGGCTGGCCGTGTGAAGCTGGACAGAGCCCATCGCTCTCAAGCACCGATACCCGGTCCCAATCAGCGCCCACGGCCGGTGATTATAAAGTTCCACAACTTCACCGACAAGCAGCGCGTCATGGATGCGGCTAGAAACATCGGCTCTGATGGTAGTCAACGTAAAAGTCCTAAGGTTTTATTCTTCAATGATTATTCTACGGCGGTTGTACGAAGACGCAAAGCGTTTGATGAGGCGAAGGCTCGACTCAGGAGAATGAAGATGGACTACGCACTGTTGTACCCGGCCACATTGAAGATTATGGTCAACGGTTCACCTAAAAAGCTCTACACGCCTGAAGAGGCTGCTGCGTTTATTGACTCTCTCGGGTAAATACATTTTAAGCTGCACCTCAGCAGCATTGGATAACTTTGTTTATTTTTGGTTGAATCTGATCATGAAACAGTGACGTGAGTCCTCACGTACTTCGGCTCAGTAATATTCGTATCTTTATTATTTTTTTTGCTAAAGTAATAGCCGCTATAGCTCAGACTGAGATATGTGTGAATCCATATTGGTGCCCAGGTTTGGTGTTAGGTGGAAGAGCCTCAATATTCTCCTATTGATTTTCTTTTCCATACATATAAAGGATGAGGCTATGGAGCGGCAATGCAGACTTAAGAGTCTACATTTGAGAGTTGAAATCCCCTGCATGTTAGCTAGTGGGAAAAGCCCCTTTTGGATCTTTACATGTTTAATTTTTGGGTTTAGTATAGTTCGAGTTCAGGGTTCATATCGTTTGTTTATGCTCAGTGAGACGGAGGAGAGTTCAACACATGGAAAAAAGTACCACCCCACTTTTACAGTGGGATTCAGTCTGGATATTGAATGGTCAAGATACAATGGCAGGTAATGGACTGCGTGTATGTACATGGAACATTAGAGGGAGCCATAACCCCATTAAGAGGAAGAAGGTACTATCTTTTTTGAAAAAAGAAAATATTGATATTGCCCTGTTGCAAGAAACTCATTTGGAGGATAAGGAGCACCTGAAATTACAACAAGGGGGGTTTGGTCAAGTGTTTTTCTCATCATTTACATCCAGAAGTAGAGGGGTAGCAATTCTGGTGAAAAAGAACTTACCACTTAAGGTCTTGAATTATGTGAAAGATAAATTTGGTCGCTTTGTTATAATTAATGGTACTTTACAAGGGCAGAACATTTCTATAATGAATATTTACTTCCCCCCTGCTCACCCCCCTGATTTCCTCACTAAGGTTTTTCTAGACTTTTCAGAATTAAACTCAGACACTGCAGTGGTTGGAGGAGATTTTAACTGCTTGTTGAACCCCCTTATTGATAGGTTCCCCAGCGGTTTAGCTTCACTCTCTCCTCAAGCTAAGTCACTTAAAGCTATTTGTGATGATCTGGGGTATGCGGATGTCTGGAGAGCTTTTCATCCCTCCAACAGAGAGTTCACTTTTTTCTCTGCACCTCATGGATGTCAGACTAGAATAGATTATTTTTTTGTGCCCAGGACGTCTCTGCAGTCTGTTCTATCCGCTAGGATAGGAAGCATAGTCATATCTGATCATGCTGAGGTGATCCTGGACATAAAACTCAACGGGGCATTCAATCGGTCAAGACATTGGAGGTTGAACACAACCATTCTTAAAGACCATACATTCACATCATATTTCATTACAGAGTTTAAAGCATTTTTCTCTATTAACTCTCAATCAACAGATAACCCCTCGCTCCTTTGGGAGACCTGTAAAGCGTATGCCAGGGGTCTGATTATGTCATACACAGCTACTAAGAGACGGAAAAAGCGTGAAAAGCAAAAAATGTTAGAGGGTGAATTAGGAACTAAAGAGAAGGACTACATTAAAACGCCCACTCCTGCCCTATTAAAGGAATTATCAGTCATTAGATCAACGTTAGACTCTCTCCTAACACAGGACGCTGAAAAGAACATGAGATTTGTGAGGCAAAAGCTATATGAACATGGCGATAAGCCAGGAAAGTACTTGGCATACCTAGCTAAAAAGAGAGCTGACTCTCAGTCAATTGCTACTATTACTGACTCTGATGGTAATCACTTATATGAAAATAAATTGATAAGTGACTCATTTAAGAAATTTTATACAAATCTTTATGCCTCAGAACTGCCAAATGATGCACCCAAATTAATGGAGAACTTCTTTTGTAAGATTGAGCTCCCTACTATCTCCGAAGAGCAGCGGTCCCTCCTTAATGCCCCTATTACCTAGGAAGAGATAATGTTCGCAATTAAGAATCTGCAAAATGGTAAGGCCCCAGGACCAGACGGGTTTTGTAGTGAGTTCTATAAAGAGTTCCATGGCTTGATCCTTGAGCCATTGCGGGATATGTTTAATCACTCATTTTCAAATGACCAACTCCCTCAAACGCTGAGAGAAGCCAACATTTCACTTATTCTCAAAAAGGGAAAATGTCCAGAGTCTTGTTCCTCGTACAGACCAATTTCCCTTCTGAATGTGGATAGAAAATTGCTTTCTAAAATTCTAGCCACAAGATTAGAGGACTCACTGCCATTAATTGTGAAAGGAGACCAAACTGGCTTCATTAAGGGCCGTAAGTCATGCAACAATGTCAGGCGGCTTCTTAATGTAATTCAAGCTTACCAACAAAGTGCTGTGGATGGTCTGGTGCTCTCCCTAGATGCTGAGAAAGCATTTGATCGTGTGGAGTGGCCTTACCTATTATTTGCTCTAAATAAATTTGGTCTGGGTGACAACTTTATAAAATGGGTGAAAGTTTTATATGATGATCCTCAGGCTGCTGTCCTTACTAATGGGCTAAGGTCAAATAACTTCTCTATACACAGAGGTACCAGACAGGGCTGTCCTTTATCCCCCCTCCTCTTTGCACTCGTTATGGAACCACTGGCTGAGGCCATCAGGGTAACGCCTGCTATACAGGGGCTGCTCATTGGTGATGTTCACCATAAAATAAGCTTGTATGCTGATGATGTCCTGATATTCATCTCTAGTCCCGAGACTTCAATTACAGCTCTTATTAATATTATTGAATTATTCAGCGAATTCTCAGGCTACAAGATTAACCTAACTAAGTCAGAGGCTATGCCACTTGGTAGCCTGCACTCTGTACCTAATACTTCTCCCCCCTTCCCTTTTAAATGGTCTCCCTCAGGTTTCATGTATCTGGGTATATTTGTAACTCCTAAATTCCAGCAAATGTACAAAGCCAATTTTGTTCCCTTGTTTGATACAATAAGACAGGATCTGGAGCGCTGGAACTCTCTCCCGATTTCTTGGTTGGGTAGAATATCCCTCTTGAAAATGAACATTTTACCTAGACTACTCTACCCAATCCAAATGATCCCAGTATTACTCTCCAATAAGGTAATAAAGGATGTAAATGGATGGCTAAGTTCCTTTATATGGAGTAAACGCAAACCAAGACTTAAGATGGCAATATTGCAGCTGCCAAGTTCTATGGGCAGCTTGGACCTGCCCAATATCAAGTTCTATCAATGGTGTGCCCACCTTTGTTATATTTCTGACTGGATCACAAATGATGACTCCTCTATTTGGTTAGACATTGAGACTTCTCTTTCAAAATACCCCTTACAGGATCTTTTATTTTTCAGAAGTTTTAAGTCTGTAGAAGATCACTGCAATAATCCCGTTACACTTAACACACTCAAAGTATGGAGGTCAGTTCAACGCTTCCTGGGAAGGTCCAAACTAACCTCTGCTCTTACCCCAATTCTTAACAATCCAGATTTCAGTCCAGGATTGCTGGATGCCGGCTTTAACTCTTGGCTTAATAAGGGCATACGCAGGCTAAATGACTTATTTGTTGATAAGATTTTGTTGTCATTTGAGCAGATGATCGAGAAATATCGACTCCCAAAGCAGGACTTTTTCCGCTTCCTACAAGTAAGACATTATATCCTGAAGGGCACCACCTTAATTGGTAACCCTGATGTGTCTGTCATTGAAAGAATGCTTTTTTTCCCACAAAGGAAAATGTCTGTAAGTCTGTTTTATGATACTTTAAGGTCCTTTTCTGCTGTCAACACACAGAGGGTGAAACAAGTGTGGGAGAAAGAATTGTCTGTTACTATTGACGAAGAGATGTGGGAAGACATTTGGAGATATGCAAAAACAATATCTATATGTAATCGTACTAGAGCAATCCAATTAAGAATAATACACAGATTGCATATATCCCCAAATCGCAGACATGCTTTTAGCCCCACCTCCTCTTCCCCTCAGTGTCTTAAATGCAAAACTGATACAGGCACCCTAACACATTGTTTATGGTCATGTACCAAAATACAAAGATACTGGTCTGGTGTTCTGCAAGAAATTGAAAAGATCCTAGAGGTTGATCTAGAGTTGGACCCAGTTTCTTTACTGTTAGGTCTCCCTAGTAGGCAGGTTACTTCTGTGAGTAAAAGGAGGCTTTACAACATCCTCACCTTCGCAGCGAGGAAAAACATCCTTTTACAGTGGATTAGTGATAAGGTTCCTTCTATTAAAGATTGGCATAAGATACTATTTGAATGGGTGCCTCTGGAATATCTGACATGTACATTGCATTCTAAAACAGACCAATTCTACAAAGTATGGGAACCTTATCTAAATTACCTAGAACCTGAGGTATCAGCTATTATGCTGCAAGGATTCTCGTAGAATGACGGGCATGTATGTATTTCAGAACTACACTGTACGTTCCATGTGTGGAACCTAACCTTTTGGTTTAAACTGAGCTTTTTTGTTTAATTTCTGTTTGTAAGTTTGTTTAAAATAATAAAATAAAAAAAATATTATTATAAAAAAAAAAAATGAAATTCTGAAAAATATGAATAACAATCCACCCAAAGGGCACTTTTGGTCATTGACTGCAGGAAAGGGCTAAGGCAAAAACAAAAGTAGGGAGGGTGGGTGGGTGTATAACGCAAACGTCTAGCAACCCAAAGGTTGTGTGGCTCTCATCATGGACAACTTGAGCATTTTAGCTAATTAACAACTTTGCAACTACTTACTACTTTTTAGCTACTTTGCAACTACTGAACATGTTAGCTAACCCTTCCCCTAACATTAACCCTTTAACGTAACTCCTAACCTTAACCTCTAGCTATCTGGAGCCTTAGCCACCTAGCTACCTAACTAACATTAGCCACAACGAATTGCAATTCGGAACATTACATTTTCTTTTTTTTTTTGTCATTTAGCAGACACTTGTCCAGCGACTTACAGGAGCAATTATGGTTAGGTGCCTTGCTCATATTTTTTTACCATGTCAGCTCGGGGATTCAAACCAGCAACCTTTGGCACAACCACTAGGCTACGTTTTGTAAATTCGGAACACATTGTACGAATTGCAATTCGTAACATATCACATAAATTGTAATTCGTAACATATCATACAAAATGGATGATGGACATCTACAAATGAATACACCATATGAAGCGTAACATATCATTCTAGTTGGAGTATCCTGGATTTAAGTGTATGTTACGTCTACCCCCGAATGGCTCTGAGTTACCTACCCTTGCTGGAGTCAGAGCCAGGTCAACTAACAGCAGGTGTGATAGTGAAATATAGAGGTCATTATGCAAAGTATGGAGAAGCTGTTTATATCATTCAACTCACTTCCAAAAACATGGGAGGAAGATAAAAACAAGCACAGTACTAAAGGAGAATTGCTCAGTGAGTACAATAACTATTAGAAAACACATTTTGACTGATGAGTTGTGAACTCAGGAGACCAGACAGACTAGTACTACAAAAAGTAAGTAATACAGTGCATATCACAGTGTTATTCTTAAGGTTAACATTCTTAATCAAATAGTGGAGCCCATATGTGGGATGAGAGTTTAGGCATGGGGAGGGGGTGAGGCGGACAGTGTTCCCTATAGCCCCGTCTCGTAGCCCTCCTCCCATAGCTCTGTTCTCATGGAATCTTCAGCTGAAATCCGCAGTCTATTTTCTCCATCCTCTAAAAAGCCCTATAATGACCAACATAGACTGTCTACTCTGCTGCCTCTACCCCCCAAACTCCTCCCCCCCGAACAAGACCCCTCTAAAGATACTCTTTGTACTGTCCCCCTCATTCCTTCCCTCTTCCATTCTCTGTCTATCTGCTCTATTCCCAAATATCTGCCTCTCTTTTCAGTAAAAGCCAAATACACAGAATACCATTGTGTGCTGCCTGTGTGGAGACAGCCTCCCTCGGGCAGTAGCACTCAATTCAAGGTTCAGAAGGCCGGTAAGGTGAACTCATTGAGAAACCTTTCTATACCCAATCACAGTCAAAATATCTATATTTCATTGCCTGCAGTTTTCACACATTTGAAATGCAGATATTATATCTCCACTTAATTTCAAAACTAAAGATAAACATTGAAGTGGAAAAAAGCCATATTGCACAATCGTGTCAAGAAACCTTCCACGTGGAGTGTGTCTACAGACAAATAACAATATCTCTGTAGAAAATTAAAATATAAGCACTCAACATAGATCAAGGGGGCGCCACACATGTTGCCTGTCAAATAAGGTCATGTAGACAGAGTGGGGTCTTTTAGCCTAGTGACAAGTCCCCAGAAATGTTGAGATACACCTACCCGAGGTATAAGAAGACTCTCCCATATATGAAATGGATGGTTGTGTAAAAATATTTTACTGCAAAGTTGTTAACGAGTGATAGATATGACACACCCCCTTAACTCAAACAGTGCAGAATAACGCATGGCTGGAAGGGGGCAATTCCTATGATGTGAAGGCCCACAAACTTGTACATATACAGGTGATTAAACCACAATTTAATGGTAATGTGGCATCCATAATGGATTTGGAGTCAAATCTAAGGGGCCCCCTAACGTAATTGCAAGAGTAGGGGCTAAACACATGACTGGAAAAACAGTTTTTATCATAAATATTCATTGTTGATATTTCCAACAATTGTATCTTTGTGTTTACAGTTCTATATATATTTCAAAGATGCATTAAGATATCCTAATGATGTTTGTTTGTGTATGTAGGGACAACTGACTACTTGTATTCCACATTTTAGCATTATCAGAGCTTGCAATTTTGAGTTACATGAGCTTAGGTGGACCACCCCTCCTCCAGCCAGGCATTATTCTGCACTTTTTGAGTTAAGGCGGTGTGTTAGAAGCTGACCAGACCGGACATGTTGCGTGCGCGAGCGTCTCAAAATAAATGTATTGCACCCGCACTGCTCGAGCACGCCAACTCCTTTCTATTTCTGACGCAGATCACGCTGGAAGTCCTGCCTCTCCCATCTCCTTAATGGTTTATAGAAGCATGTGCTATCTCCTCATTGGTTATACCCACGTGGGTGATTGAAAGATGAACTGTTTTGCTGGTTGTCGTGGTAATACTATGAAAGTGTAGATGCAATCACCATATAAGTTCAAAGATGAAAAAGCCTGGAAGGAGGAGAGATGACTAGAAACGATTCAGTTGGCTGTTTTATGTGTGGATTAATTGTCGGAGTAGAGGACCTTGTGCATTTCAGGTAAAATAACAACTCAATGTTTATATCCCAGGACAAATTAGCTAGCAACAGCAAGCTAGCTAAATAGGACAAATGATCTAGCAAGTGCAAGCCAACTAGCTAAATTGCCATACATGTTTAATGCTTTTCGACCTGTCCCCAAATTAATGTCATTGGTTCAGAGTTTGCTTTGATATTTTAACCTGCGTGTCATGATCACATTTGGTGTAGAGGAACAAAATAAATGTATGCACGATAGCGCACGATGGCGCACCCGCGCAGCCGGTTTGGGTTCCGTGTTACAAAATCTATCAATTTAACCACTTTTGCAGTAAAATATTTTTATACGACCATCCAGGATTGACCACTAGCCTATTTCTGATTGGCTATATCGCTAAGATGTGGCAACCAAACAACCCATATGGAAAATGAGGCATTCATTCCCATGTAATCCAATTTGGTTTTCAGAGAAATGTCAGCAGAGATCTAACATGTTCTGGCTGTTAAACCTGCAACACATCCGCGTGAGAGCCGGAGAGGCTGCTTGGTTGTCTGTCACTCCACGTGGCATTGGGAATGGGAGCGGTCGGTCTCCTGTCTCCATGAAGGCTCCTTCATTTCGACTGCCCAGCACCAAGAATTAACCAAGAGTTGCATTTGTATTTGCACCACAGTAATGAATCCCCCACTAACAAGTTCCATGGTGAAAACCTATGACCAATTACAACATTTGACCAAAACTGGACTAGGCTAGCTAGCTACATCTGGATGTTCGATTATTCCCCTGGTCTCAACCGAGAAATGTCTAAATATAGTTATCACCTTTCGGTGCTTATTAATTACAAATTACCCCTACAAAATGAATAATATATTGGAGTCTCAGGTCCCCACTTACAAACCTCTTTGGCTTTCAGTGAAAACCTATACAATTCTGTTTCAATGTTTTGCTTTTCTTTTCCACACTGTTTGGCAGCCACGTTAGCCTTTCAGGGCCCTTGTCTGTGATCAGCAACGCTGAATATGTCTACAGACAGAGGTATCTACTGTTGGTCTATATCTCATGGTAGTTTTCCTGGGGCTCTGTGTTCCTCAGACAGCTCTGACTTTAAAGAGGATTCTATTTCGGACTAAGCATGTATTTCTGTCTGAAAAATGAGTGGAGAAGTGAAAAGGGGGCATGAGCTCCTCCAACACAACCATTATCATGCAGTTGCATGATTCATCCGATCGTGTTAAACCAAAACAGATTTGGCAGCTAAGAGCCTTCATCTGATCTACGTGGTTGTGTCTGACGGAACAGCCGCAACAGAACACTATCTAATCTAGAGTGAGGTGAAAACATTGCACTAGACTTGTTTACTATGCGTAATCAGTGGCAAGTTTTTTTTCTTTCATGTTCTCTCTTCTGAGGAGCCACAGATACAATCTCGAGTGTACGATGCTTTTAATTTGGCATCCTGCCACTGATCTCTGCACAATGTGACTGACTGAGTCCTAATGGGTCTGTCAAAGTTAGAGGAGCTTTATTGGCAGAAATGTTCCCATCCCCTGTTATTCTAATGTACATCTGATACCTTGGAATATGAACACCATGTGTTTTGCAGATCACAATGATTCGAGCAGAACACCAAAACATCCACACAGGCTGATATAATTAATGTTCTTCAGGCTCAAGACAACCTCTATTTATTTCTCTTCTAAGCATGGCATGATGCTTCAGACTGGGTCATGTCTGTATTTCAGATACGGGCTGTGGTTGGGTTTTTTCAATGCCAAAGTATCATTCTTCGTCTGACTCCTATAATCCTTCAAGAAAAATGTCCCCTTTTGTTTGGGTTCCCTGGTACATGTGGTATATAGGGTATGTGACAGTGGAGGCTCCTCAGGGGAGAAAGGCGAGGACCATCCTCTTCGGTGAATTGTAGAAAAATGTAAATAGTGAAACATTTAAAAAGTTATCCTTTTTAGATAAAACTACACTAAATAAACTCAGCAAAAAAAAAAAGTCCCTTTTTCAGGACCCTGTCTTTCAAAGATAATTCGTAAAAATCCAAATAACTTCACAGATCTTCATTGTAAAGGATTTAAACACTGTTTCCCATGCTCAATGAATCATAAACAATTAATTAACATGCACCTGTGGAACGGTCACTAAGACACTTACTGTCACGCTCGTCGAAAAGATTGGACCAAGGCGCAGCGTGCGTAGAGTTCCACGTATTTTAATAAATCGCAACTCACCAAACCAAATAATAAAGCACAAACAAAACGTGAAGCTCACAGTGCTATTAGGCAACTAAACATAGGCAAGATCCCACAAATCACAAAATAGCTGCCTAAATATGATCCCCAATCAGAGACAAAGATAAACAGCTGTCTCTGATTGGGAACCATACCAGGCCAACATAGACAAACAAATCACCTAGATGACCCACCCTAGTCACTGTCACGCCCCAAAAAACAGAGAATAAACAGCTTTCTATGGTCAGGGCGTAACACTTATGGACGGTAGTAAAATAAGGTCACAGTTATGAAAACATAGGACACCAAAGAGGCCTTTCTACTGACTCTAAAAAACACCAGGGTCCCTGCTCATCTGCGTGAACGTGCCTTAGGCTTGCTGCAAGAAGGCATGGGGACTGCAGATATGGCCAGGGCAATAAATTGCAATGTCCGTACTGTGAGACGCCTAAGACAGAGCTACAGGGAGACAGGACGGACAGCTGATCGTCCTCGCAGTGGCAGACCACGTGCAACAACACCTGCACAGGATTGGTACATCCGAACATCACACCTGCGGGACAGGTACAGGATGGCAACAACAACTGCCTCAGTTACACCAGGAACGCACAATCCCTCCATCAGTGCTCAGACTGTCCGCAATAGGCTGATAGAGGCTGGACTGTTGTAAGGCAGGTCCTCACCAGACAACACCAGCAACAAAGTCGTCTATGGGCACAAACCCACTGTCGCTGGGCCAGATTGGACTGGCAAAAAGTGCTCTTCTCTGACGAGTCGCGTTTTTGTCTCACCAGGGGTGATGGTCGGATTTGAGTTTATCGTTGAAGGAATGAGCGTTACACTGAGGCATGTACTCTGGAGCGGGATCGATTTGGAGGTGGAGGGTCCTTCATGGTCTGTGTTACAGGGTAGAAATCCTCCTCCCTCATGTGGTACCCTTCCTGCAGGCTCATCCTGACATGACCCTCCAGCATGACAATTCCACCAGCTATACTGCTCGTTCTGTGCGTGATTTCCTGCAAGACAAGAATGTCAGTGTTCTGCCATGGCCAGCGAAGAGCCCGGATCTCAATCCCATTGAACACGTCTGGGACCTGTTGGATTGGAGGATGAGGGCTAGGGCCATTCCCCCCAGAAATGTCCGAGAACTTGCAGGTGCCTTGGTGGAAGAATGGGGTAACATCTCACAGCAAGAACTGGCAAATTTGGTGCTGTCCATGAGGAGGAGATGCACTGCAGTACTTAATGCAGCTGGTGGCCACACCAGATAGTGACTGTTACTTTAGATTTTTGACCCCCTCCCCTTTTGTTCAGGGACACATTATTCCATTTCTGTTAGTCACATGTCTGTGGAACTTGTTCAGTTTATGTCTCAGTTGTTGAATCTTGTTATATTCATACAAATACTTACACATGTTAAGTTTGCTGAAAATAAACGCAGTTGACAGTGAGAGGACGTTTCTTTTTTTGCTGAGTTTATATTCACGTCTCCAAAGAATTTAATAAAACACACTGTTTTGCAATGGTCACAGTAGCCTCAACAGCACTTTGCATGGTAGCACCATGGTGTGGCCGGAGGACAGCTAGTTTCCGTCCTCCTCTGAGTACATTGACTTCAATAAAAACCTACGAGGCTCGTGGTTCTCACCCCCCTCCATAGACTTAATTATGGCAACGTCGGAGGACGTCCTTCAACCTATCAGAGCTTTTGCAGAATGAAGTGACATGTTGTCTGCATAATCAAAGAATCAGAGAATGAATCTCGTACTGAAAGCATAAGCTACAGCTAGCTAGCACTTCACTGTATAAAATATGGTGAGTAGTTGATTCAGAGAGAAAAATACAATAGTTGAACAGTTTAACAAATGAATTTCTTCAAAAATGAAGGAGAAGCGAGAGAGAGTGCTAGCTATATTTTGTATTTCTTTCACGTTCACTTACTTAGTCAGTGAATGCAGCTAGCTAGTTTAGCCTACTCAAACACAGAGAGTGATGCTATGTTAGTTAGCTGACTATGGCTATCCAAAACTCCAAGTCAAGGTAAGCTTTTGGTTTTATTAATTTATTGCCACCAGGGCCCGCTGGTGTAACTGCTAAACTCCTTTCTCTCTGTACTGCATGATAGTAGTGTGTTTACTAATGCGTTAGTTCTAGTAGCTATGTTGACTGTGACATTATAATATGATGACAACGACGTAGGCTGTGTGTAGCGGTTAGCGGTTATAATATGAATGTTTGGCTTGGAAAGGTTTTTTCGACTGGTCACAGACAGCTAATGTAAACAGAAGCAAACGGAACAAAACGGTGATAAACATACCTCAATTTGTCCAATAAAAACTCCCGTTTGCAACTGTTGGACTAATGATTACACCCTAGATCAGCTAGATGCAGGCCAGTGTGTAAAAGGCGGTATTGAATGTTTCAATATCTGTCACCTTGATTACTACAATTTCTCAACCTGTGGACCTACGCTGTAAACATTCATTCATAGGCTAGGTTGTAGTAAGCTATCGATATTACAGTGAACTGGGTGAATGGAATATGAATGACAGTCATCCAATATGATGTAATAGAAATAAGGCCATGCTCATTAAAAAAAAATAGTCTTCTCTCATCTTAAACTGCACCAATTGCCACTGGTATGTGATGCTGGCCGTTCAGTCATTTTGACTAGTCAGTCATGATGGGTGCAGTCAGAATAGACAGTTGAAATTGAAGGGGTGCTACTGATGGAGTTTCATTGTGGTTTAGCTGCTGATTGCTCTACGGGAAGACTATCCAATTAGACTTCATTAAGCATTTTATTCAATGGAAATAAACAGCATACCGACCATGGCTTCACAGTCAGAGCGCATGCCCGTGTCTCTGCATGGAGATAGAGGAGAACCAGCTGAAGCAGGTTTTCTATTTATAGCCAGCACATTACTAACAACATTAGCACATCATATTAAGTATCTCTGATTACTGATCCAATCCCTCCCGGGTTCATGCCAATTGTGTGCTGTGATTATGTACTGCTTAAGTCTCAATTGTTCTAAGAATTACTGTGTTGTAGTGCTTTAGAAGTACATCCTTCAATCGGGGAAGAGAACACTCCATAGAGGAAAATAAACAGACTGAGGTCCCAAAAATGTTCCATCAGTCTCTATTCAATAAGCCACAATTTCTCAGTCTTCTGCTGCCAATTTTTTTGAATTATATGGTGAAAATAACTTATTTGGATCCAGTTAAGAATTTATCTCTAAAGTTGGGTTACCATGGCAGGCAGGGCTATCAGATGAGATGCCAGGATCTAAATCAAAAGTCTGTCAGGGTGCAGGGAGTCCATCAATGAGGTAGCTAGATGTCTGGGAGACTGTGTTGAGTTGATGTTCTCGTGAACAATGTCTTATATCATCATTGAAAATCCTCCTGTTTAGTTTTACAGACTACACACAGCACGACATGCCTTTGGCAAATGTGATGTTTTTGTTTTCCTTAACTACCCAATAACAGCTTTGCACAATCTTGGCATTCTCTCAAACAGCTCCATAAGGAATGCTTTTCCAACAGTCTTGAAGGAGTTCCCACATATGCTGAGCACTTGTTGGCTGCTTTTCCTTCACTCTGCGGTCCAACTCATCCCAAATCATCTCAATTGGGATGAGGTCAGGTGATTGTGGAGGCCAGGTCATCTGATGCAGCACTCCATCACTTTCCTTCTTGCTCTAATAGCCCTTACACAGCATGGAGGTGTGTTGGGTTATTGTCCTGTTGAAAAACAAATGATAGTCCCACTAAGCCCAAACCATGTGGGATGGCGTATCACTGCAGAATGCTGTGGTAGCCGTGCTGGTTAAGAATACCTTGAATTCTAAATAAATCACTGACAGTGTCACCAGCAAAGCACCCCCACAACATCACACCTCCTCTTCCATGGTTCACGGTGGGAACCACACACGCGGAGATCATCCGTTTCCCTACTCTGCGTATCACAACGACATGGTGGGTGGAACCAAAAATCTCAAATTTGGACTCCAGACCAAAGGACAGATTTCCACCGGTCTAATGTCCATCACTTGTGTTCCTTGGCCCAAGCAAGTCTCTTCTTCTTATTGGTGTCCTTTAGTAGTGTTTTTTTGCAGCATTTCGACCATGAAGGCCTGATTCACGGAGTCTGCTCTGAACAGTTGATGTTGAGATGTGTCTGTTACTTGAACTCTGTGAAGCATTTTATTGGGCTGAAACTTCTGAGGCTGAACACTAAATACAACAAGGCACAAAAGAAACAACCGAAACAGCTCCGTCAGGTGCAAAACACACTAAACAGAAAATAACTACCCACAAAACCCATGTGGGCAAGAGCTACCTAAGTATGGTTCTCAATCAGAGACAACGATAGACAGCTGTCCCTGATTGAGAACCACACCCGGCCAAACAACACAGAAATCAAAAACATAGAAAATGAACATAGAATGCCCTCCCTAGTCACACCCTGGCCAAATCAAAATAGAGAATAAAAAGCCTCTCTATGGCCAGGGCGTGACACTCCCAGACAAACAAAACAACTTCTTGCTCACTTTGAGTACAATACAGTGCCACCGACACGGCCCACTACCAAAACCTGCGGGCTCTCCTTCACTGCAGCCAATATGAGTAAAACATTTAAACGGGTTAACCCAGGCAAGGCTGCCGGCCCAGACGGCATCCCTGGCCATGTCCTCAGAGCATGCGCAGACCAGCTGGCTGGTGTGTTTACGGACATCCATCCTTATCCTAGTCTGCTGTTCCCACATGCTTCAAGAGGGCCACCATTGTTCCTGTTCCCAAGAAAGCTAAGGTAACTGAGCTAAATGACTATCGCCCTATAGCAATCACTTCCATCATCATGAAGTGCTTTGAGAGACTAATAGGTGACAATAGATCCACAGACGACGCAACCACACTGCACACTGCCCTAACCCATCTGGACAAGAGGAATACCTATGTAAGAATGCTGTTCATCGACTGTAGCGCAGCATTTAACACCATAGTACCCTCCAAACTCGTCATTAAGCTCGAGACCCTGGGTCTCGACCCCGCCCTGTGCAACTGGGTCCTGGACTTCCTGACGGGCCGCCCCCAGGTGGTGAGGGTAGGAAACAACATCTCCACCCCACTGATCCTCAACACTGGTGCCCCACAAGGGTGCGTTCTCAGCCCTGTCCTGTACTCCCTGTTCACCCATGACTTCGTGGCCACGCACGCCTCCAACTTAATCATCAAGTTTGCAGACGACACTACAGTGGTAGGCTTGATTACCAACAACGACAAGATGGCCTACAGGGAGGAGGTGAGGGCCCTCGGAGTTTGGTGTCAGGTAAATAATCTCACACTCAATGTCAACAAAACAAAGCAGATGATCGTGGAAACAGCAGAGGGAGCAGCCCCCTATCCACATTGACTGGACAGTAGTGGAGAAGGTGGAAAGCTTTAAGTTCTCGGCATACACATCACGGACAAACTGGTCCACCCACAGAGACAGCATCGTGAAGAAGGTGCAGCAGCGCCTCTTTTTATTTATTTTTAAATTTCAATTTATTTAACCAGGTAGCCAAGTTGAGAACAAGTTCTCATTTACAATTGCGACCTGGCCAAGATAAAGCAAAGCAATACAACAACACAGAGTTACACATGGAGTAAAACAAACATACAGTCAATAATACAGTAGAAAAAAGTATATATACGATGTGAGCAAATGAGGTGAGATAAGGGAGGTAAAGGCAAATGTAAGTACAAATACAATATAGCAAGTAAAACACTGGAATGGTAGATTTGCAGTGGAAGAATGTGCAGAGTAGAGATAGAAATAATGGGTGCAAAGGAGCAAAATAAATAAAATAATAAAATCAATAAATACATTAGGGAAAGAGCTAGTTGTTTGTCTAAATTATAGATGTGCTATGTACAGGTGCAGTAATCCGTGAGCTGCTCTGACAGCTGGTGCTTAAAGCTAGTGAGGGAGATAAGTGTTTCAAGTTTCAGAGATTTTTGTAGTTCTTTCCAATCATTGGTAGCAGAGAACTGGAAGGAGAGGCAGCCAAAGATATAATTGGTTTTGGGGGTGACCAGAGAGCTATACCTGCTGGAGTGCGTGCTACAGGTGTGTGATGCTATGGTGACCAGCGAGCTGAGATAAGGGGGGACTTTACCTAGCAGGGTCTTGTAGATGACATGAAGCCAGTGGGTTTGGCGACGAGTATGAAGCGAGGGCCAGCCAACGAGAGCGTACAGGTCGCAATGGTGGGTAGTATATGGGGCTTTGGTGACAAAACGGATGGCACTGTGATAGACTGCATCCAATTTGTTGAGTAGGGTATTGGAGGCTATTTTGTAAATGACATCGCCGAAGTCAAGGATTGGTAGGATGGTCAGTTTTACAAGGGTAGCATAAGTGAAGGATGCTTTGTTGCGAAATATGAAGCCAATTCTAGATTTAACTTTGGATTGGAGATGTTTGATGTGGGTCTGGAAGGAGAGTTTACAGTCTAACCAGACACCTAGGTAGTTGTAGTTGTCCACGTATTCGTAAGATCAATCCAATTCGCCAAAAAATAGATATAGTTATAGAGGCCCAAGAAAAAAGGAAAAAAATAGTCCGATAGATCTATTCAGATAGCAGCCGATAAGAGAGCTAACGATTAGCGGGCCGCAGATGAACGTTCAGGTATAACTCCCTCGGCTGGATAACTCCCTCGGGCAGATAACGTCGGTAGTCCAGTTGTGAAGGCCCGGTGGGGCTCCACGTTGGCAGTAAAACGGGTCCGGATAGGTGATTGTAGCCCAGGAGTCTTTTTTTTAACCTTTATTTAACTAGGCAAGTCAGTTAAGAACAAATTCTTATTTTCAATGACGGCCTAGGAACAGCCTGTTCAGGGGCAGAACGACAGATTTGTACCTTGTCAGTGCAACCTTCCGGTTACTAGTCCAACACTCTAACCACTAGGCTACCCAGCCGAGTGACTGATGGAACTCTTCAGCTGGCTAGCTCCGGAATAATTGATGTTTGCTCCGGGATCGACGTAAGCCGATAGTCACACGGATAGCAGCTAGCTAGCTGCGAGATCCAGGTATCCAGGAGATCCAACCTCAGGAGGCTGAAGAAATTTTACAGATGCACAATCGAGAGCATCCTGTAAGGCTGTATCACCGCCTGGTACGACAACTGCTCCGCCCACAACTGTAAGGATCTCCAGAGGATAGTGAGGTCTGCACAACACATCACCGGGTGCTACCTGCCCTCCAGGACACCTACACCACCCGATGTCACAGGAAGGCCAAAAAAATCATCAAGGACAACAACCACCCGAGCCACTGCCTGTTCATCCAGAAGGCGAGGTCAGTACAGGTGCATAAAAGCTGTGACTGAGAGAATGAAAAACAGCTTCTATCACAAGGCCGTCAGACTGTTAAACAGCCGCCACTAACATTGAGTGGCTGCTGCCAACATACAGACTCAAATCTCGAATAATTAAATACATACTGACTCTCACTTTAATAATTAAAAATTAGACGTAATAAATGTATCACTAGCCACTTTAAACAATGCCACTTTATATAATGTTTACATACCCTACATTACTCATCTCATATGTATATACTGTACTTTATACCATCTACTGCATCTTGCCTATGCCGTTCGGCCATCGCTCATCCATATATTTTTATGTACATATTCTTATTAATTCCTTTACACTTGTGTGCATAAGGTAGTTGTTGTGAAATTGTTAGATTATTTGTTAGATATTACTGCATGGTCGGAACTAGAAGCACAAGCATTTCGCTACACTCACATTAACATCTGCTAACCATGTGTACTTGACAAATAAAATTTGATTGGATTTGGTTCGAGTCATGAATGCTGATTGGCTGACAGTCGTGGTATATCAAACCATATACCACGGGTATGACAAAACATTTATTTTTATAATAGCAATAAGGCACCTCGGGTGTTTGTGGTATATGGACAATATACCACGGCTAAGGGCTATATCCAGGCACTCCGCGTTGTGTCGTTTGTATACCTTGTGCCTTATTGCTTGAATTTACAATGGCTGTCAACCAATCAGCATTCAGGGCTGGAACCACCAAGTTTATAATCCAGTTTATGTGCTTTATAGAATGTTGACCAATGTTTCTCCCCCCTCGTCTAAATAACAACATCTAGACTTTAGATATTAATTGAATGTCTCTTGATTTGTACTTTCTCAACCATGAATACCAAAGACAACACAGCTGTCACGTGAACAGCTTCAGAGAGCAGGCTTGACAAGTGTTTTGAGGATTACTTCTATAATGAACATTGCATGGTGTCAGACAGAGGCTGGAGGCATTGTAGCTAGTTATCTGGACAGACCTATCAGAAAGGAGCTGATGGAGGACTCAGGAAGTGAGTCTTTAGTTCCTCTCCATCCTATCAACACAGATCCAATCATGTGTTTCTGGGCGTAGACTTCTTTATGACATGATCATACCACAGAAATAAAGCCGCATCCACCAGTAGACAATGAATGAACCCCCGGCCTACCACATATGCGATTTCGAATTCACCGTGATGTGCGACACAATGATCAAGGTCTTCCTTTTATTGTTGTAATTTTCCTTTCTTCTTAATAAACATGTAATTTTCGCCATTATTGATGGATTGATGGACTATCATTACTTTCCCCTGCTTTCGACCGCAGTGGCTGATGGCTAAACCGGGCGGCGCTCAATCCCCGCAGTCCCAATAAAGCTGACAATAAAGGCCTCTCCTGCTGGGCTTCCTCTCTGTTCAGTTTCTCTCTGCCTCCTGTGATTCCCATTACGCCATCACACAGCTCCCAGAGACCATTCACTTCTCTTATTCGATTTCCTTCTCACAAAACCCACTGTTGCACACTATTTCAATCAATTAGAATAAAAGGCGTGTGGTTCAGGTATGAAAGGGGGTATTATTCAGTCTAGACTCTGGAAGGTTTGTAATAGACATACCTGGGGCTACGAGGTCAGTTTATACTCTTACCAAAAGCAAAGGGGTACCCCTTTTTAGCCAAGGGAAATAGGTTGTTTCTG
The DNA here is from genome assembly GCF_057628025.1 of Oncorhynchus mykiss. Lineage (NCBI taxonomy): Eukaryota > Metazoa > Chordata > Actinopteri > Salmoniformes > Salmonidae > Oncorhynchus > Oncorhynchus mykiss. The sequence goes on from NC_143022.1 coordinate 22,611,234, forward strand.
GTTTGTAGGTTTTATACACCCCACGAAGGAATATATCTTGAGCAGTTTAACTCACCCCATGATGTTGACATTTGATATGAGGACAAGAGAGGTAGACAGGAGGGTCACATAAGGAGAATGGAGGGTCATCTGGTGAGAAAGTATCAGAAAGCAGACTTTTGGTTTAGGTTTGCATGGTAAACAGGAAGCAGCATCCCTTTGTGTGGGTGTGAGACAGCCGACTAATAGATGTAGATATGTTCACACAGGTCATAGGGAGAAGAGAAGCCAACTGTTTCATTGCTTTGTTAATATTTTTACACATTTATTTAACTAGGCAAGTCGGTTAAGAACAAATTCTAATATACAATGACAGCCTACCGGGGAACAGTGGGTTAACTGCTTGTTCAGGGGCAGAACGACAGATTTTTACCTTGTCAACTCAGGGATTCAATCCAGCAACCTTTCGGTTACTGGCCCAATGGTCTAACCACTAGGCTACCTGCCGCCTGCTATTATTATGTTTTGAACTGAAATCTACTGAAGTAAGTAGAAACAGATTGCACTATGCAGAAAGGGGTGAAATGCAAAATGTGTAAGATTAATGGTGGCGGGTCGTGTTTCAGAGGATGCATAGCTCTCGACCTTCGCCTCTCCTTAGCCCATACGGGAGTTGCAGAGATGAGACAAGACTGTAACTACCAATTGGATATCACGAATTTGTGGAGAAAAAAAAAGGGGTAAAAGTAAATAAAATAAAAAAAATAAAAAATGGAAATTCCTCAAAGTGATTTAGACTTAAATCCTTGAGTCAGATAGCTCTGATACTTGTGTGACAGTCCATGATCCAATCATTGACCCTGAAGTTCAATTACAATCCAAAATTACTTTTCCACTTGAATAAATTGTACATCACCTCCAAAGATGATTTTCAAAAAGAATACAGAAACAAATACATTATAAAAGCTTTAACAAGAGCAAGGTATTGTGTTTCATTTGAAAACAGCATAACAGTTTGTAAAATAACAATATTTCAGTATTTTACGACAGAGGGTACCCATACCTTTCAAGTCAGTTTCTCCTTTTGACAAACCGAAAAGAGCCTTTTAGAACCCACAAGCTTCCAAGATACATCATTATCTGCTTTTGAGATATGCCTCACATGAATGTCTAATAGTGGAATAATTTTATTTCCATTTTTGGTTGAAGTAGATTGATTGACCATGACGCTCACTGTCGTCTGTGCAGGTTAATATAATATAAGAGATTCTAGTCACTTGATCCTTTAGTTTTCTTCCCAAAGGACTTTAATGCCTTCCCCATACCAGACAAACGTATCGGATCACAAAGCACTGGGTACAATGAACCCTAAAACCAAACAATTCCAATGTCGATACTCTTGACTAGGGTTAAGTTTAAATAACGTTACCTGGGGTCCGATGGCAGAAAAAGAGACTTATAAGAGCCATGACCTTGAACAGGGAAGAGCTATGAACAGGGAATGAGAATCTTCAAAGCTGTCTACTGTTTTTACATGAGAGGCATTCGATTGTACATTTTGACAGATGTACAGTATGTGCATCACAGGCCACCATATGGCTTGATTTATGCTAAATTATGCACCAGTAGACTAAATTACGAGTCAGCCTTGGGTCACACACAAGAAGCGACTTTCACATCATATAAATCTTCAAAACATAAATCACAGGATATTTGTTAAATGTCACCCAAAGGCATTTATGTTCTTTCCTTTCAGTCCCATGATGCTCTGAAAGACCCCTACAGTTCATAACTAGCCTAGCTATAGTTTCAACATTACTACTATTGGTGTCTTGCTTGTAGTGCTTCGAAGGCAGTAAATGCAAATATATCAACCTGAAATAAATGACATGCACACAAAGGGAAAGGGTTTAAGCTCTGTCATCACTCTCAGTGTCAATCACTCAAAATATATGCATAGATGATTAGTTCCTGGTCTCCTCCAAGGCCTATTTAAAGCTGAAGTGTAAGAGGAGACAGTGAATGACATTTCTCACAGGTCTCCAATCACATCAATTGCTCAGCTGAAGTCCATTCACTATGGGCATTCCATTGAACCTGGGTACTCTGCTCCTGATACTCCTCTTCTACACACAAGGTAAAAAAATAAAAATACCTAGACTGCACATGTACAGTGAGCTCCAAATGTATTGAGACATTTGTTGTTGTGGCTCTACTACAGCACATTTGAAATGATACAATGACTATGGAGGTTAAAGTGCAGACTGTCAGCTTTAATTTGAGGGTATTTTCATCCATATCGGGTGAATCGTTTACAGCACTGTTTACATAGACCCCCAATAGAAATGAATGGAAAATAATGTATTGTGTCATTTTGGAGTCACTTTTATTGTAAATAAGAGTAGAATGTTTCTAAACACTTTCACATTAATGTGGATGCTACCGTGACTATGGATAATCCTGACTGAATTGTGAATAATGATGAGTGAGACAGAGGCATAAACATATTCTATTTTTATTTACAACAAAAGTGACTCCAAAAAGACACAATACATTATTAACCATTCATTTCTATTGGGCACAAAATAATCAGAAACAACCAAAACAAACAGCAAATGCTTCCAACAAATGTGTAGTCACAAGCTTGAGGTAGTACTTGCGTGCTATGAATATGGGACCAAATACTTTAAGTAGTAAATTACAGTAAATTTGTCCCAATACTTTTTCTCCCTTAAGTGCTGTAATTTCTAAATGGTTCACCTGATATACACTACCGTTCAAAAGTTTGGGGGTCACTTAAATGTCCTTGTTAATGAAAGAAAATCACATTTTTTTTATCCATTAAAACAACATCAAATTGATCAGAAACACAGTGTAGACATTGCTTATGTTGTAAATGACTATTGTAGCTGGAAACGGCAGATTTTTTATGGAATATCTACATAGGCGTACAGAGGCCCATTATCAGCAACCATCACTCCTGTGTTCCAATGGTACGTTGTGTTAGCTAATCCAAGTTGATCATTTTAAAAGCTAATTGATCATTAGAAAACCCTTTTGCAATTATGTTAGCACAGCTGAAAACGGTTCTGATTAAAGAAGTAATAAAACTGGCCTTCTTTAGACTAGTTGAGTATCTGGAGCATCAGCATTTGTGGGTGCGATTACAGGCTCAAAATGTCCAGAAACACAGAACTTTCTTCTGAAACTCAGTCTATTCTTGTTCTCAGAAATTAAGACTATTCCATGTGAGAAATTTCCAAGAAAGTGAAGATCTGGTACAACGCTGTGTACTACTCAGGTTCACAGAACAGCGCAAACTGTCTCTAACCAGAATAGAAAGTGGGAAGGCCCGGTGCACAACTGAGCAAGAGGACAAGTACATTAGAGTGTCTAGTTTGAGAAACAGACGCCTCACAAGTCCTCAACTGGCAGCTTCATTAAATAGTACCCGCAAAACACCAGTCTCAACGTGAACAGCAGAGGCGACCCCGGGATGCTGGTCTTCTGGCAGAGTTGCAAAGAAAAAGCCATATCTCAGACTGGCCAATGAGAAGAAAAGATTAAGATGGGCAAAACAGACACTGGACAGAGGAACTCTACCTAGAATGCCAGCATCCTGGAGTCGCCTCTTCACTGTTGATGTGTTTTTTGCAGGTACTATTTAATGAAACTGATAATAGGCATCTGTACACCTATGTAGATATTACATTAAAAATCAGCCGTTTCCAGCTACAATAGTCATTTACAACATTAACAATGTCTATACTGTATTTCTGATACATTTTCTTGTATTTTAATGAACAAAAAAAATTCCTTGTTTTGAAAGAAAAGCACTTTTCTAAGTGACCCCAAACATTTGAACGGTAGTGGAGATGGAAATCTGATGGAAAAGCTGACAGTCTGCACTTTAACCGCATAGTCAATGTATCGTTTCAAATCCAGAGCCAAAATAACAAAAAAATGTGTGTCAGTCCCAATACTTTGAGCACACTGTATGCATTGATTCAGGGTCTTGTACTTTTGCAGTCTACTACTACTAATCCAATCAGGTATTATGCAAGGTGGTATCAAATAAGAAAAATCCACAACGATTTAGATATTATGGGTTGAGTGGATCCTGATTGTTGATGTTGTCACAGTATACGTATCTATGGGGGCAAGGAGGCTGTGGCCCACAGTAGACCCTACATGGTTCTCCTGGAGAAAGCTGTTGCCAACAATCTGAAGCCAGGAAGCTTTTGTGGTTTTCTAGTGAGAGAGAGGACTTTGTGATGACTGCTGCCCACTGCAATGGGGGGTCAGTAATGTCTGCTTATCTAGTGAGGGAAAACCAATAGAAAATGTGTGGAGGGGGGCCTCCATTATCTGCCCTATAAATGCTTCAACTGTTTCTCCTTGAAACTCACTACCTTATAGCTCTATGCCTAGAATTAGAATGCATGCTGGTCAAACTACTCTTTCAATTGGATTTTTCCTGCAATCTCACCAACATTTTAATAGGGTACCATTTCAATGTCTCTAGGTTTTTCACACCTGAATATCTTTACTGTTTTTAGCCTAGGGCTATCCTACCCCATGCTTCACATAGCTCATTCCTAATGTTGCATTTACACATTTTAACATTGTATTTCTAATGTCCCCTTTGGAGCATTTAGACGTGAAACACAGCTTAGCCCAGGGCTAAGACCTCCAATAGCCAAAGGCTGAGATAAAAGGTGCAGTATGGAAAACCTACCAATAAATGTAGTCATGCACCATTAAGATATACTGCAGACTATTTAACCGTTATAAGAAAAAACATGAAATCATGTGAAATGTGTTTTTGGAACACTTTATGTGTGTCACATTGAATAAATGATTGGAGACAGGCAGAGTAATTCCATGAATAGGCATCGGGACGAAGCCCAAAACAAACACGTATCCAAAAATATTGAGCTGTAACCCAAACCAAAGAGCGATGTAAAACCTCTAATAAATACACGGGCGAGACCCGTAATAACAAATGCACAATACACGCAGCACGAAAGCCGAAATAACAACGCACATGTACTCCCAGACCAACAGACATGGGAACAATAACCAACAAAACAATGGCGAACAGAGGGCACATGTATAAAATTACTAATCAGGGGAATTGTATTCAGGTGTGCGTAATGAAACATTTCAGTGCCGCCTAGAGGCCGGTGACGTAGACCTCTGGAACTGGTGCACAGAAGGAGCAGCAGTACAGGCGGAATCTGTGACAACATGCTCACGTGTTTTCACATGTTGCTTTACATGTTGTCACATTAACTTCCCCTAAGATTTCGTGATCACATGAAAACGTGTTTTCGGAACACGAAATTAATGTGGTTTTTCCGTAAGGGAAATGTCAGAGCATAGGTTGAACCAAGCGGGAAGCAAGGATATACGGTAGATTGACATTATGTTTTCAATCAGTGTCTGTGTTTGTCCACTACGGTCAGTTGCAGATATGTGTAAGAATACAGTATATTCCATTGCGTTGTGCCTCTGTCTGTGTGTTTGCTACAGATCTATTAAGTTCAAACTGAGTCCACAATGTGCAGCAGGAGCAAGGTCAGGAAAGGCTTGTGAAACAGGCATTTCCGCATCCAAATTATGATGAATATAATGATATCATGCTACTCAAGGTAAAAGTCCAAGCTAGGACCTAAAGCTGCACATATGTTTATTTTTACCTACACAGGTGAAATTGTGCATGCACATTGTCACTACAATGTCAAAGTATGAAATTGATTGGTAAAAAACAGTTAACCACCATTAAATTACCAGGCTTGCTGAATAGACTATAGAACCAAGGATGTAAGTTGTAACAGTCAACAAACCTGCTCTCTCTGCCTCAAAGCTGGAGGTGATTGCAGTTTTCACCGACCATGTGAGACCCATTGGCCTCCCGCTGACAAAAGATGAGGTGTCCAAGGACTGTCTGGTGTCAGGCTGGGGACACACTATCAGGAATGTAAAGCAAGGCTCTCCTGTGCTTCAGGACCTCAATGTGACACTGGATGAGAATCAACTTTGCTCTGACAACCATCAGGTCTGCTCATCAGGAATAAATGGACCTGCTCAGGTAAGTGGCGTCTGAAAGTATGTAATGTTAAAGGGGAAATAACATGAGAGGAATGAAAGGAAATTATAGTTTCCCTTTGGTTTGAGGACATGAATCATTCCAAGGGAAATGTGCCTTTTCATTTGCCTGGCTACCTAAACTCCTTGCTTTGGCCAAACGCTACGCCACACACACAGACGGTACTCCGCAATGAGTAGCTCCCCGATGATTTCTAAAACGCAAATACATTCTAATCGTTCTGATTGGTCCTAGAATACAATGGGTTGAGCTAAAACACAAGTGGGTAAAGAGGTGTTTTGAATATTCGGAATTGGCTGTGATACTCAAATTCAGTGTTTCTTAATCCTGGTCCTGGGGAACCAAGTGGGTGCACATCTTTTGTTTTTGCCCTAACACTACACAGCTGATTCAAATGATCAACTCATCGTCATCTTTGATGATTTGAATCAGGTGTGTAGTGCTGAGGCAAACACAAAAATGTGCATCCCTTTGGATCCCCAGGACCCGGATTCAGAAACAAATCGCTGATGACTTTGTTTTGTACAACATTCATCATTTTGACGTCACCACAAACGACTTCAACTATGGCGTCTCAGACTGAAGTATGTAGTGAACATAGAGCAGCGGAACAATTCACTTTGAGTCGCCAGGCAACCTTTTCATTTGTTCGGTATTGTGGTCTATGTGTGTTACTTCCAGGGAGACTCTGGTGGTCCATTAGTCTGTAATGGTGTGGCCTATGGGGTGGTGTCTACCAAGACTAGAAACAACACCTACATCTACGTGCGCATCCCTGACTTCCTGGACTAGATCAATGACACCATGAAGAATTGATATGTCACTGACCAGAAACATTTTGTTAATTTAGTCAACCAGGTGCCTAGAACATGACTATGATACTGTAAAGAATCCTAATGTGCGTATCATGCTTTCTGATTGATTTACCAGTGCTGGTTAATGTCTTTGCCCGGAGCCGCCTCTTCCTAATACTTTTTTTTTTCTTTCCCAGTGGAGTTCTCAACTTACTGATGAGAGTTTGAAAAGTAGAATACACAAGGTGCCATTTCGAAATTTGGTTGTGCATCAGTAGTTTTTTAAAATTTATCTCAGTCACTGACAGTCATTCAATTAACCCATACTAGCTAAACAATTTGTATTGCTAGGTAAGGTAGTCTAGCCAGCTATCTAAACCTTGTAGATGGCCTAATCATCACCAAATTACCGACCGGGCACGTAGGGCATGTACCCAGGGGCCCTGACCTCTAGAGGCCCCCATTGATTTGTTAGTCACTCTCACACAGGTATCACATTTTTGAATTTTGAATATTTATTAGTGATCCCCATTAGCTGTTGCCAAGGCAGCAGCTACTCTTCCTGGGGTCCAAACACATTAAGGCACTTACCTCACACAAAACAAAAGATAAAACAGTACTTCATATAACATTATTACACCACTAGATATCTACAATATAAAATGTATAATACCACCATACAACAATATTACAACGTACATGTGTGTAGAGTGCATGTGCTAGTGTTTGTGTGCGTATGTGTGTCTGTACCTGTGTATCTCTTCACGATACCTGCTGTTCAAAAAGGTCTATTTTCCTCTATTAAAAAAAAAATCTGATTCTACTGCTTGCATCATTTACCTGATGTGGAATAGAGTTCCATGTAGTCATGGCTCTATGTAGTACTGTGCGCCTCCCATAGTTTGTTCTGTACTTTGAGACTGTGAAGAGACCTCAGGTGACATGTCTTGTGGGGTAAGCATGTGTGTCAGAGCTGTGTGCTAGTAGTTTAAACAGACAGCTCGGTGCATTCAGCTTGTCAACACTTCTTACAAAAACAAGTAGTGATGAAGTCAATCTCTCCCCCACTTTGAGCCATGAGAGATTGATATGCATATTATTAATTCATGTTAGCTCTCCATGTACATTTAAGGGCCAGCCGTGCTGCCCTGTTCTGAGCCAATTGCAATTTTCTTAAGTCCCTCTTTGTGGCACCTGACCACATTACTGAACAGTAGTCCAGGTGCGACAAAACCTGGGCCAGTAGGACCTGTGTTGTTAAGAAGGCAGAGCAGTGCTTTATTATGGACAGACTTCTCCCCATTTTAGCCACATGCTGTATTAATATGTTTTGACCATGACAGTTTACAATCCAGGGTTACTCCAAGCAGTTAAGTCTCCTCAACTTGCTCAATTTTCACATTATTCATTACAATATTTTTTCAATGATTTGTCCCAAATACAATACTTTTAGTTTTTGAAATATTTAGAACTAACTTGTACCTTGCTACCAATTCTGATATTAACTGCAGCTCTTTGTTTAGTGTTTTTATATCAGACATTAATCATAAATATGAGACATAAATCATGGAAAAACGTGCCGAATTGCAGGAAATTAGCCTTATATGCCCCTACATGCAGTAACAATTGAAACCTCTGAATTTCCATCTGTCAAACAATGCTTTCAAATCCTGTTCTGTGCTGCAACAGTTTTAAATCTTCAATTATTTACTGAGGGATTAAACAGTAGAGTAGGGTGATGTTATTGGACACATTTATTTTGTGAATATCCGAGCAAACGGATAAGATGCGCTTTTATCAAGTTGTCCGTTCACCAGTAAGGCAATCATATATCTGGTAAATGGTTCATTTCATTGAGCAGTAAATTGAAAATATATAGTAAAATACATTGAACACACCAAAGATCTTTGAGACAAGACTGCCCCCTTGTGCACATCTGGATAACATACTGTCCATGTAAAATACATTAACATTCTGGAATGGATTTTGAGGGCAACAGGAAAGAATGTCTCATGATGACTACTATTGAGATTACTAATATTGTGACAAATAGAGATAAAAACAAATGAGATTCCCTAAAAACTGCTTAGGATAATTAGGTTAAGGTTAGGAAAAGGGTTAGAGAAAATGCTCTCCTAAACTGCTATGAAAAGTCACTTCCGGCTGTAATGAATTGGCGTTTTATTGAGTGTTCCATTGTTTAATGCAGCATGATAGCAAAGCATCCCTCCCTACCTAACCTACATCATATTGAGCCATTATATTAGAACCCTGGCATGCCAGTCCTCTAGATCTGAATACTGGCGAGTCATAGGTTTGATCGGACCACAGGTAGACGGGATACTCCTTAGTTTGTCTACACATGCATTGTATTTTTTACGGAATAGAAGACAGCCCGTGCTGGAATTGTTTTATACTGGCATGGCCTATAAACCCTATAGCTGTAGTTTCATGCACAACTTATTACCAGACTTTCCAGAAAATAAGGATCTCATGTGGGGCTGTTCCAATAGCCAGCATGACTTTTATATTAATATTCATTAGGTGTGAGTACCTCAGACAATTTCATTTCATTTCTACCCAGATACGACTATCAATATAATCTCATAAATGTATATCTATCAAGTCACCTCTTTTTGAAACACATGCAAATGAGAAAATAATGTGGTCTATATCAAAACCAGCACCAGAGATTTGTAAAGGTTTTTTATTTAGGAAAAATACAACCACGAAGATACAGAATGCTTAAAAAAAAAATCAAATACAAAACCAATCTGATGCTATGACGAGAACAGTTGTGAAATCACTCCATTTGTACCCTCATAAAAAGTAAGTTTGTTGAAAAGAGCTCATAAGTAGTAGTTACCTTTAAGAACTGGCCCGCTTCACATTAATTCACCGCTGTGTACTCAACTGTCATGTGACAGTTCCTTATTCAAAATGTGCAGCTAATAAAATAAAAAACGTTCTCAGTAGAAACCAAAATAAATTAGACAGGAACCTGCCATAGGTCAGTCAAACAGATCAGTGATCCAGAAAACAATTGAGTAGGCCCTCTTCATTTACCAGAACTTACAGCGATCCTAAAAAGCCCAGTGGACTAGAGAACGTCTCCACCATCCCTCCCTCTGTCAGGTAGAACAGTGCAAACATGGTGATGGAAGGTTTCAGACATTTGTGTACATTTCCCTCATTCAGACTCATCACTATTAATGGGTGGCAAAGCAGTCACAATCAAATCAACCAAAATAAGTGCAAGCATTTTCATACTTCGTTACAGAGCAGAGCTTAAACTACAACAGCATTACCATTCTCTATCCAAGATACATTCCCTGTCTTTCAGGTTGTGCACAGCCCAAAGTGAGGCAAAGGCCTACCGCACATGAGCCTTGCTCTTTCGAGCTCCCCACAAAAACTGTAAATTAAAATTTCGTTCTCTGCGGTTTTCAATAACAAATAAGGAGGATCAGAAAGTAAAAAACAAAAACTTGGAACAGACCGGTGGTGGGTGGCTCGGAGTGCAAGCCAGCCCTCCCCGCACTTATCCAGGACTGCTCTTATCTACATGGTGGGTTTCAGAAGAAGATTTAAAGTGTCGCGGAGCAGCAGGCGCTGGGCTAGGACCAGGCCAGGCCCGCCGTCATCGAGATGGGGCCCCCGGTTCGGGGTGAGGGGCCGTGCCCAGACGACAGGCATCCGGACGCCACTGTCCTACCAGCCACCCTCGTCACCTGCAGAGAAGTTGGAAAGACACACAGGTTACCTTGATTCTGTGGATGGTAGGGGGCTCATCTCTCGAAAGGGGCCCTGCTGCTACTGAACGTTAATTCCTTTTGAAGATACATAGAAGTGGTAGCAAATTATGCTGGAGTGAATTACATTTGTGACAAATACTCTATCTGAAGGCGGCCAGCTGATTGAGAAACTTTTTGTTTCTATTTAACAAGCGCAGTCAACCTCCGCTCGATGAAAGCAATTTTATGTCGGCTTATTCCATGGAGAGAACTTTCAACAACAAAACTACAGAGCAGACAGACAAGGCAATCCTGCTACTTCTATATGCAAATTACGTCAACAAGAAAGGTGACTGGCTCCATTGTGTGTGTGTGCAGATCCTTGTACTGCAAGTCAAAGCAAAGGAAAATACACCTCTACAAAAAAGCTGCTACAAGACAGAGAGAAAAAGCTTATGACAAGAAAAGCAGGAAGTAGAGAGCTAATGCTATGGCCCCTGTAGGACAGCTCGCGCCAAGACAGTTGCAGACCGAGGTCAGCCTACCTTGGCTTTCTGCAGTGCTAAACTGGGCCTTCAACATATTTCAACTACAGGAGTCAGCCTCACTGTGCGCCACTGACAACAGCACCGCCTGTTCAGAGAAGAGAAAGCCCAGTGGTTAATGACGAGGTCCCAGGTTCTCCAACAAGGAGGGAAACACAAGTACACTAAGGCCCATCTGCAGACCCTCTTCCACAGATGCTCCCTAAAGGAATAGATGTTGTATATTGAGTCTTTCCTATACCACATACCTTTAACACCAAATGACTCCCATATTCCAATACTAACCTGGTAGGGCATTTGTTTGTAAGAAATACCCAGTGTCCACCACTAGGTTCATTTGCAACTCTTTATTCTTGAAGATTAATTATGTACCACATATTGTGAAACACCAAAAGTGTAACTTGGGAAGGTGTATTTCTCTATGGTCAGGAAAGAACGGGAATAGGGAACCCATTTCTCCATTACACATGACTAAAGGCCTCATACATTGAGAAAATTACTAATTTCACTGATCTTTTCATCCATCAGTTGGTCCACGACCATAGGGGGCAAACCCGGTCCGAGAGGAGCCCATCCAGCTGCTATACAGGGCAAGAACCTGCCTCGGCTCTGGTGTTGATTGGCCGATTCCAAATCTATGGTAGCTTTCAGGGATGTTGCTGTCCAGGCACCAGATTGGCTGCCTATCCTGACTCCCTACACTTGTGTAAGCTTATAAGAAGCCTCACCATAGCTATCGTAGCTGTCTCTGTACGAACCTCCTGAACGATCTCCATATCCTCCTCCTTGTGCTCTGTGGACAGAATAAGAAATGTCCATCAGTAAACAAGAATTGGACGAGCAGAAGCAAGTTGAGTAACATCAAATTCAAAATGGTCTTCCTAAAAGTGCTTGCCTACTGTCAAAATGGGCACATAGCTCCTTAAAATGCATTGTGATTTACCTATAGGATCTATACTCTTCACCTTTCCCTTGTCTTCCCAAATTCTATCAATTGCTAACATATAGCAGCTATGTATATGCATATGACTTTATGTAGCTGAGGTGGTATATCATCACTATTTACCTGTCTTTGTTGTAGTAGCCTCTTTCTGATCCGTATGAGCCTCCACTTCTGTTGTCGTAACGTCCACCACCATATCCCCGGTCTCCACCACCTGTAATATAACTTGTGGTTAACAGCTGAATCAAAGGAATGCTAAAAGCAGCCATGCACTCATCTTATGGTTAAATGTGTTAAGAGAATATCAAACACCACTCTTCAGTTTGGACATGCTATCAGTAGCCCAACAGATGTCTCAATCAAACCTCTACAGCTACTAGACAACAGCAACAGTCACTGCAAAACAAAAAGACATGGGAACATAGGAGTGGTTATTAAGGATGAGGGATCGGGGGGGGGGGGGGGGGTCAGAGTGCGGGGTGCACACATATGCACTGACTACTTCTGGTTAGTTCTGCAAGCCACAGAATCCCAGGCTAGCGCAGGTGTGAGGACATCTTTGTAGGGTTGGGACTGGGGTGTCAGTCACTCCAAGGCAAACGAGGGAGGGACACTCAAGGTCAGGGTGCTGTAGGATAGAAAACAACAAACTTGCCTCGTGAGAAGCCACGCCCACCTCTTCCACCACCACCACCTCTGCCTCCACGGAAGTATCCTCCTCCACCTCCTCTGCCACCTGAAGAGCCCCCTCGGAATCCGCCTCCGGACCTGCCACCACCGCCAGATTTGCCCGCCTGGTCGACACGGATCTGTCTGCCATCAAGAGACTGACACAGAAAGGGTTGGGGATATAAAGAATACACCATTAATATCGTCGTTGCAGTCAAGACAGAGTTGTGTTTCAGGGCGGAGTTGAGGTTTAATTGTTACCTTGCCATTCATGGCCAGCATAGCATCCTTGGCCTCATCTGGGTTCTCGAAGGTGACGAAACCAAAGCCCCTGGACCTCTGAGTTTCTCTGTCTTTAATTACAACAACTAGACAGAGAAATTGTATTTAAAGACTATAGACACACATGGCAACCTTGCAAGACGTGTATCATTCAAAGCATGTTCAAATAGTGGACCACCAGATATATATATTTTTTTACATTGCTCCCAATATCCAACAGTTAGTCGCTTACCTTCAGATATTTGCCCATATTTGGAGAATACATCTTCTAATGACTGTTCGTTAGTGTCAAAGCTGAGGCCACCCACAAAAAGCTTCCCTTCGTCAGACATCCTTCCTTTTCACCACTGCAGAAGGGAAGAAATAACATGTTTATTATGGATGCAATGATTTATTTGCAATGAACTGTTAGCAGCAGGGCTGGAATTCGTTGGTGGATGGGCCAACGGGGGAGTTCTGAGTATATATATATATATATATATATATGTATTTTTTTTTTATAGCTAAATCTGATTAGGTGGGCCTGGCAGTGCCTACGCCACTGGATAGGAGGTTATTATTGGATGAAAACCTCTGTTCTATTCTTGCAATGGTGCACTTACACACGCAATAACAAAATTATTTTTAAGTTGTTTGGCTTGATTCTGATTTGTATTTTTACCCAATGCCAAGTATGTTGTATTACCAACATGAAGGTAACCTAGCAAGTTTGATAAAAACCAGTCAAGTGCCAGCGAGTGAAGAACAAATGCGTATGGGGGGGGGGGGGGGGGGGGCTTAGCTCATAAAGGCCCAAGACCATTCTACCCCCCGGTAGCTAGCGCTGCCTTCTCGTCCTCTCTTTCCCAATATAACGCTACCGTAGCTAGCTAGTTCACGGTACCTAGCCAATGAAATTTGCGTTTTCGCAACAAAAAGCGGTCCTCGCTCCACAAGCAGATGAGTGCGATTCAGTTCCGTTTTTAGTACAAATCAGTAAGCGACATCGTCTTCCCTGCCCCCTCATGTCCCAAGCCTAGATGTGAAACTCCCTTTGTTCAACATTGTCCAACAACCACAACGGCGCCATTTATGATAGTGCTAATGGCCCCTGACTAGCCAGCTATCACTGCGTCATTGCATCGACTAACGTTTCTGAGCACGCTCGCTTGTATAGCAAAATGTGGGCATCGGCATTATGACAAATGTAAGAAAGTTGGTCTGTTCCGCACACCACAATATAATTGTCCATTCGGACATCGAACACAATTTACTATCATGATGTTATCGTTGGCTACCTGCTCGCTAGTTAGCTGCATCTTGAGCCACCTTCAGACTCCTCCTCGGGTGATGTCACACTCATTTAGCCTGCCACAATCTTGGTAGCGCCTGTCACGAATTAAATAAAATACGTTTACGAACAAACATTTATGGAAAAGATTATTACAATCGCTTACCTCCGATAAAACAGAATATCTTCCGACCGACCTGCAGCAGATGGGAATGAATGAGATGCGAGGCCTCCCGGTATATGTATTGATGGGTCCCTTGCAGTTACGCCCAGCTTATGAATATTAAGCAGAGAAAACTCTCCACAGCTCAGGAATAGCATTTCAGATTTTTTTTTAAATCAAAGTAAATTTGTTACGTTGAAGGGTCAACTACTGCCTGTGCATTTGCCTATCTTTGGGTCAATACATCCACCGATTCAATGAGTAGTCCTGAATGGAAAGTCTGTACTGTACTACAGACATTACAAGAACGTCCCATAAAATGTGCAAGAGACAACCAATTTGAAAAAAATAAATATTTAATCCATTCAATTTCCAAGACGTTCATTTGAGTACTTCACTAAAAAATACAAAGTGTATACTTGTAATACAGGTACTGCATTGGCACGCCAGAATGACAATCCGTTTGGTAAATGTCATGGATATATAAAATCTAGTTCAGATATGCACTCCCATTCCAAGGCAGGTCTTGACTAAACAACAAGTCCAGTTCAGCAGCACATCTCCAGTTCAGTCTTAGATATCTCCTGGTGACGATTTTCCAAGGAGCTGTTTCAGGGCAAACAATCCTGTGGTGAACCTGGAATAAAGAATAAAGTTAGAATTAGTCAGAAGGAATACAGTAAAATGACAGTGCACTGCTAGAAATGTAAACTCAAGTTAGTTGCACGCTACTGTTAGTCAGATCAACAGCATGCATCCAATTCTTACCAAGTGTGTACTTCTCCCCACACTTAAAAGCATTGGATTGGTGTAAGCATATTCTGTAGGGCGTTCCCACAGGGTCGTACACACTGGGATTGAGCAAAAAAAAACCTGCCTGTCCTTTGATGCAACTCTTCTGAACACGGCCAAAAGTTGACTTGTATCTTTGATGGACAGACAATGTAGGTCATATACGATTTTAGTGTTCATGTATTTGAGTGGGACCATAGCCTTATTACAAGCCTATTTAAAACATGCACTGGTTGTATACTGTAAATATGAACCCTTCCGTGAGTGACACCTGATCTCATCTGACTAAAGGACAGAAAAGCAGGGTTTCACAACACTGCCTTCAACAATAAATGTGTCAGATCAGTGACTGTCATTTAAGGGGAACGCAAACAAGGCCCATGACGTCAGCTCGAAGGCATTCAGTACACAGAATACCCACCTCCAAGGAAGCACTGGAACGAAACAGTCAGCGTCGAAGTCCACAACCTCGTGTTAAAGCAGGCTTTCACATCCAACGCTTAGTTTAACCTGATCGAGTAACAAGACTGTAATTAGTAGAGTACAGCTTTTGAGGGCAACAATGACATGCATTTGTTTATCATTATCAACATGAACTACAGATGTGCTAAACAGCATCAACTTCTAGCATTAGACAGTGTTAATCCTATCAAAGTCGATTGAATGTTAAGATGTTTATACAAAACAAATTACATAGTGATAAACTTGACAAGCAAAAGTAGAAAGGTGATAGCTGTCTAGAATTGAGGTAGACTCAGCAATATGACGTAGATGCAGAAAGTGAACAGCAGTGGGCCAATTTCCACAACTACTAAACGCTTGAAGCAAGGCTCAACAACTTTGCTGTTTTGGTGCCCTGGCTAAAACGCTGTGAAGCGAACCTGTGCACAGAGTGTGACCAAGTAAAGTCTATTGCGTCCCAATCAATGTCTGCACTTCTGCTTGTGACAACGTCATTTTGCAGAGTCTACCTTTAAGATGAAGACATCTTTTGCAATCACTGGGAGAACAATACTTGTAGTTTCACAGATCAAAACTGGGAGGGTCTTGTTTTACACTAGGGATACTTGAGCCATGACAACTTATGGAATTTTCAAAAGCTCAATGGTCATTTTCAGAGTCTAGTAGTCCCAATGGTCTATGGGGACAGGGTGAAAATTCTAAAAAAACACAAAAAACAGGATACGCTACTGAACGTACTCATGCAACTCAGGGTTCTGAACAGTAACGGCTAGGGCCTGAGGAAGTGACAGCGGTAGTTGTAAAGTTGAAGGCAGTTAAGATGGACATCAAAATGAGAACTTTGAGGGATGCGAACAGGAGAGCAAAAGTCTTTACCTCACATTACTGGCCTATTTCCACTTATGAACTAGCCAAGAGAGCAGCATTCACCAGAGCGGATTCACGTGTCGGTAGGCACAACACTTCATTCTCCAAGGACTTTGTTGAGTTCCAAAACGATAGTAGAGCTCTTGGGAGCAATGAAGCATTATAAAAGAACCAGTGCCAGCACGACATTTCATTTCTATTCTGCTTGCAACACACCCAGGCCCCCCACAATGACTAGCTTCAGGTTAGATCTTTTAGCATCCTCTGAGTATTAAGTCAGCCACCCTTCCAAAATGAGATCCCACCTTTCAGAATACCCTTTCCAGCAGAGACTATGCTTTCATTTCTCAACATCGCTCCCTACCAGACTCGCATTGCATAACATTCAGCTGGCTTAGTGTGAACAGGCTTAAGTTCTTTGAAGGCACAAGAAATCAGAGCATTTTCAACGGATTGTTTAATAGGCTTCATGAAGCCAGGATATACAAAAAAAATAAATTGGGTGTTTGTACACAGAACAGAGCACATATCCTTGTAGTAACATTGAGTGATCGTGAATGTTGAGTCCATCATTATGCACGTTTGAGAAGAGCAAAGTACCTTAGGCCAACTGCAGAAGGCTGCAAACACCTAGTATACCTTTCAATGAAATTAAGTTATTTCGCCAGTAAGTCATTCACTCTTTGGATACTGAGTATTTACAAATCTTTAGCAATATCAAGGTGGTTTGCTGGAAACCAGTGCTCCCACTTAGCATTCCTACCTTGTTACACTAAAGGAATGCATTACAGAACTGAAGGAGCACATCACAGCTTGTCAAGCTTCTAGTGTAAATTTCACAGATTTTTTTTTAAAGTCCAGAATTCACAACACCAGTTAAAATAAGCTTAAATGGAAACATGTTACTACTGATATTTGAGTCTTCCGATTGAGCAGGAACATGGGCAAGACTGAATTTGTCTTAGAAGCTATCAGGCTGTGTTGAACAGATTACGAGTTAACGGTGGAAACAGGTTTCATTGCAAATAAAGCCATTAATTATCAAATTTGATTCTCCCAGTGTCCACTCTTCCTGCAACACCAGGAGGGCATACTGAACTTAAGGTATTAAGATCCTTAGTGAGCGTCAAGGCTTACAGTAATTAAACGCTACAGGATTTCAATTACTGCCATGACAGATCCTGTAGAACACAACACAAAAAAACTAAAGATACTGCCAAGTTTGTTAAAGAAAACACTAGAACCAGATACCACAAACAGAAGAAAAAAAAGTGTCTTCGAAGAGCGCATCTTTTAAAAAA
This sequence comes from Oncorhynchus mykiss, assembly GCF_057628025.1. NCBI lineage: Eukaryota > Metazoa > Chordata > Actinopteri > Salmoniformes > Salmonidae > Oncorhynchus > Oncorhynchus mykiss. Next base: position 22,629,147 of record NC_143022.1, read on the forward strand.
CAGCCAGCGAAGGGACGATCTTGCAATCAGGAAGTTTGTTTTTGTTTTTACTCGTGTGTAGCTGAGGACAAGAAGAAGCCACAAGTGTAAAGGCACTGCAGCATTCGGACATTTCTCACACAGTAGACTAGAACCTATTAATATTTTGTGCCACAGTTCTCATTGAAACAGTAAAGCATCAGGGCAAGGGGCATTGGACGTGAACTTATGCCTCTTCAAAAGAAGAACTGACTCAGTGAAAAAAAATATTGAAATGTCTTTCTGCTCCTGTGTGGGTGGCAGAGCTGGATTTTTGAGCAGGCCTGGGTATTTTAACATGCTAATCCAAGAGGGCACAGGCTTTCGGATACTGAGCAACAAAAGTCTTAAAGGGCCATTCTGGGAGTCTATGCAATCATGTCCAGTCCGTACTAAACATTTCTAGTCCATACCAACAGTGAGTTCATGGCAACTAGGCTACATCAAACTTACCATAGCTGTCATAGCTGTCTCTGTAGGATCCCCCAGAGCGGCCACCATAACCACTTTCACCACCACTCCTAAAAATGTGCACATATGAACGCTGGTTAACGGAAACCAAGGAAAAGTACATGATTATCCTAGAAAAACAAGTTCTGAAGCTAAAAGCCTATTAATGTTACTAAAACCAGCTGACTGATCACTTAGGTCAGCACTTTAGAGAAAAATAAAACCATTAAATTAAGTCTTACCTGGCCTCTCTGTAACCTCCGCTGCCACCCCCAGAGGAGTATCCTCCACCACTCCTGTAGCTACCACCGTAACTCCTGTCTCCTCCACCACCGTAACTTCTGTCACCTCCATAGCTTCTCTCTCCCCCATAGCTTCTCTCTCCTCCACCATAGCTTCTGTCACCACCATAGCTTCGGTCTCCTCCACCATAGCCGCCACCTACGGCAAAAATAAGAGCATTTCAGTCAAAGGCCCTTCAGATTGGAGCAAGGTCAAAAAAAAAAAAAAAAAAAAAAAGGGGTGTGACAGAGCAAACGGAAGCTAACCACTTCGCAATGCCAGCCCTTAACTCGTCCTAAATAACCATGCCCACCTCTTCCTCTGCCTCCTCTGAAGCCACCAGAACCCCCTCTGAAACCGCCAGAACCCCCCCTGAAGCCACCACCACGGTCAGATCTTCCTCCTGACTTGCCAGCTTCATCCACACGGATCATCCTGCCATCAACAGACTGAAGGGGGGGTGGGGGGGTAAGTTAATACCAGTGATTTATATCAGTCGAAGATCTGCATGTGTGTGGAAAGAATCCCCTCACCTTGCCATTCATTGCAGCCATTGCATCTTTGGCATCTTCAGGGTTTTCAAAAGTCACAAAGCCGAAACCCCTGGACCTCCGAGTCTCTCTGTCTCTTACAACATCAACTGTGTATGGAGGGGGGGGATTAAAACATGTTTTTTTTTTTTATCAACCACCCATATGGCCAAAACCTACTTGTGGCAACACAAGCATCATTGCCAATCTGTTAACCAGGTCCTGGAGAGGCAACATACCTTTAGCAATGTTGCCATACTTGGAAAACGCCTCTTCCAGTGAAGTTTCATCAGTGTCAAAACACAATCCTCCAACAAAAAGCTTTCCTTCGTCAGACATCTTTATCTAGAGAGAAAAAAAATAAGCACCTGGCCTACACACACACACATTGTTTAGAAGACATTCACTGTTTTGAGAACTGAAGGAAAAACTACTGAGAAAAACAATTTCACATAAGGATGGCACCAGAAGCGCTAATTGCTATGAAGCCATACATTTTAAGCGATAAGGCAATTTTCTTCCACCAATAGTTTAAATGCGTGCAGGCAGCCGTGTTTTAACCCGTGCAATAAAGTTACCTAACGTCAATACACTCGCTATAATTTAGCAGGCCAATTTATTAACGTTCGCTAAGTTACCTAGTTACCTGGGAAACAGTGGTAAAATGCTCAACCATGGTGACTAACCAAACAGGCAAGTACCCACCATAACCTTGAGCTGATGTTAGCTAGAGAGGCGCTAGCCAAAAAACAGGCAGCACACAAAGGATAGTTAACTAGCTAAGCGTTAGCAGGCGAACGATAAACCAGTCCCATTAGCCATTTCAATCCTCACAGTAAACACGACCTGGCCCAGATTTGGCCTATCCTGCAACGTCAGCTAGCGTATTATCTGGTAATTCGTTTACGTTACCTAAACAGCGGCAGTAAAATAACATGTTGCCACGCCGATGTCCAAAATATATCTAGTTACTTTAGTTAGTTAACGGTTAATGTTAGCTAATGAAACGTGCATTAGCGGACGGCCATTTTGTAGGTAACTACCAACGACGTTGTTAGCAAGTTACTAGACCGAATTTGGCTTTGAAATACCATCCAGGTGTAACGGCAAATAACGTGAAAAAACAAGTGAACATTGGCACTGGAAATAGAATAACGTTACATACCGAGTAAAGTTACACACGAGGACGGGGGCCTAAGGACTAATCATGGCTAACGCTAGCTCGTTAACGTTATAATCGCTTCAATTCCTTCATCGTCATGAACACGTTTGCTTGCCAAATTGCAAAGCGAACGTTGATTAGAAAGTAAATGGTCAAAGACAATTATTTCCCATAGGAAATTAAAAGGCATTGTGGTACATTTACCCGGTAATGATTAGAATTTAGTGAGTAAACAGTTACCTTTGTGTGGTTTGGCGTCGTCTGAGAAATATGTCAAAATGGCTCCAATATATGAGCGTCTGCGTGAGACATGAATAAATAGCAAAAGGGGCGTACGCATCATGGAGGTAAAATAAGAACGGTGTGCATGCGGCGAGTAGTTTTTGCGCAGTCCACCTGACGGCGGTAAAGCATCATGTAGTGTACAGGGGAGGCCAAATAAAATAAAACAAGTGTGGGTAGGCTAGGTATACTGTATTTTCATGTGTGGTATTATCTCATGATATTCCGAATACACTTGGTGAAAGATTTGGACTGACAGTTGCAGAGTTCGTGCAAAGATTATTAACCCAATATAGGACATCTGCATCGTTTTCAATGGCAGCAAATGGCCACTGTACTCCCAAATTCGCTGCTCTGGTGTCTGGTTTGGGATGTTTTCTGATAAACCAAAACTACTGTACATAGGCTACATTAAGTATACAAACCAAAGGTTTGCCATTCACATTCCTATACACCAGACTGGTCTGATCATATTTACAGTTTTGCAGCCCCTCTGATGTTGCTGTTCTTGCACTAGACAAGACCAAGGAGCATATTGGTGCCGACCACTGCCAGGCTATAAATACCAGAGCTAACAGGCCAACATGAGTGCTTCTATCCTCTGCCTTACCTCCTACACACATACGCTCTGCGGCTTCCTGTTCGTTACCACAGTTTTCCACCCAGCGCTGACTGCCTCACCGCCTCCTCATATTCTCTCTAAGCAAAAAGCCATCCTTTCCACCCAACTGGATGACAGATGTGCAGGCCACCGCCATCTCTCTCTATCTCTCTTTTTCTCCGGTTTACAATGTCCCATTATTCACTCAGGGCCTCAAACCATTACTAATAATTCAAATTATGTGAGAGAAGAGTAAGGAATGCCAAAAACACGTGCACATGTAAACGTATCTAGTACGTGTGTCTGTGCAACCTCAAATAATGGTAGCCTATGTAATGCAGATGAGGTCAACATATTATTTAATTCAAGTAAAGCTGCGCTAATATACAATCAGACAGAGGGGGACGCTGTAAGTGCATGTTTTGATGGTCGGATGGCACCTGCCTTCTCATAGTGCTGGCTGGAACAGTGCTTCCACAGAGGTTCATTGACTGCAGCAGATATTGCTGTGCCCTGGCAGTGGGCTCTCTGTTAGATGTTGATTGTTATTCTGTGGATGCAGCATTTCAGAGGCAGTGTGAGCCTAGATGTGTTCAGGCTTGGCTGCCATGACATGTTGTTTATCTCACATGATTATCCCACAAAACAATCCATCAAATGTATTTATGAAGCCCTTTTACATCATCAGATGTCACAAAGTGCTATACAGAAACCCAGCCTAAAATCCCAAACAGCAAGCAATGCAGATGTAGCAGCACGGTGGGTAGGAAAAACAACACAGCTGTCTGCCCTGGTTCTGAGCACCATTGCCAAGCCCAAAACTGACAAGCAGAGCAAAGCAATACATCTGCTAAAATAGGATAGCAATGGACAATGGGTTTTTGTGGCACTATGATATATCATTTTAAAGATTGCTTTGATATGTTGTGTAATCAGAAGAAACAGTACATAACAAAAGTACTTTGCCCCAACCACATAAATTGCAAGCCTTTCACATTCACTTCCCTTTTAAAGCAGTATAACACTGACCACACCTACCAGAAGAGAAGAATACATCTTACCTATGTTGAAAACATTCAGAGTGAAAGCTGAAATAGCAGCTCCTGACGCAATGGCCCTGTGCCTTTAAGAGGTTAAATAAGATCACATTGTTATTCTGGGTTTGTTCACACACTGCTTGTGGAGGTGGATGTATAGTGGTGGTGACGAGGGTGGGGCGATATGTAGGATTCTCGAAACATGTGTCTCCGGAGGCCAATATGGATTAGGGAGAGAGGGAGGGAGGGAAGGTGAGAGAGAGAGAGAAATGAAGACAGCAAGAGAAAGAGAGGATAGTCCTTCGAGTGGATCCTCTCTGATTTACTGCTCTTCTATGATAGAAATGTATAATTTCCCCAATTTCCTCTAATTCTGTCATTATGTTGAGACCACAGCTGATCCCTCAGATGCTACACTTCTCAGATTTCAGCACTGCAAGGAGAATTTGCGCTCGTCATTATAAAGCTAACCTCTCTCAACCATTGTTTTTGAGATGTAGGTCTATGCTGAAAAAACCCAAATGCATTTTTTTTCACTCACCTTAGAAAACCCATTCACAGCCGGCTCAATGCAATAAATCAATGTATTAAGTGTTAAGTAACATGCTGCAGTCCCTACACCTAAGCGTTAGACTAGTGATTAAAGCTAATTGTAATTATTGAAATGCTCTATGGTGGTGCTAGAGTAAATTGAAGGGCTCACACAGATGAAGGAGGGAGAGGCTGGAGAGGGTTGGCAGTACTCCAGGTAGAGGAGGTGAGTCATGTCCAACTCAGACAGACTATCAGCGAGTGTGTGTGTGTGTATGTGCAGTCTAAAATCTGTACATGCGTATGTGTGTGTGTGCTTATTCCCATTTGAGTGAGGATGTGTGTGTGTGAGCATGTGCCAGACATAGTGACTGTAGCCTTCTTTATCACCCTGCGCCAAGTGCCCTCCAGTGCCAAGTGGGAGTCATGGTTCATGTGACCTATAGCAGTATCAAACTGCTTAGTAGATGGAAGGAACCTGTAAAAAAACACAGAAAGGTTTTAGGTTATTCTGATTAGGACAGGAGATGAGTTTACTCACCGCACACACACACACACACTTGTATATCAAATTACACAAGCAAATTTGGGTAGAGTAAGATTTTAATAACCATCAGTGAGCATGTCAGTGACTCTCTGGTCCAATCCCAAATCGACCCATAGACCCTACACCCTATGCACTTGTAAAGATCTGAGGATTTGACAGGTGTAAGCAATTTGGTAATAGTACCAACTTGCCCTCTGATAGGCTTGGTGGAAGTTTTACCATATTTCTTAGACCGATAAATCATCTTCAATCTCCACAAGTGCATAGGGTCTGGGGATCTATTTGGGATTGGGCCAGGTATCTTCCTCGGCCTCTATCTAACACCACCCAAAGGCACAGAGCACACACTGAACCATGAAATGTCCCCTCTTATAAACACCAACACTTCTAGAGAAACAAAACCTATTGCTGATACTCTGCTGCTCAGTCATTCTGTAAGTGTGAGCACCAAAATGGAAACATCTATTGATTCTATCAAGACAATGACTGAACCCAAGACCAGGAAGCCGCAGAGTGTGTGTGTAGGAGGTAAGGCAGAGGCTAGCAGCACTCACATTGGCCTGGCAGCTCTGGTATTTATAGCATACACACACACACGTTTATTTTACTCTCTTTGTGGGGTCCAAACAATTTCCCCCAACCCATGGGCTCCCGAGTGGCGCAGCAGTCTAAGGCCCCGCATGTCAGTGCTAGAGGTGTATGGATCTGTCTGAAGGGGACATGGATCTGTCTGAGGGGGGACAGAAAGGTGTTGTATGGCCAAATATGTTCCTTGTCACCCACACAGATCCTTGTCACCCCCAGGTGCTGTGTAGAGGGTCTGTCAATCATTCTGGGGCCCTGGAGAGTCATGCCAGTGGCTGGGTTTTCTGGCACAATAATATGAAGACTACTACCTTAGGCCCACCTGTCCCCTGCTCCTCAATAGTATTAGTGGTGTACCTGGACCACAGTGTAGGAACTCTGACCCTCCTCCACAAAGTCCAGACCTCATTCACTGAGCCCCTCTATCCTGGGTGCTTTATATGGGATGTGTCTGAAGATGCTGACAACCAAACAGTGAAGAACTTTGATAAGAATACAAACATGCATGTATGACATGCTCAAGTATCCTAAGGTCTAAGATTTCAACCTAAAACCCCTTAATTGAATAATTTACAAAGTTGAAATAAATGTGTGCATGGATAATCAAGATGGTTGTTCTTTCTTTTAAAACTCCCAAGTCCAAGTCTTCCACAGTCAGCATCATTCATCGATCAGAGGGGAACACAGGTATGTACCTAGCAAACATGCCCACATTGTGCCAATGTGGGTCCAATGCAAGCTAAAATATTGGCTCCATGTAGGCTCATTTGGTAAGTCATGGCACTTGCAATGCTAGGGTTGTGGGTTCAATTCTAGTATGAAACATTTATGCATTCACTACTGTAAGTCTGGTGAAGGCGGCTCACACGTGGCCTGAAATAAGCCCACCCTTTGGATGGTTTGCCTTTATTGGGCCTCAATGAGCTCATGGTATTGGCCCCATGTCAACTAATCAGTTTTATTTATTAGGAATTTATTACAATTTAACTCAATGCATACATTTGATCATTTTCATTGTGTGTTATTAGCTGCTGTATGCGGTCATGTTATCTGGTTGTATGATGTGAAAATGGTGTTTGTATGGCTCTGCATAGTGGTCAAAAAATGTCCCGCTGTTCTGGAGCTAGAGCACTATACTCAAATCAATGTCTATTGGTCGTGTACACCGATTTGCAGATGTTATTGCAGGTACAGACAAATGCTTTTGTTTTTATCTTCAACAGTGCAGTAATACAGAACAATACACACATAATCAAAAATTTAATAAGAAAGAAATTAAGAAATGTCGTAACGAATCCAATTAACCCAAATAACTAACAGTTAACTAAATGCAAACTATACTACACCGGTGTCACGATCGTCCTATTGAGGAGACCAAAGCGCAGCGTGGTGTGAATACATACTTTTAATGTTAGACGAATGAACAAGAAGAACACTAAACAAACAAAATAATAAGACGACCGTGATCGCTAGCAACACTGTGTGCAAACATGCAACATCACATAGACAATAACACAAGAAATACCCAAACAAGATGGCTGCTTAAATATGGTTCCCAATCATAGACAACGATAAACAGCTGCCTCTAATTGAGAACCAATCTAGGCAACCATAGACATACATAAACACCTAGATGGCAGCAACCCTATAAACCTACAAAACCCCTAGATAGTCGAAAAACACATACATCACCCATGTCACACCCTGACCTAACCAAAATATATAAAGAAAACAAAGAATACTCAGGTCAGGGCGTGACAACCGGATTAATTTACACAAGATATACTAGGAACGATATGTTCAGCATATTAGAGTGAGCTATATCAAGAATCTAGAGTATAAATAACAATGCAGTGTGTATAAACAGTGTAACTAAAATGCAATGCACAGTAGTTGAAATATTAGAATGAGCTATGTCAAAAATAAAGTCTATCAATACACAGTACAAAACCCCATAGAAAAAGTAATAGAATTGCAGGAAATAAGCTTTCCGGACCTGAGTCCGGAATATAAATAAAATATACAGTTGATGTCGGAAGTTTAAATGCACTTGGGTTGGAGTCATTAAAACTCATTTTTCAACCACTCCACAAATGTATTGTGCATGACACAAGTCATTTTTCCAACAATTGTTTACAGACAGATTATTTGACTTTAATTCACTGTATCACAATTCCAGTGGGTCAGAAGTTTACATACACTAAGTTGACTGTGTCTTTAAAAAGCTTGGAAAATTCCAGAAAAGTATGTTATGGCTTTATAAGCTTCTGATAGGCTGATTGACATCATTTGAGTCAATTGGAGGTGTACCAGTGGATGTATTTCAAGGCCTACCTTCAAACGCAGTGCCTCTTTTCTTGACATCATGGGAAAATCAAAAGAAATCAGCCAAGACCTCAGAAGAAAAATTGTAGACCTCCACAAGTCTGGTTCATCCTTGGGAGCAATTTCCAAACGCCTGAAGGTACCACGTTCATCTGTACAAACAATAGTACACAAGTATAAACACCATGGGCCCATGCAGCCGTCATACCGCTCAGGAAGGAGACGCATTCTGTCTCCTAGAGATGAACACACTTTTGTGCAAAAAGTGCAAAACAATCCCAGAACAACAGCAAAGGACCCTGTGAAGATGCTGGAGGAAACGGGTACAAAAGTTTCTATATCGACAGTAAAACGAGTCCTATGTCAACATAATCTGAAAGGCCATTCAACAAGGAAGAAACCACTGCTCCAAAACCGCCATAAAAAAGCCAGACTACAGTTTGCAACTGCACATGGGGACAAAGATTGTACTTTTTGGAAAAATGTCCTCTGGTCTGATGAAACAAAAATAGAACTGTTTGGCCTTAATGACCATCATTATGTTTGGAGGAAAAAGGGGGAGGCTTGCAAGCCGAAGAACACTATTCCAATCATGAAGCATGGGGTGGCAGCATCATGTTGTGGTGGTGCTTTGCTGCAGGAGGTACTGGTGCACTTCACAAAATAGATGGCATCATGAGGCAGGAAAATTATGTGGATATATTGAAGCAACATCTCAAGACATCAGTCAGGAAGTTAAAGCTTGGTCGCAATGGGTCTTCCAAATGGACAATGACCCCAAGCATATATGTCCAAAGTTGTGGCAAAATGGCTTAAGGACAACAACGTCAAGGTATTGGAGTGGCCATCACAAAGCCCTGACCTCATCCTATAGAAAATGTGTGGGCAGAACTGAATAAGTGTGTGCGAACATGGAGGCCTACAAACCTGACTCAGTTACACCAGCTCTGTCAGGAGGAATGGGACAAAATGCACCCAACGTATTGTGGGAAGCTTGTGGAAGGCTACCTGAAACATTTGACCCAAGGTAAACAATTTGAAGGCAATGCTACCAATTACTAATTGACCCACTGACCCACTGACCCACTGGGAATATAGTGAAAGAAAGAAAAGCTGAAATAAATCACACTCTACTATTATTCTGACATTTCACATTCTTAAAATAAAGTGGGGATCCCAACTGACCTAAGACAGGGATTTTTTACTAGGATTTAAAGTCAGGAATTGTGAAAAACTGAGTTTAAATGTATTTGGCTAAGGTGTATGTAAACTTATGACTTCAACTGTATGTCAGTATGTGTTAATGGTGCGGTTTTGCATGTGAATAGAAATAGTTGTTATATAGGATGAGCCATGAGTACAATACAGTATATATATGTAAAGTGGGTAAAACCGTTTGTAAGCATAATTAAAGTGACCAGTGTTCAATTACTATGTACATAGGGCAGCAGCCTCTAAGGTTCAGGGCAGGGTACTGGGCGGAGGCCCGGCAAGTGGTGACTGTTTAACAGTCTGATGGCCTGGAGATTTAAGCTGTTTTTCATTCTCTCGGTCACTGTACAACCAACAGTGTGCTTTAAACCGGAGATTCGTGGCAGTTAACTATGTTGTCATGTGTGCTCATAAAATATGCCTCTTCTGATATTTGCTATCAAACGTTACATGGGATGCTAGCTGTAGCCCAAGCTAGCCCACAAACAGGCTAATAGGTCAATATAACACCACAGTAAAACAATATATATTTATTATTTGAGAAAGTAAGTTTCTAATTATGTCACATACCTATATTTTTTAAAGACCTCAACAATGGCATTGTACATGGTTACCTTTTTGGCATGACATAATAGAACAGTTAAACTGGAACAACACTCAGTAATGGTTGCACAAAACAACCTGGACTCAGGGGTAGATGTAATATAGTCAACAAAAATCCAGGCTACATATGATATGGTACAAATTCCAATATGTTATGGCTAACATTAACTAGGCGGCTAACGCTAACGTTAACTAGGCGGCTAACGCTAACGTTAGCTAGGCGCGGCTAACGTTAGCTAGGAGGCTAACGTTAGCTAGTAGGGGTTAAGGTTAGGGTTAGGGGAAGGGTTAGCTAACATGCTAAGTAGTTGCAAAGTAGCTAATTAGCTCAAATGCTAAATGTATCTATGATGAGATTCAAACACACAATCTTTGGGTTGCTAGTCATTTGCATTATACACCTGTGAACATCTGCAGAGTTCAAATCAACTACAATACCCACAATGCAATGGTCTCTCTAGAAAGGCTGTCTGTCTAGCTAGGTAGTGTGGCAAGCTAGAAAAATTAGCTACACACAATAATACCAGTCAATATCTGCATGTGAAGTAGTTAGCTAGTTGTCAAATCCCTGAAACAAACTGCAGTATCCATTTAGGAGTTACAATCTCACAATTTTCAACCTGGTAAAGATTGTGTTTCTAGCTCAAAGCTTTGTGAGTCAGGTTGCTATGGCAATGCGCAAGAGCCCTGCGGGTCTGCAAGCAGGGAGACAAGAGGAGAAAACCGCTTTGCTCCATGGTAGTTAAAAAAAGGATATTAATCTGGCAGCGCACTGTGAACTTTGAGGACATTTGAAAAAAATAATACTTTGTCATGATGATATACTGTAGACAAGTATGCCCATAACATCTATTCTGTCTTATTTGGCAATCTAGAGTACAGATCATCTCCCATAATTAAAACGTTATCATAATGATGTATCAAATAATATTTCATGTCTAGAGTGAATTATTCCTTTAACCCTTAGCCTACAATGGTTGCACCCCGCTAAAATCTAATTAATATAATAAAAACATCTGGGTCAAAACCAGTCTGTTTAAGCTAGAGATATCAGTTTTGTTTTGCATGGGCTGCATCTCAACCCACCGCATCCGCCAATGTCACCCTTCCGCATCTGCGTTAAATGGTGGCAGAGCTCGAGCGGTGTTTGTCAGACCATGAGACATCCTGAAAATCTGTCTTCTCACAGAATCGTATATAGTAACCTAACTATCATCTATTGAAAGATGACACTCACGAACACGATGGTGTTCTCCGTTTTGCTCTAAGACACCCACACGCCTCACAAGACTCCTCTGAAGTTGGTGCAACCTCTTTTGACAACTTCTGTCTGTAGGGTCTGAAGGTTGGTACCAGTTAAAAAACGAATGGAAGTATATATGGAGATAAGGGGATAAAATAAGGGGATAAATACATGTCAAAATATATATTTTTGTGTTTCCTGATCTTTCTTATCTCTCAGCTATAGAACAAATACTAAAGAACACTTTTTTTTGACTGTTCCATGTAGTGAATCTGTTATTCAATGCATTTCTATTGGCTAATAGCAGTAATGCCAAATTCAATGTTTTATCCCCCCCAAATATATATATTTTTATTACCTTTAAGGGGTCTTAACATTTCTAAATGGGTTAAGTAACTTTCTGTCTGATGTAACCATATCAAATGTAATATCACACTAATTTCAGCATCCCGGATTTTCGTTTACTATGTCTAGTCTATGAGACTAGTCTACACAAAAAGACCTGTGTGCAAACCAACACCCACAAATATTCTAATAAGCACCTGCCTCTACATTATGAAGTAGCTGGACTTGGTGTGGCCTAGCCCATGCTGGACTTTGTGTGAGCTAGTCCGTGCTGGGCTTGGTGTGGGCTAGTCTGTGTTGGGCTTGGTGTGGGCTAGTCTGTGTTGGGCTGGTGTGGGCTAATCCATGCTGGGCTTGGTGTGGACTAGTCTGTGTTGGGCTTGGTGTGTGAATGCCCATGCTGGGCTTGGTATGGGCTAGCTCATGTTGGGATTCATGTGGGTGTGCCTGTGCTGGGCTAGCCCGTGTTGGGCTGGTGTGGGCTAATCCATGCTAGGCTTGGTGTGGGATAGCCCTTGTTGGGCTTGTCGTGGGCTAGCCCATGCTGGGCAAGCCTGTGTTAAGCTCATGTGGAATATGTGTGGGCTACCCGTGTTGGGCTGGTGTGGGCTAGGTGTAGGCTAGCCTGTGCCCATCTTGTCCACCGAATACCTACACAGGACCAATGGGGTCAGGTTTGCTGAGGTATTTGTGCTGAAGAACAAGTGATGAGTCGGTCAGTTGGGAGGGGTGTATACGAGCTGGCTTCCACGCCCGCCTGCCCAACCCAGCACACCAACTTGTCTCTTTGCCTAATAACTTTGCCAGACCCTCTCCTCTACAACAACGCCATTGAGGAAGCACAAATAAAAATATGTTGTCATGGAAACCTGCTGTGCCCCCCTCCTCACCCACCCAACTCTCATGTCTGTACTCAGAGGACATCAAGACGGAGGACATCAAGAGGAAACACAGATACAGTGCAATGCTGGCACACTCTTCAGGTACAAGTGCAAGCACATTTTTTTATGATGACATTTTGGTCATTTAGCAGACACTCTTATCCAGAGCAATTAGGGTTAAGTGCTTTGCTCAAGGGCACATCGACAGAATATTCATCTAGTCGGATCAGGGATTCAAACCAGCAACCTTTCAGTTACTGGCCCAAAGCCTGTAACCCCTAGGCTACCTGCCTCTGTCCATATCCCTATCAAGGTGGTAAAACAGCAGTATGGATTTAAATAACTCCATCTCAATTCCAAATAAGACATGGCATAGACAAAGATTCCGTGATAGAGGTTACAGGAAATAAAATCCTGGCAGGAGGCCAGGATGTCTGTCTAAACAGCACAGGGAGGAGCTGCTATGTTGTTGTGGTTATGTAGTTCTTCCGGTGAGAACATAAGAGTCTTTTAGGAAGCCAGCCAGCCAGCGTCAGTGTCAGCTTTGCCATATCCTGGCACCAGGGTACAAACAGCCCTGTTTGCTGTGGGAATGTCCTGGCTGCCTGGCGGGCTGACGCACTTCCACTCCTCCCCTACGCTCCTGGGAGAGAAGCCTCATGTTTCCCCTCAGGTCTCTATTCATTCAAGGTGAGATGCAGCTGACATGACAAGAGGGCTGCCATGGAAACCGTTGTGGGTACAGCAGAGCAGCATGCACCTACATGTCAGATAATGAAGTTTCTCAGCTCATACTCCCTATGCTCTTACCTCTTACTGGCCTCCTTGGGTTGGCTGACTATCTATGTATCTCTCTGGATCTCTCTGTGTTGTGAAGGTGGTTGGATACATGAGGATACAGTTCAATGCTGAACAATGCTATATGTAGTTAATGCTGTCCTCATTTCTTTACTAATCAATTTAATTTATTCTGTATTGTTTATTCAAAATAAGGCTGCTACACGTCTGCTTGTTCAATGTGTTCGGGTAGAAGCAGTAGTAAATACAGACTCCTTGCCATATGTAAACAACAGACATATTTCAATGCTAAATTAAGCTGACACTTCCCTCTGATGCACGGAGCAGCATGATTGGCACGTGAAAAAACGTGCCAATCAAAGAACAAAGTGTTTGGAAAATTAGTCGATCACCCCCCCAACAGCTAGTGTATTTGATATGATAATTAAGTTAATTTGTTTATTTGTTTTCAAGCAACTTGTCAGACTAATTAGAGTTTAACAAGCCAATTTAGCAGAAGTTTGTAGGGGTGAAGATTTAAAGCACTTCCCTTTTTTCCAATGAGTTGGGATGTTGTTGTTTTGGAATAATTGATGTTAATTTGATGCCAACCACCACAGCCTTGTATTGATATAATCTTCTATATCATAAGATTGTCACGTTTGATACCAGCCCCTAATGGTAGTACTTTTGGCGATATATTTCGTTTTTGTAAATTCATCAAATTTAATAATAGAGCATTGTGCACCATAGAAGGTGACAGTTATATTTTTCAGTATTCAACATGACTTGGCCTGTTGAAACGTGATGAAACAGAAACAAGTCTCTTCAATTCAAATTAAGACCCTATAACCTCCCTCTCTCAAACCCCCTCTCCTTCTCTCATATAGAAACATGTCCCAGCCAATGCTCTATAAACACATAACACATCTTTCCTTCTAAAATGGTCCTCTATTGATGTTTTCAATGGACCCACCGCAGCCCTTTAGATGAGAGGATACCTTCCCTGTGACATTCAAAAGCAGTCACTACCCCTCATCCACCCTTCCATTGTGACCATCTTCTGTGCCCTATAATGAGTGTGTGCACGCCCAGGCCATTATAAATAGCCAGTGTCCTGGTTAAAAGCAATACCTCTCTCTATGTGCCGTATAATTGGCCTGCATGATTCACCATGATTCATGCCAGTACATGTTCTGCGCTCTGAACGCGCTGTCATGTGTGTGTGGGGGGAGGGTTTGTTTGTGTGTGTTTGTGTGTGTTTGTGTGTGTCTGGGTTTTGTCAACCCACATTGTTTCACACCCTCACAGCAATCAGGACAACTCACAGACATACAAAAAAGCATTACATCAAAATAATAAGAAAATAAATGCACAGGGCAAGACAGTTTGATTGTCTGTAGACACAAATACAATATGTGGTCCAGGAATTGTATGCATAAGGTGTGTGTGTGTGTGTGTGCGTGTACATGTGCATGCATGCATGCATGCATGTGCGTATATTTGTGGTTCAGGTGCAGGCCGCGGAGGCGTGACAGGTCCCATTGTCACTGTGTTGGTATTTTCCTGCCTTACATTCCCTCCCTTGTTAATGGTGATAGACAGTGATTGATTGATGGAAATGTTATTAATTGCCACCTGCTGTCTCTGGCCTATGAGCCAGCTAGGTAGGTGGGGAGGGTAATAGCTAAAGAGGAGGTGAAATATGAGGCATCTCCAAGCGGACACAAATACATGCCTTTTGAACAGCCTAATGTGCTGGATGCCTATTTAGCTATGTGTGTACACCATTGGCATCGGTAAATGTGTGTGTGCTTGCATCAGTGTGTACACCCCTGTGCATGTTTGTTTATGCACCCATTGTACATGTGTGTGCTCCCAACAGCACATGTGGGTGTATGGTGGGTAGCTGAGAGTTGCAGTAATAACCTGGGGGCAGGGAGTGAGCAGTGAGGAGACAGGAAAAGGAAATACAGTTCACTGGTCGCCCACCACTTCCTGTGTCTCTGTCTCCTACTCATGCAGCCCACGGACCAGCACTGCATCTAAAACCAGTTTGTTTGGAGGCACTGATATAGAGGCTTTAAGATAAAAACAAAGCGAGAGAAGGCTTTCGCTCTGGCTGTCATGCCACTGCAGAAAGATTATGCAAGAAGACATTATCCAGTCCAAATCAGATTAATGTTTATCTCAGGCTAGATCTGTAGACTGAGGCGGGTGAATCAGCAAACAGATCACTCAATCAATATATAATTTATGCTCCATTGTTAAGAGTGATTAAGTCTGCATTGCTCAGCTGGCTTGTCTTGATTGTTGCAATTAGATGACCAGACATGCAATGAGACTGTAGGCAGACTGACTACAGATTTTTAACATGCAGACCCAAATGAGTCACCTTATGATTCATAAATACGATAAACTGTTTTGATCACATACCAATAGACCAGATAACTTAAAGTCATATAACATCTGTCACTTGTCTCAATATTACTATCTAATATTACTATCTAAGTCTGTACCCAAACAATTTGAGCTTCTACTTCTAAAAATTCACCTTTCCAGAAACAAGTCTCTCACTGTTGCCGCTTGCTATGACCTAAACTGGGACACGCGTAACACCCCAGCCATCCTACAAACTAAGCTTGATGCCCTCCATCTCACACAAATTATCAATGAACCTACCAGGTACAACCCCAAATCAGTAAACACAGGCACCCTCATAGATGTCATCCTAACTAATCTGCCCTCCAAATACACCTCTGCTGTTTTCAATCAAGATCTCAGCAATCACTGCCTCACTGCCTGCATCCGTAATGGGTCTGCGAACCAAACGACCACCCCTCATCACTGTCAAACGCTCTCTGAAACACTTCTGCGAGCAGGCCTTTCTAATCGACCTGCCCGGGGTATCCTGGAATGACATTGACCTCATCCCGTCAGCAGATGATGCCTGGCTATTCTTTAAAAGTGCCTTCCTCACCATCTTAAATAAGCATGCCCCTCTCAAAACATTTAGACCTAGGAATACATATAGTCCATTGGTTCACGCCAGACCTGTCTGCCCTTGACCAGCACAAAAACATCCTGTGGCGTTCTGCATTAGCATCGAATAGCCCCCGTGATATGCAACTTTTCAGGGAAGTTAGAAACAAATATACACAGGCAGTTAGAAAAGCTAAGGCAAGCTTTTTCAAACAGAAATTTGCATCCTGTAGTACTAACTCAAAAAAGTTCTGGGACACTGTAAAGTCCATGGAGAATTTGAGCACCTCCTCCCAGCTACCCACTGCTCTCAGGCTAGGAAACACTGTCACCACCGATAAATCCACTATAATTGAGAATTTCAATAAGCATTTCTCTACAGCTGGCCATGCTTTCCACATGGCTACCTCTACCCCGGTCAATTGCCCGGCACCCTCCACAGCAACCCGCCAAAGCCCCCACCATTTCTCCTTTACCCAAATCCAGATAGCTGATGTTCTGAAAGAGCTGCAAAATCTGGACCCCTACAAATCAGCTGGGATAGACAATCTGGACACTCTCTTTCTAAAATTATCTGCCGAAATTGTTGCAACCCCTATTACTAGCCTGTTCATCCTCTCTTTCGTATTGTCTGAGATTCCCAAAGATTGGAAAGCTGCCGCGGTCATCCCCCTCTTCAAAGGGGGTGACACTCTAGACCCAAACTGCTACAGACCTATATCTATCCTACCCTGTCTTTCTAAGGTCTTCGAAAGCCAAGTTAACAAACAGATTACTGACCATTTTGAATCCCACCATACCTATAACAAAGCATCCTTCACTCATGCTGCCAAACATACCCTCGTAAAACTGACCATCCTACCGATCCTCGACTTCGGTGATGTCATCTATAAAATAGCCTCCAACACTCTACTCAACAAACTGGATCCAGTCTATCACAGTGATATCCGTTTTGTCACCAAAGCCCCATACACTACCCACCATTGCGACCTGTACGCTCTCATTTCTTGGCCCTCGCTTCATACTCGTCGCCAAACCCACTGGCTACAGGTTATCTACAAGTCTCTGCTAGGTAAAGCCCCGACTTCTCAGCTCAGCTCACTGGTCACCATAGCAGCACCCACTCGTAGCACGCGCTCCAGCAGGTTTATCTCACTGGTCACCCCCAAAGCCAATTCCTCCTTTGGTCGTCTTTCCTTCCAGTTCTCTGCTGCCTATGACTGGAACGATTTGCAAAAATCTCTGAAGCTGGAGACTCACATTTCCCTCACTAGCTTTAAGCACCAGCTGTCAGAGCAGCTTACAGATCACTGCACCTGTACATAGATGGGCTGTTTACAGATGGGCTATCTACCTACCTCATCCCCATACTGGTATTTATTTATTTATTTTGCTCCTTGGCACCCCAGTATCTCTACCTGCACATTCATCTTCTGCCGATCTACCATTCCAGTGTTTAATTGCTATATTGTAATTACTTCGCCACCATGCCTATTTATTTCCTTAACTTACCTCATTTGCACTCACTGTAGACTTTTTGTTTTCTTTTGTTCTACTGTATTATTGACTGTATGTTTTGTTTATTCCATGTGTAACTCTGTGTTGTTGTATGTGTCGAATTGCTATGCTTTATCTTGGCCAGGTCGCAGATAAAGGTGAAATAAAATAAAAAATAAAAATATAAGAATCTGGACGTCTAAATTTCAACAGTCTGGTTTCACAGACTAGACGTAACATAGTAAATGTAAATCCAAGACATTTAAATTAATATGATACATTATACAGTGCCTTCGGAAAGTATTCTGACACATTGACTTTTACTATTTAGTTATGTTACAGCCTTATTCTAAAATTTATTTTTAAAATGTTTTATTCCTCAAACTACACACAATACCTCATAATGACAAAGCAAAAAAATGTTTTTAGACAGTTTGCTAATTTATTTTTTAACTTTTTTTATTTAACCTTAAATTAACTAGGCAAGTCAGTTAAGAACAAATTCTTATTTACAATGATGGCTTACCAAAAGGCAAAAGGGAGCTGGGATTAAAAATGTAAATAAATAAAATAAAAATAGAACAAAACACACATTGATAAGAGAGACAATACAAAACTACATAAAGGGACAACATAGCATGTCAGCAACACATGACAACACATGGCAACACAACATGGTAGTAGCACAAAGCAGGATACAATCATTATTGGGCACAGACAACAGCACTAAGGGCAAGAAGGTAGAGAAAACAATTCATCACACAAAGCAGCCACAACTGTCAGTAAGAGTGTCCATGTGTCACGTGTGCTCCCTGTATTCACTCTCTGAACCTGCTTCCCGACTCCCAGCGCATACGTTACAGAATGACGCCTCACCGAAGGGAAGCATCAGGGGGTGTTTTTTTTCTGTGTGTGTTGGAGGTGAAGGTGGGTCCGGGTATCCTAACCGGAGCTACCTGGGATGCCTCGGCGGTTTTGACGGGCTCCCATGCCTCGGCGGGGTTCGACGGGCTCCCATGCCTAAGCGGGTTCGACGGGCTCCCATGCCTCGGCAGGCTCGAGGGGCTCCCATGCCTCGGCAGGCTCGAGGGGCTCCCATGCCTCGGCGGGCTGTGGGCCTCCCATGCCTCGGCGGGCTGAGGGGCTCCCATGCCTCGGCGGGCTCAAGGGGCTCCCATGCCTCGGCGGGCTCGAGGTGCTCCCATGCCTCGGCGGGCTCGAGGGGCTCCCAGGCCTCGGCGGGCTCGAGGGGCTCCCAGGCCTCGGCGGGCTCGAGGGGCTCCCAGGCCTCGGCGGGCTCGAGGGGCTCCCAGGCCTCGGCGGGCTCGAGACGGTCCCGTGCCTCAGCTGGGTGAACAGGTTCTTGTGCTGCGACCAATGCAACCGGGGAGGTCTCAGCCGGCTCATCAGGCCCTCACGCCTCAGCCGGTTCATCAGGTTTCTGCGTATCAGCGGAGGCGACAAAGTCCGCTCCTGATCCCCGGGATCGTCCCTGTGGTTGGTGTCCTGCAGCAGGAGCTGCGCGCCGGGGAGGGGGTACTGTCATGTAAGCGCTCTCGTCTGTGCTCTAGGTCGCCATGATCCTGCGCCTCAGCCAGATCGACAACTTCCCGTGCCTTAGCAGAGGTGACCGGTCCGTTCCTGATCCCCGGGATCTTTATTTTGGTCGGTGTCCTGCGGCCTGAGCCGCACATTGGGGAGGGGGTACTGTCACGTGTGCTCCCGCTCTGGCCTCTGTGTCACCAGGCTGCTCGTTATGATGCACACCTGTCACCATCGTTACGCGCAACAGCGCATAATGACACTCACCTGGACTCCATCACCTCCTTGATTACCTGCCCTATATGTCATTCCCTTTGGTTCCTTCCCAAAGCGTCATTGTTTCTGTTTCATGTCTGTGCGTTGTTTGTGTTTCTTGTTTTGTTTATTCCTTAAATGTATTCACTCCCTGAACTTGCTTCCCAACTCCCAGCGCACACGTTACACCATGATTGAGTCTTTCAATGAAGAGATTGAGATAAAACCGTCCAGTTTGAGTGTTTGTTGCAGCTCATTCCAGTTGCTAGCTGCAGTGAACTGAAAAGAGGAGCGACTCAGGGATGTGTGTGCTTTGGGGATCTTTAACAGAATGTGACTGGCAGAACGGGTGTTGTATGTGGAGGATGAGGGTTGCAGTAGAGATCTCAGATAGGGGGGGAGTGAGGCCTAAGAGGGTTTTATAAATAAGCATCGACCAGTGTGTCTTGTGACAGGTATACAGAGATGACCAGTTTACAGAGGAGTATAGAGTGCAGTGATGTGTCCTATAAGGAGCATTGGTGGCAAATCTGATGACAGAATGGTAAAGAACATCTAGCCGCTCAAGAGCACTCTTACCTGCCGATCCATCTAGAATGGGTAGGATGGTCATCGGCATCAGGGTTAGTTTGGCAGCTGGGGTGAAAGAGGAGCGATTTCGATAGAGAACACCAAGTCTAGATTTAACCTTAGCCTGGAGCTTTTAAATGTGCTGAGAGAAGGACAGTGTACCATCCAGCCATACTCTCAAATACTTGTATGATGTGACTACCTCAAACTCTAAACCCTCAGAGGTAGTAATCACACCTGTAGGGAGAGGGGCATTTGTCTTACCCAACCACATTACCTTTGTTTTGGTTCAGAGCAAGGTTAAGGGCAGAGAAAGCTTGTTGGACAATAAGAAAGCTTTGTTGTAGAGCGTTTAACACAAAATCCGGGGAGAGGCCAGCTGAGTATAAGACTGTATCATCTGCATATAAATGGATAAGATATGTGGATAAGATATACTGCCTGAGCTATGTTTATGTAAATTGAGAAGAGCGTGGGGCCTAGGATCGAGCTTTGGGGTACACCCTTGGTGACAAGCAGTGGCTGAGACAGCAGATGTTCTGACTTTATACACTGCACTCTTTGAGAGAGGTAGTTAGCAAACCAGGCCAAAGACCCCTCAGAGACACCAATACTCATTTGCCGGCCCACAAGAATGGAATGGTCTACTTTTTTAAGATACTTTGCAACTACTTAGCATGTTAACTAACCCTTCCCCTAACCCTTTAACCTAACTCCTAACCTTAACCCTAGCCTCTAACCCTTAGCATAGCTAACTTTAGCCAAACAATTTGGAATTCGTAACATATCATATATTTTGCTAATTTGTAACATATCAAGTGATATCGAATGGACATCCACAAATATCATACGAAATTAAACATATTTTACTAATTGGAGCATTATTGATTTACGTTCACTATGTTACGTCTACCTTTGAGTCCAGGTTGGTTCCAAAGAAAACCGATCTCAGCAGAGCTGCTGTAGCGCTTAGTGTCCAGCAGGGGTCCTCCACTCATTAGCTGACAACTGACTGGGACTGTCCTCCCTATCCCAGAAGAGAGAGATAGGGAGAGAGAGAGAGCAGCGGATCTGTTCATAGTGGCTGAACTGCAGCACTTCTCTGTCCAGTGATCCCAGTATGGATGAGCAGTCTGGGGCACATTTCAGTCCCTCTGCACCCCTCAGGGCTTCAAACCACCATACAGTCTAGTCACCCACTTTCACTCAATGGAGCAAAGTGGCCTTGCAGAGAGGAGAGAGATGGGAATGGCTGATAAAACGTGTCTCTCTTGTTGAACAGCGAACCCCATGCCCTTTTGGGCTTCTACATCCCCAATGAATCTTCCGCCCACTCACTGAGGAATGTGGAGAGAGCAGGGAGGGGATACAGGGAGGAGGGGAAAGAGGGAGGGAGACGGAAAGGGAGCAAGGGAGAAGGAATACAGAGAATGAAAGGGGAGGAATGGCGACGCGAGAGAGATATAGGGGGAAAGATATAGAGGGAGGTAAGAAAGGGAGACACATTATGAAACATGTTATGCCAAGCGCTGGCACCTGAGCCATCTCATCTCATCTGCTTGCTGGGCTATGTGATATGAGCCCAGGGCCTGTATGTTTCACTGTGTGTCTCCCAACAAGGGATTTATATAGGCTTGCATGGCCATATTTGGGTTGAGAGCTTCCTCCTGTGTTAACTGACTAGGTGGAGATTGTCACAGAAGAGCATTGGAGCAGGATGACAAACACCCTGCTGTGAATCAAAGGCTGGTACGTGGTGATGTTTCACTGTGGTGATGTTGTTTACCTGGAGTACAGCAATGCATAGGTGACATCACCCATGGGGCGCAATGACAAACCCAGGTGGGGTCACACCTGGGAGGCAGTTACAAAGCAATTGGAATGAGGATAGTGGAGAAACACAGATGTGGTGGGTTGTGAGATGAGGTGTGTCAATGAGCAAAGCTGAACTAGCCTTATATATCACAGGACAGTCTGATCTGAATGGCCTCACTGTGTTGTAACTAACAACATAAAACCTGTTTATGACTCATGACATCATAAGATGCCCTGAGGTGTTTGATTCACTTTGTTTATATCACCTCTCTCTTGTCAACAAGGCGCTAATATCCTCTCTGTCTTTGCCAACTGGGCAACAGTTCTTCAAAGCACATTGGCATTGCTGAAAAAAGGGCTGGATATTGGTAGAATGGTGTTCATTGAATGTGGAATTCCACTGCCGGCACGGCGTAAAGTGTGGCATTGTTGATAAAAGGTTAGCGCTGTTTCAAATTCCAGAAATGAAAGGAGCTCCTCTCCAGTGGCTGCACTGAAATAATGGTGACATTTTGGTTGCATCAGCTGTATCTTTAATGTGGCAGAAGTGAAATGCCAAAATGATCAAAGCCAAATCCAGAGAATAATGAGCTCCTTTTCTTTCTATCGACAAACAAACTTCAATCAAAAAGCCCCTCAAATAATAATTAGCTGAATAATCATCATTAATGATAAACAAAACTGTTAAGAGAATTCCGCTGGAGGGAATAGCATCTGCTTTATGGACTCCTGACCAATTGTGCTATTTAGTGTTTTTTTGCCCTGACCTTAACTTTTATGAACATAATGCTTCCGTCATAGTTTCCTATGACTGAAAAGAGCTTCTAGACAGAACAGCGATCACTAACCTTGATTTGGAGGAGGATTTCTACTTCAATGAGATGGCGGTGAAAGGACATACTGTACGGCTCATCCCGGACCAGGCCCAAATCCCCTACACTCAAAAAAGGAAGAGGCAGTGCTATAGAGGCCACCGTGTGCAATTCCTGACGAGACTACGTCGGCGAGTGGATAAACTGCCTTTGCCCTCATATATATATAAAAATAAATCTAGCTGTTTTTTCTATACATCGGCAGGACAGAACGGTAGCGTCGGGTAAACTCAAGGTGTGTGTGTCTTTGTTAAAAACAGCTGGATGTCAATCTCTAATATTAAGGAGGTCTCGAGGTTCTGCTCACCTGAGTTAGAATATTTCATGATAAGCTGTAGACCATACTATTTACCAAGATAGTTTTGATCTATATTTTTTGTAGCTGTCTATTTACCTCCAAACGGGCTAGCTGTATAGGGCCATAAGCAAACAAGAAGATGCTCACCCAGGAGTGGCGCTCCTAGTAGCAAGTGATTTTATGCAGGAAAACTGAAGCATGTCACCTGTGCAACTAGAGGAGAGAAAAAACTCTTGATCACCTTTACGCCACACACAGAGACGCATGTGTGATGGGGCAAAAAATACAGTGGGGCAAAAAAGTATTTAGTCAGCCACCAATTGTGCAAGTTCTCCCACTTAAAAAGATGAGAGGCCTGTAATTTTCATCATAGGTACACTTAAACTATGACAGACAAAATGAGAGAAAAAAATCCAGAAAATCACATTGTAGGATTTTTAATGAATTTATTTGCAAATTATGGTGGAAAATAAGTATTTGGTCACCTACAAACAATCAAGATTTCTGGCTCTCACAGACCTGTAACTTCTTCTTTAAGAGGCTCCTCTGTCCTCCACTCGTTACCTGTTTTAATGGCACCTGTTTGAACTTGTTATCAGTATAAAAGACACCTGTCCACAACCTCAAACAGTCACACTCCAAACTCCACTATGGCCAAGACCAAAGAGCTGTCAAAGGACACCAGAAACAAAATTGTAGACCTGCACCAGGCTGGGAAGACTGAATCTGCAATAGGTAAGCAGCTTGGTTTGAAGAAATCAACTGTGGGAGCAATTATTAGGAAATGGAAGACATACTGATAATCTCCCTCGATCTGGGGCTCCACGCAAGATCTCACCCCGTGGGGTCAAATGATCACAAGTGTGAGCAAAAATCCTAGAACCACATGGGGGGACCTAGTGAATGACCAGCAGAGAGCTGGGACCAAAGTAACAAAGCCTACCATCAGTAACACACTACGCCGCCAGGGACTCAAGTCTTGCAGTGCCAGACGTGTCCCCCTGCTTAAGCCAGTACATGTCCAGGCCCGTCTGAAGTTTGCTAGAGAGCATTTGGATGATCCAGAAGAAGATTGGGAGAATGTCATATGGTCAGATGAAACCAAAATATAACTTTTTGGTAAAAATTCAACTCGTCGTGTTTGGAGGAAAAAGAATGCTGAGTTGCATCTAAAGAACACCATACCTACTGTGAAGCATGGGGTGGAAACATCATGCTTTGGGGCTGTTTTTCTGCAAAGGGACCAGGACGACTGATCCGTGCAAAGGAAAGAATGAATGGGGCCATGTATCATGAGATTTTGAGTGAAAACCTTCTTCCATCAGCAAGGGCATTGAAGATGGAACGTGGCTGGGTCTTTCAGCATGACAATGATCCCAAACACACTGCCCGGGCAACGAAGGAGTGGCTTCGTAAGAAGCATTTCAAGGTCCCGGGGTGGCCTAGCCAGTCTCCAGATCTCAACCCCATAGATCTTTGGAGGGAGTTGAAAGTCTGTGTTGCCCAGCAACAGCCCCAAAACATCACTGCTCTAGAGGAGATCTGCATGGAGGAATTGGCCAAAATACCAGAAACAGTGTGTGAATACCTTGTGAAGACTTACAGAAAACGTTTGACCTCTGTCATTGCCAACAAAGGGTATATAACAAAGTATTGAGATAAACTTTTGTTATTGACCAAATACTTATTTTCCACCATAATTTGCAAAGAAATTCATTAAAAATCCTACAATGTGATTTTCTGGATTTTTTTCTCTCATTTTGTCTGTCATAGTTGAAGTGTACCTATGAAGAAATTACAGGCCTCTCATCTTTTTAAGTGGGAGAACTTGCACAATTGGTGGCTGACTAAATACTTTTTTTGCCCCACTGTATCTATGGTCATATTTTTTTATGTACCATGACTGCCACTTGAGGGGAGTGGTTCTGCAACCAGGTGATAGAGTCCTTGTACGAAACCAGAGCGAGAGAGGTGGTCCTGGAAGTTAAGGTCATACTGGGAAAGGACAATATACGTAGTGAAAGAGCAAGTGAGTGACAAACCAGTGTACGAAGTCTGTCCCGAGACCGGGGGGGGGGGGGGGGGGGGGTGGGACAAGACCCGTGCCTTGCACTGGAATCTCCTGCAGCTAGGTCATCGACATGCTTGCAGACTTGACACCGCAGGCCACACAGACTAACACATCTAAAGAGAAGAAGGAAAGGGAAAGCTGACCCTAAACAGTGATAGAACAGACCGATAAAAGCTCAGGAGCACATTACTAGTTGGGAATACCTGGAAAAAAAAGACCAGAGAAGAGACAATGTAAGACTTATCTGTGATCCTCAGAGAAATGAAGCCCATGTAGGACTCGCACACGATGCTGTACCTAGCTGAGTTGTTGCACCTGAAAAATAAATCTGAAGACCAGAAGAGTCCGAAGAAGGAGAACAAGTAGAGGAATACTTACCTGCTGAACAAGCATGGTCAGACACAGAAGTGGGAAATGGACAAAGAATACCTGTAGAAGAGGAAAGACACATAGTGAACCCCTCACTAGTTGACACAGATTGAACAGGCTAGGATGTCCACATGTGAGAGAAGGCCTGCACAGATGTTACTTACCAGACACTAGATCAGCCATCCTTACAGCCACACACCGCAATCAACACTGTAGAGGTTTATGGGGTACCACCTATGACAGTCTGGTAAATTACACCTTACCACATTCTTACCAAAACCTAACCTATCCCACACTGTTTTTTTTATACCGTGAATAACAGTAGAGAGTGAGAGCTACAAAATGGTATATCATACACTACAGTTGAGGAACATGGGAAAGTAATTCTGCTTTGAAAGTTGATAGACTTGTTACCCCACTTTTGAGAAAATGGCCCTTGAATGTTTTAGTACACCTACTGGAGAGCTCTTCTTTGTCTACTCCTATTCAACATCGTTCACAACCTCTTAAGCCTTAGCCCCACCCATCTCTTTAAGGATTCACATGAGGCTAGGTGCTAATCAGAGTGAGTAAGGTAGTAGTAAACAATCAAAGATTTCAAGACTAAAATTGGTTTAACCTCTCTAGGGTAGGTGAGACGCTAACGTCCCACCAGGCCAACATCCGGTGAAACTGCAGAGCGCTAACATTCTAAATACACCATTTGTTAAAGTAAACATTCTTGTAAATACATGTATCTTACATCATTTAAAAGATGAACATTTTATTAATCCAGCCGCTGTCAGATTTCAAAAAGGCTTTACTGCGAAAGCAAACCATGCAATTTTCTGAGGACAGCTCCCCGCACACACAAGTATTACTAGCATTTTCCAACCAAGCATTAGTGTCACGAAAGTCAGAAATAACAATCAAATAAAATCGCTTACCTTTGAAGATCTTCCTCTGGTGGCAATGCCAAGTGTCCTAACTACACAGTGACTGTTTGTTTTGTTTGAGAACATCCATTTTTATAGCCTAACACGAAACATTTGTAAACCGTTTGCATCGTGATTTCTGTCTCATTCAACTTTGGACAAAGCGTTCGTGGTAATTACACACACTAAACAAATGTTTATCCAGTCATTGGTTGGTTTCATTGCAATCCTCTGGTTGTTACTAACACAACCATACGTGATGCTTCTTTTCCCGGGACGTATTGACCGAAACAAACCGATTTGAAGACACCAAACAATGACCGGTCTATCGCTGATTGACTGTATTTTGGCCCAATGACCACTGATCATCTTGAAATCTAGCTTGGAAGATATCCAATGAGCTGAGGAAAACGGCAATATGTAATGGCTATACATTCGAAGACCAGCCTTTGTCGTAAACTCTGGGGTAAAAGAGGTTCATTCACCATTGCAAATCCTACTTGACGGAGCCACAAGTGTTACACATAGCAGTACATAGTCAATAGCATTTTCAGAAAGTTTATATATTTAAATTATGGCGAATAAATCAGGAAAAGCTAAAACAAAGTCTAGGTATACAGATTTAACCCAAATTATAGAGGAAATTGATAGAGAAAGCGAGACTGAGTAAATAATGTAGTTACCCTTGTTATTTTTTATTTATTTATTTTTTAAATATTTTTATATTTTTTTGGTGTGTGTTAGAATAGCATTTATGTATTTCGTATATAGTTATTTCCTTCAAAATGTATCACTGTACCAATTCGGCCACTTGGCTACATATGGCTACATTTGTGTGGGACACCTGGGTGACTTCATGCTCAATGTCATTTAGCTCGCTCATTTTTGAAGTTATCTGTCTAAAACTTTGCTCAACTATTGTTGCCATCTTATGTTCTTCATTAAAATCATCCCCAGCATCCTATCTGTATGTTTGGCTGTTCTTGGTCATTTGAAAGATGATGCAGCAACAATAAAAAACAGAAAATGTATGTTTATTTCCTTGTATTTTCTTCTACCAGATCTATTGTGTTATATTCTCCTACATTCAATTCACATTTCCACAAAATTCAGAGTGTTTCCCTTCAAATGATACCAAGAATTTGCATATCCTTGCTTCTGGGCCTGAGCTACAGGCAGTTAGATTAGGGTAGGTCTTTAGGCGGAAATTGAGAAGAAGGGGGGGTACCCCAAAGAAGTTTAGTATCCTACAATAAGGAAAAACTTGTTAATGGGATTTATATGTTTAAATGAATGATTAGAATATTCCACCCTGAAACCATATCATTGTAGGAAATTGATTAGAATCATGAGATTATTCTAATGATGTGTGTGGTTTTAGTCAGTAGAATTATATATCCGTGAGTGGTTTTTAGTCAGAATTAGGGTATAACAATATTTCTGTACAATATGTCTATTATAGTATCTTAAAAACAGACTGTCTGAGCAGGATTCGGTGCCGACCTTGGCTGGGGGACACAGAGTACTTCCCATGGTCTCCCTATCTTGAAGGAGGATGGGGAGTGATTCTCATGGACTCCCCTAATCTTTGTCGGCTGGGTAGCAGGACAGTGTGTGCGTAGGATACCTAATGTTTGTGTGTGAAAGTATGTGCGTGTGTGCGTAGGATACCTAATGTTTGTGTGTGAAAGTATGTGCGTAAGAAGCCAGTATAAAATGAATGGTTTTGCACAACAGACCAGCGCTCTCGTGAATAAACCTTTTTGACTATTTTAGCTGGGCCGTCTGTTTCATTCGACCAGTATCTTACAAATTCTGAGTTGCAGACTGAGTAGTATAATTGGCCTATATCCTAATCTGTCCAGATAAAAATATTGTGTCAATATTAGATGATGCTTGCCTAGACACTTATCTAAATTGATGGGCCATATGAAAGAAATGCTTGGTGGTTTGTAGCCCGTTGCTGTGTCAAGTCACCCCGGTTCACACTGATCGTGTGCAGAAAGTAGTCCATCACTACAGCCACGGTTGCAAGGATTATCTACATATACTGAGCAGCTCATGTTATAGAAAGAGGTTTGCTACATGGCAGACCAATCCGAACTCATCTCTCAGCATTGTCCAGCCCATTTATAATCTCAGCCAATCATAGCTAGCAGGAAGGTTTCTGTCTTTTTCCATGGCTAAACCAACTAGGCTCGTAACAATTGTATTCATATTTGCAGATGGTATACAAGTTTGTTATTAAGGTACATGAAGTTCACATATTCCAGAAGGCATTTCTCCCCCAAAAACGCATTTAGAAAATAAATGTTAAAAACCCCCATTAAAATTTCTCTCCTGTGAAGTAGTGACGTGCGACATACTTCTTGAAACGGGTCACATATTCCCATTTTTATGTGCTAGGAAAGTAAGAAAGAATCTAAAGTGAAACACTTATATTTGAGATGTAAAAAAAAGGATTAAATGTCAGGAGCAATTTCATGACTATATGCATGGCCATATTTTTGACGTTTTATTATTTTTATTATTTTATGTACTCATCCCTTGTATAATTTTCTAGGCCTACCAGTTATTGCATTGAAATGTATTTGATTTCTGCCACCAGGGGGAGCTGTGAGGTATTGGATGTTGCTTCTTCAATCTTGGAGAATGCCTGCTAATGAACACTAACTTTTCTATGTCTCATCATTCCACCCTGTTAATTTAAGTATGTAATACGCAAAAGTGCAATATGACTCACGGAATACTGAGATAACATAGTTAACTAATGGTTTATATGTAAGAAAAGGGAATAAGATGACGTCTGAACTTTTTGTGCTTTTTTCAATAATGTTTTTAGCTCCTATTAGTTTTATTTTCTATGAACAAAGGCGTTTTGCTTCAGGTAAAATATGTGCATATGCGATGTGACAATAAAATGTGTTGTGTTTATATTTGTAAGAAAATAGCATTTAACAGTTCGTCAGCTTTATGCTAACCAAATTTGACCTTCCTAACCGCTAGCTAGCTCTAGGCTATTGGGTTTCAGATAGTGTTAGCTCACGTGTTGATGGTTTAAAATACAATGGTTGTAGCATTGTTTAGCACAGGTCTCCAGTCATTTGTAGCTTTATTGAAATTGACACTAAATCTGACCATAACTCTATCCTCTTGATTCATGCTTTACAAGTAAAAAGTCATACAGGAAGTACGAGTGACAAGCTCAATATGGAAGTGTTTTGCTAGCACAGACTGGAATTATGTTCCGGGATTTATCCAATGGCATTGAGAGTTTACCACATCAGTCACCGGCTTAATTAATAAGTGCATCGACGATGCCATCGTACATATCCCAGCCAGAAACCATGAATTACAGGCAACATCCTTACTGAGCTAAAGGCTAGAGCCACTGCTTTCAAGGAGTTGGACACTAATCCAGACGCTTTTAAGAAGTCATCAAACAGTCAAAGAGACAATACAGGACTAAGATTGAATCCTACTACAGCGTCTCTGATGCTTGTCGGATGTGCAAACTATTACAGATTACAAAGGGAAACCCAGCTGCGAGCTGCCCAGTGACGCAAGCCTAGCAGACAAGCTAAATGCCTTATTGCCTTACTTAGAGGCAAGCAACACTGAACCATGCATGAGAGCACCATCTGTTCCAGACAACTGTGTGATCATGCTCTCTGTAGCCGATTTGAGTAAGACCTTTAAACAGGTTAACATTCACAAGGCCAGTCGGCTAACCAGGATGGGTACTCAGAGCATGTACTGACCAACTAGCAAGTGTCTTCACTAACATTTTTAACCTCTCACTGACCCAATCTGTAATACCTACTGTATATGTTTCAAGCAGACTAACATAGTCTGTGCCCAGAAACGCCAAGGTAACCTTTCTAAATGACTATTGCTCCGTAGCACTCACATCTTTACCCCTACCTAATTTGTTCAAATTACCTCAATTAACCAATACCCCCGCACATTTACTCGGTACCGGTACCCCCTGTATAAAGCCTCGTTATTGTTATTTTATTGTGTTGCTTTTTAAAACTTTTGTTTATTTAGTAAATATTTTCTTAACCTGTTAGATCTCTAGGGGCGCTATTTCATTTTTGGATAAAAAACGTTCCCGTTTTAAGCGCGATATTTTGTCACGAAAAGATGCTCGACTATGCATATTCTTGACAGTTTTGGAAAGAAAACACTCTGAAGTTTCAGAATCTGCAAAGATTTTGCCAAGATGATGCATCAACCAGGAATTAGCAGAATTTCTGAAGCTCTGTTTTCCATTGTCTCCTTATATGGCTGTGATTGCGCAAGGAATGAGCCTACACTTTCTGTCGTTCGCCCAAGGTCTTAGCAGCATTGTGACGTATTTGTAGGCATATCATTGGAAGATTGACCATAAGAGACTACATTTTCCAAGTGTCCGCCTGGTGTCCTGCGTGGAATTCGGTGCGCAATTGCCAGCTGCTCGTACTTTTCCATTTGATATAGGGGAGAAACCATGTGTCCAAGAACAATGTATCAATGAAGAGATATGTGAAAAACACCTTGATGATTGATTCTAAACAACGTTTGCCATGTTTTCAGTCGATATTATGGAGTTAATTTGGAAAAAAGTTCGCGTTTTGAGGACTGAATTTTCAGATTTTTTTTGGTAGCCAAATGTGATGTATAAAACGGAGCTATTTCTAATACACAAAGAATCTTTTTGGAAAAACTGAGCATCTGCTATCTAACTGAGAGTATCCTCATTGAAAACATCAGAAGTTCTTCAAAGGTAAATGATTTTATTTGAAGGCTTTTATGTTTTTGTTGAAATGTTGCGTGCTGGATGCTAACGCTAATGCTAACGCTAAATGCTAACGCTAAATGCTAACACTAGCTAGCTACTTTTACACAAATCATTGTTTTCCTATGGTTGAGAAGCATATTTTGAAAATCTGAGATGACAGTGTTGTTTACAAAAGGCTAAGTTTGAGAGATGGCATATTTATTTCATTTCATTTGCGATTTTCATTAATAGTTAACGTTGTGTTCTGCTAATGAGCTTGCTGATAGATTTACACAATCCTGGATACAGGGGTTTTTTCATAGCTAAACGTGACGCAGAAAACGGAGCGATTTGTCTTAAACAAATAATCTTTCAGGAAAAACTGAACATTTGCTATCTGAGAGTCTCCTCATTGAAAACATCTGAAGTTCTTCAAAGGTAAATAATTTTATTTGAATGCTTTTCTGTTTTTTTGTGTAAATGTTGCCAGCTGAATGCTAATGCTAAATGCTACGTTAGCCATCAATACTGTTACACAAATGCTTGTTTTGCAATGGTTGAGAAGCATATTTTGAAAATCTGAGATGACAGTGTTGTTAACAAAAGGCCAAGCTTGAGAGCTAGCATATTTATTTCATTTCATTTGCGATTTTCATGAATAGTTAACGTTGCGTTATGGTAATGAGCTTGAGTCTGTATTCACGATCCCGGATCCGGGATGGGGAGATCAGAAAGGTTAACTATATTTTCTTAAAACTGCATTGTTAGTTAAGGGCTTGTAAGTAAGCATTTCACAGTAAGGTCTACCTACACCTGTTGTATTCGGCCCATGTGACAAATAAAAATTGGTTTAATTTGTAGCCATTAAATGCTTTGAAAGACTGGTCATGGCTCATATCAGCACCATCATCACAGACACCCTGGACCCACTCCAATTTGCATACCTCCCCAACAGATCCACAGATGATGCAATCTCTATTGCACTCCACACTGCCCTTTTCCACCTGGGCAAAAGGAACTCCTACGTGAGAATTCTGTTCATTGACTACAGCCCAGCGTTCAACACTGTAGTTCCCTCCAAGCTCATCACGAAGCTAAGGACCCTGGGACTGAACACCCCCTCTCCAACTGGATCCTGGATTTCCTGAGGTGGTGACGGTAGACAACAACACATCCACCACACTAACCCTCAACACGAGGGCCCCTCAGGGGTGCGTGCTTAGTCTTCTTCTGTATTCCCTGTTCACCCACAACTGCCTGGCCATGCAAGACTCCAACACCATCATTATGTTTACTGACGACATGTGTTTGGGTTGATCACAGACAACGATGAGACAGCCTATAGGGAGGATGTCAGAGACCTAGCAGTGTGGTGTCAGGACAACAACCTCTCCCTCAACATAAGCAAGACAAAGGAGCTGATGCTGATCATGGACTACAGGAAACGGAGGGCCGAGCACGCCCCCATTCACATCGACGGGCTGTAGTGGAGCAGGTCGAAGGTTCCTTGGTGTCCACATTACTAAGGATCTATCATGGTCCAAACACACCAACACAGTTGTAAAGAGGGCACGACAATGCCTCTTCCCCCTCAGGAGGCGGAAAATATTTAGCATGGGCCCTCAGATCCTCAAAAAGTTATACAGCTGCACCATTGAGAGCATCTTGACTGGCTACATTGCCACTAGGTATGGCAACTGTTTGGCATCAGACCGCAAGGCACTGCAGATGGTAAAGAGTACAGCCCAGTACATCACTGGGACGAGCTCCCTGCCGTCCAGGACCTCTATACCAGGCTGAGTCAGAGGAAGGCCCTAAAAATGTTCCAATAATCTAGACTCTAGCCACCCAAGTCACTGTTATCTCTGCTACGGTACGGCAAGCGGTACCGAAGCATCAAGTCTGGGACCAAAAGGCTCCTGAACAGCTTCTACCCCTAAGCCATAAGACTGCTGAACAGTGGCTACCCAGACTATTATCATTGACACTCTTTTTTTGTTGCACTGACTTTTTAGCACACACACACATGCTCACAAACACAAAATACAGACATGCATATTGAAGCCACACGCACACACGCACTTACGCACACACACACACACAGCTGCTATTCTGTTTATTATCTATCCTGATTGCCTAGTGACTTTTAACCCTACCTAAATGTATACTGAACTCAAATATAAACGCAACATGAAACAATTTCAAAGATTTTACTGAGTTACAGTTATAAGGAAATCAGTCAATTGAAATTAATTAATTAAGCCCTAATCTATGGATTTCACATGACTGGTAATACAGATATGCATCTGTTGGGCACATAAAGTTGAAGTCGGAAGTTTACATACACTTAGGTTGGAGTCATTAAAACTCGTTTTTCAACTACTCCACAAATTTATTGTGAACAAACTATAGTTTTGGCAAGTCGGTAAGGACATCTACTTTGTGCATGACACAAGTAATTTTTCCAACAATTGTTTACCGACAGATTATTTCACTTATAATTCACTGTATCACAAATCCAGTGGGTCAGAAGTTTATATACACTAAGTTGACTGTGCCTTTAAACAGCTTGGAAAATTCCAGAAAATGATGCCATGGCTTTAGAAGCTTCTCATGGTCTAATTTGCATAATTTGAGTAAATTTGAGGTGTACTTGTGGATCTATTTCAAGGCCTACCTTCAAGCGCAGTGTCTCTTTGCTTGACATCATGGGAAAATCAAAAGAAATCATCCAAGACCTCAGAAGAAAAATTGCAGACCTCCACAAGTCTGGTTCATTTTCAGCAATTTCCAAATGCCTGAAGGTACCACCTTCATCTGTACAAACAATAGTACGCAAGTATAAACATCACGGGACCACACAGCCATCATACCGCTCAGGAAGGAAACACGTTCTGTCTCCTAGAGATGAACGTAATTTGGTGCGAAAAGTGCAAATTAATCCCAGAACAACAGCAAAGGACCTTGTGAAGATGCTGGAGGAAACAGGTACAAAAGTATCTATATCCACAGTAAAACGAGTCCCATATCGACATAAGCCAAAAGGCTGCTCAGCAAGGAAGAAGCCACTGCTCCAAAACCGCCATAAAGAAGCCAGACTACGGTTTGCAACTGCACATGGGGACAAAGATCGTACTTTAGGAGAAATGTCCTCTGGTCTGATGAAACAAAATATAACTGTTTGGCCATAATGACCATTGCTATGTTCGGAGGAGAAAGGGGG
The DNA here is from genome assembly GCF_057628025.1 of Oncorhynchus mykiss. NCBI lineage: Eukaryota > Metazoa > Chordata > Actinopteri > Salmoniformes > Salmonidae > Oncorhynchus > Oncorhynchus mykiss. The sequence continues at coordinate 22,663,728 of NC_143022.1, forward strand.
AGGCTTGCAAGCCGAAGAACACCACCCAACCGTGAAGCACGGGGGTGGCAGCCTCATGTTGTGGGGGTGCTTTGCTGCAGGAGGGGCTGGTGCACTTCACAAAATAGATGGCATCATGAGGCAGGAAAATTATGTGGATATATTGAAGCAACATCTCAAGACATCAGTCAAGAAGTTAAAGCTTGATTTACAATGGGTCTTCCAAATGGACAATGACCCAAAGTTGTGACAAAATGACTTAAGGACAGCAAAGTCAAGGTATTGGAGTGGCCATCACAAAGCCCTGACCTCAATCCTAAAGAAATTTTGTGGGCAGATCTGAAGAAGCGTGTGTGAGCAAGGAGGCCAACAAACCTGACTCAGTTACACCAGCTCTGTAAGGAGGAATGGGCCAAAATTCACCCAACTTATAGTGGGAAGCTTGTTGAAGGCTACCCGAAACGTTTGACCCAAGTTAAACAATTTTAAGGCAATGCTACCAAATACTAATTGAGTGTATGTACATTTCTGACTCACTGGAAATGTGATGCAATAAATAATAGCTGAATAAATCACTCTCTCTACTATTATTCTGACATTTCACATTTTTTAAATAAAGTGGTGATCCCAACTGACCTATGACAGGGAATTTTTATTAGGATTAAATGTCAGGAATTGTGAAAAACTGAGCTTAAATGTATTTGCTAAGGTGTATGTAAACATCTGACTTCAACTGTACCTTAAAAAAAAAGGTAGGGGTGTGGATCAGATAAACAGTCCGTGTCTGGTGTGGCCACCATTTGCCTCATGCAGCGTGACACATCTCCTTCACATAGAGTTCATCAGGCTGTTGATTGTGGCCTGTGGAACATTGTCCCACTCCTCATCAATGGCTGTTTCAAAGTTGCTGGATATTGGTGGGAACTGGAACACGTTGTCGTAAACATTGATCCAGAGCATCCCAAACATGCTCAATGGGTGACATGGAATTGTGTACAGATCCTTGTGACATGGGGCCGTGCATTATCATGCTGAAACATGAGATGAAGGTGAATGGCACAACAATGGAGTTCAGGATTTCGTCCTGGTTTCTCTGTGCATTCAAATTGCCATTGATAAAATGCAATTGTGTTCATTGTCTATAGCTTGTTCCTGCCCATACCATAACCCCACCATGGGGCACTTCACAACGTTGACATAAGCAAACCGCTCACCCACATGACACCATACACACTGTCTGCCATCTGCCTGATACAGTTGAAACTGGGATTCATCCGTGAATAGCATATTTCTCCAGCATGCCAGTGGCCATCGAAGGTGAGCATTTGCCCACTGAAGTTGGTTACAACGCTGAACTGCAGTCATGTCAAGACCCTGGTGCGGACGAGCACACAGCTGATGCACCTGGCTGATGAACACACAGTTTCATCAGCTGTCCAGGTGGCTGGTCTCAGACGATCCCCCAGGTGAAGAAGCCAGATGTGGAGGTCCTGGGCTGGCTCCACATAATGTCGTAATACATGTCGTCTGCGGCTGTGAGGCCGGTTGGACGTATTGCCAAATTCTCTCAAACGACGTTGGAGGTGGCTTATGATAGAGAAATGAACATTCAATTCTCTGGCAACAGCTCTGGTGGACATTCCTGATGTCAGCATGCCAATTGCACATTCCTTCAAAACTTGAGACATCTGTGGTATTGTGTTGTGTGGCAATACTGGACATTTTAGAGTTGTGTTTTATTGTCTCCAGCAAGAGGTGCATCTGTGTAATGATCATTCTGTTTAATAAGCTTTTTGAGCTCTGAAGTTCCGCGATCCAGTTCAGGTGGCCACTGCCCGAGCGTCTCAGCTCTTAGAGGTGTCCACTGAGAAAAAAGGAAGGAAAACTCCACCATCAAAAGGTGCTGTTAAATGGCAGGACAGGAGAATATGACTCTTCCTTGACTTTCATTGTCACAGCCATCCATACAGGTCAGGCCTTTGAAGGTCTCCTCTAAATTGTTCATTGTGAGGAAAACAGGCAGTCTGTACCTAGAACCTGGCTGATGCCTCTATGCCTTAGTCCCGCAGTGACTCACTAAAGAACCAGGCTTTTAATATTGACTCCTCTTTCAAGCAATACCTCTCTGATTGAGTGACTGGGAGTAGCCAGTCTAGCTCAAAGCTGGAATCCTTAATAATGGTGAAATAGACTGTTTGTGATACTACAACAACAAAAAAGTTACTGCAAACAACAAACACAGTTTCTTGCCCTCTGACATCATTGATAGAAGAGTATAATATGTACTGCACATTTCTTTTTACCATGCTGCTTGTGATACTCCTCAGCTCAGCAACAAAAACTTTCACGCCCTGATCTGTTTCACCTGTCCTTGTCTCCACCCTCCTTCAGGTGTCGCCCTTCTTCCCAATTAGGTATTTATACCTGTGTTCTCCCTGTTTGTTGCCAGTTCGTCTTGTTCATTCAAGCTAACCAGCATTTTTCCTGTCAGCGCCTATCATTTCTCACCCTCTTTCCTCGTCCTCCTGGTTTTTGACCTTTGCATGTCCTGACCCTGTACCCGCCCGCCTGACCTCTCTGCCTGACCCTGAGCCTGCCTGCCGTCTTGTACCTTCACTCCACCTCTTGATTACAGGAACTCTGCCTGTCCCTGACCCTGTTTCCCCCTGCCGTCCTTTACCTTTGCCTTACCCTGGATCTTCGACCCCTGCCTGCCTTGACCTGTCTTTGCCTGCCCCTGTTGCTACAATAAACATTGTTACTTTGACAGTCTGCATCTGGGTCTTACCTTGATTCCTGATTTTAAAAAACAATAACAACAGTGTTGGGGTGGCCAGTATAACCTGGTCTCTGAGCATTTTGTATTCTGCACGTGAATCTGAGATACTACATTTAGTATGATATGTTACATTTCGTAGGGTATGTATTAATTTGTGGATGTCCATCACCCATTTTGTATGGAAATAAAGTTGCCGTGATGAGATTCGAACTTGCAATCGTTGGGTTGCTAGACGTCCACGTTATACACTAACCCATCCACCCTACTTTTGTTTTTGCCTTGAGTAAGGGAAAGGAAAGGAGGATATCTTATGTAACCATACCAGATGTAACATATCATACTAATATGAGTGTCCCAGATTTATGTTTACTATGTTACGTCTAGTCTATGATACCAGGCTGAGTATTTAAGCATTATCAAAGGGACATGATATCCAATGTGAACTTCTATTTCCTGCAAGGGCTCCAGAGCAAACAGAGTGGGTATATTTGATTTTCATGTGAAAATCAATGGGCCCAGACAGATTGCTGTTTGTTTCCTTGGTATTTACTCTCAGGCTCCATGACAAATGCCCCTCTTTCCCTCCTGTGTTGACGCACAGGTAAGCAAAAATACATCCTTTCCACCCAACTGGATGACAGATGCGCGGGCCTCCGCCCTCTCTCTCTCTCTCTCTCTCTCTCTCTCTCTCTCTCTCTCTCTCTCTCTCTCTCTCTCTCTCTCTCTCTCTCTCTCTCTCTCAGCTACTTCTCTGGTGCTGACCTGTTACTGCAAATAGCCTTGAGCTAATTTGAAAAACACATGGAAAAGCGTCACATCTGCAAATTAGGAACATACAGTATAAGCTAAATGCACATTGCACATCATATACAGTGCCTTCGGAAAGTATTCTGACCCATTGACTTTTTCTACGTTTTGTTACGTTACAGCCTTATTCTAAAATGTATTAAATGTATATATTTTTTTCTCAGCAATCTACACACAATACCCCATAATGACTAAACCTGGCACTATACCTACGGTGAAGCATGATGGTGGCAGCATCATGTTGTGGGGATATTTTTCAGCAGCAGGGACTGGGAGACTAGTCTGAATCGAGGCAAAGATGAATGGAGCAAAGTACAGAGAGATCCTTGATGAAAACCTGCTCCAGAGCACTCAGGACCTCAGACTTGAGTAAAGGTTCCCCTTCCAACAGGTCAATGACCCTTAGCACACAGCCAAGACAATGCAGGAGTGGCTTCAGGACAAGTCTCTGAATGTCCTTAAGTGGACCAGCCAGAGCCCGGACTTGAACCCGATCTAACAACTCTGGAGAAACCAGAAAATAGATATGCAGCAAGGCTCCTCATCCAACCTGACAGAGCTTGAGAGGATCTGCAGAAAATAATGGGAGAAACTCCCCAAATACAGGTGTGCCAAGCTTGTACAGTCCTACCCAAGAAGACTCGATGCTGTAATTGCTGCCAAACGTGCTTCAACAAAGTACTGAGTAAAGGGTCTGAATACTTATTTAAATGTGTCATTATGGGGTATTGTGGATATCGTGTGTAGATTGATGAGGATTATAATTGAGGATTTTATTCTAAAAAACTATTTTAGAATAAGGCTGCAACATAAGGCTGCAACATAACAATATGTGGAAAAAGTCAAGGGGTCTGAATACTTTCAAAAGGCACTGTAACTACATCACATTGTTTCACATTGCATCTGCAAAGTGTTTTGAATAGAAAATGTCAGGGGTTTATTCCTAGTCAATGATAATTCATAGAGAACAACAGTAGGCCGTCTGTGCTGTCCAGCTCTGAGCCAGCACCAGGCACACAGTGATGAATAAAGTGATGGGTACTTATTCTAGCAGTACCCAAGGTCTATTGATCCATCTCATGCCTTCAAAAGGTTATCTTGACCCAGCTCTTGTAAGAGCATGGGCTGCTGAAGGGCACTGTGTGCTGTAGATAAAACAGTTTAACAATCTTATTCCATCCTGAATCACGGAGTCGCCATTCTGACTCATAGAGACATGCTAATAGGCACACTGGGTAATAGGCACACTGTGTCTGTGATTCTACCAGCACACCACTAGCTTAGTATTAGCATCAAAGTTAGTTGAGTCTCTGGGCTTATTATGAACCGAAACCTCCAGTGGATCAGGCTTTTCCTCATCCTGCTGCTTTTGGGAATACATTCAGTCCATGGCTCTTTGTGCTGAGCACAAGCACAAATATGTGTTGCTTTATTTCTTCTGTGCTTCAAGTTTTTGCGGCCTCAAAGTGGGAGTGGGTGAGAAGGGAGCAAGGGAGGTGAGGGGGAGACAGGAGAGGGGCAAGAGCCGGCATTCCAGACAGAGCAGAGGGCATGAGCTGTGGGTGGAGTGGTGGTGCAGGGGCGTATCAGAGCAAAGAGCAGCGTCTGTGCACTCCTGATTCCATGGCCCTGAGCTCATCACCTTTGAACCAACCTCTACCTCCCTCATTCTCCTCCCACACTCCATCTCAGGCGTTAACATCTTGCTGGGCCTCATGAGAGACTGCTCCACTAGTACTGTCCCACTGGTGGCAGCAGACTCAGAGAGAAGAAGGGCACAGTTTCGAGCATGTTTTCTGGGAAACTAACGCAATATGATAGTAGAAGATGAATCACACTGCTAATGTCTCTTCCCATCAAAGGATCACTTACCCAGCAATTAGCCTTCATGTGACCTATCCTGCAGGATATGTCCTGGCCACACACTGACTGGCAGAATGTGTGTCAATGTTGGTAGAGAGACAGACAGACTATAAAGGGCAGGGTAGGGCGTGTGCCACACTTGAGTAGGTCACTCCTCTGTTTACCTCAAAGTTACTGGATTTACTGAACCATGAAAGGTGCCAACAAAGACATTTCCCAAGCCTCACCTGCAGCAGGAGATTAAAAAATAAGATTACCATTGTTGTTACCTCTATTATTCCAAACAGCTCACAATGGGTTATAATACTAAATACGGAGACATGTTGAGATTACACATTTCCAAGCAAGTACAGACACAATAAACAGTAGTGCAGCCAGGAAAAAGTCCCATAAATGTCACCCTAATAATGTCCTAATACGGAGGGGTTTAGAGAGAGGATGCAGGGTAGGGGGTTGGAATGTATTTCCCAATACGAGGAATGGTCAGGGAACTATGGTGAAAAAGAACATTGAAATCCATTATCCACACTGTTTTTCCACAGAGTGCAACGGAGGCAAGCAGCAGACAATGACATTTGAATGTGCTTACTGTCCTTGTCATAGGTAACGCGGTGCAGGTGACGCATAACCAGTGGAAAAAGATGACCTTAATGATAAGGATCTGTTAATGCACTCAGTCTCCTTTTTCGTGCTCTTCGTGACCCCCCTCTTCCCCCACACCCCCTCTCTTTCTGGTTCCTTAATGAAATAAATAGAAGTCTACTGTATTGTCCTCCTACCAGTGCTATAAAATACCAACTTTGCTGTTTATTTATCAATGAATCTGGAATACTTCATTGGCCCACTTCCACTTTGTGTCAAATGACAAATGATTAAGGGCTCTGTCAGAGCAAGCTGCTCTCCACGTTAGTTAAACCACTGCAGGTACCAGGGGAGGCTGGTGGGATGAGCTATAGGAGGATGGGCTCATTGTAATGGCTGGAATGGAACCAATAGAACGGAGTCAAACACGTTGTTTCCATGTGTTTGATGGGTTTGATTCCATTTCAGTCATTACAATGAGCCCGCCCTCCTATAGCTCCCCCAACCAGCCTCCTCTGGTAGGTAACGTAGACAGCAACTTCAATCTGAACTCTACGCCTAACTCTCCAATACAATTCAAATCAAGACTTTTGGCTTTTCACATGTTTTTAACAGTGGTAGTGTAACAGTAAGCTACGTGTGTGTGAGAAGAAGTCATATGGGCTGGTGGTGTAGAATAGAGGGGGGGTTAATGAACGGGTCTCAGTGTGTTCTGGTGGAGTGGAGTGGCACCCCTGCTCCAGCCTGCAGCCCGGGTCCACACTGAAGAGAGGATGTCAATGTAAACACAGCCAGTCAGCGCTGAGGAATGTGTGAGCTACGCAGCACACTGTGGCCAGGGCCAGGGGAGAGGCGGAAAGGGGGAAAGAGGGAGAAGAGAGGAGGAAAGAGGAATGGAGGCCAGGGGAGTGGGAGGAAGTCAGGGGGAAAAGAAGAGAGGAAGGGTGAAGAGAGCTGGACCAGAGGGCAGAGAGATGGATGGAGGGATGATGAGAAAGAGAGGAGTGGTGAAATCTTGGAAAGAGGAGTGTGAAGAGGAGGTTGTGTTGAGGATGAGGGTGACAGGGTTGTAGTGAAGTGATTTGGGGGCGAGGAAGAAAAGTCATAAGGAACTTCAAAGGCAGGGAGGCTTTCAGAGGTCTTGAGTCACTCAGTTTCTGGTGCTGTCCGCAGCACTGCTGAAACCAATTTAGGCGAGTCCTCGGAGGCCTCTGGAGAGGCAGGGTCGTAACCGGAGGAGCTGTGAGTGCCAAAGAGCAAGGGGCTAATCATCCTTTATGCGGATGACTCTAAACTTCTGGTGTCTCATAAAAGTAAAACTATGTTGGAGAGCATACTTAGCACAGAGTTGACTAACATTAGCAAATGTCTTGGAGATAATAAGCTATCTTTGCCACTTCGGTAAAACTGAGGCAATTATTTTTGGGTCCAGACCTAAATTGTGTAGGTCCTCTGAAATCAGAGTGGAGTTAGGGGGTGAGGTGCTGACCTCTGTTAGCTACCTGGGATGCATCCTTAATGGAATCTCGGGAGGTGTGAGCATGACCACTGAAGGGCAAGGGAAGGTTAATGCCAAGACTCATTTTTTGGCTAGAAAGTCCAGGCTGCTTGATAAGGACTCCATGAGAGTGCTAGCCTCTGCCCCCATTTAATGCCATTTTGGCTACGCTAGTACTTCCTGGTTTGGGGGCTTATCTAAGCTTCTGAATGGGAAACTACAGATAGCCATGAATAAGCTGATCAGGGTAGTATTGAAGGTGAGTCCACATACTCACATAGACAGGAGCTGCTTTTAGGAACTCAACTGGCTGCCTGTCGAGGCTAGGGTGTCTCAGATTAGACTGGGTTTGGTTTACAGTATTTATGGTTCTGCGCCCAGATATCTAACAGATTACTTTCTCCATGTTAGGAATGCACACAATCACAGCACCAGATCAGGTGTTGCTAATGTGGGCTTATACAGGTTCAGGAGTAATGCAGGAAAAGTTACCTTCTAGTATGCTGGAGCCTCAGAGTTGCCTCTGCCCATAAAAACAACATCCTCTCTGGGCAGCTTTAAAATAAAGTAAAAAAACGATGAAATAGATGTTCTTCTTCTTTGTTTTTATGTTTTATTATCTTGTTGTCATACTGTCTGCAACCACGTTGGATCCTGCCTAGCCATCTGTCTCAAGAGGACCACAGTGGAAATAATTCCCAAACTTCATTGTGTTATCCTCAAGGATTTTACTCATGTGCATGTATGGCTTTTCAAGTTTCATGTGTGCTTATTTTTTTAAACGGTTGAATTAATAAACTGAACTTAAAGGGAGCAGATCCACAGAGAATGGGAACACAGAACGTGACTGACCCGGACTACACACACTTTTATTCAACGGGTTACCAACATATTCAAATAATGATTGACATATTTGAATTAAAAACTTAATTTTGATTCATACTATTTCATCCTTCCACGAGATATAGTCCTGACACAAATCTAGGATTGCTACCCAAGCCGGCTGGTCGTCCGTTCTATCGGTTCGGTTGCCAGAGACGCGACCCAGTCATTAAGTCTTTTTGTTCTGTATCTATGGACGCGACTCAATCGTTTGTTCTAAAAGTTCTATTGCCATACTGGCTGGCAACGTTCTTATCCCTTGCTTGCTAGCTAGCCAACTACGGCTAACTGACAGTCATGTCAAAATAAGAGCAAAGTAGCAGCATTTGCATAAGCTGTTTTCTCTTGACATTTATTTGGATACATTCATAAACAATGAGCTAATGATACACGATTTCAAGTGGCATAGAAAATGTGCACTCTCATCAAGACACTGTTGTTTAGAGGAGCTAGCCAACAACACAGCTAACACAATCACTTCAAACTGAAGCTGGAAAGACTGCAAACTAGTTGCATTTCATTTTTACCTATTTTCTATTGACATTTCTTTGTGTATGTCCATAAAAATGATGCTGATTGAAAACCAATCGCTAGTTTAAAAGAAATTGGAGATAATGTCTCAATGCTTTTTACAGTGGAGATCTAGTTTATAAATTGCCTGGCTGGGCTGATGAGACAGTGGATTGCGCAGTGAGATGGAACAGAGTAAATTAGCATATAAACGTCATAGCTGTAGCTGGTGGTAATTTATGGAATAGACATGAATGTGGTTTTAATTAACCAATCAGTATCCAGGATTAGACCCACCCGTTGTATAAATCTGCTCACAGCAGCAGTTTAAAGATGCAGTGTTTTTTTACAGTGTATTCTCAATCAGTGATAGGGAGAGTTATTAGGTATGATCTATCATCATAAACATGTTTGAGTAAAATCTAACACTCATATCTGCAGTATAAAGTGTGTTTACAAGTCTGAGATGGTGATGTTTGGTGTAAAAGGACACCATTGTAGCCATTCAGCTACATTCTCTGGCACATGTGAGCACACTGTACCGCCAGGGTGGAGAGGACATTTAGTTACAACCCTTCATCATGGCCAAGGCAGGGATATAACCTTCATATTTAGAAAAAGAGTAGGTGCAACCAGGATACAATCATGTTTCACAATCTCACTTATTCATGCCTCAGAATTGTTTCCTAGCTGACACACATGGAATCAAACCCAACCCAACCTTCCTAGTGAGTGTCTCAGAAAACTGTCAAGTCTGTGTGACCTTCGTGTAATAAAACACTATTGTGACATCTGTGTGCTTTTTGTTGAACAGGAGTGAAGGGAGTGAAAGTGGATGACTGACCCAGTGGCAGGAGGAGTCGGTGAAGAGAACAAACTGTACATTTAGAAAGCAGATCACATGAAACAGGGAGAATGTGTGAATGTGTGGACCGGGTGGGTGTGGAAAGTGAATGTGTGCGGTTACGTTGTTTAAAACATGTTCTCTGGTTTGGGGGTAGTTGGGTATGTACGATGGCAGGGGGGAGTGTGTGAGAGAGAGTGTGAGTCATGCTCAGGGTCCTCTTCTGTGAGTCATAGAGTTAACAGAGTTTGGAGCCGCTCCATGGCCTTGCCTGACCGCCCGAATGTACTGGAATGGCCCTGCATGTGAGCATATACGTGTGAGTAGTGGGAAGGTGGGGAGGCAGTAATGGGGGTAGGAGCTTTCCCCAATACTCAACCAGGAAAAACTCCTAGACCAGGGTTTAACAGTATGGGGTAAGATGAAATGGGCTGCAGTTGTTTGCTTCCCAGGTCTCATTAGGGGGAAAAGGAATGACTTCACAAGGAGAGGAAAGACAAAACAAAGAATGTGTGGGTGGCTGAAATGTCTAATAAGTGCAGAGGAAGTGTAAGCTGCAGGTACATACTTCTAGAGATGTGTGTGTGCGTGGGCGGGTGTCACTGCACTGTGTGGGTTTCGGGTGTGGGTTTTGATTACCGGCTGCTGAGCCAACAAGCCAAAGCACAGCAGATGTGCACACATTGATACCAGTGTACGAGTCATACAATCACGTGCACACACACAAGAACACAGGCACATCCTGTCCCCCCTCCCTCATCCTTACCTTCTCATTCCAGTCTTTTTCATTCTTCCCTCAACCCACCTCTTCTCCATCATCTCCATGTTCCACTCATCAGTTCTAATCCCTCCATCTCCCTCTCTCCTCTGTGACAGTGTTGTTCACATCCATCCCTCCCCACAGGCAGGTCCTCGGCACACAGCAGGCCCGCTACATCTCACACGCTTTTAATTAGCCAAAAGCCCCACTTCTCCCTCCTTCTCCCACTTCTCCCACAACCCCTCTCTCTCGCCCTCGCTTCACTCCACCCTTTTTCTCTCTCTCTCTCTGTCTCCCTCTCTCAGATCCTTTGTACTCTCTCAGTGTGAGAAACCCATACTGATCCTATCATTTCTCCAATTATATCACAGGGGAAGTATGGACCCTTAACTGGCAGAAAGCAATCAAAATATTCTCCATATAACATGTCTGAATCATAGCAGCTCCTCCAGAATGTCAGAGATCTCCAGATTACATCTGATTGGACAGGTGTGTGCTGTATGATATGAGGAAAAATATGCCATTATGTTGTGCCACAGAATGGCTGGGATACTGGGGATAACAATCATTTTAACTCATCAGCATGTTGAGAATATATTACATTGTCAAGGTGAAATGGTAAGAGAGCCCCTACGGAGAGGAAAATGGTTGCTTTTCTGAAATAAATGAGCCCATATGTTAAGAGTGCTCTGCTCTGCGATCATACCTAATTGTGTATATGTGTGTGTACCTTGTAAAGAGATCAATAGATTTATCTTGACCTCATTCTAGCTATGCACCGACAGCGCAGTAGAGACCCGAGGCAGAAGCATAAAATAAGTGTTTACCTGGGGAAATGCTACAAAATGACTATAATGAGCATTCCCCAGTTGGAAATTAGATCACAACTCTCATTCTAGGAGTGCATACAGAGACACCCAAAGGTCCTGAGTGACCTAGTTAGCCAGTCCCTGTGGTGGGTCCTCATCGTGTGTACGATTGAGAGGCCTGCATGCTCTTTTTAGCACTTTCTTTCTCTTCTCTTTACTCTCTTTCTCTATTTTTATTCTCTACTGTGTCTTCTTTGCCTCCCACCTCCCACCCTTTTCCCTTACCCCCTGTTCTCTCTCAATATTCAGGACCAAAGGTTCATGTGCCTGTGTAATAACCCTGAAGATCTATTTTTCCATTCAGGCTCCATTTTTTTCTCTTCGTTTTTTCTTTTGACCCTCTATAACAGGTTTAATCTGAAGGTAAACATAATTCTGAGAAATGTAGTTTCAGGAAGAGCAATGAGGTTGTAACTACATGACAGGTGGTTGGACCGGATGTGACAGTTAGGAGGGTCATCACTGTGCTGTTGAGGGCATAAATGTCACTGTGGGGGAGGCTGTCACAAAGGGCATGGGCCTCTCAATTAAGCTCAACATTTTTGGATTGACTCCGCTAGTCTGCCTGCCTGGATTTCTGTGTGTTCTCATTGCCAGACACATCATGTAGAAAGAAGAGTAACTTGTTCCCCCAACCCAATCACGAGGGAACATCCTGTCTTGTCAGAGTGGCAGAATGAGATAGTGAGAGGGGAAGTAGGGAACAGTTCTAGCAGGTCCACTGAACCATGGAAGTGGACCTGGCCTGCTGGCATTTGTCTTTTACTACACTGTTTTTCCTGAGGAGCGTTCTCACCTGACAGTTAAAAAGTGTGGATTCCAAACTTGTCAAAGTTCCAAAGTGACACTGGGTCTCCGAGCCTGTAGAATGGAACGTTTGAATGATAGAAACTGGAGGGTGTAAAACTGTAGGATAGAGATTATTTTGTGTCGTACACTCCTCAGAGATGTTAAACACTCCTTCCACACCTCTCCTTTCTGGTCCAGAGGGGCTGATTAAAGACATGTTCTCTATCAGAAGATTCCCCTGTCCCTACCTGGTGTAATTACCCATTAACTACACACAGCCTGCCTAATGAAGAACCCTCACTGTGAATAATGGTCTCCTCAAAGACATACACACGCACGCACGCACGCGCGCACGCACACACACACACACACACACACACACAAACAAACATACACACACACACACACACACACACACACACACACACACACACACACACACACACACACACACACACACACACACACACACACACACACACACACACACACGCACACACGCACCCCTGCTGGGAGTGAGGACTGTGCTCTGAGCTGAGCCAATTGGGCTGTGTAGTGTGCATGTGATTTCAGCTTGTATATGAGAGCCACTGTGAAACAGCTGTATGGCTTGGCAAGCAAAAAATAAACTATAGACAGAAGCTACGCACTTGCTTGATTGAGGTAGGAGCCAGCTAAGGAGAAAAGCAGAAAGGTTTGGGTTGGGAATTATGATGATGATGTGATTATGATAATTGTAGGACTGTGAAAATATGATGATGATTATAATATGCATTATTAGTGGTATCATTAAACATGTACCTGCAATAAATAGATACCATCAAAATATGTTACAGTAAAATATTGTGTCAAATACTCAAATCCATGGAAATCAATGACGTTCATGTTGTCTTGTGTGAGAAATGGAGAAGTGATAGGAGAGTGGGCCGACAGCTGCTGTCAGTTGTAGGAAGTGATGGATGAATGAAAGTGAGGAGGAGGAGGAGGAGGGAGGATGGAGCTCCTAAGAGCCAGAGGTGACTCCTGACCTGCACAATGGGCAAAGGTGTGGGAGGGAGAGAGAGAGAGAAATAAAGAGAGTAAAAGTGGACCGATGGAGAGAAAGGAAAGACGTGGGTCGACCTGTTCTCTCCCAGCAGTAATGGTTGAACCAAGGCCCCAGCAGGATGACTAGGTGGGAGGCAGAGTGGGATTGGAACATCATCCATTTGTCATCTTTCTACTTTTCTCTCACTCTATCCAACCCTCTCTATTTCGTTCCATCTCCCCCATATCCCCCTTTTTCTTCCTTCTCTCTCTCTGTCTCTCTCTCTCTCTCTCTCTCTCTCTCTCTCTCTCTCTCTCTCTCTCTCCCTGCCCACCTCTATCCTGCTTCTTCTCTCATCTCGTGGGAGTAGAAAATGGCAAATAAACAGAGGAGATTGTTTACTTCTGCCAGTGGGAAATAACAGCACATTATTAACCTTGCTTTACCTTGCCTTGGGTTACTTCAACCTACAAATGTATAATTGTGAAAAAACATGAATGATTTTTTCTAGCCTGGATATGTCTGCATAACACAATGCGCATCTCAGAGGTGCACAGCCTCCCACATCTTTCACGCACGCACGCACGCACGCACGCACACACACACACACACACACACACACACACACACACACACACACACACACACACACACACACACACACACACACACACACACACACACACACACACACACCCCAGTGCCAGCTGTTGTGTGCCCCCCACATGCTCACGCACCACAAGGCCTCTCGTCCTCCACAATCACAGGAAGTCCATGTTGACTGTTATCTCCCTCTGGAGGCCTGTGTACCACAAAATAAGACGAACAGCCTTCATCTGTCACCACTGCTTTCTCTTTCTCCCAACAACATCAAGCCGTTCTACACAAAATCCCTTTAAAGAAGTGAACTAGAACCAGAGGCAGCCGCCTCCCTCCCACAGATCTCTGTGTCCCACATCTCCACCTCACGTCACAACCCCAAAATACTTCTAACCGAGAGATCAAGTGTTCTGAAACAATTTCGGAGCTTACATGCCCACACGGTCATGTAGCCTCTGTTTAAACTCCCATCCGTTAATTACTGTGGAGGACAACTAACGACGAAACACAGCACAGCAGCCCAAGGGAGCGGTGAGTAAGCAGGAAAAGAGAGAGAACAGACCAGGCGGCATGCAGAGCTCAGATTATATGTCATGTTTTTACAGTATATTTAGTTCCCTGTGGGTTCAGTGGGAGTCAGGCAGAGTGCTAAACTGTACATTAAAAACAGCAGCATGACTACCTGGCTGTGTCACCATCCTCTCCATTCTCTTTGACGGGAGTGATAATTAGCTTCTGTCTCCATTCAGCTAATGCATCGGCTTTAAAATAGATGTTTGATTGCCAAGACAAGCTTGTCCTGAATGGGAGTCAATACCATGTACAGATGTTTTTCTTCCTGTACGTGCTCTCTTTTGTTTTGGATGTCTTTGTCCTGGCCAACTGAGATTTGCACCTCTCATGCATCTTCCCCCTGACCTTACAGAGGTAGGTGGTGAAGCTGAAGCAATCAGCACCTCAGGGGAGATATATTGAGTAAGAGCAGCATCACCAGTCATGCAAACTGCTGATGTCCACACCACACACAAACACAGTCAGACGCACAAACGCACACCGCCCACACAACCTGCAAACACATACACACAGCGCACGCGCACGCACGCACGCGCGCACGCACGCACGCACGCACGCACACACACACACACACACACACACACACACACACACACAGTCTTTCTCTCTCTGCTGTGCATGCATGAGGAGAGAGAAGCAGCATTGATTTCTTCTCTATCGTCTCAGAAAACCTGTTTTCTTGTTGAAAACGGAGACTGAATAATTAATACCTTCATTCCATTTTTATTTCGCTCCCCATGGATAAATAAAGCTTCCTGAGTAAGCCATGGTATCCTTCACAATGTGTACTGCTGCAGCTCCTCTCTCATGAGCCGCATGCATAAAAACCATGTCCTTCTGTCTTTCACCTCCCTCCCTCCCTCAATCTCTGGCCTGTGTGTGGGGGGTTGCTGCGGGATGAGAGAGAGAGGAACAAAGGGAGGGAGAATTAGATCATGTAATCGGAGCTGCTGGCAGTGTGGGCAAATTGGCTAACTATAACTAACTACATTACAAACTGACCACCTGGGCCTCTCATGTCCTCCCTCTGTTCCACCTGATGGAAAAGTCAGAGGAACATGATCAACATAAGACTGCTTCCATCATCTCTGCCAACAGGGATTTCCTGAGGACAAATGGAAAGTAAAGAGTTGGGAGAAAGGAGATGGTATTAAGGTGGGCTCCGAGTTTTTGGAGGGTTGGAGGGATACTAGAGTAAGGAAAGGGAAAACTCTAAGCTTGTTTAATCATCTTTACCACAGTGAGCCTGATGTGCCTGTGTCCACAACTGGCAGCTAGCCTGTGTGGAAGGCAGTACCAGGAAAGCTGTGCCCGGGCACCTGTGTTGACACTACAGCTGCTGGGCAACCTGAGAGGCCAGGATTATGCACACTGGGTAGAGGATGGAGGGATGGATGGAGAAAATGAGGGAGAGAGGACAATGGCTATGGAGTAATAGCAGCAGGCTCCTAGACAAAGATGAAATATTTGCAATTCCATAGTGTCCCTGGGCTGCAGGCTCGCACTCCATTTGTATGGAAATTAGTTTGTCTTTCTTTTTCTGAGAACAGAGAAGAGCGAGGGACGAAGAGACGAGTGATAGAGTGGGTGAGAGAGAGAGTGAGAGCCTTTCAAGGTTATTGCGATGCCTGCCAATGCAATTGGAAGGCTGGGCTGCTGGGCTGAAGGTGGGGGATTTGGGCCCTGGTTGTTTCTCCACGGCACATATGGATCAGATAAATCTATGTGTTCATGACAGACTGAGCCATGCTGTGGCCACAGTGGGCTAGGAGGGTTTGTTTTTGGGGGCAACACTTTGTCTGCTATTGACAATATTTCACAGTTTTTTTCTCCGTGCCATCCTCCCTAAGACATAACTGTGAGAGCAGAGCGCTGATCCACAGCCCAGCCTAGTTATTGGCCAGATAATTAGCAGATGTTGTGGAGGGACTCTAGTGTGTGTGTGTGTTTGTGTATGTGCTTGCTTGTTTGTGTGTGTGTGGAGTGGGGTAATGCTGCCACTCATCTATTCATGGCCAGCTGCTCTTCTGTGATACCATGGATGGCTGAGGTGAATGCATACCCTCTCTCTCCCTCTCTCTCCTCGTTCCTCTCTGACTCACTGCCCTGCAAGCCACAAGTCTGCCCTGGTGTGAGTCATGGTTCTCATCTCGTGAGATGGACTCTGCTGTCTCTCAAACCACAAGAAGACAGGCAGATAGACAGACAGCATGGGAAATGAGAACAGACAGACAAGAGTCACATTAGGAGCTCAATAAGATGAGTCAGAGAGGAACTGGATGACGTGATCAGTTTGAATTGGGACTTCATGCCATGTTCTGGCTGGTCAGGGTGTGTCAGAAAAAATACTGAGGCCTAAGCTACTGTTTCTATCTTGCAGACCAAATGCTTGAAAATGGAATGCATGAAATGGAGAGAGAGAGAACTGGATCTACACAAGATATGAATTCAACCCTTTCTGATAAAGAAAGTAAAAATGGATGAAGTTCAGTTCTTGGAGGAAGTTTCCTTGAACCTTTAATCCCAGGGTATCTGAATAACTATAGAATCAGGTCAGAGTGTGTCTGGGGGTCCAGTTCTCCAGGGCCAGTCAGACTATGTTCAGATATGGGAGCTGCTCTCTCTGTGTTCTGCCCGGCTGCTGTCTGTCAGTGACTCAGTGGTGTTGTAACACCAACCAGGGTTTTGTCTTTGTTCCCCACTGAGACCTAGCTAGTCTGTCTGCACAGATAGACAGTGACAGCATTTTGCTCACTCAGCCTCTCGCTAAAGACAACCAACAGTGTTTTGGCTTAGCATGGCTTGTGTTGCCATGGAGACAGATGTGACATTGCAGTATGACGTCAGATAGATTAACATTGGCCAAAAGATTCGATCACCTGAGGCATTTGAGTCTGTGTGAGTGACATTGAATTCTATCACAATTCAAGCAATGACTGGAGACTTTTTTCATTACGAAAGATCAAAGCCCTATTCTCGGTTCATGAATAAGCAAGGCACCTCAACTTGCAGATAATGGCACTCTGTTTCAGCATGAGAGGATTAGCTTCGCTTCCTCTATAAACAACAAAAACAAACAGAGAGACAATTAAAAAACACACCGTTTGAGCTGGGAAACAGCCACATTGAATCATTAAAGTCTTGGTGAGAATGGAAGCGTTCTTTACCTAATGGTAGGTCAAGGGGTAGATGGTACATTACATGACCAAAAGTATGTGGACATATCTCATTCTGCTCGTCAAACATCTCATTGCAAAATCATGGGCATTAATTCGGAGTTGGTCCCCCTTTGCTGCTATAACAGCTTCCACTTTTCTGAGAAGGCTTTCCACTAGATGTTGGACTTCTGCCGAAGTCGTTGCCTCTCCTTGTTCGGGTGGTGCTCGGCGTTCGACGTCACCGGTCTTCTAGCCATCATTGATCCATTTTCTTTTTCCATTGGTTTTGTCTTGTCTTCCCACACACCTGTTTTCAATCCCATTCATTACCTGTTGTGTATTTAACACTCTGTTTCCCCTCATGTCTTTGTCAGAGATTGTTTATTGTCAGTGTAGTGTTGTTTGTATAGGTGCGCGACGGGTCTTCATACCCATATTTGTTTATATTCATTTTTTCCATTTAGTGTTATGGAGCATGTTACTTTGGACATGTATTAAAAGACTCCATTTTACACTCAGTTTGACACTCCTGCGCCTGACTTCCCTGCCACCTATACACATATATCTGACAGAATCTCTGACCAAATATATATGAAGTCAGCAGGAGAGGATACTACGCTCATGGAGGTGGAGGAACGCGTTCGGGAACAAGCAGAGGAGATTGACTGTTTAAGCTCCGTCATGGATCGCATTGTCCAGAATTTTGATCGCTGGAGTTTCTCCAGCGCCACCACCACCACAACCGGAATCTCCCTTGACAATGTTTTCCCCTCCGGAACCGAAGATCCATTTATCCCTACCCACGAGATACAACGGAGATACTGCCGGCTGCCAGGGTTTCCTCCTTAAGCTGAACTTGTATCTGGCCATGGTCTCCCCAGTACCATCTGACCGTGAGAAGAGTTACGCCCTCGTCTCATGCCTCACCGGGAAAGCCCTGGAATGGGCCAGCGCTGTGTGTAGAAGGGAGGATGCGGCGTTGGACCATTATGTGGAGTTCACCCGCCAATTCCGGATAGTATTCGACCATCCACCCGAAGGCAAAGCAGCGGGTGAGCTCCTCTATCATCTGAGGCAGGAGACGTGCACAGGACTTTGCTTTGGAGTTTAGGACCTTGGCTGCCGGCGCTGGATGGAGCGACAGGGCCCTGATCATACCATTACCGTTGTAGTCTACGCGAAGACGTCCGTCGGGAGCTGGCCTGTAGAGACACCACCCTCACCTTCAACCAGCTGGTGGACATGTCCATCAGGCTGGACAACATGCTGGCTACTCGTGGACGTCTAGATCGGGGTCTGGTTGTTCCATCCTCCCGCACCCTCTCTCCCGAACCTATGGAATTGGGAGGGATGGTGCGCAGGGAGACCGGAGGGGGTTCCCGCTCGAGCACCATTCATGGTCGCAGAGGGCACACTGCTAGTCGGTGCCGGGTTGGTTCCTCTGGGAATAGAGAAGGCAGGCAGGGCATTCTGGCATCCCCCCAGGTGAGTAGGCACCATTCTCATCCAGAGCCCTCTGTTGCACTAATGTTTGTCTCTGTCTCTTTTCCTGATTTTTTTCCCCCTGCATTCCCAGTATAAGGCGCTAGTAGATTCAGGTGCGGCTGGGAATTTCATTAATAAAAGTTTAGCTCATAGTTTAGGGATCCCTATTGTTCCTGTGGATATGCCTTTCCCTATTCATGCCTTAGATAGTCAACCATTAGGGTCAGGGTTTATCAGGGTGGTAACCGCACCTTTGTGTATGATAACGCAGGAGGGTCACAAGGAGAAGATTAGTATTTTCCTTATTGATTCTCCTGCGTATTCTGTGGTGCTAGGCCTACCCTGGTTAGCTTGCCATAACCCCACTGTTTCTTGGCCACAGAGGGCTCTCACGGGGTGGTCGCGAGAGTGCTCAGGTAGGTATTTAGGGGTTTCCGTTGGTGCTACTACGGTGGAAAGTCCAGACCAGGTCTCCACCGTGCGCATTCCCCCCGAATATGCCGATTTGGCTCTCACGAGGGGGGGGGGATTGTGCGATAGATCTCCTGGTAGACGCTGCAAATCCCAAGAGTCACGTGTATCCCCTGTCGCAAGCGGAGACAGAGGCTATGGAGACATGTCTCTGAATCCCTGCATCAGGGGTTCATTCAGCCATCCATTTCACCCGACTCTTCGAGTTTCTTTTTTGTGAAAAAAAAGGATGGCGGTTTACGCCCGTGCATTGATTATCGAGGTCTTAATAAAATCACAGTGAAACATAGTTACCCGCTACCTCTGATCAATACTGTTATTGAGTTAATGCACGGGGCACATTTTTTTCACAAAATTGGATCTCAGGAGTGCGTACAATCTGGTGCGTATTAGGAAGGGTGATGAGTGGAAGACGGCATTTAGCACCACCTCAGGTCATTATGAGTACCTTGTCATGCCATATGGGTTGATGAATGCTCCATCAGTTTTCCAATCATTTGTAGATGAGATCTTCAGGGACCTGCACGGGCAGGGTGTAGTGGTGTATATCGATGATATTCTGATATACTCCGCTACACGCGCCGAGCATGTGTCCCTGGTGCGCAGGGTGCTTGGTCGCCTGTTGGAGCATGATCTATATGTCAAGGCTGAGAAATGCTTGTTCTTCCAACAATCCATCTCCTTCCTAGGGCATCGGATTTCCACTTCAGGAGTGGAGATGGAGAGCGACCGCATTACAGCTGTGCGTAATTGGCCGACTCCAACCACGGTAAAGGAGGTGCAGCGTTTTTTGGGGTTTGCCAATTACTACCGGAGGTTTATCCGGGGTTTTGGTCAGGTGGCTGCTCCCATTACCTCACTGCTAAAGGGGGGCCCGGTGCACTTGCAGTGGTCGGCTGAGGCGAACAGGGCTTTTGGGCACCTGAAGACTCTGTTTACCTCGGTGCCTGTGTTGGCTCATCCGGATCCCTCTTTGCCATTCATAGTGGAGGGGGACACATCTGAAGCTGGGATAGGAGCAGTGCTCTCTCAGCGTTCGGTACGCCACTGAAGCTTCGCCCCTGTGCTTTCTTTTCGAAGAAGCTCAGCCTGGCGGAGCGAAACTATGATGTGAGGAACCAAGAGCTGTTAGCTGTCGTAGAAGCCTTGAAAGGTGTGGAGGTATTGGCTTGAGGGGGCTAAACACCCTTTTCTCATCTGGACTGACCACCGCAATCTGGAGTACATCCTGCAGGCGAAGAGACTTAATCCTCGCCAGGCAAGGTGGGCCATGTTTTTCACTCGTTTTGTGTTTACTCTTTCTTACAGACCAGGCTCCCAGAACGTTAGGCAGACACATTGTCTCGGCTGTATGACACAGAGGAGCGATCCATGGATCCCACTCCCATACTCCCATCTTCGTGTCTGGTGGCGCCTGTAGTGTGGGAGCTGGACGCGGACATTGAGCGGGCGTCACGTGCAGAGCCCTCTCCCCCTGAGTGTCCAGCTGGTCGTCTGTACGTTCCGTCTGCTGTCCGCGACTGATTGATCTATTGGGCTCACACGTCACCCTCCTCTGGTCATCCTGGGATAGGTCGGACGATGCGCTGCCTTGATGGGAGGTACTGGTGGCCCACTTTAGCTAAGGACGTGAGGATTTATGTTTCTTCCTGCTCGGTGTGCGCCCAGTGCAAGGCTCCTAGACACCTGCCCAGAGGTAAGCTACAACCTCTACCCGTTCCTCAACGACCGTTCCTCAACGACCGTGGATTTTTTGACTGATCTTCCACCTTCACAGGATTACACCACGATCCTGGTCGTTGTGGATCGGTTTTCGAAGTCCTGTCGTCTCCTCCCTTTGCCCGGTCTCCCTACGGCCTTACAAACTGCAGAGGCCCTGTTTACACACATTTTCCGGCACTATGGGGTGCCTGAGGATATAGCGTCTGATCGGGGTCCCCAGTTCACATCAAGGGTCTGGAAGGCGTTCATGGAGCGTCTGGGGATCTCGGTTAGTCTTACCTCAGGTTTTCACCCCGAGAGTAATGGGCAGGTGGAGAGAGTTAATCAGGATGTGGGTAGGTTTCTGCGGTCTTATTGCCAGGATCGGCCGGGGGAGTGGGCGAAGTTCGTGCCCTGGGCAGAGATGGCTCAGAACTCGCTACGTCACTCCTCCACTAACCTTACTCCTTTTCAATGTGTATTAGGGTATCAGCCGGTTCTTGCTCCTTGGCATCAGAGCCAGACCGAGGCTCCTGCGGTGGACAATTGGTTTCGGCACGCTGAGGAAACCTGGGAGGCAGCCCACGTCCACCTTCAGCGTGCCATAAGGCGCCAGAAAATTGGCGCAGACCGTCGCCGCAGTGAGGCCCCAGTGTTCGCACCAGGGGACAGGGTCTGGCTCTCGACCCGAAACCTGCCCCTCCGCCTGCTCTGCCGGAAGCTGGGTTCGCGGTTTGTGGGGCCGTTTAAAGTCCTGAGGAGAGTGAACGAGGTATGTTATAGGTTACAACTGCCCACTAATTACCGTATTAACCCCTCGTTCCATGTGTCTCTCCTCAGGCCGGTGGTGGCTGGCCCGCTCCAGGAGGCTGAAGTGCGTGATGTTCCTCCGCCTCCTCTAGACATCGAGGGTGTCCCGGTGTACTCTGTTCGATCCATTTTGGATTCGAGACGTCGTGCGAGGGGCCTTCAGTACCTCGTGGAGGGTTACGGGCCGGAGGAGAGATGCTGGGTTCCGGTGGAGGACGTGTTAGATCCTTCCATGTTATCAGAGTTCCACCGTCTCCATCCGGATCACCCTGCACCTCGCCCTCCGGACTTTCATTGATCCATTTTCATTTTCCATTGGTTTTGTCTTGTCTTCCCACACCTGTTTTCAATCCCATTCATTACCTGTTGTGTATTTAACCCTCTGTTTCCCCTCATGTCTTTGTCAGAGATTGTTTATTGTCAGTTTAAGGATGTCTCAAGGTATTGCTCATGATAAATTGTAGACTACACTATCTAGCAATAGAGTTATCATTGATATTTCTTTGTAGCCGTCTATTTAGCACCACAAACCGATGCTGGCAACTAAGACCGCACTCAACAAGCACTATAAGGCCATAAGCAAACAAGAAAATGCTCATCCAGAAAAGGTGCTCCTGGTGGCCGGGGACTTTAATGCAGGCAAACTTAAATCCGTTTAATAAACTCTAGACCACCTTTACTCCACACACAGAGATGCATACAAAGCTCTCCCTTGCCCTCCATTTGGCAAATCCGACCATAATTCTGTACTCCTGATTCCTGCTTACAAGCAAAAATAAAGCAGGAAGTACCAGTGACTCACTCAATACAGAAGTGAGTCAGATGGCGCCGATGCTATGCTACAGGACTGTTTTGATTGCACAGACTGGAAAATGTTCTGGGATTCATCCAATGGCATTGAGGAGTATAACAACTCAGTCACCGGCTTCATCAAGAAGTGCATCAATGACGTCGTCCCCACAGTGACCGGACGTACAGTGGCAAGAAAAAGTATGTGAACCCTTTGGAATTACCTGGACTTCTGCATAATTTGGTCATACAATCTGATCTTCATTTAAGTCACAACAATAGACACACAGTCTGTTTAAACTAATAAAACAAACTATTATACATTTTCATGTCTTTATTGAACACACTGTGTAAACATTCACAGTGCTGGGGGGGAAAGTATGCGAACCCTTGGTTTAAATAACTGGTTGACCCTACTTTGGCAGCAATAACCTCAACCAAACGTTTTCTGTAGTTGCGGATGAGACCTGCACAATGAGGAATTTTGGACCATTCCTCTTTACAAAACGGTTTCAGTTCAGCAATTATCTTGGGATGTCTGGTGTGAACTGCTCTCGAGGTCATGCCACAGCATATCAATCGGGTTTAGGTCAGGACTCTGACTGAGCCACTCCAGAAGGCGTGTTTTCTTCTGTTGAAGTCATTCTGTTGTTGATTTACTCCTGTGTTTTGGGTCATTGTCCTGTTGCATCACCCAACTTCTGTTGAGCTTCAATTGGCAGAAGGATAGCCTTACATTCTCCTGTAAAATGTCTTGATAAACTTGGGAATTCAATTTTCTGTGGCTACCGTCCCACCTATCCCAGAGAAGTTAAACAGGTCAACATTCACAAGGCCGCGTGGCCAGACGGATTACCAGGACGTGTACTCAGAGCGTTCGCAGACCAACTGGCAAGTGTCTTCACTGACATTTTCAACCTCTGCCTGACCGAGTCTGTAATACCTACTTGTCTCAAGCAGACCACCATAGTCCCTGTGCCCAAGAAAGCGAAGGTAAACTGCCTAAATTACTATCGCCCTTAGATCTCACATTGGTAGCCATGAAGTGCTTTGAAAGGCTGGTCATGGCTCACATAAACACCATTATCCCAGAAACCCTAGACCCACTCCAATTTGCATACTGCCCCAACAGATTCACAGATGACACAATCTCAACTGCACTCCACACTGTCCTTTCCCACCTGGACAAAAGGAATACCTATGTGAGAATGCTGGTCATTGACTATAGCTCAGTGTTCAACACCACAGTGCCCACAAAGTTCATCACCTAAGGATCCTGGGACTATACACCTTCCTCTGCAACTGGATCCTGGACTTCCTGACTGGCTGCCCCCAGGTGGTAAGGATAGGCCACAACACATCTGATCCTCAACACGGGGGCCCCTCAGGGGTGTGTTCTTAGTCCCCTCCTGTACTCCCTGTTCACCCACTCCAACACCATAATTAAGTTTGCTGACGACACAGTAGTGGTAGGCCTGATCACTGACAACAATGAGACAGCCTATAGGGAGGAGGTCAGAGACCTGGCAGTGAGGTGCCAGGACAACTATCTCCCCCTCAACGTGAGAAACAAAGGAGATGATGGTGGACTACAGGAAAAGGAGGGCCGAACCTGCCCCCATTGACATTGATGAGGCTGTAGTGGATCGGGTTTAGAGTTTAAAGTTCCTTGGTATCCACATCACCAACAAACTATCATGGTCCAAACACACCAAGACAGTCATTAAGAGGGTACAATAACACCTTTTCCCCCCCAGGAGGCTGAAAAGATTTGGCATGGGTCCCTAGATCCTCCAAAAGTTTTACAGCTGCACCATCGAAAGCATCCTGACCAGTTGCATCACTGCCTGGTATGGTAACTGCTCGGCATCCGACCGCGAGGACTACAGAGTGTCGTGTCTTTGGCTATGCCGGATTAAGTGACATGACATGCTATTCTATACAATTATTTCACTGTAATTAATATTAGGTAAATGTAATTTACCACGAAATAATGTTTATAGAGCTGTTATCTTCCGAATAAACTCTTAAAGACCTAGTAATGTTTTACATCAGTAGCAGTCAATATTTAATCGTCACCTTATTTCAGTCTCATCTGAAAGTTACAAATTCTTTGTTATCTTCACAAACCCTGGATAACAAGTTGAATCAGCAATACAAAATTTGGTTTAATTATTTATTTACTAAATACCTAAATAATCACACAGAATGACATATACACAGAATGTATCATACATTTGATTACAAATTATGTCATAAAGGAAAACGTCCCTAGCGGACGGAACAGATACGACGGCTGGTTACACAAAGAGAGGGGGTTGGGTTTGAGTGAGGAGCAAAAAAGGTTTTGTGTCTCTATCGAGCTGTAGGCAGCTATGCTATCGTAAATACAGTATCTTATGCATTCTACATTACCGCCCATTTGAAAAAGGAAAATGCAATAAATATTTACTCTGAGCTGCGCTTCGATCAATTGGTCGTAGATGGGAGGCCGGGTTGTCCATTGAAGAATGTCTGGTGGTAGGATGGATACTTGGTAGTACCGTCGTTGTGTGGTAGAACATATACTCTGTCCATCCTCTCCTTGCCCCCGTCTACAGTTGCTGCGCTAACGCAACGGCTAGGAGGTATCACTTATTTAGTGAATAAGGGTTCAAAGTTCATACCAAATTGCCATGCTATATGCTCATGCTATATTCTGGCTGGTTTAGTCAAAATTCATCCTTCCGGCGTGTAGGTCGTCACCTTCACATTGAAATTCGATGCTAATTTTGTTATATTTTTGCTGAGGTTGGCTTAGTTCTGTAGGTGGTCATTGTCCTTTCAACGTGGGGACCTCAAGTCCACATGTCCTTGGAACAGGAAGTTACATTTTCGTATAGGGGCTTATATAGGGTTGGGAGAGAGGGCCGTGTTTCATAGTTTACAACCAGTGTCTGTTCACATGGGCGGGGGCCACTGAGTTGAGCATAGTTCACTCATGAAAACCAATTCTTTCATTTAGGAGCTAAAATTACATTTAATCTTTTCACAAATAGTTTCATATTTAAAAATTTAAATTTCACAACAATCCCATGTGAATCTGATAACTAGGATGTGTAGACTTTCCAAAATACAGTTTATGTCGTCCTATCATCAGTAATAATGTCTCAGACACCAACTGATCTGACATCATAAATTATCATGAACACATACCGCGCTTTGGTCCTCTTCTTCAGACGAGCGTTACAGAATGGAACACTATTCATTTAAATAATGTTACATGTCTGGCATTACTCATCTCATATCCATACTGTATATTATACTATTCTACGGTATCTCATTCACTTAATAATGTTTACATATCTTGCATTACTCATCTCATATGTATACACTGTATTCTATACTATTCTACTTCCACTCTGACATTGCTCGTCCATATGTATATAGTCTTAATTCATTCCTTCTTAGATTTGTGTGTATTGGGTATATGTTGTGGTATTTGTTGGATATTACACGTTAGATATTACTGCACTGTCAGAGCTAGAAGCACTAGCATTTTGCTACACCCAGAATCACATCTGCTAATCACGTGTACGTGACCAATAAAATTTGATTTGATTTGTATTGTTATTATTATTATTTTATTTTCACTCTACTCATAACTGTAGTTCTTCAACTGCATTGTTAGTTGAGGGCTTGTAAGTAAGCATTTCATGGTAAGGTTGTATTCGACGCATGTGACAATTAACATTTGTTTTGATTTGTGTGTCCTACCACTTCGAGGCTGAGCCGCTCTTGCTCCAAGACATTTCCACTTCACAATAACAGTACTTACAGTTGACCAGGGCAGCTCTAGCGGGGCAGAAATTTGACGAACTGACTTGCTGGAAAGGTGGCAACCTCTGACGGTGCCAAATTGAAAGCCACTGAGTTATTCAGTAAGGCCATTCTACTGCCGATGTTTGTCTATGGAGATTGCATGGAGGTCAGCAACGGGTGTGGCTGAAATAGCCAAATCCACAAATATGGTTGTCCACATACTTCTGTATATATAGTGTAGATTGTAAATCCACATACCCATGTTATTCTCCCTCACCGTGGCCTCTCACTTCTCATCCCCACAAGCCCATCCCACTATAAAAGCCTGAATTCTCATCAGACACAGGCCCTACTGTCCCTCTCCCGTCAGAGTTCAACCGTCCTCACTCCCGGGTCCCCTGGCCATTGATCCGCAAGTGTGAAAGTTTACGCTGCATGAGCTTGGCCAGGGGTCAAAGATGAATGCTGAGTGGGTCAAGTGAGATTGAATGTGCCCGCCTCGCTGCCAGGCGAGTCCATCAAGTCCATCAATGGAACTGGGATTCGTCATTCAAATGTTTTTATTTGCAGCCTGCGCATATATTCCTGGTAAATAAGGCTGGGGTATATACACTCAGGCGCCAGTTTATTAGGTACACCCATTTAGTACCAGTTCGGACACCCCTTTGCCTCCAGCACAGACAGAATTCTTCGGGCATGGATTCTACAAGGTGTGGCGTTCAAACAATGCTCAATTGGTATTAAGGGACCTGACATGTTCCAGGAAAACATTCCCCACACCATTACACCACCGCTACCAGCCTGTGCAGTTGACACCAGGCCGAATGGGGTTATGGACTCATGCAGCTTACACCAAATCCTGACTCTGCCATCAGCATGACAGGTTGACCGGAAGCAGGATTCATCGGACCAGGCAATGTTTTTCCACTTCTCAATTGTCCAGTGTCGGTGATCACGTGCCCACTGGAGAAGCTTCTTCTTGTTTTTAGCTGATAGGAGTGGAACCCGGTGTGGCCGTCTGCTAAAATTGCCCATCGGTGACAAGGACTGATTAGTTGTGCGCTCCCGAGATGCGGTTCTGCACACCACTGTTGAACTGCGCCGTTATTCGCCTGTTTGTGGTCTGCCTGTTAGCTTGCACGATTCTTGCCATTCTCCTTCACCCTCTCTCATCAACGAGTTGTTTTCGGCCACAGGACTGCTGCTAATTGGATGTTTTTTGTTTGTTGCACCGTTCTTGGTAAACCCAAGACACTGTAATGCATGAAAATCCCAAAAGGCTGGCCATTTCTGATATATTGAAACCGGCACACCTGGCACCGATGATCATACCACGCTCAAAGTCACTTTGGTCACTCGTTTTGCCCATTCTAACATTAAATGGAACAGTAAATGAACGCCTTGATGCCTGCCTGTCTGCCTGCTTTATATAGCAAGCAAAGGCCAATTGACTCAGTGTCTGTTGGAGTGAACCATTTTCATGAACAGGGTTGTGTACCTAATACACTGGCCACTAAGCGTAGATGTGCACTCTGGTGGATTGATTTTGGATGGCAATCATCTTGACCTGCAGGCAGGGTGCTGGCTAGCGAATCGTCTGGTTAATATCCATCAATGGTGGCATAGCACTGTTGCATAGCTCATCTACTGGGTCATAAGGCCAATGCCAGCTGTGCATGGACAGGCACATTTGATCAAAACATCATCAAAACCTATTCATTTGAAACCCTTCCCATTCAAATCACTCCTGGTAAATTTGTCCCAAAAATGTAATGAACTTAATGTGGCATAAAGTAAGTAAGTAAAGTAAATCTGCTCGTTGGAATTCTTCCCATCTCCTTCTCGGAGATATCAGCCTTGGGATTTCATCCACGTCTGGATCAGCAGCTAAATTGGACAGGTGTCCATTCCCCCGCACTCTGGGCTTCAGAGCGCGGCCCAACACTCCCTCGGAAAAGCTGGGATGTCATTTGTATTCCGTCAGAATTATCTGGCAGCAAAGACAGCAGACCCTGCACTGCAGTCCTACACAGAGGGAGAGGAGGAGAGAGAAGGAGGAGAGAGAAGGAGGAGAGAGAGAAGGATACAGAGAGATGCTCACATGGAACTGTTAGTCTTTGGCAGGGACTGAAGGAACAGGGGCCGGATTGAGAAGGAAGGGGTGGTTTTGGAGAAGAAAAGAGGGGGCCGGCTACAAAAAGAGGGTATGAGAAATCAAAGACACCTGAGGGGAAAATCTGACATCTCCATTCTCTGTTCACTCTCCTTGCATTGTTAGAGAGCTATACAAGAAAGCAAAAACCTCCTCCTTTCTCTTTCTCGTTCTCTCTCCTCTCTCCTTTCTCTGTCTCCCCCTCACTCTGCCTGTCACAGTGAGGTGTGTAGGCTGCATTGTGATAGGAATAGATGTTCCCCTAAGCGAGACCTGCAAAAGCCATTTGAAAATCTGCTTAATGGAGAACAGTAGGTCAGGAGTGGGCTGCTCGGCTCGATGCTTTTCACTGCTTTTCTTCCACCGTCTGTCATTCTCTCTCCATCCTCTTCTCCCACTCTCACTCTTTTCTCCCCTCTCTCTCTCAATGTCCTTTCTTTCACCCCCCTGTTCTTCAACCCCACGCCTGTCTTCCCGCACTCCAAATGGTTCTCCACAGGGGGCATATACCCCCATATACCCCCATCCCTCCCTTTTATCCTTCCTTCTATCCATCCATCCACTTCTCCTCACCCACCTCACTCTTCTTGACCTTGCTCTCTCTGTCTATCTGTGTCTCTCTCGCTCTGCTTCCCCTCTACGCTCTGTTTTTCTTTCACTTTCTTTTATCTGGGCGCACATTCCTTTCCTCCCACACTCAACATTCTCACTAAATGATTCCAAGTGTCTGGGCCCCGTGCCTCCCCAAGCAGCCGACACACACATGCTGGGAGCTGTGGGAAGGGGCTGGGAGCTGTGGGAGGGGGCTGGGTGCTGTGGGCAGGGGCTGGGTGCTGTGGGCAGGGGCTGAGAGCTGTGGGAAGGGGCTGGGAGCTGTGGGAAGGGGCTGGGAGCTGTGGGAAGGAGCTGGGTGCTGTGGGCAGGGGCTGGGAGCTGTGGGAAGGGGTTGGGAGCTGTGGGAAGGGGCTGGGAGTTGTGGGAAGGGGCTGGGTGATGTGGGAAGAGGATGGGAGCTGTGGGAAGGGGCTGGGAGCTGTTGGAAGGGGCTGGAATCTGTGGGAAGGGGATAACGGGGAAACAAAGAGAGAGGGCTTCATTGACTCTTAGTAGTGTTCCTCTCTCCTCCACTCAGCAGCAATCCCCTCAGCACAGGGAAGGACTGACCTTTTAACAGTCTCCTCATCCGGCCTCTAGCCCTCTCACTCAATCTCTTTTCTGTTTTTCCCTCTCCCACTCTCTCTCGCTCTAATCTCTCTCTGTTTCTCTTCTCATGGTGTTTTGATTGAGGCCTGCTGGCCCATCGTAACCTTTTAAACTACAGTAGCTACTCATACCCCTTGGGTTAGTCTGGGTTAGTTCCCTATAGGTGCATGTCTGTGGATAATTGCGAATAACCTAAAAGGATGAATAAGTACAGAATATAATTATAAAACAATAGCGGTCCTCTCCGTTGCATCAGTCTGCCTAGCCCCCATAGGAAGGCTGCAGAGCAGGCAGGAGACAGTTCGTTTTCTGTTGCCTGTCTCTCTGTTCTCCTCACACATCAATAATTCAGCATTGAAGTTGAGGATGAATTATTCACATCCTGATGTCAGACATAAGTGCACTGTGCTCACGTTACAAGGCTGCAACCCCTCTTTGAAATATACTTAAAAAGATGAGGTACCTCCGTCACAAAGACAAACGGCTAATCCACCTTCACTTTCCCCTGCCTCCTCATCGCAGTCTTCTATCCCTCCTTATACCCCTCTGCCGTCCCATTTCCAGTCGCTTCACACAAATTCAATTCTCTTTCTTTTCTTTCTTGTCACCTAGATTACATGCGTGTAGAGCGAGGCGCCTCTGTTTGAATGAGACAACACAGGGACAAGGATAAGTAGTGGTGTCTGAAAAAGGGATTTGTCTGCCTATCCTCTCAGTGCACAATGCCGCCAACAATCACACAAACTAATCCCATCGCTTAAAACTCAGGGTATAAACACACGGTGCGCAGGCTGTACCACCACCAGGACACAAACTCTGCTCAGATATATATATCCCTCCTTATACCGTTTCTCCTCAACCCTCCTTCTGCTGCAATCACAACCGTGTGAGAAAGTCTGCATCATACGATAATGCTGTCTTATCTTGCCTTGGGGACTATACACACACACACTGTCTCTTTACCGCTGTGCTCAGATAAATCACTTTATTCAGCATGAAAGGCATTTCACTTTACTTGTGCAAGTGACATTAAAAACTTGAAACTACGTATCTGTCAATATCATTAATCTACTTCTGTCTCAGCACGTCTGAAGTATATCTGTATATCTGCATGAAGATGTAACCAGAATGGACACCAGTGGAGATGGTATCATTAGACAGCCACTGACTGACCATTCTATCCTAGGCACAAGGATGTGTCACAGTGTATAGGAACATCTGAGCCATACATGCAGCCTACTTTCTGAGAGGGAGTTAGAGGAGGGAGAGGGAGAACGAAAGAACGAAAAGAAAGGTGGTGACAAACCATCTGCGCGTAGCGAGGCCAGACATGCCAGAAGCTCAAGGGAGAGGGCTGAGGTGAGACAGACCCAAGCCCTGACAGAACAGCAGCCTGTGCCAGGCCTGGGAGACACAGAGACTGTGGGAAGTGCCCCTGCATGGGCACAGACTTAACCTCACCCTCCCTCCCCCCTCTCACTTTATTATTATTTTTATTTTTTTATCTCCTGCCCACACTGCCATGAAGTGTTTAAGTAATTGTCATGTAAGAATGCACCTCAGTGTTTGCCCAGATTACCACCATCTACATTTCATACTGAGCCCTTCAGAAGAAGGTCGGGCAGGGCTGCTCCCCCTCTATACGCTATCAGTAAACGTATACACACAGAGAGGCCTGTTACAGCTCAGGTAATCACTACCAGGCCAGTGTTTGAGGTGATGGAGGGAGGTGGGACAGTCCATCTGTAGATGCTATACAGACTATCAGTAGCATTTTATCTACTAACCCTAACCGCAGCTCTAACCCTAACCTTAACCCTTATTCTAACCCTAAACTTAGCCCTTACCCTAATGCTAGCTGTAACCGTAAACTTAACCCTTGCCCTAACCCTTATTCTAAACCTAACCTTAACCAGAACATTAGCAAGCAGTTGCTTATCCACAGATTGTTGATAGAATGGCCATCTGTAGAGCATCTACAAATGAAAAATCCAGACAATTCAAATAAAAAGTGTGACCAAAACAATATTTACGTAAGCTTTGGGATGCTGATTGTGGTACATACTTGTAATATGTAGCATTTAGTAGTAAAGGAACAACCTAACAGTGGTGTGAAGTACTTCATAAGTAAAAATACTTTAAAGAACGACTTAAGTCGTTTTTGGGGGTATCTGTACTATACTATTCATATTTTTTTACAACTTTTACTTTTACTTTACTACATTCATAAAGAAAATAATGTACTTGTTACTCCAGACATTTCCCCTGACATCTAAAAGTACTAGTTACATTTTGAATGCTAAGCAGGACAGAAAATGGTCCAATTCACACACTTATCAAGGGAAAATTCCTACATCCCTATTGCCTCTGGTCTGGCAGACTCACTAAACACAAATGCTTAGTTTGTAAATCATGTCTGAGTGCTGGAGTGTGCCCCTGGCTAGTTTGCTTAATATAAGGAATTTGAAGTGATTTATACTTTTAGATTTACTTTTAATACTTAAGTATATTTTAGCAATTACATTTACTTTTGATACTTAAGTATATTTAACACCAAATACTTTTAGACTTTTACTCAACTAGTATTTTACTGGGTGACTTTCACTTTTACTTGAGTCATTTTCTATGGAGGTATCTTTACTTTTACACAAGTATGACAATTGGGTACATTTTCCACCACTGCAACCTAATATTATTCAAATCATATACTCAGGCTGTGTTCACTCTGATTGCATAAAAATAACACATTGATTCATGATAAATATAATGCTGTGGCTGTTTAAAACATGTAAGAGTCTAAGCCGGGAGAGGCTGGGTTCTGCTAAGTTATATGGAATTATTTTAAGTTCTTACCAAGCATCATTTAGCTGTTTGTTTTAAGACCCATTAAAGTATCAACATAATATATAAAAATCAAGCAATGGCTCAGCAGCGATTCACCGAGTGCTGAATCGCGTAGCGGGTGAAAATTGTCTGCCCTCGTTTGCAACATTCACTACCAAGTTCCAAACTGCCTCTGGAAGCAATGTCAGCACAATAACTGTTTGTTGGGAGCTTCATGAAATGGGTTCCCATGGCCGAGCAACCGCACACAAGCCTAAGATCATCATGTGCAATGCCAGGCTTCGGCTGGGGTGGTGTAAAGCTCGCCGCCATTGTACTCTGGAGCAGTGGAAACGCATTCCAGACAATTCTTTGCTTCCAACTTTGTGGCAACAATTTGGGGAAGGACCTTTCCTGTTTCAGCATGACAATGCCCAAAGCTTGGTCCATACAGATATGGTTTGTCGAGATTAGTGTGGAAGAACTTGACTGGCCTGCACAGAGCCCTGACCTCAACCCCATTGAACACCTTTGGGATGAATTGGAACACAGACTTACTGCGAGCCAGGCCTTAATCACCCTACATCAGTGCCCAACCTCACTAATGCTCTTGTGGCTGAATGGAAGCAAGTCCCCGCAGTAATGCTCCAACATCTAGTGGAAGGCCTTCTCAGAAGAGTGGAGGCAGTTATAGCAGCAATGTTCCAACATCTAGTGGAAAGCCTTCCCAGAAGAGTGGAGGCTGTTATTAGCAGCAAAGGGCAGACCAACTCTATATTAATGCCCGTGATTTTGGAATGAGATGTTCAATGAGCAGGTGTCCACATACCTTTGGTCATGTGGAGAATAAGAAAGATCAGGATTATATTATTATAATTTTTTACATGTATCTAACCCCTTATTTTTGGCGATAAACAATCTCCATATACATTCATTCTTTCAACTGGTACTAAGGGACCTTCAGACAAGTCGTGTGAGGCCTGTGGGCATCCTAGACCAAAACAACTGACATGTACGTGTTCGTGACAGTCTAACCTTTACACCGAGGGGTGTGTAGTCCAAACGGTTTGGACACTACATACAGAAGTTGGCAGATCGGCTGTATCGACTTCAGACGAGTCCCAAGATGCTTGTGGGGGTCGTAGTGCAAAACTGAGTACACATGACAGTCTCAAAAGTTCGTAGGCCAAATAATTCGGAATAATTCGGATGCTACAGCCGATTTTGCGGAAGGGTTACATATGCAGAGGCGGTGGATTGAGACGCATCCAATGCAAAAACACTGATCTCTAGCTTAAACGGACAGATTTTTATGGGGATTTTTTTATTATGCTAATCAGTTGTCCGGGTGGTTGCAGACATCAACATTACGGGGTTAAATAAATAGGAGGAAGCAACCTGTAGAGCGGAAAAAAAACTACTGGCGTACAGTATACTGTACAAAGCCATGGGAAGTGGAGTTTTGTTGAGATCTGCAAGTAAGACAGAGACAGTTCTGAGGCCTCTTTCTCTTTGCCCAGTCATGATTTATCGCAGTGCAGAGAATACCTGGACAACGCAACAGAGTCAACACACAAGGAGGGGAGGCCATTTTCAAAGAGCTCTTAAAAATACGTTTATTTTATTTTATACTTAACTTCAGTATCAGAGAGCCAACCAACCAATGTAAAGGCCACCAGTAAAAGTGCTTGCACTGTATGTAGGGGGTCTGTGGTGTGTGGTCAGCATTTTGTCTCTGTGTTAATAAAAACAATACAAAAGGGCAGCTTCCTGTGCTGGGCGACCGGGGGACAGTACCCTAGTTCTGCATTCACTAGGGTTTTAGTCACAACAATCACCGCTCAAGAGCATTGTTCAGCCCTGCTTTTTCTTTTCTTTTTTCTCTCTCTCTTTCTCTCTCTGTTGGTTGATGTGTCAGCAGCTGGGCCTCACAGATCTTCATCTCCGGCAGAGAGAGAGAAAGGTCAGAGACTCCAGGAAATGGCCCCCAGCCACATGTTGGGCTGGGTGAGATGTGCTCTGTTCTTACCAGGGCCAAATTTAGAACCCGAGGGCCATGAAATAACCTGAAGAGCAAGTGTTTATCTTTACTATTTTGAAGTGTGGACAAGTCGTTATCATTGCATGTAGTTAGAGGGTATGTCATGTCTGCTCCCGGTTCCCTCTAGCCTCAGAGACTCCTGTGTGAATCTCAGGCTGTCCTCAGCCTGCAGGCTGTTTAGATGGGTTTCAGGATGTCTTTGGTTGCTATGGCATTTCCCCTGAGAGCAGGTCATACTCTGGAACTTTTGTGGCCACTGTCCAGACCTGGCCTGCCTGCATTATTCCCCTGTACCTCAACTGGCGGTACCTCTACCCCAGTGTTTTCCCATTGTCTCTAACTGCTGAGCTGCAGGGCCAAGAGGGACAGACAGAGCACTGAACAGTGTGTGTGTGTGTACAGTCGTGGCCAAAAGTTTTGAGAATGACACAAATATTAATTTCCACAATGTTTGCTGCTTCAGTGTCTTTAGATATATTTGTCAGATGTTACTATCGAATACTGAAGTATAATTACAAGCATTTCATAAGTGTCAAAGGCTTTTAATGACAATTACATGAAGTTGATGCAAAGAGTCAATATTTGCAGTGTTGACCCTTCTTTTTCAAGACCTCTGCAATCTGCCCTGGCATTCTGTCAATTAACTTCTGAGCCACATTCTGACTGATTCTTGCATAATCAATGCTTGGAGTTTGTCCGAATTTGTGGGGTTTTGATTGTCCACCCGCCTCTTGAGGATTGACCACAAGTTCTAAATAGGATTAAGGTCTTAGGAGTTTCCTGGCTATGGACCCAAAATATCAACGTTTTGTTCCCTGAGCACTTAGTTATCACTTTTGCCTTATGGCAAGGTGCTCCATCATGCTAGAAAAGGCATTGTTCGTCACCAAACTGTTCCTGGATGGTTGGGAGAAGTTGCTGTCTGAGGATGTGTTGGTACCATTCTAAATTCATGGCTGTGTTCTTAGGCAAAATTGTGAGTGACCCCACTCCCTTGGCTGAGATGCAACCCCACACAAGGATGCTTAACTGTTGGCATCAGAAAGGGGATTCATCAGAGAAAATGACTTGGATTCATCAGGGAAAATTACTTGACCACAGTCCTCAGCAGTCTAATCCCTGTACCTTTTACAGAATATCAGTCTGTCCCTGATGTTTTTCCTGGAGAGAAGTGGCTTCTTTGCTGCCCTTCTTGACACCAGGCCATCCTCCAAAAGTCTTCGCCTCACTGTGCGAGCAGATGCACTCACACATGCCTGCTGCCATTCCTGAGCAAGCTCTGTACTGGTGCTGCCCTGATCCCGCAGCTGAATCAACTTTAGGAGACGGTCCTGGCGCTTGCTGGACTTTCTTGGGCACCCTGAAGCCTTCTTCACAACAATTGAACCGCTCTCCTTGAAGTTCTTGTTGATCCGATAAATTGTTGATTTTGGTGCAATTTTACTGGCAGCAATATCCTTGCCTGTGATGCCCTTTTTGAGCAAAGCAATGATAACGGCACGTGATTCCCTGCAGGTAACCATGGTTGGCAGAGGAAGAAAAATTATACCAAGCACCACCGTCCTTTTGAAGCTTCCTGTCTGTTTTTCAAACTCAATCAGCATGACAGAGTGATCTCCAGCCTTGTCCTCGTCAACACTCACACCTGTGTTAACGAGAGAATCACTGACATGATGTCAGCTGGTCCTTTTGTGGCAGGGCTGAAATGCAGTGGAAACGTTTTTGGGGGATTCAGTTCATTTGCATGGCAAAGAGGGACTTTTCAATTAATTGCAATTAATCTGATCACTCTTCATAACATTCTGGAGTAAATGCAAATTACCATCATACAAACTGAGGCAGCAGACTTTGTGAAAATTAATATTTGTGTCATTCTCAAAACTTTCGGCCATGACTATACGCTTGTGCATGCATGTGTGTGAGAGAGAGAAAGAGAGAGAGAGAGGAAGAGAGAGGAAGAGAGAGGAAGAGAGAGTGTGCCTTAGTGCATGCATGCGTGCATAAGTGCATCTGTGCGTGTGTCCCTAGACCCAGCCATGTCCGTTACTCACCGGGCTGCGTGATGCTGTGATCCCGGCAGGACCCTGAGCCAAGCCTGCGGCGGGGCCAGGAGGAGCTCACAAACTCCAGAACCTTTACATGTTATCAGGCCGAGTGGTGGAAACAGAAAGCTGGCAGCGCCTGCAGCTACCATTAATATTCTGGAGAGTCAGGGGCAGCAGGCGGCTGTCAGCACATGGCTCTCTGGTTTCAGATCTACTGTGGCACTGGTCCCATAAAGGGGATGGCAGACATGACTCACCTACACTACACAGCAGGACAGGGGGAGCTGTAATGGGCCCACAGACGCACAGACCTACCTCAGCTCCCAGTCACCCTCCAAGCCACTGACGTCATACGACCCAGATAGACATGCCTTCCGAAATAAAATAGCCTAACCCCCCATGACCAGGAGAGAGAGAGTAACTTACCAGGCTTTGTGCATTGCTGCTCTACTGAAAATCAGGCAGAGAAACACTATGGAGTGGAAAGACAAACACGAAGTCACACTCCAAGGAGAGTGTATGAAAATAGAGGAAGGGGTATAGGTTAGGGCACCGTAGTTTGTTATGACACAAAACAACGGACGGGGTGAAAAAACATACAAAAGGGGAAATGAGAGACAGGAAAATGTCAAATGAAAGATAAATCATGTCCAGCTAAACTCCTTGACCAGAGGTTTGATTCTGGAGAGAAAGCCTGCACTAGCAATTTATGTTTGAAATAAAGGCCCATGGGGCAAAAAGGAAATGAGTGTGTCCAAAAATAATTTAAGAAAGAGTTACAAAAAAACGGGAAATGAAAAATGAACACAAATGCCATTCAGACCCATTAGTTGCCTTTTCCTTTTACCAAGAAGAAACCCAAATAAGTAGATGAGTCAGATGTGGTTTTTTGAAGGTCTGTCAAATCAAGGGAGCTCCCGTTTCTTTTGGACAGGAACCAAGTTAGTCCATTCTGGGTTGAGATATAGAGGACAGCTGTCCAGGCCCTCCCAGTCAGCATCCCAGTCTACTCAAACAAAAAGGGCCCTCATTATATGACAACCCACACCACCATGGCTCTTTTCAGAGAACTTTCATTTGCACAGCTGGGCCTCACAGGCAACAATTAATTGTGAAATGTATGCTATGGCAAAGTCTTAATGTGCCAGCGCAATCTCAACATTGATTTTGTAAAAATCGATGTAGTTCTGGGGGGTGGTTCTGGGGGCTGACTGCAGCCATTTATAGAGTTGTCAGTCCAGACTTCCTGTAGTTAGTTCTACAAGGTGAGCATGTACAATAGCTCTGGCCAGGGTTTGTTTAGGGCCAAGGCCCTGTGTGTATTGACACAGCTGCCAAGGAGGGCAACAAAGGAGAGGGAGGGAGAGAAGTTTGGGTAAGACTGCCTTGAGCTTTGGGTTCAGGGGCAATGATGAAGGTGAGATGCAATGCATGGGGGTGGGAGAGTTGTGTCGAAAAGGGCAAGAAATATGATTTAGAAAAAGGAGTTTTGGCTTCCCGTATACACAATGATATCTGTTAATCTACTGTGAGGAGGAGCCAGAGTGTGTTTACGTACATGTTTTGTGAGTGTGCGTGGGTGTGTGTGTGTATACACGTGGGAAGGGGAAGTAAGGAGGACTGGGTCATCATTATCAGCATTCATCGTTCAGTGTGACCCCTTGCTCTGTCATCAGCATGCCGTTTGTCTGTGTCGGGGATTAAAGGGCTTTTCTGCTAGAGGAAGCTTGAATGGTACTTAGCCGAGGTTTCTTTAACCCTGCAGCAAACGACCTTTGTCCAAACTTCATGTTTCTCACTCCACCACAAATATCTTGAGATTAAATTGCATAGCGCACCAATGGATTTTAGCAACAGTAACACAATGGAGAAGCGCTTCTATTTCTACATTACTTGAGGTTCTAGGTTTCCTGAATTATTAAACACAAATTTGTCAAGGTTACACTTGGATCAATCAGGCAATTGCAAGATTAGTCTAGCAGTGTGTTGTTTTGATTGAAGCAGTAAGCCTACTACAGTATATTGATAAAGAGAGAGGCTCTTCTCCCCTCCAGAGGTGATGTTGATAAAGAGAGGCTCTTATCTCCTCCAGAGGTGATGTTGATAAAGAGAGAGGCTCTTGTCTTCTCCAGAGGTGATGTTGATAAAGAGAGAGAGGCTCTTCTCTTCTCCAGAGGTGATGTTGATAAAGAAAGAGAGGCTCTTCTCTCCCACAGGTGATGTTGATAAAGAGAAAGAGGCTCTTCTCTTCTCCGGAGGTGATGTAACTCCCCATTATCCTGTCAAAGATAACAAAGAGAAGAAGTCACTCTGTCCAAGAAGTCAGACACAAAGTAATTGAAATTCCACAGAGCAGAAACTCCCTGCTCTCTCACTGTAAATACCAGTCAGACTCAACTTTACTTACATAATAGTGTATAGCCACCACCACCACAGAGACACAGACTCCTTGACTCAGTAACCACAGACACCAACCAGACAACAAAGACACCAAACATGACGACTATGTCTTTTGTGGTCAGCACACACTGGACTGTGAAGAAACAACACAGCAGGACTTGGACATGCAGTGAACTTGACTTGTGTTCCATAAAAAATGGCCATGGGGAAACAGTCTATTTTGGGGACATTTCTGCCACCGACAAACTCCTAATAGTGTGAGAGTAAAATAAAAAAACAATTCCTAATAGAATACAACTGTAACGGTTTTCCTCCTCTTCTGAGGAGGAGTAGGAAAGATCGGACCAATGCGCAGGGTGGTAAGTGTCTATAATTTTAATGAAATATAACCGAACACTGAATATAAAAGAACAAGTGAAACAAATGAAAACCGAAACAGTTCTGTATGGTAAAACACAGACACAGAAAACAACTACCCACAACCCATAGTGGGAAAACAGGCTGCCTAAGTATGGTTCTCAATCAGAGACAACGATCGACAGCTGCCTCTGATTGGGAACCATACCAGGCCAAACACAGAAATACAAAACCTAGAATACACAACATAGAATGCCCACCCCAACTCATGCCCTGACCAAACTAAAACAGAGACATAAAAAAGGAACTAAGGTGACAACGTGACAACAACCTTGCTGAATTAAAACAACGGAAGCTGTGCCTATGGGACCATTGGTCACAACCGATTGTAAGAATATTTCGAAGATAAATACACAACGCAGAGGACGAGAGGTCAATAGAGTACTAACGATCAATGGAAATAGTGTTTTTTCTGTAATAACAATGGGTCAGAGACATGGGAGGAATTTCAGTCCGGGACTCATAGCTAAATGGCAAGTTCTAATTGGTCCAAATTAGGATACTTGTTACTTGGGCATTGGCCAAGTTTAATTGCAAGGAGTTCTAATTGGTCAACCACAGGCTAAGGCTGGGTTATACAACCACATCCTGTCCCTTTGTTCTGTGGAGAGAATCACAGGAGATAATCACTGGAGAGAATCACAGGAGATAATCACTGGAGAGAATCACTGGAGGGATTCACAGGAGAGAATCATAGGAGAGAATCACTGGAGAGAATCACTGGAGAGAATCACGGGAGAGAATCACTGGAGAGAATCTCAAGAGAGAATCTCAGGAGAGAATCACTGAGGACAGGGGAGCATAAACATCACCATCTACCTCCCCACATGATTTGTTCTCTTTGAATAAACCTATTTTCCTCCCCCTGATTTACTTCTGGGTCTGTGTTTGTCATGACTTCCGCCAAAGTCGGTCCCTCTCCTTGTTCGGGCGGCGTACGCCGGTCGACGTCACCGGCCTTCTAGCCATCACCGATCCACTTTTCATTTTCCATTTATTTTGTCTTGGTTTTCCACACACCTGGTTTCAATTCCCCCCATTACATGTTCATTATTTAACCCTCTGGTTTCCCCCATGTTTGTGTGCGTGTGCGTATCCGGAAGGGGGACGAGTGGAAGATGGGATTTAGTACCACCTGAGGGCACTATGAGTACCTCATCATGCCATACGGGTTGATGAATGCTCCATCAGTCTTCCAGGCCTTTATAGACAAGATTTTACGGGACCTGCATGGGCAGGGTGTGGTGGTGTATATCGACGACATTCTGATATACTCTGCTACACGCGCCGAGCATGTGTCCCTGGTGCACAAGGTGCTTGGTTGACTGTTGAAGCATGACCTGTACATCAAGGCTGAGAAATGTCTGTTCTTCCAACAGTCCGTCTCCTTCCTAGGGTACCGCATTTCCACTTCAGGGGTGGAGATCGAGAGTGACCGCATTTCAGCCGTGCGTAATTGGCCGACTTCCACCACGGTAAAGGAAGTGCAGTGGTTTTTAGGGTTCGTCAACTACTACCGGAGATTTATCCAGGGTTTTGGTCAGGTAGCGGCTCTCATTACCTCACTGCTGAAGGGGGGACCGGTGCGTTTGCAGTGGTCGGCTTAGGCGGACAGGGCTTTTGGTCACCTGAAGGCTCTGTTTACCTCGGCTCCGGTGCTGGCTCATCCGGATCCCTCTTTGGCGTTCATAGCGGAGGTGGACGCGTCCGAGGCTGGGATAGGAGCCGTGCTCTCTCAGCGCTCGGGTACACAACCAAAGCTCCGCCCCTGTGCCTTCTTTTTGAAGAAGCTCAGCCCGGCGGAGCGAAACTATGATGTGGGGGACCGAGAGCTGTTGGCTGTTTTCAAGGCCTTGAAGGCGTGGAGACATTGGCTTGAGGGGGCTAAACACCCTTTTCTCATCTGGACTGACCACCGCAATCTGGAGTACATCCAGGCGGTGAGGAGATTGAACCCTCACCAGGCAAGGTGGGCCATGTTCTTTACCCATTTTGTCTTCACCCTGTCCTACAGACCAGGTTCCCAGAACGCTAAGGCAGACGCACTGTCCCGGATGTATGACACAGAGGAGCGGCCCATGGATCCCACTCCCATACTTCCGGCCTCTTGCCTGGTGGCACCGGTGGTGTGGGAGCTGGACGCGGACATCGAGCGGGCGTTACGTACAGAGCCCACTCCCCCCCAGTGTCCAGCTGGGCATCTGTATGTTCTGTCTGCTGTCCGCAACCGTTTGATCTATTGGGCCCACACGTCACCCTCCTCTGGTCATCCGGGTATCGGTCGGACAGTGCGCTGACTTAGTAGGAAGTACTGGTGGTCCACCTTGGCTAAGAATGTGAGGGTTTATGTTTCCTCTTGCTTGGTGTGCGCCCAGTGCAAGGCCCCTTGGCACCTGCCCAGAGGGAAGTTACAGCCCTTGCCCATTCCACAACGGCCGTAGTTGCACCTGTCCGTGGATTTCCTGACGGATCTGTCTCCCTCACAGGGTAACACCACGATCCTGGTCGTTGTGGATCGGTTTTCTAAGTCCTGCCGTCTCCTTCCTTTGCCCGGTCTCCCTACGGCCCTACAGACTGTGGAGGCCCTGTTCACACACGTCTTCCGGCACTACGGGGTGCCTGAGGACATTGTATCTGATTGAGGTCCCCAGTTCACGTCAAGGGTCTGGAGGGTGTTCATGGAACGTCTGGGGGTCTCGGTCAGCCTTACCTCAGGTTTTCACCTGAGTAACGGGCAGGTGAAGAGAGTAAACCAGGATGTGGGTAGGTTTCTGCGGTGTTATTGCCAGGACAGGGCCGGGGGAGTGGGCGGCGTTCATTCCCTGGGCAGAGATGGCCCAGAGATGGCCCACTCCTCTACCAACCTCTCCCCTTTCCAGTACGTACTCGAGTGCCAGCCGGTTCTGGTCGGTCCCTCTCCTTGTTCGGGTGGCGTTCGGTGGTCGACGTCACCGGCCTTCTAGCCATCACCGATCCGCTTTTAATTTTCCATTTGTTTTGACTTTGTTTTCTACACACTTGGTTTCAATTCCCCCCATTACATGTTCATTATTTAACCCTCTGGTTTTCCCCATGTTTGTGTGCGTGTTTGTTTTATTGTTAGGCTGTATCTGACGGCTGGTATTATTGTTGCCGGTTTTATTTGTGGTACCGGTATTTTTCCAGCACCATAGTATTTGTGTTTGTACTGGTGTTTTCTTGAATTAAATACCTTGTCCACGCCTAACTCCTTTCACCAGTTACCCACAGCCTTGACAGTGTTATTGAAGACTAACATCAACTGCTGACACTATCGTCCAATTTAATTGACCAATACTGATATAAAAATCAAGGGAAAATAAATCAAATTAGGCGCTGGAAAGTAATGTAATTATCTAGCACTTCAGTGAGTAGGAGAGTTGGGGGGGCCGAACATTCTCGAAATGACAGGTTTTCATGCGGAAAATGTATTCCACTGTCAATATCATTTAGATCTGTGTGGATGAGCAGTGGGGGTGGTGAGGAGGGATCACATATTGCAGCTCAATCATACTGACTCCTTCAAGCTGCGTCTGAACGCAATGATGCTGCTATGACAAGAAAGCAACGCATGAACCTGACCTCTCAATCTGACCATTTTCTCATCAGATAGTGATTTTGTAGTGCAATCACTAATGCATTAGTGCTGTTTGAGTCCTGATGAGAATAGGTGAAACAGCTTTCCTGGAATTAGAGAATGGTGAGCTCTCTCCCTCTCTCTCTCTCTCTTTCCTTCTCTCTCTCTCTCTCTCGCCTCTCCTCTCATCCCACCCAAGATTACATCTCTCCAGTTCCTTTCATTTTCTGCCTTGAACTTCATATGAACTTACGCCTTCGCAGAGGAACATCTTTCAAAGAACAAGCTATCAGAGAGGAGATTTCCATTCAGACAGCTTGATGCATTAGGCCAGTTTCTCTGTCTGACTAACACTGGGCCAACAGAAGTGCCAGTGGGCATGGAGGGGGCACCGACAGTCCATCACATCAAACCACACTCTCAACCTGCTACAGATAGAAGAGAGAGTGGGTGAGTGGAAGAGAGAGAAAGGGAGGGGTAGAGAGAAATGTTGGGGAGAAAGAGAGGGGAGGAAGGATAGAGAGAGAGAAAGCGACATAGAATGCATTACTATATCATTTGCATTTGGATACTCAGTGCGTTAAAACCCACAACAAATATCTTAAAATTTTCTTTGCAATCATTTGCATAAGCAAGACAGGAATTA
Organism: Oncorhynchus mykiss; assembly: GCF_057628025.1. Classification (NCBI taxonomy): domain Eukaryota; kingdom Metazoa; phylum Chordata; class Actinopteri; order Salmoniformes; family Salmonidae; genus Oncorhynchus; species Oncorhynchus mykiss. Next base: position 22,707,627 of record NC_143022.1, read on the forward strand.
CAAGTGTTTTAACTCATTGTCTGTAAAGGTACAGTACATTTCTAAATAATTACTGTTTTTGGTAGGTAGCCTAGCTGATGTTTATATTACATAACTGTGCCAGAATGTCTACCACCCACACTCCCCACCATACGACATGCTGTTATGTTGAGGCCACAAGACTATGTTTAAAATTCCCCTCAGGCTATGTCCTTGCCTATGGTACTTCAGAATGTCACAGCAGAGAGAGAGAGAGAGAGAGAGAGAGAGAGAGAGAGAGAGACAAATCACCATACACAAAAACCCTCTCCTACAACCGTATATCCAAAACATCTTCCCCAGCAATACAGACAGCCCCCCCAACACACCATATCTCCTCAAACATCTCCACACATTTTTCTTTCTCCTTACTCGAATACCTGTATCCCATTATAAACATCCCAACAGCAAAAACCACCCCCAACCTGTCACACAGACATTCCAACAGAGACATTAATGGCATTAACCTGGTGCACACAGAAAACACATGAATTACAGTTTCTTTCATTTGACAGAAAGGACACCCCTGCCCAATTCCCGGATCAACCCGTGCCAACCAGCTGTTAGTGGCCAGGGCTCCATGAAGAACCCTCCACTGGAGGTCCCCTGACCTCTTTGGTACTGGGGGTTTGTAGAGCGCCCTCCATCGAAAACCCACCATACTCTCCGCCCCACATACCCCCTGCCACTGATGTGCCTTCACTCCTGTTAGGCTTCTAATGCTCCTAACCTTAACGCAGAGGTTGTAGAGGGCTTTACCTCCCACCCCCTCAAACTCCCCCAGGCTCGGAGTGTTAAAATCTAACAAGTCCTCCAGACCCCCTTGCCAGTCTCCAGTCTCTGCCGTCACCTGCAGTGGCGGGAACATTGGTGGCCCCTCTCCCTTTGGCCTCTCAAACACCCCCCTTACCGGCTCAGACAGTGCCTCCTGGACCTCCTCCAGGAATCTTTCCAGCAGCCTAAGAGACGTTATTCCTGTTTGTTGCGCCAAGACCTCCGGGGTTTTCCACCCCTCCTCTCCCAGCAGTCTCATGTCACCCAGCCTTTGTAAACCTCCTGCCATCAGTTGCCTCTGCAGGGTGGCCGACTGAACCGATCTCAAAGGGATGGCTGGGTTGTGGAAGATAGGCTCCTCCCACACCCACTGCCCAGGCTCCACACCCCCTTCTCGTGTGGGCCTTAGCAGCTGCCAGGCCCTCAGCACCGCAGAGTAAAACTCTGAGAGACCTGCTGTACTCAGCCTCTCCAGCTTCATGAGGAACAGCTGCCGGTCCAACCCTAATCCGCCAGCTCTCCTCAGCAGCGCGCATGCTGGTTCCCTCCAGCCAACATCAGTGTGGTACAGCAGTCTCTGCACCGCCTTTAGTCGGAAAGCAGCCATCCTGCTTTCCAGTTCCACCAAGCCCTGTCCTCCTTCGTGGACGGTCATGTACAAAACTGCTGCCTTCAGCCAGTGATGTCCCGACCAAAAGAAGTCCACCAGCTTGCGTTGCAGGTCTGCAAGCAGACCGGCGGGGGGGTTGAGGACAGCCAGTTTATGCCACAAGGAAGATGCCACCAGGTTGTTGATTATCAGCACCCTCCCTCTATATGACACTTGGGACAGGAGCCACCTCCACCTGGCCAGTCTTGACACCACTGCCTGTGACAGCCCCTCCCAGTTCTTGCTGACCCACCTCTCCGAGCCCAGGTACACCCCCAACACTTTAAGCCCTTCACAACCCCACTGCAAACCCCCTGGAAGCAGAGGAGGAGCCCTATCCCCCCATGCCCCACATAACAGAGCTTTGCTCTTGCCCCAGTTTACCTTAGCTGATGAAGCTCCCTCGTACACCTTCAGACTGGTCTCTAGTTCCTGCATATCTTGCCCATCCCTGACCATCACAGAAACATCATCTGCATATGCTGAGACTGCTATTCCTGTCACCACATCCATGCCTATCCAGCACACTCCCCGCAGTCTCCTGCGTAGCAGTCCTAAAAAAGGCTCAATGGCTAGTGTGTACAGCTGCCCAGATAGAGGGCATCCTTGTCTAATACCCCGTCTCACCCAGACTGGCCTACTGAGCCCCCCTCCCACCTTAACCATACATGACGCCCCAGCATACAACAGCTTCACACAGGTCACAAAACTCTTCCCAAACCCAAACACAGACATCACATTAAACAGATACTCATGATCCACTCTATCAAAAGCCTTCTCTTGATCTAAAGAGACCAGTCCAAAGTTCACATTAGAACCTCTCGACAAATCCAACATGTCCCTAATCAAGAACAAGTTGTCCGTGATTGAGCGTCCCGGTACACAATATGTCTGGTCCTTGTGTATTATAGAGTCCAGATGGGACTTCAGTCTGTTAGAGAGGACCTTGGCAAAAATCTTGTAGTCCGCACAGAGTAATGCCACAGGCCTCCAGTTCTTAAGTTCACACAAGTCCCCTTTTTTGGGCAGGAGAGTCAGAGCCGCCCGACGGCAGCTCATCGGCAACTCTCCTACCCTGACGCATTCACGCAACACGCAAAATAAATCCTGTCCAATTGTTCCCCAGAATTTTTTGTAAAATTCCACTGGAAGTCCATCGACCCCAGGTGCACGACCGGGGGACATCTGGGTTACTGCCTCTGCCAGTTCATGTGACAACAGAGGAATGTCCATTTCATCCCTCTGTGCCCGAGAGAGCTTAGGGAGTCCTGCGAACAAGACCTGAGCACACATAGGATCACACATTTCTGCCCTATACAATTCAGTATAAAACTCCACAGTCCGCTCCCGCATCTCCCCCACCACAGAGGTCACCCGCCCATCAGACAGCCGTAGACAATGCATACCCTTGGATTCACTGCTCTGTCTTTCCAAACCAAAGAAGAAGGAGCTGGGAGCATCCATCTCCTTGAGCATGGAGAACCTAGCTCTTACAAGTGCTCCCTTTGCTTTAACCTGGAAAAAACTGCCCAGGTCCCTACGTAATTCGGCTAAGTTAGCCTGGAGGCCTACATTGCCTTGCCCCACCATCTCTACCTCCATCTCACTAATACACCGCTCTAGTTCCCCCAATACTCTCCTAGCCTCTGAGGATGAGAGAGCAGTATACTGTTGACAGAAAAGCCGAATTTGCACTTTCCCCACATCCCACCATTGACTCAGAGACTCATACTCCTCTCTTCGCTGCCCCCATCTTTCCCAAAAAGTCTGGAAACCTGAGCAAAAAGTGGCATCTTGTAAGAGCTTTACATTGAACTTCCAATAAGATGCCTGCCGGGGCCCTGGTGAAATAGACAGCCGAGCCATGGTTATGTGGTGATCCGAAAACCCCACTGGGAGAATGGTAGCACCCAGCAGCCTATTGCTCTGATTCCTGGACATGTAAAAGCGATCAAGTCGAGCTGCACTCACCCTAGCCCCAAAAACCTTCACCCACGTATACTGTCTTGTGTTTGGATGTTTAGTTCTCCAAACATCCACTAGGTCAAACTGATTAAAGATATCCCTTAACACTCCCACTGACACTGAATGAGGCTCTTCCCCATTTCTGTCTTTTGTAAAATCCATTGTACAGTTCCAGTCACCTCCGATCACCAGCGTCTCCTCAGGCGCTACTTGTGAGAGTTCCTGTCTAAGACTCCCAAATAGAACCCCTCTTTCTCTCCCTTTGTTAGGCGCATACACATTTATAAAGACAAAACACATATTGTTAATTTCTGCTTTAACAACAAGCAACCTACCCCTACACACCTCCTTTGAGGAGCAAATTTTTACAGCCAGACCAGGTGCAAAAAGGACTGCCACCCCTGCACTAAGATTTGTCCCATGGCTCAACACACTTGCCCCTTTCCACCAGAGCCCCCAATCAACTTCATTCACCACATCACTATGCGTCTCCTGCAGAAACAACACCTGTACTTTTTTTTGTTTTACATATTCACCCAACACACTCCTCTTTCCCGCATCTCTGGCGCCATTTATATTGAGCGAGCCTACCCGAAGAGTCTCCATAAGAAGTGGGAGAAAAGCCAGCAGAGAAATAGACCAATAGCAAAGCTCAAAAAGCCCCAGTGTCAGTAAGAAATTAAACATCTAAACAGTGTCTGAAGGTAAACCTTTACGCACTGTTGTGACCCACTTCCTCAACCTAAACCGTTTCCTGGGTGAGAGGACACCATGCCCCTCATTTCTCATAGCATGTTGTACTGATCTTACAAACTTCCTAGGATCAGGAAAAAAAGCCTCAAGATTAACTTTTTTCCCCTTAGTCTCATTCAGGAACCTTGTCAGTTCTCTCAACGTGTACTTAGACCCCTCGGGTTGACTGGATGTCAGCTCCGGGCCAATTGAAGAGGAGTCTGAAAAAAATAACTCCTCATCCTCTTCCTCAGACTCACTTTCCTCCTCTTCTCTATCTCCCACCCTGACCACCTGCCCTTTCTCTCTGGTTAGGGCCTCACCCACAGCAACAGGCAACATTTCCATGGTGCCTTTGTCCACACCCTTTTTCTTTTTCCTCTTGACACCCTCCTCCTCCCCCCCTAATCTCTTACACTTCCCCACTATACTCTCCTCATCCACTAGAATTACCTGACTAGACGCAGTATCATCTGCACCACCCTCCATAGCATGACTAGGGCCAGCCTCAGCTACACCACCCTCCATAGCATGACTAGGGCCAGCCTCAGCTACACCACCCTCCATAGCATGACTCGGCCCAGCATTATCTGCACCACCCTCCATAGCATGACTCGGCCCAGCATCATCTGCACCACCCTCCATAGCATGTCTAGGCCCAGCCTCAGCTACCCCACCATCTCTAGCCTGACTAGACCCAGCCTCTGCTTCTCCACCATCTCTAGCCTGACTAGACCCAGCCTCCACTACCCTACCATCTCTAGCCTGACTAGACCCAGCCTCTGCTTCTCCACCATCTCTAGCCTGACTAGACCCAGCCTCCACTACCCTACCATCTCTAGCCTGACTAGGCCCAGCCTCATCTACACCACCATCTCTAGACTGACTAGGCCCAGCCTCTGCTATCTGCATCTCCTTACCCCCTGCATTTTGACCTCGATTTCCCCCACCTGCCGTTGTACCCTCACCTTGTCTATGGCCTTTATGTGGGCACGCAAAACTCTTGTGCCCCAAATCCCCACATTCAAAACACCGTAGACTATCTGTGCTGGCAAAACCGGCATAGAGCCCCTCCCCATGCCTCACTTTAAAATGCACATTTAGCTGTTGCTCATTATTGTTCAGAAACATAAACACTTGCCTCCTGAACGAAACAACGTGCTTAACGGCATCTGCCTGAAAACCTGCTGACAGTACACGGAAACCGCTAGCAAACTTACCAAAACGACTCAGCTCTTTCCTAATTTGATCATCCGTAATAAACGGAGGCAAATTTGCCACTACAACTCTTGTTGAAGGGGTAGAGAGAGGTGAAATTGACACCAACACATCCCTTACAAATATTCCGCTAGCAATTAGCCTACCGACCAAATTAGCCCTTTTCATGAACACAACCACAGCTTTGTTCATTCTAGAAGCAGAATGTATAAACTCAGCTCCTACCTGTTCACCGACCGCGAGCAGAACCTCCTCCACCTTAACTCCGTTCTCAGGAACACACCTGAATCCATGCTGTATCGACAGCGTCTCCTCCGTGCTAGGCTGAGAAGCCATTGCGCACACTACACCTTCCAACCCCCAGGAAAGTTACTCTGTCCTCTTCCACCCTAACTTTGAAAAAAAAACTTTGGATACCGCTAAAACAAATATTTAATTAACCCTCCACCATAGAAAATAACATGTAAATAAAAGAATCAAGAAAGTTAGTTAGGATAGAGCTTTCCACACCAAACACTCAAACTCCAAAAAACTCCCAGCATGCACCGAAAGAGAGAGAGAGAGAGAGAGAGAGAGAGAGAGAGAGAGAGAGAGAGAGAGAGAGAGAGAGAGAGAGAGAGAGAGACCAATAAAAAAGAGAAAGATGAGAGAGAGAGAAGGAGAGAGAGAGAGAGAGCGCTAGAGAGCGAGAGACCAAGAAAGAAAGAGAAAGAGGAGAGAGAGAGCGCGCTAGCTGAGGCCTGAGGGACAGTGCTGAGAGTATCGGCCCTGAGGCTGTCCTACATACAGTAGAGTGTAGACAGGACTGTGCAGGCTCCCAGTCTGTCCCACAGTGTTATATCATAGCCCTGATACAGGTAACAGGATGGAAAGCGTTGGAGAGACAGACAACAGGAACAGTAATTTGACTTAGAGATAATCTAGAAGATAATGCAAAGGTTGGAACATTGTTGATATGAGAGGAGCAAACAGTAGGTGGCATTACAGTTGTCCCTGGCCTTTCCTCCACTGTTTCCTCTGTTCCATTGGTGTAGTGTAACATTCTGCCTCCGTGTGACGCACTGCTCCTGCCTCAACGGACGCTGGATGACATTATATTACACATGTTCAGTGAGGTAAGCCTTGACCTGGGAGCTACCCCTCAATAAACTCATATGTTGCATGTAGACAGTGACATACAGTGGGGCAAAAAAGTATTTAGTCAGCCACCAATTGTGCAAGTTCTCCCACTTAAAAAAATGTGATGTTCTGGATTTTTTTTCTCATTTTGACTGTCATAGTTGAAGTGTACCTATGATGAACATTACAGGCCTCTCTCTTCTTTTTAAGTGGGAGAACTTGCACAATTGGTGGCTGACTAAATACTTTTTTGCCCCACTGTACATACATTACACACACACACACACTGCACGGTAGATACATATACCTTAGCTCACACACACAATGACAGTCGCACACACACACAAACATACTTACTTTATACCTAACTACACTCACCCATACACGTGCTACCTCACACACTCTATGCACATGAACTGATCGACAGACTGAAAAACAAACAATCTCTTTCTTTCTCACACTCACTCAGAAAAACAGACAGACAGAATGAAAGACAAATACTCTATCTTTCTTTCTGTGTCTCTCTCAGATACCCACCCACTCACATAGAGACACGCACGACTGCACAAAGTACCCTTCAAACGCAAATAAATAGCCTCCCTGGAAGCCTCATGTACCTTTCTCCTTCCATTGGCCAACTCATGAGCCTGAGTCACTGGAGGTCCCAAATAGCTGTGCAAATGTTAAGGTAACTAGCTGCCTCCCCGACTTGATTTGCCCCAGCCCACGGACACCGCTATGATGACTTTATCTGAACTGTCCCTAAGCCATATGAATCCATGTCTCTTACTCTCTCTCTCTCTCAATTCAATCCAATTCAATTCAATGGACTTTATTGGTAAGGGAATCATGTTTACATTGCCAACGCAAGAGGAATAGGTAATAAACAAAAGTTAAATAAAAAATCTTAAATTAACAGTAAACATAACACTCAGAAAGTTTCAAAAGGACAGAAACATTTCAAATGATATATTACTGGCTATGTACAGTGTTGTAACAGTGTGGAAATAGTTGAAGTACTAAAGGGAAAAGAAAAAGACAGATATAGGTTGTATTTCCAATGGCGTTTGTGCTTCACTGGTTGGCCTTTTGTTGCAACGGGTCACAAATCTTGCTGCGGTGATGGGATACTGTGGTATTTCACCTAATAGATATGGGAGTTTATCAAAATGTGTTAGTTTTTTTCAAATTCTTTGTGGGTCTGTGTGATACGAGGGAAATATGTGTCTCTAATATGGTCCGACATTTGTCAGGAGGTTAGAAAGTGCAGGTCAGTTTCCTCATGTTGTGGGCAGTGTGCACATAGCCTGTCTTCTCTGGCCTACAGCGGTCTCTCTCAATAGCAAGGCTATGCTCACCGAGTCTATACATAGTCAAAGTGTTCCTTAGTTGTGGGTCAGACACAGTCAGGTATTCTGCCACTGTGTACTCTCCGTTTAGGGCCAGATAGCGTTCCAATTTGTTTAGTTTTTGGGTTATTTTTTTTTACATTGTGTCAATTAATTATCTTTTGGTTTTCTCATGATTTGGCTGGGTCTAATTTATTGCTGTCCTGGGTCTCTGTGGGGTCTGTTTGTGTATGTGACTAGAGCCCCAGGACAAGCTTTCTTAGGGGACTCCTCTAGGTTCATCACTCTGAAGGTGATGGTTTTGTAATGAAAGGTTTGGGAATCGCTTCCTTTTAGGTGGTTGTGGAATGTAACGTCTCTTTTTGGGATTTTTATAATTAGCGGGCATCGTCCGAATTCTGCCCTGCATGCATTATTTTGTGTTTTGTGTTGTACACAGAGGATGTTTTGCAGAATGCTGCATGCAGTCTCAATTTCGTGTTTGTCCCATTTTGTGAATTTCGGTTGGTGAGCGGACCCCAGACCTCACAACCGTAGAAGACAATGGGTTCTATAACTGATCAATAACTGATTCATAACGTATGCAATGGGTACTATAACTGATTCAAGTATTTTTTGCCAGATCCTAATTGGGAAGTCGAATTTTATGTTCCTTTTGATGGTGTAGAAGGCCCATCTTGCCTGGTCTCTCAGATTGTTCACAGCTTTGGTGAAGTTACCTATGGTGCTGATGTTCAGTCCAAGGTAGGTATAGTTTTTGTGTGTACTCTAGGTGTCTAGATGGAATTTATATTTGTGGTTCTGGCAACTGGACCTTTTTTGGAACACCATTATGTTTGTCTTACTGAGATTCATTGTCAGGGCCCAGGTCCTGTACTTTCCCCCAAAAAACATAATGTATCTTTCATCTCTCTGTGTTTCACAATTTTCCTTCAATTCGCACAAGGCTGAATGTATCGCACCAGAGAAAGCATCCGAGTGAACTCAACAGCTCCCCTCTTTCTCAATACGTGGAGTACTTTCAAAATACATAAATCATCCCCAAATTATAAATCATCCCTGCATTATATGATACTGCGTTTTGCATCACATGATGCAAAATGCATCATAAGGGGATGATTTATGTATCTTGAAAACTTGATTGCCTACAAGCAAAACCTTTTGGGATTATGATCTATACCATGTAGGATGGCAATGTCTGTCTTTCTGATTTCTTTGGTGAAGTCTGGGTTCCTGCTCTTTAGGCCAAAGGCAGATTATCTCAGACCATGTAAATTCCAGCAAGAGATAGCAAAGCTTTGTTTTCCATAGTATCCAGTGTAGTTATTTGTGTGGTTTATGCTCGGACCATTAGGTGTGAGCAGAGCATGCTGAGCATCTGCTGAATGCCTTTTAGGTCGTAGGATGGGGCTTGGGTGGGTGTAGTGGTGGGGGTTGAACCTGTTGCTTTGCTCAACCCCCACCACCTCCACTGCTGACAGACTGGGCATATGTGTGGCTGACATGTTGAGGTCCTTGTTTGCAGGGTTGGGGAGCATAAATGCATAAGCCTGATCTGGGGGGGCCTATCTCTCTCTCTCTCTCTCTCTCTGCAAGCATTTTGGTGCAGTTTATAGTCCCACCACCACCACTCACTCACACACACACACACACACACACGGGCATACACTCTCTCTCCGAGTTTTCTACTACTACATCAATCAACTCCCAAAGGCACAATGAGATGACCTTGTTTGGGACATCCTGGCCAGCCTCACAGAACGGGTTTCAAAGGCTACAGGAGTCACAAAGAAAGATTTCAGGGAACACAATGGATGTGTTTGTATATCTGGGTGAAACACATGGCAGCGGTTGGATTGCATACAGGCCCAAAGTGTACTGTAATCAAACATTTACTCTGTGGAGTGACAAGGTAACCTATAATTAAGGAACATGGACTAGCATGTCATTTGTGGAAGGACACAGTGTCAGAGTTATACATACATCATTATTTTGCCAGGAACAATCTGTTGTTTGGTAGTCTTTACCATACATTTACATGTTATGTTTTATGAATGAACTGTAACTGACTTGGAGACACATTAGAGACTGTACAGTACTGTATAGGAGACTGCAAAGGGAGTATTTCAAAAACACAAAGCAATGTGACAAATATGTCCTCTGCGTGCAGTGTCTTTTCTTAGTTTGTGAGCTGCTAGGAGAGGGATGTTGTGGACAGAAGCATAATGGTCCTTTTTCTAATGGACTGAGAGGGGGCGGTAGTGTGAAGGGTAGGGGTTGTGGGGGTGGTTTTGGGAGGTGTGTGTATGCCTGCCTACGTATATGTGTAGGAGTGTGTACTGTAGGTGTGTGAGTCAGGTAGGAGTTTGCTTTGTTCTTGCTGCGCTGCGTGCGCTGTACACTGCAAGCCTGAATGAGGACTGCGTGGGTCTGATCTGCACTCTCCCCACCCACACAAACACACACAGCCCGCCGGTTGGAGCTGTCTTTATTTTATCCTTGGCAAATGTGCAAGTGTGTGTCTGTGTGTATAGCAGAGACTGAGTTTCTATCTCCCGTGTTTGTCCAAGGCAAATACAAATCATACCTTCATGCAGTGTTTTACATATTCCTCAGGAGAAAGAAAGGCTTCAGGTGTACCTATGACAACCTCAATCAATCTGTCAATCAGCAAGCTTACCTAATTTTCTGACTATGTGTCTGTCTCTTCAGGGTTGATCGGTCTGCAATTGGCGCCACATAAAAACAATAACAAGAACATGGTAACGTACATACAGCACTGTACACTGCATTCTATGTCACAAACATTCGTTTTTTGATTCCTTTATATGCTTGACTCATAGTTCTATGAGGCTAGTATCATTCAGCCAAACCCCATTGGAATAAAACAGGATCTTCAGAAGACAGGACAAGACAGGACAATGATAGGACTTGATATGACGCACAGCATCACACAGAACTATACTGAACATGACACGATTTCAACAATTTTAATGAATTACAGTTTATAAGTAAATCAGTCAATTTAAATAAATGCATTTTAATTTGTGGATTTCACATGACTGGGCAAGGGCGTAGCCATGGGTGGCCCTGGGAGGGTATAGGCCCACTCACTTGGGAGCCAAGCCCACCCACTGGGGAGCCAGGCCCAGTCAATCAGAATTAGTTTTCCCCCACAAAAGGGCTTTATTACAGACAGAAATACTCCTCAGTTTCATCAGTTGTCCCGGTGGCTGGTCTCAGACTATCCTGCAGGTGAAGAAGCCGGATGGGGAGGTCCTTGGCTGAAATGGTGGCTCCCTGCAGGGAGGCAGCGTTGTGGAGCCGGTCCGAGTCTCCTGGGTCAGTCATGATCAGTTTGTACTATAACGACACAGGGCGAGACCCAGATGCAGACACAGGAGGCAGATGGTTCAAGTCTCTGATATTTATTAAAATACAAGGGGCAGGCAATGGGCAGGTCGAGGACAGGCAGAAGTTCATTTGTGGCATTGTGTTGTCTGACAAAACCTTTTATCGTCCCCAGCACAGGGTGCACCTGTCAAATCAAATCAAAGTTTATTTGTCACGTGCGCCGAATACAACAGGTAGACCTTACAGTGAAATGCTTACTTACAGGCTCTTACAGGCTCCAATAATGCAAAACAGGTATTAGGTGAACAATAGGCAAGTAAAGACATAAAACAACAGTAAATACAGTACATACAGTGGGGAGAACAAGTATTTGATACACTGCCGATTTGGCAGGTTTTCCTTCATACGAAGCATGTAGAGGTCTGTCATTTTTATCATAGGTACACTTCAACTGTGAGAGACGGAATCTAAAACAAAAATCCAGAAAATCACATTGTATGATTTTAAAATAATTAATTTGCACTTTCAGCTCCCTCCAAAGATTTTCTATTGGGTTCAGGTCTGGAGACTGGCTAGGCCATTTCAGGACCTTGAGATGCTTCTTACAGTGCCACTCCTTAGTTGCCCTGGCTGTGTGTTTCGGGTCGTTGTCATGCTGGAAGACCCAGCCACGACCCATCTTCAATGCTCTTACTGAGGGAAGGAGGTTGTTGGCCAAGATCTCGCAATACATGGCCGCATCCATCCTCCCCTCAATACGGTGCAGTCGTCCCTTTGCAGAAAAGCATCCCCAAAGAATGATGTTTCCACCTCCATGCTTCATGGTTGGGATGGTGTTCTTGGGGTTGTACTCATCATTCTTCTTCCTCCAAACACGGCGAGTGGAGTTTAGACCAAAAAGCTCTATTTTTGTCTCATCAGACCACATGACCTTCTCCCATTCCTCCTCTGGATCATCCAGATGGTCATTGGCAAACTTCAGATGGGCCTGGACATGCGCTGAGCAGGGGGACCTTGCGTCAATCCATGACGGTGTAGTGTGTTACTAATGGTTTTCTTTGAGACTGTGGTCCCAACTCTCTTCAGGTCATTGACCAGGTCCTGCCGTGTAGTTCTGGGCTGATCCCTCACCTTCCTCATGATCATTGATGCCCTTCGAGGTGAGATCTTGCATGGAGCCCCAGACCGAGGGTGATTGACCTTCTTGAACTTCTTCCATTTTCTAATAATTGCGCCAACAGTTGTTGCCTTCTCACCCAACTACTTGCCTATTGTCCTGTAGCCCATCCCAGCCTTGTGCAGGTCTACAATTTTATTCCTGATGTCCTTACACAGCTCTCTGGTCTTGGCCATTGTGGAGAGGTTGGAGTCTGTATGATTGAGTGTATGGACAGGTGTCTTTTATACAGGTAACGAGTTCAAACAGGTGCAGTTAATACAGGTAATGAGTGGAGAATAGCAGGGATTCTTAAAGAAAAACTAACAGGTCTGTGAGAGCCGGAATTCTTACTGGTTGGTAGGTGATCAAATACTTATGTCATGCAATAAAATGCAAATGAATTACTTAAAAATCATACAATGTGATTATCTGTATTTTTGTTTTAGATTCCGTCTCTCACAGTTGAAGTGTACCTATGATAAAAATTACAGACCTCTACATGCTTTCTAAGTAGGAAAACCTGCAAAATCGGCAGTGTATCAAATACTTGTTCTCCCACTGTATATACAGTAGCGAGGCTATAAAAGTAGCGAGGCTACATACAGACACCGGTTAGTCAGGCTGATTGAGGTACAATGTACATGTAGATATGGTTAAAGTGACTATGCATATATGATGAACAGAGAGTAGCAGTAGCGTAAAAGAGGGGGTTGGCGGGTGGTGGGTGGCGGGTGGCGGGACACAATGCAGATAGCCCGGTTAGCCAATGTGCGGGAGCACTGGTTGTGCGGGAGCCCAATTAAGGTAGTATGTACAGCGACAGCCCCGTAGTATGTACATGAATGTATAGTTAAAGTGACTATGCATATATGATAAACAAAGAGTAGCAGCAGCGTAAAAAAGAGGGGTTGGGGGGGGGCACACAATGCAAATAGTCCAGGTAGCCAATTGATTACCTGTTCAGGAGTCTTATGGCTCGGGGGTCAAAAACTGTTGAGAAGCCTTTTTGTCCTAGACTTGGTACTCCGGTACCGCTTGCCATGCGGTAGTAGAGAGAACAGTCTATGACTGGGGTGGCTGATGTCTTTGACAATTTTTAGGGCATTCCTCTGACACCGCCTGGTGTAGAGGTCCTGGATGGTAGGAAGCTTGGCCCCAGTGATGTACTGGGCCCTACGCACTACCCTCTGTTGTGCCTTGCCGTCTGAGGCCGAGCAATTGCCGTACCAGGCAGTGATGCAACCATGTGATGTTGCAGCTGTAGAACCTTTATAGGATCTCAGGACCCATGCCAAATCATTTTAGTTTCCTGAGGGGGAATAGGCTTTGTCGTGCCCTCTTCATGACTGTCTTGGTGTGTTTGGACCATTATAGTTTCTTGTTGATGTGATGTGTTTGGGTGGTATGCAAATTGGAGTGGGTCTAGGGTTTCTGGGATAATGGTGTTGATGTGAGCCATTATCAACCTTTCAAAGCACTTCACGGCTACGGACGTGAGTGCTACGGGTCTGTAGTCATTTAGGCAGGTTGCCTTTGTGTTCTTGGGCACAGGGACTATGGTGGTCTGCTTGAAACATGTCAGGGACATGTTGAAAATGTAAGTGAAGACACCTGCCATTTGGCACCTGCCACCTGCCATTTGGTCAGCACATGCCCAGAGCACACGTCCTGGTAATCCGTCTGGCCCCGCAGCCTTGTTTATGTTGACCTGTTTAAAAGTCTTACTCACGTCGGCTACGGAGAGCGTGATCACACAGTCATCCGGAACAGCTGATTCTCTCATTGCTTGCCTTGAAGTGAGCATAGAAGTGGTTTAGCTCGTCTGTTAGGCTCATGTCACTGGGCAGCTCGCAGCTGTCCCTTTGTAGTCTGTAATAGTTTGCAGGCCCTGCCACATAAGACGAGCGTTTCAGCCGGAGTAGTATGATTGAATCTTAGCCCTGTATTGACACTTTGCCTGTTTGACGGTTCGTCGCAGGGCATAGCAGGATTTCTTGTAAGCTTCCGGGTTAGAGTCCCGCACCTTGAAAGCGGCAGCTCTACCCTTTAGCTCAGTGTGAATGTTCCCTGTAATCCATGGCTTCTGGTTGGGGTATGTACGTACAGTCACTGTGGGGACGACGTCCTCGATGCACTTATTGATAAGGCCAGTGACTGATGTGATGTCCTCCTCAATGCTATCTGAAGAATTCCGGAACATGTTCCATTCTGTGATAGCAAAACAGTCCCATAGTTTAGCATCTGCTTCATCTGACCACTTTTTTATAGCCCGAATGAGTCACTGGTGCTTCCTGCTTTAATTTTTGCTTGTAAGCAGGAATCAGGAGGATAGAGTTGTGGTCGGATTTACCAAATGGAAGGCGAGGGAGAGCTTTGTACGTATCTCTGTGTATGGAGTACAGGTGATCTAGAATGTTGTTCCCTCTGGTTGCACATTTAACATGTTGATAGAAATTTGGTAGAACTGATTAAGTTTCCCTGCATTAAATTCTCCGGCCACTAGGAGCGCCGCCTCTGGGTGAGCGGTTTCCTGTTTGCTTATTTCCTTATACAGCTGACTGAGTGCGGTCTTAGTGCCAGCATCTGTCTGTGGTGGTAAATAAACAGCCACAAAAAGTATAGTTGAAAACTCTCTAGGCAAGTAGTGTAGCCTGCAATTTATCACAATATACTCTACTTCAGGTGAGCAAAATCTAGAGACTTCCTTAGATTTCGTGCACCAGCTGTTGTTTACAAATATGCACAGACCGCCCCCCCTTGTCTTACTGGAGTGTGCTGTTCTATCCTGCCGGTGCAGCGTATATCCCGCTAGCTGAATATCCATGTCGTCATTTTGACACGATTCCGTGAAACATAGGATATTACAGTTTTTGATGTCCCGTTTGTAGGATATTCGCGATCGTACCTCGTCTAATTTATTGTCCAATGATTGCATGTTGGCAAGTAGTATTGATGGTAACGGCAGCTTTCCCACTCGCATTTTCCTGGTCATGACCAGGCATCCGGCTCTTTGTCCTCTGTACCTGCGTCGCTTCCTCTTGCAAATAACGGGGATGTCGGCCCTGTGAGGTGTTTGGAGAATGTCTTGTGTGCCCTCCTTGTTATAGAAAAAATCTTTGTCTAATCCGAGGTGAGTGGTCGCTGTCCTGATATCTAGAAGCTCTTTGTCTAATCCGAGGTGAGTGATCGCTGTCCTGATATCTAGAAGCTCTTTGTCTAATCCGAGGTGAGTGATCGCTGTCCTGATATCCAGAAGCTCTTTGTCTAATCCGAGGTGAGTGATCGCTGTCCTGATATCTAGAAGCTCTTTGTCTAATCCGAGGTGAGTGATCGCTGTCCTGATATCCAGAAGTTATTTGTCTAATCCGAGGTGAGTGATCGCTGTCCTGATATCCAGAAGCTCTTTGTCTAATCCGAGGTGAGTGATCGCTGTCCTGATATCTAGAAGCTCTTTGTCTAATCCGAGGTGAGTGATCGCTGTCCTGATTATCTAGAAGCTCTTTGTCTAATCCGAGGTGAGTGATCTCTGTCCTGATATCCAGAAGCTCTTTTTTGCCGTAAGATACGGTTACAGAAAAATAATGTACAAAAAAAGTTACAAATAACGCAAAAAAAAAACACATTATAGCACAATTGGTTGTGCTCCCGTAAAACTGCTGCCATTTCTTCCGGCACCATTTTAATAATGATCATGCAGTTTAATCAGCTTCTTGATATCCTACACCTGTCTGGTGGATGGATTATCTTGACAAATGAGAAATTCTCACTTACAGGGTTGTAAACAGATTTGTGCACAAAATTGGAGAGAAATTAGCTTTTTGTGCATATGGAACATTTCTGGGATCTTTCATTTCATGAAACATGGGACCAACACTTTACATGTTTAAATTTTTTGCTCTGTAATAGATGCATCCACAACCCCAGTGTGTTTGGACTGACTGACTGCCTGCCTGCAGAGTGTACTCACTGTGCCTAACTGCTTCAGTAATTGCTTTTTCTTCTCTAAATTTATCATCATCATCTGCCTGGCCTGTCATGTTAGCTGAGCTGAAGTACTGGACGACGAAGGAATCTGCTAGTGAGCCGGCACCAGGGTAGATTACCGCTCTACTGCCTGAGGTTGAGGGAGGGGAAGACTGGTTCCCCAACAAAATCTAAGGGACGGACCTCCGTAGATTACGGATAGTCATGAATGTATCGTTAATAGTGATGAGTGATGCTAGCATCCACATTAATGTAGAAGTGTTCAGTAAAATATTATATTCATATTTACAATGAAAGTGACTCCAAAATGACACAATACATTAGTTACCATCAATTTCTATTGGGCATAATATAATTAGAAACAGAACCAAAACAAACTGCAATTGCATCCAACAAGCTGGATGCAGTCATTGTGTTTAGGACTATGGTACCGAATACTAAACTTTTGACAAAATGTTTTACATTATAAGTGAATTTGTCCAAATACTTATGACACATTCATATCAGGAGACTAGATACATTAAGTGCTTTCATTTCTAAACATCTATGAAAATACCCTCAAATAAAAAGGTGGGTGACATTCCACGTTTCTGGATTTTTACAGTTTTTTTAATTTAACCCTTAATTTACCAGGTAAGTTGACTGAGATCACATTCTCATTTACAGCAATGTTACAGGGGAGAGGTGGGCGGATGAATGAGGAGTATAGAGCCAAATGAAACATTTTAGTGGTTTGAGTGTGTGTAGACAGAGCGTCGGCCTGTGGCTGGTGGGGGTTTGATGCTGATAATGCTCTTTAATAGGAACGAACAGGGAAGCGTGAGGGGAAGAGATTGGCAGTTCATTTGGAGCCAAGCCATCTATGAGCAGTGTGGTGCGCTCTCCTATTTATTCCCCCGCCACCGTGGCTCGGCTCTGACCTTTCTTATCCAATGACAGTAATGTCACATTGACACTAGGGCGTTTAACCTTTGTGTGGTGTTCATGTTTTTGTTATTCACCAAATGTTTGCGGGTCTGATGGACCCACAACATTATTGGGTTTTTAAAACAATACAGCCATAACAATTTATGTAAATACTTAATACTTAGATGTTGACTTATATTAATTACAAGCAATATAGACAGCATACAGTGGGGCAAAAAAGTATTTGGTCACCTACAAACAAGCAAGATTTCTGGCTCTCACAGACCTGTAACTTCTTCCTTAAGAGGCTCCTCTGTCCTCCACTCGTTACCTGTATTAATGGCACCTGTTTGAACTTGTTATCAGTATAAAAGACACCTGTCCACAACCTCAAACAGTCACACTCCAAACTCCACTATGGCCAAGACCAAAGAGCTGTCAAAGGACACCAGAAACAAAATTGTAGACCTGCACCAGGCTGGGAAGACTGAATCTGCAATAGGTAAGCAGCTTGGTTTGAGGAAATCAACTGTGGGAGCAAATATTAGGAAATGGAAGACATACAAGACCACGGATAATCTTCCTCGGTCTGGGGCTCCACGCAAGATCTCACCCTAGTGGGGTCAAAATGATCACAAGAACGGTGAGCAAAAATCCCAGAACCACACGGGGGGACCTAGTGAATGACCTGCAGAGAGCTGGGACCAAAGTAACAAAGCCTACCATCAGTAACACACTATGCCGCCAGGGACACTACGCCGCCAGGGACTCAAATCCCGCAGTGCCAGACGTGTCCCCCTGCTTAAGCCAGTACATGTCCAGGCCCGTCTGAAGTTTGCTAGAGAGCATTTGGATGATCCAGAAGAAGATTGGGAGAATGTCTTATGGTCAGATGAAACCAAAATATAACTTTTTGGTAAAAACTCAACTTGTCGTGTTTGGAGGACAAAGAATGCTGAGTTTCATCCAAAGAACACCATACCTACTGTGAAGCATGGGGGTGGAAACATCATACTTTGGGGCTGTTTTTCTGCAAAGGGACCAGGACGACTGATCCGTGTAAAGGAAAGAATGAATGGGGCCATGTATCGTGAGATTTTGAGTGAAAGCCTCCTTCCATCAGCAAGGGCATTGAAGATGAAACGTGGCTGGGTCTTTCAGCATGACAATGATCCCAAACACACTGCCCGGGCAACGAAGGAGTGGCTTCGTAAGAAGCATTTCAAGGTCCTGGAGTGGCCGAGCCATTCTCCAGATCTCAACCCCATAGAAAATCTTTGGAGGGAGTTGAAAGTCCGTGTTGCCCAACAACAGCCCCAAAACATCACTGCTCTAGAGGAGATCTGCATGGAGGAATGGGCCAAAATACCAGCAACAGTGTGTGAAAACCTTGTGAAGACTTACAGAAAACGTTTGACCTCTGTCATTGCCAAAAAACAGTATATAACAAAGTATTGAGATAAACTTTTGTTATTGACCAAATACTTATTTTCCACCATAATTTGAAAATAAATTCATTAAAAATTTTACAATTTGATTTTCTGGATTTTTTTCCTCATTTTGTCTGTCATAGTTGAAGTGTACCTATGATGAAAATTACAGGCCTCTCTCATCTTTTTAAGTGGGAGAACTTGCACAATTGGTGGCTGACTAAATACTTTTTTGCCCCACTGTACATGGTTAATATTTGTAATTTACCTCTGCTAGATTACATTTATCAATAAAAGCACTATTCGTATTTTTATTTAATATAATGTGATTTTTGTAAACACAAATGTATTATAATCAAGACATGGGTGAAATAAATCATGTTAATCTTGAACAAACATAAATGAAACAAGGTTTTCATCACTATTGAGTGTTTATTTTTTTTGGAATGAACTAATTGGAAGGACACATTTTACACACAGTATTTTCTGGAAATGGAAATGAGCCCCATTGAACACAAATTACGGCCTGTTTACACACCAGTTGAGGGACAGAGTTTTACTGTGTGTGTGTTGCAAATATATTTCTTGCACTTGATGCATGTGTACTGTGTCTTCCAGTCGTTCTTGGGTCCACACACAACGCAGCGCTTCTTCTTGTTCCTACCGGCTGCAATCTATAAGGATGGGAAAAACACTTAGTTCAGGAATTTTACTAACATCTCACTCACTCACTCACTCACTCACTCACTCACTCACTCACTCACTCACTCACTCAATAAAGTTACAGCAGGCCAAGGTAGGAGAGTCAGACACACACACAAGCAACAACATCACTCACACTTACTTCCGGGATTGGAGTTGTTGTTTCTGTGGGTTGGACGGATGGGGCACTGTAGCCAGTCATCAACTTGTCTAAATTGTCCACCACTCCTTTTGTGGCATTGTAATCCATTATGATTTATGTTTTTTGACATTCCTGGCCACAGATTCTCCCATCCAAATGCAGCGTACTCATGAGTACCACATTTTTGCCTTACTTTGGCACGTAGGACACTTGGGACGTATCGGCCGTGAACACAAATTTAGAGGGATTAATAAGCCTGTTCCGTGTATTCAACAGCTGAGGTGGGAACGCTGGCTTGTTTTTTCGCACTGTTCCTACCATCGTCAGCTTCCTCTTGAGGAGTTCCTGTCACAGCTTGTGCGAAGTAAAATAGTTAGCGCATGTGATGTTACGGCCACGGAGTCCCTGTGTCACGTCCAGGACAACCCGCACCCATTGGTTCTTCTCTCGAGTGACGTAGCGGTCTAAGGAAATCATGTAATTCACACCAAATGTGATGTGAAGAAAATCGTGTAACACACAAAATTCACAACTTTCAAATAAGTAATTTGTGTGGCATGTCTTCAAAGTGGGCTCCTGAGTGGCGCATTGATCTAAGGCACTGCATCTCAGGGAAAGAGGTGTCACTACAGTCCCTGGTTTGAATCTAGGCTGTATCACATCCGGCTGTGATTGGGAGTCCCATAGGGTGGCGCACAATTGTCTGGGTTTGGCCGGGGTAGGCAGTCATTGTAAATAATAATTTATTCTTAACTGACCTGACTAGTTAAATTGAGGTTAAATAAAATAATTATCAGGGGCTCCTCCATCTGGCTTTCCCGTATAGACTTGCAAGTTCCACGCATATGATGAAGCAGCTTCACAGTCCAGGTCTTGATTCCATATTTTGAGGGTTTAGACGATATGTACTGTCTGAAGGGGCAGCGGCCCCTAAATGGCATAAACTGCTCATCAACAGTAATGATGGGCGCAGGGTTGAAAAACAGGGGAAGGCGGTCCACCCACTTGTCCTACACTGACCTGATTGCAGCTAGCCTGTCTCTCTGCTACCGAGCTGGTCTGGTGTCTCAGTTATTGAAGCAAAAATAACATTGTGCAGATTCCAGCAAGACATTTTGCAGTTTCACACACTACAAAGTGTAAAGAGTGCGAGAAAAGCTGGAGACAGGCAGGGAGACAGACAGGTTCTTGGTGCTGTGTTGAAAGAGCAGGCACAGGGAGGAGGAAGACAGAGTGAAGGCACACAGCAAACCTTTTTGTTTCATTATTACTTGCTTTCACCTACACACACACACTTCTAACACCACATATGTAATATAAATGTGTTGGGGTGTACACCGTGTGCACTCAATGAAAACGTGTTATTTTACACAATCTTCACAGAAAATGAAACAAGGCCAATGAGTCTCAGGTTGAACAAATTATTCATTGTATCATTTTTCTTTTAGGAAACATTGAAAATGGGTCCCACAGACCCAAACACCACACAAGGGTTAAGGTCCCATTGACACTAGAGTGTTTAAAAGCCTCAAAGCCCTCATACGATTTTCAACATTCACCAGCCATATCTTGTCACAGCCAGACAGAGACAGACTAACCACCCTTCAAACAGGGCCGGTAAACACTCCCAATTGAAATGAATTGTGCGCATGTAAAGTATTCCAGGTTTGACTATGCAAAACCAGGGATTAGGAAAGAGAAAAGGAAGAAAGGAAGGGAGGGAAATAATTGGGTTGGTTATCGGGAACATCAATTGTATTTTCAAGGCTTGGGCCTATCTATACATCTGCACGTAGCAAGTGCAAAGACACGAATAAGACAAACGCAAAAAAGAATGACAGTGCTATGTAAACATTCAGGAACCGGCAGCCATTGTGTACTACTACTCCAGATGGCCAGAAAATGACCATATAAAAAAACAGACACGACGTCACACGAGACATCAACATTCTAACAAAAAGCACACATTCAGCCAAAATAAACAGATAACACTCCCTCCTCCCTCCTTCATCCTATACCTCTCCTCCCTTCTCCCCTCCCTTCTTCCTTTTCCCCACAAAGCCAATTGCCCTATGCGGTTGGCTCTGTGGAAGCAGTGTTCACCCAGAGAAAAGACTAGAATGAAAAGCAGCCCTGCATTATAAGAAATGTAAAAATAAATGAGTCCTTGGGTGGCGGAGAAGCAGGAAGAAATGTTCTACAGCTTAAAATAGCTGGCCAAACACAAAGGCTTTCTCTAGGGCTCCCTCTCTCTCTCTGGCTTTCTCTAGGGCTCCCTCTCT
Organism: Oncorhynchus mykiss; assembly: GCF_057628025.1. Taxonomy (NCBI): domain Eukaryota; kingdom Metazoa; phylum Chordata; class Actinopteri; order Salmoniformes; family Salmonidae; genus Oncorhynchus; species Oncorhynchus mykiss. Next base: position 22,729,410 of record NC_143022.1, read on the forward strand.
CTCTCTGGCTTTCTCTAGGGCTCCCTCTCTCTCTCTGGCTTTCTCTAGGGCTCCCTCTCTCTCTCTGGCTTTCTCTAGGGCTCCCTCTCTCTCTCTGGCTTTCTCTAGGGCTCCCTCTCTCTCTCTGGCTTTCTCTAGGGCTCCCTCTCTCTCTCTGGCTTTCTCTAGGGCTCCCTCTCTCTCTCTGGCTTTCTCTAGGGCTCCCTCTCTCACAGCTTCCCCGCGGTTGCTAGGTTACGTCACTTGCAGCAGTCCGTACGCTGGAGGTGCTTGACAACGGCGAGAGACACGAGAGGCAGCCTGGCTTTTATTCCATCATTTGAAACATAGGAACACATGGATCTTAATTAGGGGAATGCCAGACAGTCAGTGACACCCAACACAACTATTTTTACAAACACATCTTGGTTTTTAGATGGTGTGGAAGCATATTTTCTAGCACTAAAGCTGTCTTCACAAGGATTGGTGATACATTTAGTGGTGCCAAATTAAAAAGCTGCAGTCAGTCCAATGTGTTTTAACTCTGCAGTGTTTATTCGTCTTCATGGAAACCATTTGCTTAATGAAAACCCTATTAAACATCATATTCTCTATTTAATGTTAATACCAGTGAATTTCTTCCAGTTTCAGAATGTGGCTCTGTTTGAAAGTGAGATTCCCCTCAAAGCCTCAGATGTTTATTCTAGTGGATTCCTCATCCACTACTTTGTCATGTTATTGTAATTAACGTCAAAACACACCATTGTGTCACTGAGAAGTGATCACTACCACTGACCGAAATGATCAATGAACAAAAATTAATTTAGGATGTTTTGGAGGTAATATAATCTGGATCAGTGAAGCTCTTCTATAGGCATGCTCCATTGACTAACACAATTGTCTGCCTGAAAGCAAGATGCCCCAGTAACGCTTCACAAAAACCAAAATGTCACAGTTCAATTTGACAAAGCAATTTTAATCAATAAATCTTCTTACATGAATGGATATTGTTGCAGCTGTATTACATAGTGCATTGTGCATTGTTGACTGATCATCACGTCTCATTTGTTACAAAGTAAACCTCCTGTCAGTTATATCAGCATCAATCTGCCCTGTGCACACGTACCCTTATCCACCTCACCTTCTCACCCTGACTTCCCCCCTCAGTCATGACACTTTAAACATACAGTCACACGCACGCACGCACACAGACACACACACACCCATTAGAGACTCCATCCTGTTCAAACAAAACCATGGCCCAGACCCAGACCTATAGACCTGGAGCCCACATTTCATGTTGTAGTTGTAGCCCCAAGGACATGCTGCTTCCCTTTCCTCCCTGGGAGACAGCGGGAGTAGCGGACATTGTTTACAGGATAGGAGGTCTCTGGCCTCACTGGGACCGGTGGGAGTGTGCCTTTGCCTGCCTCCTTTAGAGCACAGAAATCAAGGTGATTTAAAACTCCTAAGCCCCGAGCAGTAGGATCCAGGCCCATTCCCCATTCCCTCAGTTCCTGCCTTTCATTCATCCCCAGTAAAAAGATCACAGTGCCTGTCACCCAGTGTTTTGGGGGCTGTTATGGTGTCCTTGAGCAGCTGATTTACAGGGTAACCTTGTGTGCAGAATTGCAGAGAGCTGCTGTGGCTCTCCATTAACTGTGGGGCTGAAACAGAGACACAAAACTCTGTTTTTTGGGGAAGGGGAGAGGCTTCTCTGGCCAGAAGGCAGGAGATGAAATGTCTTATTAGGGAGTCAATAGAAACCAGACGGGCCTGAGCCGAGCCAGGGCCTCCATTAACCTGTCCTCCAGGAAAGGGGCTCGTAAACAAGGCTGTGATGGCAGGAAGGGCATGGGGTGCTGGGGGTACGGGGGCAGGGGGCATTTAGGGAGGTCAGAGGCCTACAAAGAGTAGACTAAGCGGAGGCTTAGAGGAAATCCTAAGGGTAGTGAAATTACTAGCAGTCGTTCTTTGTAAAGGAGACATGAGAGAGACAGAAAGAGTAATTGATCTTCTCTCGTACTCAGATACTTACTAAATCTAAGCCAAAAAAATTATGCTAACAGAAGCCTGTCAATGCCAAGATGTTGTATTCTCATGCTACTGCGGCACTGGCTGGGAGATATATTCCCTGAATGCTAACTAGGCCCCCTCCTACGCTAGGCATGGCTGTGTCCCCTCCACAGCCCTGAGGCACTTCTAGGATGCGGGCCGAGGCTGGGTACGGAAACGGGAACAGGAGTGCTGCTCTCGCCCCCACAGCCTCCGGAGCTCAGCTGTCTCCATGGCTGGGCTGTTTTCTCTGACAGGCGGCGAACGCCAGGAACAGGAAGACACAAGGGACCCGGACACCTCGACAACACGCGCCCCCTCAATCTGCTCACAGCGACCGTACCCCCACTCTCCTTCTCTCGCCCTTTCTCTCCTTTTATCACTTTCTCTCTCTTTCCCAGACTTGTTTCTCTGCCTCGCTGTCATCTCTTGTTTTTGCTACAGCCATAAATCATTTCTTCAAAAACAGCAACGAGAGAAAAAACCTATGGCTGAAAGATCGGAGGAGGTTAAAAAAGCATGTGAAATAAGATGGAGGCAGGGTGAATAACCTGCCTATCAACTGGCTGCAGAGATGCAATTGATAGGCAGGCTGGGATTTAATAAGCACTTCTCTGGCATTAGTAGACTCTTTGTTTGCCTCGATGCCAAAGCAGAAGCATTGCATGGTTTCCCCATTCTCGGACCCAGATGGGGGAGAGAAAATGGCTGAGGGCTATGGGGGGCTTTTTACTTCTGCCTTTTCCCTGGCTGGCTGAAGATGGAGCTTGGGACCACGGTGATGCTGAGTGCCTGAGGGTGAGCGATGGGGAGCGGTGGGTAGCCTGCACGGTAAATAAACAGCCCACTCTCCCTGCATGATGTGTATGTACTCTTCTCTCCTCCTCTCTCTTAATTTCCAACCCAGAAGGACAGTTTCACATCACCGTGGACTCCCCCACTCCCTCCTTCTCTTTCCCATGACAAACCTCCTCTACGCATACACCAGCATCTAAACACACTAGATCAAAGGGGGTTGAAAATGGGATCTTTGTAATTCAATTTTTTTCCTGCCAACCCACACCATTGTGAAGTTTTTTTGTTGCCTTTTTTAAAAGGAGAGGAGAACAATGAACAATGTGGGATCTGTCACCTAGCCTTGTACCCTGGGAGAGCACTTCAGAGGGGCTCCTCTAAGGATGGGGGATGAAATGCTACAACACTCGCAGTAAATTAACAAGGTTTAAAGTGGAACACTGGCATAAACTCAGGGGTGGTAGCCAAAACTTGCGTGCATATTAAACTTCTGTGATATTAGATTTGTAAGGATTTGTGATGGGTTCAATGTTTGTTTGACAATATTGAACCAAGCAAAATGTTCTCAATTCTCCATTGCCATATTAGATTTGCTAGAGGATTTGTGACTGGTTCAATATTATATTATAATTTCAATATTGAAATAAAGAAATTGTTTGCAAAATGCACTATTAGATTAATTTATTTTCACTACATATAGGTCTTTGCAAAATCATTTGTCTGATCCATTACATCAAAACAAGTTGTTTTTTTTCCCAAAGCCCTTGTGTCCTTCAAAACACATCTTAGTCAGACAACCACTGACTCTGACAGGGCATTGGGTCTAGATGCACGAAAGTGACAGACGTCAAAATAGCATTTCTAGGACATAGTTATACAACCTTTACTTCACCATAGACAAATCACATCCGATCAGCCCATTTCTCAGCCTACCCACACAATGTACAGAAGCTATACCCTAGTCGTGACTGTCATATTGTGTATGAATATAAATAGCATCTCTAATATAGCAGTTATATCTCTGCATGGCTTTATTTCTCCAAGTACTCCAAGACCTGTCACTGTGCTCCTCAAACTACATGAGACAATGGGTTTGACCCAGTTCTTGATGGTGAAGTCCCCCACCCCCACAGTGTCTTCCTTCACTACACACCATCTACTGATGAATAAAACATGTCATTATTTGGACTTAATAATTCTGTAAATTAAGCATGTTCATCAGGACCTTTCACGTCACTGAAGATCGCTGCACCTGACAGGCAGCGCGCACACACACAGGCTCACCACACCGTCTCTGCTAGACTGGCCTCATTTTGCAGTCACTTCCCTTTTGCATATGCTGTCAATGTGCGGGGGAGGCTGTGTGTGTATCTAAGTGCATGTACTGCTCGCTCTAACTATCCGCTGTGCATGCCCACTTTCTTTTATATAGTGTTCCTAATCCACTTCACAATAACATGTCAAACAGGTTCAGCGGATCCCAGGCCACCACACAGACAGTTTTAAAAAGGCAATAATGTTTACTGTAAGACTTGGCAAGGTTATCTCTCTCTCTCTCTCTCTCTCTCTCTCTCTCTCTCTCTCTCTCTCTCTCTCTCTCTCTCTCTCTCTCTCTCTCTCTCTCTCTCTCTCTCTCTCTCTCTCTCTCTCTCTCTCTCTCTCTCTCTCTCTCTCTCTCTCTCTCTCTCTCTCTCTCTCTCTCTCTCTCTCTCTCTCTCTCTCTCTCTCTCTCTCTCTCTCTCTCTCTCTCTCTCTCTCTCTCTCTGTCTCTCTGTCTGACATTACAGAAAGAATCCTCGACCCCGCCACCTCTTTGGCTGTGTCTCCCCCAGATAGAGAGGCTTCTCCTGGCCTGAAGCCCAGTGTTCTGAGCTGAACTGACAGAGCTTTCCCCCAGGGCAGGTTTAGCTCCAAACACACACTCACCACTGAGAAAAGGCACCGCATCATGCATTCTCACATGGCACAGACACACAGCCATGCCCCCCCAGAGACCTGCAGCCCTATATGGCTCTATATCGCAGAGGGCAGTGTGTGTTGTGCTGGGGGCAGAGAGTGCATTGGGTGTGCCATGGGAAAGGTCACTACAAAGGCATCCATGCGCAGCTAAGGCCTTCCATGTACTGAACGACTCTTGAGGTGTGGCCTACAAACAGGAGGTAGGCCACACCTAAAGAGTGGTTCAGTAAATGGAAGGTCTTAGCTTCACATGGGAAGAGAAGAGCCTCTCATAAAGTGTCTGCTGTTGAATGTGTAGGCTTAAAGTGAGTCTAGCGGGGTGCTGAAGATGGCGGCGAGTACAGACGAGATTTCAGCTTGCTCCGAGTAACCTTAACTTTTATCCCTCTCAAACTTACTTAAATATAACGGAACTTGGCTTATAGTAAACACAATAGAGAACAACGCTTAGTTGACCGCTAATTTGATCTGAAACTTTGAGAAATGGAAGAAAAAAATGTGAAAAAGAGCAAAGGGAGGTGAAGGCAGTTGCTAGCTGAGCACTCATACATTGGAGAAAAACCACCACCTGATTCCTCGGGAAAAGAAATGGAGGATTCTGGACATTCGGTTGATTCTGAAAATCCACTCAATGGTCCTGCACCCAAAAAGACACAGAAAGAATTGTCTTTGCGCGAACTACAGGTCAACATAATTGATGCTGTCTCTGCAAAGATGAACGAAATAGCCTATGGTCTGGAGAAAATTATACGCAAAAACACATAAAAAATAGTTGGTGCTCTCTGAATCATGCATACAAGAGTATCAAAGAGCTTAAATTTGTAAACACTGCTACTTCTGAGAAATTCACTGTACAGGAGAAAACCATCGCAGACATGCAAGAGCGCTTATCGGAAGCAGAGCGATACTGGAGAAGGTGGGGGCTACGGCTTTACGTTGTCCCCAAGGACCAGGATGAGAATGTGAAGCGCTTAGTAAGAGACATCTGTAACCGTGTGGCACCGGACTTACCCGATGGATATATGGATATGTCTGTGGATGTCGCTCATCGTAGGGGAAGTAATAAACTTAGTTCACAAGATTAAACATTTAGGATCTAGGTTGTGAGATGTTGGAAACCAACCAGATCATCATCCAGTTTGCTTTTCGCACAGCGAGAGATGCAGTTTGGAAGAAATTGGATGAGGACTTGACTGCAGCAGACAAGGCATCAAAGGCAAAATTGTGGCCTCTTGTACAACAGGTCCGAAATCAAGGAAAGGGTGGATACTACATGGGAATCAGAGCCTTTTACATGCAAACTGAGCGTTCTAGTTTTGAATTATGGTGTTACTGTTTACAAGTTAAGACTTCTCTTAATACATACAGTGCCTTGCGAAAGTATTCGGCCCCCTTGAACATTGCGACCTTTTGCCACATTTCAGGCTTCAAACATAAAGATATAAAACTGTATTTTTTTGTGAAGACTCAACAACAAGTGGGACACAATCATGAAGTGGAACGACATTTATTGGATATTTCAAACTTTTTTAACAAATCAAAAACTGAAAAATTGGGCGTGCAAAATTATTCAGCCCCCTTAAGTTAATACTTTGTAGCGCCACCTTTTGCTGCGATTACAGCTGTAAGTCGCTTGGGGTATGTCTCTATCAGTTTTGCACATCGACAGATTTTTTTTCCCATTCCTCCTTGCAAAACAGCTCGAGCTCAGTGAGGTTGGATGGAGAGCATTTGTGAACAGCAGTTTTCAGTTCTTTCCACAGATTCTCGATTGGATTCAGGTCTGGACTTTGACTTGGCCATTCTAACACCTGGATATGTTTATTTTTGAACCATTCCATTGTAGATTTTGCTTTATGTTTTGGATCATTGTCTTGTTGGAAGACAAATCTCCGTCCCAGTCTCAGGTCTTTTGCAGACTCCATCAGGTTTTTTTCCAGAATGGTCCTGTATTTGGCTCCATCCATCTTCCCATCAATTTTAACCATCTTCCCTGTCCCTGCTGAAGAAAAGCAGGCCCAAACCATGATGCTGCCACCACCATGTTTGACAGTGGGGATGGTGTGTTCAGCTGTGTTGCTTTTACCCCAAACATAACATTTTGCATTGTTGCCAAAAAGTTCAATTTTGGTTTCATCTGACCAGAGCACCTTTTTCCACATGTTTGGTGTGTCTCCCAGGTGGCTTGTGGCAAACTTTAAACAACACTTTTTATGAATATCTTTAAGAAATGGCTTTCTTCTTGCCACTCTTCCATAAAGGACAGATTTGTGCAATATACGACTGATTGTTGTCCTATGGACAGAGTCTCCCACCTCAGCTGTAGATCTCTGCAGTTCATCCAGAGTGATCATGGGCCTCTTGGCTGCATCTCTGATCAGTCTTCTCCTTGTATGAGCTGAAAGTTTAGAGGGACGGCCAGGTCTTGGTAGATTTGCAGTGGTCTGTTACTCCTTCCATTTCAATATTATCGCTTGCACAGTGCTCCTTGGGATGTTTAAAGCTTGGGAAATATTTTTGTATCCAAATCCGGCTTTAAACGTCTTCACAACAGTATCTCGGACCTGCCTGGTGTGTTCCTTGTTCTTCACAATGCTCTCTGCGCTTTTAACGGACCTCTGAGACTATCACAGTGCAGGTGCATTTATACGGAGTCTTGATTACACACAGGTGGACTGTATTTATCATCATTAGTCATTTAGGTCAACATTGGATCATTCAGAGATCCTCACTGAACTTCTGGAGAGAGTTTGCTGCACTGAAAGTAAAGGGGCTGAATAATTTTGCACGCCCAATTTTTCAGTTTTTAATTCGTTAAAAAAGTTTGAAATATCCAATCAATGTCGTTCCACTTCATGATTGTGTCTCACTTGTTGTTGATTTTTCACAAAAAAATACAGTTTTATATCTTTATGTTTGAAGCCTGAAATGTGGCAAAAGGTCGCAAAGTTCAAGGGGGCCGAATACTTTCGCAAGGCACTGTATATGAAGCAACTTTTTATAGTAAGGGTAGAGTTGAGATTTGCATAGGATTTTTCTTTCTATTCTATAGATATGGACTTGAAGTTTATGTTAATCAATGCCAGGGGGATACGAAAGCTGTTGAAGAGAAAAGCTTTTGTTTTGTTTTGTAAGGACTGCAACGCAGATCTTGTATTCGTTCAAGAAACACATTCATGCAAAGAGGACTATAATTATTGGAAAAATCAGTGGGGCAATGTTATTGTTTTGGCCCACGGGACTAATCATTCAGCTGGGGTTACAATTTTAGCATCCAATTTCAAAGGGAAATTTTTGTTTACTCAAATGGACTCCAATGGACATTGGCTAGTAGCGGTCATCAACCACATGGACAGATTATTTGTGTTGTGTAATGTACAGTATATGGATACTCTTCTAGTCCTCCAAATAACTTACTTCTAGAGGAAATTGAAGAAATTCTTAAAAGTCTTCTGAGAAAATATCCATCCAGTCAGATTATAGTTGGTGGAGATATTAATATGGTTTATTCTAATGAGACTGATAGATTGCCCCATAGGCCTAACATTGGTGTGAACAAGTTGGTGAATTTCTGCCAAAGCCTGGACTTAATTGACATATGGAGAGTTAAAAACCCTGGAGAAAAACAATACACATGCAGTAATAGAGATCGTTCTTTACAATCAAGAATTGATTTGTGGGTGATAACCTCTAGTCTTGAGCCCAACACTGTAGAGGTAAAAATACTGCCTGCAGTCCTGACGGATCATAAAGTCATATGTGCAGTAATAATGGTAAGAAATACTCTGGTGGTTATTGGAAATTAAATAACTCATTGTTATTGCATGATGATTTAAAAAATGTGATTTAGAATCAAATTTCTGTTTACTGGAGTTAAGCTACATCTAATGAAGAATATGGGAAATATTGGGAACTGCTGAAATTTAAAATCTGCTGAGCCTGTATTACTTATGGAAAATGGCTTGCTTTAAGAAGGAGATGTGAGGTAGCTGAACTCTCTAAGACAATTGCGGATATCACAGAGATTGAGCATCTTGATCTTAATGAGAAAGCTAAACTGAATGATTGACAGAATCAACTAGATACATTTTATGAGGAAAAGGCTAGAGGAGCTTTCATAAGATCCAGAAAACAATGGCTTGAAAAAGGCGAAAAGAACAGTAGATACTTTTTTAATTTGGGAAAGAGGAGAGGGGAACTCAACACACTTCGGAAATGTAAGATTAATGGGGTTACCACTGAGGATAGAGTTGTTATCAGACTTTACCACTAAGTTTTATGAGAATCTTTACTCCTTAGATAACAATTTTAGTGATTATAAGGAGCTCCTTGATTCTATAGAGAATGTTAATTAGGTTAGTGAAGAATTCAATCGGTCTTGTTGTCACGATTTATCCATCATGGACATCCAGTACGGGGTTGCTCAGTTAAAAAATAACAAATCTCCAGGTTGTGATGGACTCACCTCTGAATTTTACAAAACCTTCTTTGAAGAAATAGCACCATTTTTACTTGAAACCTTTAAGGAGGATATAAAGAAGGAAAAACTACCTGCCTCTCTGAAGCAAGAGGGTTATTACTCTTATATCTAAACCACACAGGGATCTCTTAAATATTGATAATTGGTGTCCAATCACACTCCTAAATAACGACTGCAAAATGAAAGCCTTAATCTTTGCAAAAAGATTAAAGTCTTGCTTGAATGATTTGATTGATGAATGTCAATCAGGGTTTATGAAAGGGCGCCATATATCTAATAATCTGAGGTTAGACTTGGTTGAGTATTGTGATCTTAAGCATTTGAAATTTGGTAGCTTTTTTGTCGATGCTATTAGAACTCTGTATAATGGTGGCAATAGCTGTATCAAACTCTTCATGGAACATCCTCAAGGTTTAACATTTACAAAGGAATACGACAAGGTTGTCCAATTTCACCTTTTTTATTTTTGTTAGTATCTCAAATTTTATGCTCAATAGTTCAAAAAATCAATTTGAAGGCATGGCGGATAATTGGCGGATGACACCTCACTTTTTTTGAAAAATGTGTCACAAGCTAGATTAGCATTGGATATCGTGAAGCAGTTCTCCAAAATCTCAGGTTTGGCATTAAATCTTTCCAAATGTGAGATGTTTGTTTTGAAAGGAGCTGTCAATCCAGCAGATTGTAACATCTCTGAAAAAGATACTGTAACGTACGTCAGTGGAAAGATCACCAAAAATCTTAAGGCTGTGAATGATCTTCATTTGAACCCTGTAACTGAATCTGTCAAAAAACAATTCTCCTCATGGTTAGGGAGGGATCTAAGTCTTCAAGGAAGGGTGCTTTTATCCAAAGCTGAGGGGCTATCTCGTGCATCCTATTTTTTTTTTCATCTATTGACATTCCCAAATCCACTTGCTGTTCCTTAGATAGGCTTTTGCACAACTTCATATGGAGAAACAGCCACATAAGATAAAAATAGATGTTATCACCAATAGGGTTTGTGATGGCGGTCTAAATGTCTTAGACTTCACTCTCTTCAATCAAATATCAAAGGTCAACTGGATTAAAAGGTACATAAAAAAATCATCATAGTTTCTGGAAAATTATACCTCATTTTGTTTTTCAGTTTTGGAGGGCTTAATTTTTACTACAATGTCCATATATTGTGGTTAAACTTCCTGTGAAACTGGCGGCTTTTCACAAGCAGGCTTTAATGTGCTATGCTTTGTTGTATAAACACAACTTTTCACCTCATACTGTAAATGTCTTATATGGAACAATGGGTCGATATTACATAGAAACAAGATGTTATTTAACCATAAATGGTTCTCGAAAAACATTGTCCTTGTCAGCCAATTAGTCCATATTAGTGGGAATCTATTTACACGGAGAGAATTTATGGAAAGATACAACTTTGAGGTTTCAAGCAAGGAATATGACACTGTTATTAAAGCTATACCTAGTGGGATAAAAACTTTACTTCAGAATAATGCATATTTTGGAATATCTCCGATTGTAAGCGATATCCAGGTGAATGGCATTGGTCGACCTGATACGAAATTCAACAATCGTTTATCAAGGGATATTTTCTACAGGAAGTCTATTCCCTCTGTGATATTTTGTTGGGCTTCATTGTTTGATGTAAACTGGCACCGTGCTTGGCTCACTCCACACAAATTTATGGTGGCCAATAAAGTAGGAGATCACCTTTAAGATGATCCATAGATTCCATCCGTGTAATAGCTTGATTTCTAAATATATACCTGATGTTACCAGTGAATGCAGTTTTTGTGAACTAGAAACTGAATCTATTGAACACTTATTCTGTAATTGTTTATATAGTGAAATGTTCTGGACTGATGTAAAACTATATCTTGGCCTCAAATTGCATACAACCATTGAAATTTCTAAGTTTGACATATTATTTTACTACACTGATTCCACAATTGAACATGAGTATGTCATAAATCTTTAAACGTATACAAAACAAAATGTCAAAAAAATGTGTTTGCTATATGCTATATTAAAAAATATATATATATAATTTATTTGTGGAATCCCTCTATGTTATGTTTATGTTCTGCATGTTACTGTTAATAAAATAAAAAAATATATAAAAAATATATTTTTAAAAAGTGAGTCATTGCTGAATCAGGAGAACAACTGTGATCTGATCGACTTCAACATACGTGACTACTATTTGTGCTTGGCAGCCCACGCACCCAGAGACTTTGTGAGGGGTGACTAACAAATACAGGATCGAGAGAGGAGATGAGAGGAGAGGGAGTGGGAGGGAGGAAATGGAAATGGACCGAGAGAGAAAGAGAGCTAGAGAGAGCGAAAGAGGGGAAGGAAACAAAGAGATGACTACAACAACAATCACTTCCTCTAATTGTGTGTCTCCCCCTTGGCTGTCCGCTGAGAACTGTGGCATTTCACTTCTGTCTTTATCAGTCAAAAAAAGAGAGGCTAACTAATTTAGGTCCAACGCCCCACTCGTTAGCGATGAGGGGTCAGAGAACATCCTGCTTTCTCAGAACCAGTAGTTACGCCACTTTACCCCTCCTTCCTGCCTGACGGGAAGGAAGGATTATTTATTAAAAATGGAGAAGTACTGTATGTCAACACGCATCTTACTCCGCCCACACAAACTGTGACAGGGCTGAAACCCACAGCCGATTCTGCTTGAATGATCCCATCAAACCAACCATGGGCAGGCTCCCTACCAGCAGGCCAGCCTCCCTACCAGCAGGCCAGCCTCCAGCCACTGCCAGCAGGCAGCCAGTCTGGTATGTCAGGTATATAGGGAGGAGAGATGGGGGCCATTCTAGAGCTACAAGCAAGTCAAGACGACGCAAAATTGGTTCACATTTCAAGAATCCATGGTGCAATTGCATTGTACACTCTATACAATGATATGGTCACTCTGTGATCTACAAATGGTCATACTATCAACAAACTATCTGTTGATCGGCATCTGCTTGCTAAGATCACGTTTAGGTTTAGAATAAGGTTTAGGGTAAGGGTTAAGGTTCGGATTAGGGCTAGGGCTAGTGTCTACTTCGTTGAAATGTTTTTTGACAGTTATTGAACATCTACGAAACATCTACCGTACTTGGGACTACCCAATAGAAGTGCTGCCTGACAGGATATTATTCCTTCACAATCCAAATTAATGTTAGAGTTTTAACTCAGTGAGTCAGTTTGGACAAATGTTAACTTTGGTTCAGTTCTGCAACATTAGGTAAACATTGTTGCAGGGTCACGAAATGACCAAAGTATTTTCAGATTAATTATGGAAAATATTAAGCTCTCAGATAGGGTCTGTGAAGTTTCGGTAACGTGCCGTTTGCTCCTCACCCAGTTCCCCTTTGCGAGTCTCAGAAAAGGGAACTTGGCCAACAAGCACTCATGCATTCTCAAACTAAAACAAATGAGCCTGCATAAGAAATTTGAGGAAGCACACAAATGATTGCATCTATGAACTCCAAACAAATTAAATTGCAGGTGTGTTATGAATTTAAGAATGCTATTGAAATGTCATTTGGAGTCAAAAGTTTGTTTTGGAAGCTGTCAAACAAATCTCCCAATCAGTATTTCACTTTTTGTAATTTTCCATCCTGGACTTTCCATTCAATTGTGTTTGTTGTTCTCGTTGCTATACTTCCCCCAGAAAACTCTTCCTCACTTTAAGATGCCTGTAAAATTTACAGGGTAAGTTCAATATATGTGTGGTATATTGATTTATTCAAAATCAATAACTTTATATAAATATTATTCATGAACCCATGCATCAGGAATACGTTGTAGAGTATTTTGCACACACATATGTTTTCTTCTGGATCAAATGGAGGGGTGACTATGGGTATGGCCAATGGTGCAGTTGACGACTGAACACTTGAGGCCTTCATGTTGACCGCAGTAACAAAAATGAACTGTTTTAAAGCTAGTTTCCTGCTACACATGTTGCCATGTGGTGGAGATAAAGTGTTTAAGTTTAAAAGCTTATTTCCTGCAATTCTACACATTTTGCCATGGCTTATTCCATCTGAGTGACTTAAACATTATAACAATATCAATGGGGGCCACATTCAAGGACAGAAATACTCCGGAATGCATAATTTAAAAAATATATATTTATATATATTCTCCATGACTGTCTAGCTTTTATTTTGGTGATTGTTAGTTCTCAAAGTTTATATTATAAAAAAGTATATAGGTCCATTATCTTTTCTACACACTTTATATCTGGTTTTAATCATTTACAATTACACTGAAAACGTTTTTTCCATCCCGAAAATAATATTTTTCAAAACATTTTGACTGTATGGACTTTTCTGTGCAGAAAAAAACCCTGACACACACACACACGCACAGACACACCATGGACGCCAAGTTCATTAGTTAGAAGTGCTCACAATTTACAGAAGCTCCAGCTCCCAGCTTTCAGCATAGGCTTTTTCCATTTGTGGTGGCATGTTTGGGTGAGTTGAGCCCCTTGTTAATATAAAAAATGTACCCTACCTTTATCCTGATGGAATCTTAATTGTGCTTCTCTGGGCCGCCTGAAAGCCATTCATCAGTGTCACACTCGCCCAGGGACGCAGGCCACTAGGGGAGAGTTAGAATAGTAGAAGTTGGACATTTGGTTGCTTCGGCAAATGTTCTATTGTTATGTCAGTCAGTGACAGTCACTCAATTGGCCATGTCAGCTAACAATTTTTTTATTGGGAAGTTAGCTGGCAAGTATTTTAATAATCATTGCCGAATACCGAGTGGTCAAGCAGGGCAAGCGCCCAGTAGCCCTGACCTCCAGGGGGCACCCATTGATTTTGTTAGTCACTCTCACTCAGATATCATTAACATGGTACAAGTTATGGAAAATGTGTAGAATTACAGAAAATTAGCTTTAAACTGAAAAAAATGTCTCTCCACCCCATGGCAACATGTGTAGAATTGCTTGAAATTCTACCAAATCTCGCTTATTGCCCCTAAAAGGCTGGAGCCGGCCCTGCAGGCGTACACAAACACATTTCTCCCCAAAATAATTTAGTGTTTGTTGTTTCCATTGGATTCTACTGGTCATCTATTGTCTTTTGATATTGATCTTGATTTCAATGGATCGAACAGAGAACACAACAGTGAACGATATCATTACAAAGGTCCTGGGCTACGTTAGTCAAGGAAGATTTGAAGGTTTACTGGTGAATCCAATTCATTCACTCTAGTGCAGCGTATTCAATGTAGCCTGATATTGATGCAAAGACGAGGGCTGCATGCACATATGGGCTGTGGAGACTTTCAGAGGGTAGTGGCTGTGTGTGTCTGGCAGGGGAGGGACTATGTTTCATGTTTGCCATATCAGCCAACCACTGAGGACAACACCACAGTGGCACTGTAAAGAACCTTGCATCTGAATCATGTGACTCAGTGTAATTGCTAGCCTGCCTTTCAGCTTTGAAATGAAAGTAAGATTTGGCCATTTTTCAACACAGAGGGCTAAAATGAGACTGCAATCCACCACTTCCCTTTGTGAGAAATCTCCCCATACAGCGTACACCCACTTCTGTTTTACCAGAAGTCAATAAGCAAAAGCAGCACTCACTAAGTAAGGTGCTATAGGCCTGTCCTGCTCCTGTACATGTAAATATACTGATCCTTACACAGCCAGGTTCACTACAGTTTCTTCTGTCATGTCAATGTAGATTCACTGACTGATTCTTATTCTGTTGTCTGACTATTTTGTCATATCGTGTAACCTCCAGCTTCACTAAGTTATTCAGATTTCCGAGAAAATATACATTCTGCTTTTGCTTATTGGGAGAAAAATAGACAACCATTGTATTTGTGACAACCATTTGTGACAACCATTTTTCTTTTGGACGTTGTTCACTTTCTGTTCCGACTTCACTTCTGCCAGCCATCTGCAAACTCAGGGGGAAATGACCAATGTTCCCTCTAAACTGCGCTCGTGCGCGGGTGCGCATTAGACTGCTGTGCAGAATAAATATCAGCCCACAGAGAGAAACACTACAATGAGTTTCACTCAACTTTCTTGAGCAGTGGTCACCAACTGGTCAATCGCGATCGACTGGTCGATCTCCAAGGCATTGCTAGTCGATCACCCAACTTTTCTGTAAAAAAAACAACAATAAAACCTGTTGGCAGTAGGTGTACCCGATCGATTCAGCTGCCCTGCATGCTGGGTAGGCAAACTGTTGCCATTTTGAACCATTTCATGTGTCTGAAGGTACAAACTCTGCCTTCCCAGCAGGCGGGCCGGAGAGAAATCAAGTGCATTATAGGCCTACCGCTGGCCAATCGGATGGCTCAGATTACTGTGTCTGCAGTAATGTAGCAGGCATTAAAGAAAGCTATAGAATATTTGATACTGAGATTTAAAAACATTTAAAACCATTACTA
The DNA here is from genome assembly GCF_057628025.1 of Oncorhynchus mykiss. Taxonomy (NCBI): domain Eukaryota; kingdom Metazoa; phylum Chordata; class Actinopteri; order Salmoniformes; family Salmonidae; genus Oncorhynchus; species Oncorhynchus mykiss. The sequence goes on from NC_143022.1 coordinate 22,745,104, forward strand.
GAGAGAGACTGTAAACAAATGCAGCAAAGATCTTCTGTTTTTATGAGTGAGTTCATGTTTAAGTTCATTCTCAGCACTGTCAACACTTTGTATTCAACACTTTAATAAGCCACAAAATGTGCGTTCTTTCTATTTCAACTCAGCGCTATAACACGCACTGCAACAGTATTGAATGAGTAGGAAAGTGTACTTATAGGCTTGAATTGTTGTTATTATTAGCGGCTAGGGTCTTTTTTAATATATTTAACTTTCTCTCTTCATAGGAGTAACAACATGAATGTGCGCATGAGGCAGAATGAATGTTGTGCAACTTGAGTTTTGCAATCAGCTGGAAGACAGTGTCCCTTTTTGGTCAGTGTCAGTGGAGGAAAGGGAGAGCGGAGGGATGCTGAGGGTCCTGTTCTCTCCCTCCACTGAGACAGAGCATCAGATGCAGGCATGATCAACCCAGTAAAATAGAGTTTTCATTGTTAACACTCAACGTGTCCTTTTACTGTGACAATTGTGATCGAATAAACGCAATATTAACAACTTTCAATGCAACATACGGAAACAAAAATAATTAGGCAAGAAATATTGTTGTATGCAGAACGCATTGGAGCAGGATTCTATTGCACTGACACACACGACTCAGCCCATACTCTACACAGACCTAGGCGACATAAACAAACAGAGTTGCAGTAGACCTATATGCAAACAGAGCTTTGTGATATATGGATCTGTGCCATTTACTTTTAACTGGTCTGTGCTTGGCACCCCCCCCCCCCCCCCCCCCCCCCCTTGGGTTGTGCCGTGGCGGAGATCTTTGTGGGCTATACTCGGCCTTGTCTCAGGATGGTAAGTTGGTGGTTGAAGATATCACTCTAGTGGTGTAGGGGCTGTGCTTTGGCAAAGTGGGTGGGGTTATATCCTTCCTGCTTGGCCCTGTCCGGGGGTATCATCGGATGGGGCCACAGTGTCTCCTGACCCCTCCTGTCTCAGCCTCCAGTATTTATGCTGCAGTAGTTTATGTGTCGGGGGGCTAGGGTCAGTTTGTTATATCTGGAGTACTTCTCCTGTCTTATCCGGTGTCCTGTGTGAATTTAAGTATGCTCTCTCTAATTCTCTCCTTCTCTCTTTCTTTCTCTCTCGGAGGACCTGAGCCCTAGGACCATGCCTCAGGGCTACCTGGCATGATGACTCCTTGCTGTCCACAGTCCACCTGGCTGTGCTGCTGCTCCAGTTTCAACTGTTCTGCCTGCGGCTATGGAATCCTGACCTGTTCACCGGACGTGCTACCTGTCCCAGACCTATTATTTGACCATGCTGGTCATTTATGAACATTTGAACATCTTGACCATGTTCTGTTATAATCTCCACCCAGCACAGCCAGAAGAGGACTGGTCACCCCACATAGCCTGGTTCCTCTCTAGGTTTCTTTCTAGGTTTTGGCCTTTCTAGGGAGTTTTTCCTAGCCAACAGGCTTCAACACCTGCATTGCTTGCTGTTTGGGGTTTTAGGCTGGGTTTCTGTACAGTACTTTGAGATATCAGCTGATTTGATTTGTTTACAGCATGAGTAGAGGCACTTGTTTTGAGATCAAAGCAAGAGATGCATGTAGCCAGGTGTGCACATTGTGTTCATAACCATTGGTTGTTAGTGAGTTATTAGCCCAGATATAGATCATTAGTAGTCAGCAATAGGGAAGTGATTGCTTCCTACAAGACCACAATACTTGGACATTTCTAGACATCTTTGAAAGCGAATCAGGTAAAGAGTTTATTTTGTCTTGAAGGGGCAGTGTTGTTTTTTGAGACAGGCTTGATTAAGCTAAGTGGCCAATAGGCAGATGTTAGCATAATTTGTCTGATTCACTGTAATAATGGTATGGGAATAAAAATGCTTTATATTTTGTAAAGTGGTTTCTTGCATCAAACAACACAACAACATTTGCAGTCAACTCCTTGTCTGAAGGACAAGTGAATAAATTGGTTAATGTCAAGCCCTGCATGTTTTTTTCAAAAGTCTCATGGAATGAAGGTCTACATTGAACACCACACATTGGTTGCTATCGTAGGCTGATGCAGGAAGTGAATGGTTGAGGTGAGTGTCTGTGCATGCATGCGTGCCTGTGTGGGGAAAACAGGTGACATGGCAGAAGTCCTGATGAGGTCCAGGGGAAAGTCAGCCAGATCAGGTTACACACCACATGGGTTCCCATTGATCCAATCAGCCATCCACAACCTCTCTGATATACTGTTGTTTCGCAATACCTCTTAAGGCTAGGCAGAATACTTCCCCCTTTGGAGGAATTGCGTGCCCATAGTAAACTGAAAATAAATCTGTCAAAAATTGCTAATATATGCATATAATAATTATTATTGGATATAAAACACTCTAAAGCTTCTAAAACCGTTGGAATTATGTCTGTAAGTATAGCAGAACTCACAGGGCAGGCATTCTTCCAAACTAGTTTTGTGGTCATGAAAGTTGGGGCAACTTTGACGTGATCGCCCCCACCATTCCCAACCAGCTATGGATCTGGGATCTGGATCTGACACTTTCTATGTCTTCCACTAGATGTGCTCATTCAGTAGAGCGTTTAATCGTTCAAATCCCGCAAGTTTTGGCCCTATGGGAGTGAATTGAGTGAGTGCCGCGAGAAAATACCTGTGCGTTAGGGCGCAAATTGGTCCCAGCCATTCCTTTGTTCCAGCACTCCGGAGGAGAACTAACAATGACCGGTTGAATTGAAAATTGTTTTGTATGTTTACAACATCCTAAAGCTTGATTCTGCACTTAGTTTGACCTGTTTAGTCGACATATAATATGTCATTTTGAAGTTTTGATGCTCAACTTTTCCGGACCAGAGGAAATTTTGGGTGCATTTCAGCTGATATTGTTAGCAGATGCTAATACAAAGACACAAGACTTGAAACCAAACAATGTTTTGGGTAAGTATGAACCCTTCCAGTACATTCTGAACGAAGACCATCAAAGGTAAGGGAATATTTATGCTGAAATTGTGTGTTTCTGTTGACTCCAACATAGCGGAGAAATATTGCTTATGTCTGAGCGCCGTCTCAGAATATTGAATAGTGAGCGATTTCTGTAACGTTAAAAAGAAATGTAACAAAGCGATTGCATTAAGAAGCAGTGTATCTTTCTACCTATATGTAGAACATGTATATTTAGTAAAAGTTTATGATGTCTATTTACGTTATCTTGCAGCGCTATCTATATTTTCTGCTGACATTTCAGTATTTTCTGAACATGAATTCAATGTAAATGGACATTTATGGATATAAATGGCATATTATTGAGAAAAAAAATGTACTGTGTAACATGTCCTATTACTGTCATCTGATGAAGATTTTCAAAAGGTTAGTGAATTATTTATTTTTTAATCCTGCTTTTATAATTTTATATTTTCTGGGACAAAATGGCTGCCTCTTGTCTTCGTTTCAGTGGTGGTCTAATATAAATATGTGGTGTGTTTTCGCCGTAAAACATTTAAAAAATCTGACATGCTGGGTAGATGAACAAGGTGTTTATCTTTCATTTGAGGTATTGGACTTGTTAATGTGTGGAGGTTAAATATTTCTAAGAATATTTTTGCGTTCCATGCGCCACGTTCCAGCTGAACGTGGGAGGGGTCGTTCCCAAAAGGGAACCCTAACCCGTCAACAGGTTTTAACATTTATCTAAACCAGGGCTCTCCAACCCTTTTCCTGGAGAGCTACGTACCTGTAGGTTTTCACTCAATTTTAATTTAGCACACCTGATTCTAATAATTAGCTGGTTGATTAGCTAAATCAGGTTAGTTACAACTGGGGTTGGAGTGAAAACCTACAGTACGGTAACTCTCCATGAACAGGGTCGGAGAGCCCTGATCTAACCTCATGCTTAGAGGCCTGCAATCTGTATGTGTCAGAGTTCCTTAATGAGCTGTATGAGAAGGGTTCATCACTACTTGCCAGCAGGCCTGCATGCCTCTCCCCTCCACCTGCTCTGACCTCTACTCAGACTACCTGCAGCCATGTGCGCTGTCACCAAGCCCTCTCTATCTATCTATCTATCTAACTATCTATCCCTCTCCTGATTACCACTCCCTTCTTCTCCTCTCCTCCCCTCTTCATCCACTCCTCCCCGCTGTGCACACCTGCTTTGGGAGCCTCTTGCCCAGGCAGGGTGGAGGAACAGACACTCTCTCTGTTTTCTTCCAGATAATCATCACATTGCTCACATGCTTACTGTTCTCTGGCTGCCTGGCCTGCCTCCAAGCTTACCTCAGCCAAGACCCATTCTGCATCTGCCCCGCCATACACGGGCCCCACTAATAGCCTCTGAGAGCACACAATACAGCCTCTCTCTTTCTGTCTTCACCTCTACTCCACCTCTCTTTCTCAATGTTTCCACCTCCTCCCCACTCCAACCCCACCCCTGCATCTCCTACCGCAGGTGTCCCCAGGCTAAGGGAATAGCAGGGTTCATTACGCTGTTGAGGTACAGGAAATCCCCCCCCCTCCACCACTTATATACTGTAGCTATTCAAAGAAAAGAATGCAAAGAGATTGAGAGATACAGTCCTTCCCCAACACGCATGGCAGATCATCCACCATGTCTCATACCCACAGTACATTTGGAGGGTATATCATCAATAGTATTGTCACTATCTGACCTTATTCTCAATGGTCCAGGCATGTTTGGTGTTCAAGTGCCTCTTATCCAGAGGTCTGTTCATATCTTCAGTGTACAACTAGCCCTATGGGCTCCAAAACAGCCATTGTGACTGTGTAAGCAAACTCCAGTGGAACAGGGGGGCCCAGTGTAGATGAAATAGGAGAAATTGTTAATTCATTAATTCACGCTATCAGGTTGCCCAGTTCATGTTTTACAAAAAGCCAGGCAGAGGCAGATTAGTTATCAGTGCCAGCTGTCCAGTCTAGACTGGCCACCTTCTTTCTCTCTCTCTCTCTCTCTCTCTCTCTCTCTCTCTCCTCCCTCACTCCTCCCTCACTCCTTCCTCAAGTTTTACTGTGGCCAGAGTCTCTGTGCAGATGGCTAGGGCCCTGATCAATCAAGGAGGATCAATAGCCCCAGACTGGTGTGGGGTGAAAGGTGTGGGCTGACTGACATGTGAATGGTTGTCTGGGTGCAGAGGGGAGGGGACTAGGGAGTGGAAAGGGGAAGGGCCCGTGTCGTGTAGTGTCACAGACTGTATTCTCTCAACAGGGGGCATGAGTGAGATGGATGGAGAAACAGTGGAGCCAGTCGACACTACTACCTACCTACCTGACTGTCACTCCTCTCTGTTCACGATTCATTATGTCAACAGCCAGTTTGGTAAATGTCACCGTGCTGGAGGGGGAAAGCACAGAAAAAAAACTATTTTAACTGTTCTGCTTTCTTAGCGTCTGACACTGTGCACTAAACTTTCTAAACATGTAGGGAGGGAGTATTCTTATGTTTGGCACTTAGCCAAATATTCCTTTTGCTGTTATCCTAGATTACATCATGTGCTGATCTAAATTACCTGATTTATGGTTAAGTGGTATCCGACCCTTATTTGTTATCAAGCACTTCGACACTTGAAGTCAACATTGAATCTGGTATTTCCCTCCCCAAAAACAAAGTTCAAACGAAGCACAACAGAAGACCTAGCACATTGAAACAAACCAGATATGACTAAACAGCTTAAATCAGCATAGAATCCCATCCATCTAGCTGAGAGGCGTGAGGCCTCTGTGAGGTGATGGTGGTGGACAGGGTCACTGCTCTGTACTCTGCTTTATTGTTTCTGGTTGTCTTCCGGACAGTTGCTGGCTCTGGTCTATGTATGATTCAGTCCAGATTCTGCCGTGTGTGGTGTGTGTGCCTCATACTAAGCCCTGTGACACTAGACACAGACAGTCACCAACAAGAAGGAAGGAAGTACAACTCAGAGTCCAATCAGCCAACTGGCCGACCAGCAGCTGGCATCGCACTAGTGAAGAGTTCAAGGGGTTTGTTCTGCTTTCACAGGCCACCTTCTGTAAAAGAGGAAATGGTTCAGAAATGGGGAGTCAACAAAAATAAACTCTAGGTTAAACTGTTAACTTATGAAATAAGGACCTAAAAACTAAGGACAGAAAATCCAGTAAGTCAAATCTCCAAGCTACAAATCAGACACATTTCACATTCACACACCTACTACAGACCTACTTCTGTGTATATTGGGTTTGAGCTGAGGGTTGAGTGTTTGTGCGGCAGTCAGTCAGAAGTCATGGCGGTGTTTCCTGTTGTAGGGCGAGGAGGTGCCTCATGGTTGCATGCAGAGACAGGAAGTGGAGGGAATCCCATCCCTGCCGTTACCTCACACCAGCGCTAAAATTTCACAATAGCTTCCACTGTGGGATCCCGTCCCCTGGCCCCTCGTAATGACAAAGAAAGTTTGTGTGTCTGTCTATCCAGCCAGCTCAGCCAATGAGACAGAGAGGAGGATTTAAACCTTCTTTTGTATTCAGATGTTGAAATTCAAACAAACCATATGTATATGCTATATATTTGTTTCCAGACTAAATGTAGACCTAAAGGGGGTAGAGAGCTATGGCGTCAATGTTGCAATGCAAGTTTGATTGAACTAAGCCCCAAGTTTTTCCTGATGCCATCATATGAAACTCTCAATCACAACAAAGAAAACACAGCGAAGAGATACATTTCATTTTAACTCTACAGGTTCAGGGTTATTATTTGTGGGCCCTTTGTTGTGGTTCGTAAAAAATGGACAGTGTGCAGAACGATGACAGATACAAGACTAAGAGAAAGTATGTGAACATATCATTATGATGCAATGGAGTGTAACCATGGAATGTTCTGGGGAATTAGCCTAGTTTGGGAAATGTCATAGTCATTGCTCATCTCCACACAGAGCACTGGCTTCCCTTAGATGGTGACCTTATTTTTCTTATCTTTGCCTTCCATGTGAGACCTTGGGTTCACACATTTATAATTCTAAATAATTTCCAGAGGATAAATATTGCTCTGAACTGCCATCATGTACGACGGTAGCATCATTTGTATTGACAGCGTTGTAAAACCGCAGATCTGCTTAATGGTGAAGTGATATGCTGCTCCTGAATATTTGATGTCAATTTTATAGGAAAGTCATAAAAGATTTTCAAATCTCAATTTATCCTGTCAAACCAATATATTGATTTAACCTGTGAATTTACTGAACCTTTCCTCCAGTTCCTGGAGGGCTAAAGGATGAATAGTTGGACCATAAATAGCATGTCGAACTCACAATTACATTTCTTTCACTTTTTATATTCCAATAGGTCTTAACTATCTCATTTGAATTTACTTGCGAGTATGATGGAGTGCCTCAGGGAGAAATATTGATTCCACAGATTTAGAACCTGCTGCCTGGATAAATGATAGCCAAATACCAGCAGTTGACGCTATTGAGTCGTTTAATCCTACCATCCAAAGGGAATGCATGCATACACTTGTATCTCCCGTGGACCAGTTTATACATTCTCCATTCAGACTGCAAAGGTGACAATTTCCTCCTTCACTGGATTTAATGGCGAGAATGCAGGTAAAAAAATATGCATTCTTTCTAAATGAAATACTATTTTCCACCACCATGCTAGAGTAGCAAATGCTAGTCCTGGATGTTGCGTATCGCGTTCAGCCAATCAGGTTGCAGAATTCTTTTGTTTTGAAACTATCAGACCAGGGATGAAAAAGCAGACTGCTGCAACCTGATTGGCTGAACGCGATACACAAAATCCAGGACTAGCATTAGCTACTCTAGCGTGGTAGCGGAAAATTACTCAAGTAAAAGTGAAAGTCACCCAGTAAAATACTACTTGAGTAAAAGTCTAAAAGCATTTGGTTTTATGTATACTTAAGTATCAAAAGTAAATGTAATTGAAAAAATATACTTACAGTACCAGTCAAAAGTTTGGACACATTCATTCAAGGGTTCTTTCTTTTTACTATTTTATACATTGTAGAATAAAAGTGAAGACATCAAAACTATGAAATAACACCAAAAAAGGGTTAAACAAATCTAAATATATTTTATATTTGAAATTCTTCAAAGTAGCCACCCTTTGCCTTGATGACAGCTTTTCACACTCTTGGCATTCCCATAACGAGCTTCATGAGGTAGTCACCTGGAATACATTTAATTTATCAGGTGTGCCTTGTTAAAAGTTAATTTGAGTAATTTATTTCCTTCCTAATGCATTTGAGCCAATCAGTTGTGTTGTGACAAGGTAGGGGTGGTATACAGAAGATAGCCCTATTTGGTAAAAGGCCAAGTCCATATTATGGCAAGAAAAGCTCAAATAAGCAGAGAAATGACAGTTCATAATTTATTTATGACATGAGCGTCAGTCAATTTTGAAAATGTCAAGAACTTTGAAAGTTTCTTCAAGTGCAGTCGCAAAAACCATCAAGCGCCATGATGAAACTGGCTCTCATGAGGACCACAACAGGAATGGAAGACCCAGAGTTACCTCTGCTGCAGAGGATAGGTTCATTAGAGTTACCAGCCTTAGAAATTGCAGCCCAAATAAATGCTTCGCAGAGTTCAAGTAACAGACACATCTCAACATCAACTGTTCAGAGGATACTGCATGAATCAGGCCTTCATGGTCGAATTGCTGCAAAGAAACCCCTACTAAAGGACATCAATAATAAGAAGAGACTTGCTTGGGCCAAGAAACACAAGCAATGGACATTAGATCGGTAGAAATCTGTCCTTCGGTCTGTTGAGTCCAAATTTGAGATTTTTGGTTCCAACCGCTATGTCTTTGTGAGACGCAGAGTAGGTGAATGGATGATCTCCGCATGTGTAGTTCCCAATGTGAAGAATGGAGGAGAAGGTGTGGAGGTGCTTTGATGGTGACAATGTCAATGATTTATTTAGAATTCAACGCACACTTAACCAGCATGGCTACCACAGCATTCTGCAGTGATACGTCATCCCATCTGGTTTGCGCTTTGTGGGACTCTCATTTGTTTTTCAACAGGAAAACACACCTCCAGGCTGTGTAAGGGCTATTTGATGAAGAAGGAGAGTGATAGAGTGCTGCATCAGATGACCTGGCCTCCAAAATCACCCGACCGCAAAACAATTGATATCTGGGATGAGTTGGACGCTTAGTGTAGGAAAAGCAGCCAACAAGTTCTCAGCATATGTGGCAACTCCTTCAAATACTGTTGGAAAAGCATTCCAGGTGAAGATGGTTGAGAGAGTGTGAAAAGCTGTCAAGGCAAAGCATGGCTACTTTGAAGAATTTCAAATATAAACTATATTTAGATTGGTTTGACCCTTTTTTTTGTGTTATTTCATAGTTTTGATGTTTTCACTTTTATTCTACAATGTAGAAAATAGTACAAATAAAGAAAAACCATTGAATGAGTAGGTGTGTCCAAACTTTTGACTGGTACTGTAAGTATGAAAAGTAAAATCATAAATAATTTCACATTCCTTATATTAAGAAAACCAGACGGCACAATTTTCTTTCTATTTTAATTTATTGTTAGCCAGGGGCACACTCCAACACTCAGACATAATTTACAGTACAAACAAAGCATTTGTGTTTAGTGCATCCACCAGATCAGAGGCAGCAGGGGTGATCAGGGATGTTCTCTTGATAAGTGCATGAATTGGTTCATTTTCCAGTCCTGCTAAGCATTCAAAATGTAGCGAGTACTTTTGGGTGACAGGGAAAATGTATGGAGTAAAAAGCGCATTATTTTCTCTGGGAATGTAGTGGAGTAAAAGTAAAAGTTGTCAAAAATATAAATTGTGAAGTAAAGTATAGATACCACCCAAAAATTACTTAAATGACTGTTATACGGAGGGGAGCAGGTGAACCTAAGAGCAGACTCAGACGAGGAGACTGGGATAAGGTAACCAAGGTATTTATTGAAAAACAGGGTGCAGATGGGGTGCAGGCCAGGGAAAGCTCGGGCTGGTTGCAGGGAGCCAGGTACTGAGGCTGAGGCTGGAGCGAGGGGAGTTGGGGCTGGGTAAGCAGGTCCGGAGTTGGAATCCAAGGAAGCAGTAGAGTGGGGGGTCCAGGACAGTTTAGCAGGACTGACAAGACGTGGGACTGGAGACAGTGACCAGAGTCAGAGCGGACAGAACTGTAGCGGAGAGGAAAACAGCGTCAGTCAAGAGCAGGCCTTTCTAATCGACCTGGCCGGGGTATCCTGGAAGGATATTGATCTCATCCCGTCAGTAGAGGATTCCTGTTTTTTTTTTTAAATGCCTGCCTAACCATCTTAAATAAGCATGCCCTTTTTCAGGAAATGTAGAACCAGGAACAGATATAGCCCTTGGTTCTCCCCAGACCTGACTGCCCTTAACCAACACAAAAACATCCTATGGCGTTCTGCATTAGCATCGAACAGCCCCGTGATATGCAGCTGTTCAGGGAAGCTAGAAACCAATATACACAGCCAATTAGAAAAGCCAAGGCTAGCTTTTTCAAGCAGAGATTTGCTTCCTGCAACAAAAACTCCAAAAAAGTTCTGGGACACTGTAAAGTCCATGGAGAATAAGAACACCTCCTCCCAGCTGCCCACTGCACTGAAGATAGGAAACACTGTCACCACTGATAAATCCACTATAATCTAGAATTTCAATAAGCATTTTTCTACGGCTGGCCATGCTTTCCACCTGGCTACCCCTACCCCGGTCAACAGCTCTGCACCCCCCACAGCAACTCGCCCAAGCCTTCCCCATTTCTCCTTCTCCCAAATCCAGTCAGCTGATGTTCTGAAAGAGCTGCAAAATCTGAAACCCTACAAATCAGCCGGGCTAGACAATCTGGACCCTTTCTTTCTAAAATGATCTGCCAAAATTGTTGCCACCCCTATTACTATCCTGTTCAACCTCTCTTTCGTGTCGTCTGAGATTCCCAAAGATTGGAAAGCAGCTGCGGTCATCCCCCTCTTCAAAGGGGGAGACACTCTTGACCCAAACTGCTACAGACCTATATCTATCCTACCCTGCCTTTCTAAGGTCTTCGAAAGCCAAGTCAACAAACAGATTACCGACCATTTCGAATCTCACCATACCTTCTCTGCTATGCAATCTGGTTTCAGAGCTGGTCATGGGTGCACCTCAGTCACGCTCAAGGTCCTAAACGATATCTTAACCGCCATCGATAAGAAACATTACTGTACAGCCGTATTCATTGATCTGGCCAAGGCTTTCGACTCTGTCAATCACCACATCCTCATCGGCAGACTCGACAGCCTTGGTTTCTCAAATGATTGCCTCGCCTGGTTCACCAACTACTTCTCTGATAGAGTTCAGTGTGTCAAATCGGAGGGTCTGCTGTCTGGAACCCTGGCAGTCTCTATGGGGGTGCCACAGGGTTCAATTCTTGGACCGACTCTCTTCTCTGTATACATCAATGATGTCGCTCTTGCTGCTGGTGAGTCTCTGATCCACCTCTACGCAGACGACACCATTCTGTATACTTCTGGCCCTTCTTTTGACACTGTGTGAACAACCCTCCAGGCAAGCTTCAATGCCATACAACTCTTCTTCCGTGGCCTCCAATTGCTCTTAAATACAAGTAAAACTAAATGCATGCTCTTCAACCGATCGCTGCTTGCACCTGCCCGCCTGTCCAACATCACTACTCTGGACGGCTCTGAAACATGACCGAATACAAACAGTGTAGCTATTCCCTCCGCAAGGCAATCAAACAAGCTAAGCGTCAGTATAGAGACAAAGTAGAATCTCAATTCAACGGCTCAGACACAAGAGGTATGTGGCAGGGTCTACAGTCAATCACGGATTACAAAAAGAAAACCAGCCCCGTCACGGACCAGGATGTCTTGCTCCCAGGCAGACTAAATAACTTTTTTGCCCGCTTTGAGGACAATACAGTGCCACTGACACGGCCTGCAACCAAAACATGCGGATTCTCCTTCACTGCAGCCGACGTGAGGAGAACATTTAAACGTGTTAACCCTCGCAAGGCTGCAGGCCCAGACGGCATCCCCAGCCGCGCCCTCAGAGCATGCGCAGACCAGCTGGCTGGTGTGTTTACGGACATATTCAATCAATCCCTATCCCAGTCTGTTGTTCCCACATGCTTCAAGAGGGCCACCATTGTTCCTGTTCCCAAGAAAGCTAAGGTAACTGAGCTAAACGACTACCGTCCCGTAGCACTCACTTCCGTCATCATGAAGTGCTTTGAGAGACTAGTCAAGGACCATATCACCTCCACCCTACCTGACACCCTAGACCCACTCCAATTTGCTTACCGCCCAAATAGGTCCACAGACGATGCAATCTCAACCACACTGCACACTGCCCTAACCCATCTGGACAATAGGAATACCTATGTGAGAATGCTGTTCATCGACTACAGCTCGGCATTTAACACCATAGTGCCCTCCAAGCTCGTCATCAAGCTCGAGACCCTGGATCTCGACCCCGCCCTGTGCAACTGGGTACTGGACTTCCTGACGGGCCACCCCCAGGTGGTGAGGGTAGGCAACAACATCTCCACCCCGCTGATCCTCAACACTGGGGCCCCACAAGGGTGCGTTCTGAGCCCTCTCCTGTACTCCCTGTTCACCCACGACTGTGTGGCCATGCACGCCTCCAACTCAATCATCAAGTTTGCGGACGACACAACAGTGGTAGGCTTGATTACCAACAACGACGAGACGGCCTACAGGGAGGAGGTGAGGGGTGTGGTGTCAGGAAAATAACCTCACACTCAACGTCAACAAAACTAAGGAGATGATTGTGTACTTCAGGAAACAGCAGAGGGAACACCCCCCTATCCACATCGATGGAACAGTAGTGGAGAGGGTAGTAAGTTTTAAGTTCCTCGGCGTACACATCACAGACAAACTGAATTGGTCCACCCACACAGCAGCATTGTTAAGAAGGTGCAGCAGCGCCTCTTCAACCTCAGGAGGCTGAAGAAATTCGGCATGTCACCAAAAGCACTCACAAACTTCTACAGATGCACAATCGAGAGCATCCTGTCGGGCTGTATCACCGCCTGGTACGGCAACTGCTCCGCCCACAACCGTAAGGCTCTCCAGAGGGTAGTGAGGTCTGCACAACGCATCACCAGGGGCAAACTACCTGCCCTCCAGGACACCTACACCACCCGATGTCACAGGAAGGCCATAGAGATCATCAAGGACAACAACCACCCGAGCCACTGCCTGTTCACCCCGCTATCATCCAGAAGGCGAGGTCAGTACAGGTGCATCAAAGCTGGGACCGAGAGACTGAAAAACAGCTTCTATCTCAAGGCCATCAGACTGTTAAACAGCCACCACTAACATTGAGTGGCTGCTGCCAACTCACTGACTCAACTCCAGCCACTTTAATAATGGGAATTGATGGGAAATGATGTAAAATATATCACTAGCCACTTTAAACAATGCTACCTAATATAATGTTTACATACCCTACATTATTCATCTCATATGTAGATGTATATACTGTACTCTATATCATCTACTGCATCTTTATGTAATACATGTATCAATAGCCACTTTAACTATGCCACTTTGTTTACATACTCATCTCATATGTATATACTGTACTCAATACCATCTACTGTATCTTGCCTATGCCGCTCTGTACCATCACTCATTCATATATCTTTATGTACATATTCTTTATCCCCTTACACTTGTGTCTATAAGGTAGTAGTTTTGGAATTGTTAGCTAGATTACTTGTTGGTTATTACTACATTGTCGGAACTAGAAGCACAAGCATTTCGCTACACTCGCATTAACATCTGCTAACCATGTGTATGTGACAAATAACATTTGATTTGATTTTATTTGATTTGACTTAGAATACGTGGACAACTACAAATACCTAGGTGTCTGGTTAGAATGTAAACTCTCCTTCCAGACCCACATCAAACATCTCCAATCCAAAGCTAAATCTAGAATTGGCTTCCTATTTCGCAACAAAGCATCCTTCACTCATGCTGCCAAACATACCCTTGTAAAACTGACCATCCTACCAATCCTCGACTTCGGCGATGTCATTTACAAAATAGCCTCCAATACCCTACTCAACAAATTGGATGCAGTCTATCACAGTGCAATCCGTTTTGTCACCAAAGCCCCATATACTACCCACTATTGCGACCTGTACGCTCTCATTGGCTGGCCCTCGCTTCATACTCGTCGCCAAACCCACTGGCTCCATGTCATCTACAAGACCCTGCTAGGTAAAGTCCCCCCTTATCTCAGCTCGCTGGTCACCATAGCATCACCCACCTGTAGCACGCGCTCCAGCACGTATGTTTCTCTGGTCACCCCCAAAACCAATTATTTTTTGGGCCGCCTCGCCTTCCAGTTCTCTGCTGCCAATGACTGGAACGAACTACAAAAATCTCTGAAACTGGAAACACTTATCTCCCTCACTAGCTTTAAGCACCAACTGTCAGAGCAGCTCACCGATTACTGCACCTGTACATAGCCCATCTATAATTTAGCCCAAACAACTACCTCTTTCCCTACTGTATTTATTTTATTTATTTATTTATTTTTGCTCCTTTGCACCCCATTATTTTTATTTCTACTTTGCACATTCTTCCACTGCAAATCTACCATTCCAGTGTTTTACTTGCTATATTGTATTTACTTTGCCACCATGGCCTTTTTTTGCCTTTACCTCCCTTATCTCACCTCATTTGCTCACATCGTATATAGACTTGTTTATACTGTATTATTGACTGTATGTTTGTTTTACTCCATGTGTAACTCTGTGTTGTTGTATGTTTCGAACTGCTTTGCTTTATCTTGGCCAGGTCGCAATTGTAAATGAGAACTTGTTCTCAACTTGCCTACCTGGTTAAATAAAGGTGAAATAAAAAATAAAAATAAATAAAAAGTGAAAACAGGCACAACACAAAAACAGGATTTATGCAGGAACAAATGGCTAAAAGCGTAGACTGACTGAGCAGAGGCGACGATCTGGCAGTGTGGAAGTGGCAGAGCTGAGTATTTGTGGAGGTCTTGATTATGGAACAGGTTGCAGCTGGTGGGGATCTGCACTGCGTCCAAGCACATCTGTCTCCACCCACACAATCACACACACACAGAAAGATAAAGAGGGAGAGCGCATTGGGGGAGTGGCAGCAGGTTAGGGAGGCACAGGATGAGCAGTAGAGGGTGTGGCAGGAGCAGATGTAACAAATACTTTAAAGTATTTTTACTTAAATACTTTACACCACTGGATATGAGTGTATAACCGGCTGCATACATTCCCTTTCCCTTTGCATACATTCCCGTTAAGATGAAACAACTTAATATCGCCATCTGCCGGCTTTTGGTCTAGCTAAATGGTATACTGGAACATCAAATGGTAATGTCGACAAAAACTCACACATGTGTCTTTCTCACCCAAAGACAAAACACACAAATGAACGGTACAGATGTAAAATAAGGTTGGATACAGAGGGAAAGGTCAGTCGTTTTTGCATTAAATAAAATCTAATTTCTTAGTGTATGACCAGTAAATAATCATTAACTGCAACCACTAGTAACTCTGCAAACAGAAGTCACGGGTTGTCATTTCAGACTGACATATTGACAGTAAGGGGACAAATAAAATAGTCTTATTCATCAGTTTCTGACAAGCAGGGCCTGACCCAGGCATAAGCAGTCGCTTAGGGCGCCAGGTCGCTAGGGGGCCCCCACAACTATTGAGAGTAAAAATAGAGGAATACACCTGGTGCAATTTTTAAATTTGATTTTAAACTGCAGAAATGTCTTTCCACTCTATGGCAAAATGGGTAGAATTGTAGGATAATAGTTCTAAAACTGCATATTTTTCTGTTCGCCCCATGGCAAAATGTGTAGGAAGTGCAGAAAATGTGCTTTCAAACTGCAGTATTTCTCTATGCCCAATGGAAAAATATGTAGAATTGCAGGAAATCAACTTCTTGCTGTCAAATCTTGCTTAGGGCCCCCAAAAGGCTTGGGTCGGCCCTGCTGACAAGCAAGAGATCTAATCCAGACCACTCATTATCTGTTCCAGATTGTGCCTGTTCAAACAACAATATTAATCCACATTCAAACGGACAGCTGGGTCTTGTTTAGTATCCGTTCTGTCCATTTACCTGTCATCATCAACAACCGTACCATAATAATGTAGCAGAAGGAACATCACTGAGCCAATCTGATCAAGAGCTAAGATGGAGACTGAGACACTGATGATCAGGCCAGTCACACTGGAAGGTCAAGGATCGTCGTTCCCGTGTGGGGGCCAATGCACACAGATCAATACATAATATCGTACAAATTGAATTTGACCTGGATCAACCCAGACGGCGTGTGCGGCTGGCTGTGATCTGTGGACGAGTGCAGAGTAAATCCTAATGATCAGAATGGGGAGGGGGAGTGAGGCGCGGTTGGGGGTGTAGTATCAGTTCATCACTACTGAGAATGTTTCTCCCAAATTCCAAATAAAAATATTGTAATTTAGAGCATTTATTTGCAGAAAATGACAACTGGTCAAAATAACAAAAAAAGATGCAGTGTTGTCAGACCTCGAATAATGCAAAGAAAGTAAGTTCATATTCATTTGAACTAACTCCCATATCCAAGGGGACCAGCCAAGGGGACCAGCCAAGGGGACCAGCCAAGGGGACCAGCCAAGGGGACCAGCCAAGGGGACCAGCCAAGGGGACCAGCCAAGGGGACCAGCCAAGGGGGAGGATAAATCAATTAGAAAGCACAAAAGGAGGGATGCAGTGCAAACCATAGAAATTCATGCAAATTAGAAGTAAGCACGTATAATATGGTAAATAAAAGATCGACAAATTCCAAATGATCATTTAACACACAAAAAGGGCTGGTTTCCATTTGGGGGAAAAACAAGGTAGGGCAACATGTGACACGTGTATGTTTGTGTTACTTTTACCCCCATCTCTACTGGAAATAGCTGACAGGGTCAGTTGTAATCTTGTCCCCCAGACCATGGTATGGCATTTTTGTATGTAAATTGAGCAGTAATTCCACATAAATGAATAGAAATTAAAAGGCTGGTTGTTTTTATCCAAGTAAAGACAAAGGAGATGATTGTGGACTCCAGGAAAAGGAGAACCCATTCTCAAGGAAAAGGAGCACGCACCCATTCTCATCTACGTGGCTGTAAAGGAGCAGGTTGAGAGCTTCAAGTTCCTTGGCGTCCACATCACCAACAATCTAACATGGTCCAAGCACATCAAGACAGTCGTGAAGAGGGCACGACAGAACCTATTGCCCCTCAGTAGACTGAAAATATTTGGCATGGGTCTTCAGATCTTCAAAAGGTTCTACAGCTGCACCATCGAGAGCATCCTGACGGGTTACATCACTGCCTGGTATGGCAACTGCTCGGCCTCCTACCGCAAGGCACTAAAGAGGGTAGTGTGTATGGCCCAGTACATCACCGGGGCCAAGCTTCCTGCCATCCAGGACCTCTATACAAGGCGTTGTCAGAGAAAGGCGCTAAAAATTGTCAAAGACTCCAGCCACCCTAGTCATAGACTGTTCTCCCTGCTACCTCACGGCAAGCAGTACCGGAGCGCCAAGTTTAGGTCCAAGAGGCTTCTAAGCAGCTTCTACCCCCAAGCCATAAGTCTCCTGAACTGCTAATCAAATTGCTACCCAGACTATTTGCACCCCCCCCCCCCCCCCCCAACCCCCACACACACTGTTGCTACTCTCTGTTATTATCTATGCTAATAACCCTACCTGCATGTACATAATTACCTCAATTACCTCGACACCGGTGCCCCCACACATTGACACATTGACTCTGTACCGGTACCCCTTGTATATAGCCCCGCTATTGTTATTTACTGCTGCTCCTTAATTATTTATTTTTCTTATCTCTTACTTTTTTTAGGTATTTTCTTAAAACTGCATTGTTGGTTAAGGGCTTGTAAGTAAGCATTTCGCTGTTGTATTCGGCGCATGTGACAAAAACATTTGGATTTGATTTGATTTAAATATGTATTTGAACAAAGCTTTACTTCTGTTTTTTCTTAGCAAGATTTGTTTGTCTTTGCTGTGTGTAACAAGCTTGTTCAGTAGAGATAATATAGATTTGTTTGTCTTTGCTGCGTGTAATAATCTTGTTCAGTAGAGATAATATAGATTTGTTTGCCTTTGCTGTGTGTAACAATCTTGTTCAGTAGAGATAATATAGATTTGTTTGTCTTTGCTGTGTGTAATAATATTGTTCAGTAGAGATAATATAGATTTGTTTGTCTTGCTGTGTGTAATAATCTTGTTCAGTAGAGATAATATAGATTTGTTTGTCTTTGCTGTGTGTAATAATATTGTTCAGTAGAGATAATATAGATTTGTTTGTCTTGCTGTGTGTAATAATCTTGTTCAGTAGAGATAATATAGATTTGTTTGTATTTGCTGTGTGTAATAATCTTGTTCAGTAGAGATAATATAGATTTGTTTGTCTTTGCTGTGTGTAATAATCTTGTTCAGTAGAGATAATATAGATTTGTTTGTCTTTGCTGTGTGTAATAATCTTGTTCAGTAGAGATAATATAGATTTGTTTGTCTTTGCTGTGTGTAATAATCTTGTTCAGTAGAGATAATATAGATTTGTTTGTCTTTGCTGTGTGTAACATTCTTGTTCAGAAGAGATAATATAGATTTGTTTGTCTTTGCTGTGTGTAATAATCTTGTTCAGTAGAGATAATATAGATTTGTTTGTCTTTGCTGTGTGTAATAATCTTGTTCAGTAGAGATAATATAGATTTGTTTGTCTTTGCTGTGTGTAATAATCTTGTTCAGTAGAGATAATATAGATTTGTTTGTCTTTGCTGTGTGTAACATTCTTGTTCAGAAGAGATAATATAGATTTGTTTGTCTTTGCTGTGTGTAATAATCTTGTTCAGTAGAGATAATATAGATTTGTTTGTCTTTGCTGTGTGTAACAATCTTGTTCAGAAGAGATAATATAGATTTGTTTGTCTTTGCTGTGTGTAATAATCTTGTTCAGTAGAGATAATATAGATTTGTTTGTCTTTGCTGTGTGTAATAATCTTGTTCAGTAGAGATAATATAGATTTGTTTGTCTTTGCTGTGTGTAATAATCTTGTTCAGTAGAGATAATATAGATTTGTTTGTCTTTGCTGTATGTAATAATCTTGTTCAGGAGAGATAATATAGATTTGTTTGTCTTTGCTGTATGTAACAATTGCGTTCAGTAGAGATAATATATACAACAGTTTGGGTGCTTTTTATCCCTTCCTAATTTAATTTATATCTGATGTAACATAACATAAATGTATCATAATTTATGCTAGTTCTCTATTCCTCAACAGACCATTTGTAAGACAATGGTCACAAACTGTGTCAGGATGTTAAAATAACTCAGTGAATGTTAACGTTTATGTCAAGATTTCACCTCATCCTATTTCCACTACAGCTATGACAGGGGGCCACACGGTTATTTAAAGTTCTGCTGAAAGTTGTTTACCAGAAAAGTCAGCAGTAATCATACAGAGAATGAACCGAGTCTCCTTACCAGGAACAAAAACACACAGTTAATTTGGCCAACGACAGATGACTACGTTTGTTTTTACAGAATCTGCGTCTGTTAAAGCAGTAAGCAAATATATTTGTGTACCTGACAGCCTTAACAGGGTCAAATTGAAAAACAATCTGTGGAAAAAGCTCTCATTCAATTCCACCCGGCAACACAGCTCTTGTGACAAGGCTATTGTGTTGGTGTCGTTTACATGGCCCGTTTCTGCATATATTGTGGGAGGTTAAGGGCACATTTATTTGAGTCCATCTAATTGACGTTTGCGGATCGATGAAACAGAAAGCTTCTCTGCAGAGCCAGCCAATACAGACCTATTCCCCTGAGTGTCCCGGGTACCCCCCAACATGCATACGAGGCCAGGCAGCAGGGGCACCTACCCCACCTCCATGAGGCTACATATTGTTGGAGGGACAGCTCACTGACGTTAGTGGACGTGTCACCGGTGGCAATGCCTTGTCTATTGTCGACCAATTCCATGGGTATAACTCAGCTACGATAGAATAAAATAACCTTGTCAGGATTTCCTATGATAAGTCATAAGAACCGCTGGCCCTTTGATGATTAGTGGGCCTGTGTAACCAGATGACGTGGACTAGTTCTAATGACAGTCCATTTGGCAGTTCCAGCTCTGAAGCATAAGACCATGCTGAACAGAATACACAGATGTTTTCCATGTTACTTCCGGCGCCGACAGAGATGGCCGCCTCGCTTCACCTTTCTAGGAAACTATGCAGTATTTAGTTTTTTTACGTGTTATTTCTTACATTGGTACCCCAGGTAATCTTACGTTTTATTACATACAGTCGGGAGAAACTACTGGATATAAGAGCAACTCACCATCATTACGACCAGGAATAGGACTTTCCCGAAGCGGATCCTCTGTTTTGCCCACCACCCAGGACAATGGATCAGATCCCAGCCGGTGAACCAAAACAACGATGCTGTAAAACGGGCAGACGAAGGGGTCTTCTGGTCAGGCTCCGGAGACGGGCACATCACGCACCACTCCCGAGCAAACTACTCGCCAATGTCCAGTCTCTTGACAACAAGGTTGATGAAATCCGAGCAAGGGTAGCATTCCAGAGAGACATCAGAGACTGTAACGTTCTTTGCTTCACGGAAACATGGCTCATTCGAGACACGCTATCGGAGTCGGTACAGCCAGCTGGGGGGTATGCCTTATGATTAACGAGACGTGGTGTGCTCATAACAACATACAGGAACTCAAGTTCTTCTGTTCACCTGATTTAGAATTCCTCACAATCAAATGTCGTCCGCAATATCTACCAAGAGAATTCTCTTCGATTATAATCACAGCCGCATATATTCCCCCCCAAGCAGACATAATGATGGCCCTGAACAAACTTTATTTGACTCTATGTAAACTGGAAACCACATTTCCTGAGGCTGCATTCATTGTAGCTGGGGATTTTAACAAGGCTAATCTGAAAACAATACTCCCTAATTTCTATCAGCATATCGATTATGCTACCAGGGCTGGTAAAACCCTGGATCATTGTTATTCTAACTTCCACGATGCATATAAGACCCTCCCCCGCACTCCTTTCGGAAAATCTGACCACGACTCCATTTTGTTGCTCCCTGCCTATAGACAGAGACTAAAACAGGAAGTTCCCGTGCTCAGGTTTGTTTAATGCAGGTCTGACAAATCGGATTCCACGCTTCAAGATTGCTTCAATAAAGTGGATTGGGATATGTTCCGCATTGCGTCAGACAACAACATTGACGAATACGCTGATTCGGTGAGCGAGTTTATTAGCAAGTGCATAGGCGATGTCGTAGCCACAGCAACTAGTACAACATTCCCAAACCAGAAACCGTTTATTGACAGCAGTATTCGCGCGAACCACTGCTTTTAACCAGGGCAAGGTGACTGGAAACATGACCGAATACAAAACAGTGTAGCTATTCCCTCAGCAAGGCAATCAAACAAGCTAAGCGTCTGTATAGGGACAAAATAGAGTTGCAATTCAACGGCTCAGACACAAGTGGTATGTCGCAGGGTCTACAGTCAATCACGGATTACAAAAAAACCAGCCCCGTCGCGGACCAAAAAAAGAAAACCAGCCCCGTCGCGGACCAACATGTCTTACTCCCAGACAGACTAAACAACCTCTTTGCTCGCTTTGAGGACAATACAGTGCCACTGACACGGCCCGCTACCAAAACCTGCGGACTCTCCTTCACTGCAGCCGACGTGAGTAAAAAATGTCAATGTGTTAAACCTCGCAAGGCTGCAGGCCCAGACGGCATCCCCAGCCGCTTCCTCAGAGCATGAGCAGACCAGCTGGATGGTGTGTTTACGGACATATTCAATCAATCCTTATCCCAGTCTGCTGTTCCCACATGCTTCAAGAGGGCCACAATTGTTCCTGTACCACCCCGTAGCACTCACTTCCGTCATCACGAAGTGCTTTGAGAGACTAGTCAAGGACCATATCACCTCCACCCTACCTGACACCCAAGACCCATTCTAATTTGCTTACCGCCCCAATAGGTCCACAGACGACGCAATCGCAACCACACTGCACACTGCCCTAACCCGTTAACACGTTGAAATGTTTTACTCACCATCTGGACAAGAGGAATACCTATGTGAGAATGCTGTTCATTGACTACAGCTCAGCATTTAACACCATAGTACCCTCCAAACTCGTCATCAAGCTCGTCATCAAGCCCTGGGTCTCGACCTCGCCCTGTGCAACTGGGTACTGGACTTCCTGACGGGCCACCCCCAGGTGGTGAGGGTAGGTAACAACATCTCCACCCCGCTAATCCTCAACACTGGGGCCCCACAAGGTTGCGTTCTGAGCACTCTCCTGTACTCCCTGTTCACCCACGTCTGCGTTGCCATGCACGCCTCCAACTCAATCATCAAGTTTGCAGACGACACTACAGTGGTAGGCTTGATTACCAACAACGGCGAGACAGCCTACAGGGAGGAGGTGAGGACCCTCGGAGTGTGGTGTCAGGAAAATAACCTCTCACTCAACGTCAACAAAACAAAGGAGATGATCGTGGACTTCAGGAAACAGCAGAGGGAGCACCCCCTCATCCACATCGACAGGACAGTAGTGGAGATTTAAGTTCCTCGGCGTACACATCGCGGACCTGGAATTGGTCCACCCACACAGGCAGCGTGGTGAAGAAGGAGCAGCAGAGCCTCTTCATCCTCAGGAGGCTGAAGAAATTTGGCTTGTCACCAAAAGCACTGACAAACTTTTACAGATGCATAATTGAGAGCATCCTGTCTGGCTGTATCACCGCCTGGTATGGCAACTGCTCCGCCCAAGTAAGGCTCTCCAGAGGGTAGTGAGGTCTGCACAACGCATCACCGGGGGCAAACTACCTGCCCTCCAGGACACCTACACCACCCGATGTCACAGGAAGGCCATAAAGATCATCAAGGACAACAACCACCCGAGCCACTGCCTGTTCACCCCACTATCATCCAAAAGGCGAGGTCAGTACAGGTGCGTCAAAACAGGGACTGAGAGACTGAAAAACAGCTTCTATCCCAAGGCCATCAGTATGTTGAACAGCCACCACTAACATTGAGTGGCTGCTGCCAACATACTGACTCAACTCCAGCCACTTTAATAATGGAAAAAATGATTTAAAAAAATGTATCACTAGCCACTTTAAACAATGCCACTTAATATAATGTTTACATACCCTACATTACTCATCACATATGTATATACTGTACTCTATACCATCTACTGCATCTTGCCATCTTTATGTAATACATGTATCACTAGCCACTTTAAACAATGCCACTTTTATATGTTTACATACCCTACATTACTCATCTCATATGTATATACTGTACTCTATACCATCTACTGCATCTTGTCTATGCCGTTCTGTACCATCACTCATTCATATATTTTATGTACATATTCTTCATCCCTTTACACTTGTGTGTATAAGGTAGATGTTGTGAAATTTTTAGGTTAGATTACTCGTTGGTTATTACTGCATTGTCGGTTCTAGAAGAACCATGTGTATGTGACAAATAACATTTGATTTGATTTGAAGATTGGTCTTCTGAGTGGATTTATGTTCTTGGTTGGATCATAACTTACAGTCAGTGTAACACTGGTACTGTTGACGTACATCACTTCCTGGTGCTCCCAGAGTGTCTGGTTCTTCAGTGGTGGGGATGTTCTGAGAGTGGAATACATGTTCGGAGAGGAGTGCAACCCAGGCCACCCCAGCACCCAGAACACCCCTGGCTGTTTCAGGAGAAAGAGGGTCTGGGTGGGGAGGAGAACAAATCTGTCTGGATGATTATAGAAGGCAAACAAGCAGACGTGCAGGGGGTGAGTAGGTGATGGGCAGGGTGTATGTGCTCGTGAGTTCTGGGGGGTGAGTAGGTGAGGGACAGGGTGTATGTGCTCGTGAGTTCTGGGGGGTGAGTAGGTGAGAGGCAGGGTGTATGTGCTCGTGAGTTCTGGGGGGTGAGTAGGTGAGGGGCAGGGTGTATGTGCTCGTGAGTTCTGGGGGGTGAGTAGGTGAGAGGCAGGGTGTATGTGCTCGTGAGTTCTGGGGGGTGAGTAGGTGAGGGGCAGGGTGTATGTGCTCGTGAGTTCTGGGGGGTGAGGGATTCCTGGAGAGATTTAGGTGGCATTTCAGAGGAGGCTCAGCGTGGGTGGCTCAGGGTTAAGTCAACCCCCTCCCACCCTCCCCCTCCTCCTCTGTATCCCAGACCCCCCCAGTCCTCCCTCTGCACCCCCCCACCCCCCACCTCCACTGCATGCCAAATTCACAATCAGTTCCTCCACTCTACCCATACCAGTGACACACCCCACCCTTCGCCTAACACACAATCTAAGTAGAGTCTTTCTCATGGATTCAGCCTTGAGGGCCAAACAAAGTCTGAGCCCCATCTCCAAGCCTCCATGCTAATAGACCAGTAGCCTCATTAGCATTAGAGCATAATTACCATCAGTGAAGCCATAATTAGTGAGGAATTTTTGTAGCGTTGGTGTGAATGCTGCTGGTTTAATGAGCCAGTGGGGAGAGAGGTCAGGCGAGGAGAGCAGATACAATAGGGAGCATCAGCCTGAGAGCAGGCTTAACCACTCAGGGTCATATAGCATACAGCCGTTCTAAAAGGGGGGGGGGGGGTAGATCAGCTTTAATATTGCAGATAGATTGTGGCTTCCATCAATGTGATATATTTCTTGGTACAAATATAGATATACACTACCGTTCAAAAGTTTGGGGTCACTTAGAAGCGTCCTTGTTTTTGAAAGAAGGCAAGCATCCCAGAGTCACCTCTTCGCAGTTAACGTTGAGACTGGTGTTTTGCGGGTACTATTTAATGAAGCTGCCAGTTGAGGACATGTGAGGCGTCTGTTTCTCAAACTAGACACTCTAATGTACTTGTCCTCTTGCTCAGTTGTGCACCGGGGCCTCCCACTCTTTCTATTCTGGTTAGAGCAAGTTTGCGCCGTTCTGTGAAGGGAGTGGTACACAGCGTTGTACCAGATCTTCACTTTCTTAGCAATTTCTCGCATGGAATATAATTAATTTCTCAGAACAAGAATAGACTGACAGGTTTCAGAAGAAAGTTCTTTGTTTCTGGCCATTTTGAGCCTGTAATCGAACATACAAATGCTGATGCTCCAGATACTCAACTAGTCTAAAGAAGGCTAGTTTTATTGCTTCTTTAATCAGAACAACAGTTTTCAGCTGTGCTAACATAATTGCAAAATGTTTTTCTGATGATCAATTAGCCTTTTAAAATTAGAAACTTGGATTAGCTAACAACCTGTCATTGGAACACAGAAGTGACGGTTGCCACTTTAATTATTCCTGCTGACGCAGATATAGCTGGGACAATGGTGGGGAAAAGGCCAAAAAACTTAACAAACATTGCCTTCATCAAACAACACTGTTTCACGATGCATCAGTGACATGGCAGGAGATGTTTTGAAACAATTACTGCTTCGCATACAAGCCAGTGAATTCTATGCGTTACAGCTGGATGAGTCAACAGACTTGGCAGGCCTGTCACAGCTCCTGGTACAGTGCCTTGCGAAAGTATTCGGCCCCCTTGAACTTTGCGACCTTTTGGCACATTTCAGGCTTCAAACATAAAGATATAAAACTGTATTTTTTTTGTGAAGAATCAACAACAAGTGGGACACAATCATGAAGT
Source organism: Oncorhynchus mykiss (assembly GCF_057628025.1). Classification (NCBI taxonomy): domain Eukaryota; kingdom Metazoa; phylum Chordata; class Actinopteri; order Salmoniformes; family Salmonidae; genus Oncorhynchus; species Oncorhynchus mykiss. Next base: position 22,770,847 of record NC_143022.1, read on the forward strand.
GGAACGACATTTATTGGATATTTCAAACTTTTTTAACAAATCAAAAACTGAAAAATTGGGCGTGCAAAATTATTCAGCCCCTTTACTTTCAGTGCAGCAAACTCTCTCCAGAAGTTCAGTGAAGATCTCTGAATGATCCAATGTTGACCTAAATGACTAATGATGATAAATACAATCCACCTGTGTGTAATCAAGTCTCCGTATAAATGCACCTGCACTGTGATAGTCTCAGAGGTCCGTTAAAAGCGCAGAGAGCATCATGAAGAACAAGGAACACACCAGGCAGGTCCGAGATACTGTTGTGAAGAAGTTTAAAGCCAGATTTGGATACAAAAAGATTTCCCAAGCTTTAAACATCCCAAGGAGCACTGTGCAAGCGATAATATTGAAATGGAAGGAGTATCAGACCACTGCAAATCTACCAAGACCTGGCCGTCCCTCTAAACTTTCAGCTCATACAAGGAGAAGACTGATCAGAGATGCAGCCAAGAGGCCCATGATCACTCTGGATGAACTGCAGAGATCTACAGCTGAGGTGGGAGACTCTGTCCATAGGACAACAATCAGTTGTATATTGCACAAATCTGGCCTTTATGGAAGAGTGGCAAGAAGAAAGCCATTTCTTAAAGATATCCATAAAAAGTGTCGTTTAAAGTTTGCCACAAGCCACCTGGGAGACACACCAAACATGTGGAAGAAGGTGCTCTGGTCAGATGAAACCAAAATTGAACTTTTTGGCAACAATGCAAGACGTTATGTTTGGCGTAAAAGCAACACAGCTCATCACCCTGAACACACCATCCCCACTGTCAAACATGGTGGTGGCAGCATCATGGTTTGGGCCTGCTTTTCTTCAGCAGGGACAGGGAAGATGGTTAAAATTGATGGGAAGATGGATGGAGCCAAATACAGGACCATTCTGGAAGAAAACCTGATGTAGTCTGCAAAAGACCTGAGACTGGGACGGAGATTTGTCTTCCAACAAGACAATGATCCAAAACATAAAGCAAAATCTACAATGGAATGGTTCAAAAATAAACATATCCAGGTGTTAGAATGGCCAAGTCAAAGTCCAGACCTGAATCCAATCGAGAATCTGTGGAAAGAACTGAAAACTGCTGTTCACAAATGCTCTCCATCCAACCTCACTGAGCTCGAGCTGTTTTGCAAGGAGGAATGGGAAAAAATGTCAGTCTCTCGATGTGCAAAACTGATAGAGACATACCCCAAGCGACTTACAGCTGTAATCGCAGCAAAAGGTGGCGCTACAAAGTATTAACTTAAGGGGGCTGAATCATTTTGCACGCCCAATTTTTCAGTTTTTGATTTGTTAAAAAAGTTTGAAATATCCAATAAATGTCATTCCACTTCATGATTGTGTCCCACTTGTTGTTGATTCTTCACAAAAAAATACAGTTTTATATCTTCATGTTTGAAGCCTGAAATGTGGCAAAAGGTCGCAAAGTTCAAGGGGGCCGAATACTTTCGCAAGGCACTGTATATGTCTGCCACGTTTATGGGGGTCAAATAAGGAAGACATCCTCTTCTGAAAACCACTGGAAACCAGAACAACAGGAGGGGATATTTTCTAAGTACTGGAAAGCTTTGTGACATCAAATGGACTTTGGTGGTCAAGATGTGTTGGTATCTGTTCTACATGACATCTTGTAGTTCCAAGATGGCGTATCAGTCGGATGTGTGTGTTTGTCTTTGTCTTATACCGTGTCTTATCCCATGTAAATAGCCGGTCTTTTTCATAAAAATCTTAATTTCACTTTCTATCTACAAACTAAACATACTTTCCTGCAACCCGCCTCACCCAATGTGTTAAGGATCTGCTATTTTTATTCCTTGTAACTGGAACTTCCATCAAGAGCTAGCCAGCTAACTAGAAACTAGTCTTTGTTAGCCACGGCTAGCGGTCTTCAACTTTTTCTCGGCCACCAGCCAGCCTTAACTCAGACAACACCTGTCAGTCTGCACAGTGCGATATCAACCCATAGCATATCGGATTGCTTCTCTCTACCACATCAACGGATTCCTGCCTCTCTGGATCATTACACCGGATCATCGAAGCTAGGTAGCTGCAAACGAGTGGCTACTGTTAACTAACGTCTCTGTCCCGAAGCAAGCACCAGCTAGCCTTGAGCTAGCCTCGAACTAGGCCCATATACCAACTAATTCTAGGGCTATAATACCTCCTTTGCCAAGAACCATCTACTTTCCCCGGCCCGCTAGCTTTTCTGAATGCTGTGTCCCCTGCTCGCCTAGCGTAGTAGTGACTACCGAACGGCACCCTGACTCACCTATTGCTGCTCTTGTGACCCTATGATCACTCGGCTACACAGCTAATGCCCCCTGGACTGTTTCAATAACATGGTACCTCGTTTTGTTTACCTGTCGGCCCCAGCCTCAAACTGAGGTCCTGTATGTACCTAACCAACCCGCTCTGTCCATTCATCGCCAATTACCCGTTCTTGTCTTAGCTCTCCTGATCAACAACTGTGATTGCTTTATGCCTCTCTCTAATGTCAATATGCCTTGTCTACTGCTGTCTTGGCTAGTTCTTATTGTTTTATTTCACTGTAGAGCCCTCAGTCCCACTCAAAATGCCTTTGATAGCTCTTTTGTCCCACCCCACACACATGCGGAGACCTCAGCTGGCTTAACTGGTGCCTCCAGAGTCGAAACCTCTCTCTTCGTCACTCAACACCTAGGGTTACCGCCACTGTACTCACATCCTACCAAATCATTGTCTCAACATTATGCCCTGAATCTTTTCTACCACTCCCAGAAATCTGCTCCTCTTATTCTCTGTCCCCAATGCACTAGACGACCAGTTCTTATAGCCTTTAGCCGTACCCTTATCCTACTCCTGCTCTGTTCCTCTGGTGATGTAGAGGTTAACCAAGGCCCTGTAGCCCCCAGGTCCACTCCTATTCACTAGGTGCTATCATTTGTTGACTTCTGTAACCGTAAAAGTCTTGTTTTCATGCATGTTAACATCAGAAGCCTCCTCCCTAAGTTTGTTTTATTCACTGCTTTAGCACACTCCACCAACCCTGATGTCCTAGCCATGTCTGAATACTGGTTTAGGAAGACCAACAAAAACTCTGAAATTTCCATCCCCAACTACAACATTTTCCACCAAGATAGAACTGCCAAAGGGGGTGGAGTTGCAATCTGCTGCAGAGATAGCCTGCAGAGTTCTGTCATGCTATCCAGGTCTGTGCCCAAACAGTTCGAGCTTCAACTTTTAAAAATCCACCTTTCCAGAAATACGTCTCTCACTGTTGCCCCTTGTTATAGACCCCCCTCAGCCCCCACCTGTGCCCTGGACAAGATATGAATTAATAGCCCCCCATTTATCTTCAGAGTTTGCACTGTTAGGTGACCTAAATTGGGACATGCTTAACACCCCGGCCGTCCTACAATCTAAACGAGATGACCTCAACCTCACACAAATTATCAAGGAACCTACCAGGTACAACCCTAAATCCGTAAACATGGGCACCCTCATAGATATCATGCTGCCCAACCTGCCCTCTAAATACACCTCTGCTGTCTTCAACCGGGATCTCAGCGATCACTGCCTCATTGCTGGCATCCGTAAAAGTTCCGCAGTCAAACGACCACCCCTCATCACTGTCAAACGCTCCCTATAACACCTCAGCGAGCAGGTCTTTCTAATCGACCTGGCCCGGGTATCCTGGAAGGATATTGATGTAATTCCATCAGTAGAGGATGCCTGATTATTCTTTAAAAGTGTTTTCCTCACCATCTTAAATAAGCATGCCCCATTCAAAAAACATAGAACTAAGAACAGATATAGCCCTTGGTTAACTCCAGACTTGACTGCCCTCGACCAGCGCAAAAACATCCTGTGGTGTACTGCATTAGCATCGTATATGCCCTGCAATATGCAACTTTTCAGGGAAGTTAGGAACCAATATACACAGGCAGTTAGGAAAGCAAAGGCTAGCTTTTTCAAACAGAAATGTGCATCCTGTAGCACAATCTCCAAAAGGTTCTGGGACACTGTAAAGTCCATGGAGAATAAGAACACCTCCTCCCAGCTGCCCACTGAAGCTAGGAAATACTGTCACCACCAATAAATCTACGATAAACACTAATTTCAAGAAGCATTTTTCAACGGCTGACCATGCTTTCCACCTGGCTACCCCTACCCCGGTCAACAGCTCTGCACCTCCCACAGCAACTTGCCCAAGCCTCCCGCATTTCTCCTTCACCCAAATCCAGATAGCTGATGTTCTGAAAGAGCTGCAAAATCTGGACCCCTACAAATCAGTTGAGCTAGACAATCTGGACCCTCTCTTTCTAAATGTATCCGCTGCAAATGTTGCAACCCCTATTACTTGACTGTTCAACCTCTCTTTCGTATCGTCTGACATCCCTAAATATTGGAAAGCTGCTGCGGTCATCCCCCCCTTCAAATGGGGAGACACTCTAGACCCAAACTGTTACAGACCTATATCTATCCTACCCTACCTTTCTAAAGTCTTCGAAAGCCAAGTTAACAAACAGATCACCGAACATTTTGAATCCCACCGTACCTTTTCCGCTATGCAATCTGGTTTCTGAGCTGGTCATGGGTGCACCTCTGCCAGGCTTAAGGTCCTAAACAATATCATAACCAACATCGATAAAAGACAATACTGTGCAGCCATCTTCATTGACCTGGTCAAGGCTTTCGACTCAATCACCGCATTCTTATCGGCAGACTCAACAGCCTTGGTTTCTCAAATGACTGACTCGCCTGGTTCACCAACTACTTCTCAGATATAGTTCAGAGTGTCAAATCAGAATTCAGTGTGTCAAACCAGTGTGTCTGGACCTCTGGCAATCTCTATGGGGGTGCCACAGGGTTCAATTCTTGGGCCGACAACTACAAATACATAGGTGTATGGTTAGACTGTAAACTCTCCTTCCAGACTCACATTAAGCATCTCCAATTCAAAATTAAATCTAGAATAGGCTTCTTATTTCGCAACAAAGCATCCTTCACTCATGCTGACAAACATACCCTCGTAAAACTGACCATCCTACCAAACCTTGACTACGGCGATGTCATTTACAAAATCGCTTCCAACACTACTTGGAAAATTGGAAGTAGTCTATCACAGTGCCATCCATTTTGTCACCAATGTCCCATATACTACCCACCACTGCGACCTGTATGCTCTCGTTGGCTGGCCCTCGCTACATATTCGTTGCCAAACCTACTGGCTCAAGGTTATCTATAAGTCTTTGTTAGGTAAAGCCCCACCTTATCTCAGCTCACTGGTCACCATAGTAGCACCCACCCGTAGCACGTGCTCCAGCAGGTATTTTGCCACCACGGCCTTTTTATTGCCTTACCTCCCTAATCTTACTACATTTGCACACACTGTACATAGATGTTTCTATTTTGTTATTGACTGTACGTTTGTTTATCCCATGTGTAACTCTGTCTTGTTTGTGTCGCACTGCTTTGCTTTATCTTGGCCAGGTCGCAGTTGTAAATAAGAACTTGTTCTCAACTAGCCTACCTGGTTAAATTAAGGTAAAATAAAATAAATAAAAAACAGGGAGACATAGTGGATTGGTAACATTTTTTTTATTTATTTTTTTTTTTTTTACCTTTATTTAACCAGGCAAGTCAGTTAAGAACAAATTCTTATTTTCAATGACGGCCTGGGAACAGTGGGTTAACTGCCTGTTCAGGGGCAGAACGACAGATTTGTACCTTGTCAGCTCGGGGGTTTGAACTCACAACCTTCCGGTTACTAGTCCAACGCTCTAACCACTAGGCTACCCTGCCGCAGTTGCTCCCAATGCCACTTGGTTACACAGCAGCTTCCACGAAGATGCAGTTGCTGCCAAGGGAATGCCTGACAGCTTGAAATAAGTTTTGGTCACTACAGTGAAAATGATTAAAGCAAGGCCCCTGAACTCGCATGTATTTTCTGCACTATGCAATAATATGGGCAGCGACCATGCAACGCTTTTACAAAATACAGAAGTGCGCTGGTTATCAAGGGGCAAAGTATTTACACGTTTTTTAAAATTGAAAGACGAGCTTAAAGTTTTCTTTACTGACCATAATTTTCACTTGTCTGACCGCTTGCATGATGACGAGTTTCTCACACGACTGGCCTATCTGGGTGATGTTTTTTCTCACCTGAATGATCTAAATCTAGGATTACAGGGACTCTCCGCAACTATATTTAATGTGTGGGACAAAATTGAGGCTATGATTAAGAAATTGGAGCTCTTCTCTGTCTGCATTAACATGAACAACACACAGGTCGTTCCATCATTGTATGATTTTTATGTGTGCAAATGAACTCAAGCTTACGGACAATGTCAAATGTGATATAGCGAAGCACCTGAGTGAGTAGGTTGCGCAATTACGCAGGTACTTTCCCAAAGCGGATGACACAAACAACTGGATTCGTTATCCCTTTCATGTCCTGCCACCAGTCCACTTACCGATATCTGAACATGGGAGCCTCATCGAAATTGCAACATGCGGTTCTGTGAAAATGTAATTGAATCAGTAGCCACTGCCAGATTTCTGGATTGGGCTGCGCTCAGAGTATCCTGCCTTGGCAAATCGCGCTGTTAACACACTGATGCCCTTTGCAACCACGTACCTTTGTGAGAGTGGATTCACTAGCATGAAATGAAAACTAAACACAGGCACAGACTGTGTGTGGAAAACGATTTAAGACAGACTCTCTCCAATCCAACCCAACATTGCAGAGTAATGTGCATCCTTTCAAGAACAACCTTCTCATTAACCTGCGGTGAGTTAGTCACAATTTTCGATGAACAAATAAGGTTTTACATGTAAGATGGTTAAATAAAGAGCAAAATTATTGATTATTATTATATTATTATTTGTGCCCTGGTCATATAAGAGCTCTTTGTCACTTCCCATGAGCCAGGTTGTGACAAAATCTCACACTCATTCTTATGTTTAATAAATGTATTGTATAGTGTGTGTGTGTGGCAGGCTTACAATGATGGCAAAAAAACAACATTTGAGAGTGTGCTGACCCTGGTGCTAGAGGGGGTACGCAGCTGGAGGTTGAATGTTTGAAGGGGTACGGGACTATAACGTTTTGGAACCACTGACTTAGAGGAACCAAAACAATATGCATCCATGCCAAGTGCATTCTACCCAGGCAGGTCTGGACATGTATTCACATGTCCGAGTCAGGATAAGAATGCTGATATAGAATCAGTTTAGACTTTTAGATCATAACGAATAAGATTACATAGCCGGGGGAACCTGATCTCTAAGACGGCTAAATGACTTCTTCTGCTTAGTCAGTACCTACTGTTTGAAGCCAATGAAAACAGCAGAGTTGTATCTGCTATATACTATGAGATAAGAAGTAGGCCAGGGGAACAGTCTCACTAGCTCCGTTTCCATCCAACTGGTGACAGATTTTCATGTGAATATTCTAAAATCTGTATACGGAAAATATGTTCATTTTCCCACCAATGGTGTGTTTCCAACAAACTGACTTGTTGCGGATAAAAATCAGTGTATGATGAGGTAGTGAACACAAAATGTTGTTTTCCACTTAAGATTTCATGTACCAAATAAAAATCGAAAGTTCAGTGTGTTTCCATCGCATATTCAACTCTACCCTTAATTTGGTCACAAAAACTGTTACGTTAAATAGCAAATGTGTCACTCTGGTCATGGCATGTGCACTCTAGCCAACAGCTCACAGATACAGTGCGGGTAGGCTGTGCAGGTAGGCTAATCTACAGTTGAAGTCGTAAATTTACATACACCTTAGCCAAATACATTTAAACTCAGTTTTTCACAATCCCTGAGATTTAATCCTAGTAACAAAATCCACGTCTTAGGTCAGTTAGGATCCCCACTTTATTTTAAGAATGTGAAATGTCAGAATAATAGTAGAGAGAATGATTTAATCAGCTTTTATTTCTTTCATCACATTCCCAGTGGGTCAGAAGTTTACATACACTCAATTAGTATTTGGTAGCATTGCCTTTAAATTGTTTAACTTGGGTCAAAACATTTCAGGTAGCCTTCCACAAGCTTCCCACAGTAAGTTGGGTAATTTTGGCCCATTGCTCCTGACAGAGCTGGTGTAACTGAGTCAGTTTTGTAGGCCTCTTTGCTCGCACATGCTTTTTCAGTTCTGCCCATAAAATGTCTATAGGATTGAGGTCAGGGCTTTGTGATGGCCACTCCAGTACCTTGACTTTGTTGTCCTTAAGCCATTTTGCCACAACTTTGGAAGAATGCTTGGGGTCATTGTCAATTTGGAAGACCTATTTGTGATGTCTTGAGATGTTGCTTCAATATATCCACATAATTTTCCATGCTCATGATGCCATCTATTTTGTGAAGTGCACCAGTACCTCCTGCAGCAAAGCACCCCCACACATGATGCTGTCACCCCCGTGCTTCACTGTTGAGATGGTGTTCTTCGGCTTGCAAGCCTCCCCCTTTTTTCTCCAAACATAATGATGGTCATTGTGGCCCAACAGTTCTATTTTTGTTTCATCAGACCAGAGGACATTTCTCCATATAAGACTCGTTTTACTGTGGATGTAGATACTTTTGTACCTGTTTCCTCCGGCATCTTCACAAGGTCCTTTGCTGTTGTTCTGGGATTGATTTGCACTTTTCGCACCAAAGTGCATTCATCTCTAGGAGACAGAACGCGTCTTCTTCCTGAGCAGTATGACGGATGCATGGTCCCATGGTGTTTATACTTGCGTACTATGGTTTGTACAGAGGAATGTGGTAGCTTCAGGCATTTGGAAATTGCTCCCAAGGATGAACCAGACTTGTGGAGGTTTACTATTTTGTTCTGAGGTGTTGGCTGATTTCTTTAGATTTTCCCATGATGTCAAGCAAAGAGGCACTACGTTTGAATGTAGGCCTTGAAATACATCCACAGGTACACTTCCAATGTACTTAAATTATGTCAATTAGCCTATCAGAAGCTTCTAAAGCCATGACATGATTTTCTGGAATATTCCTAGCTGTTTAAAGGAACAATCAACTTAGGGTATGTAAACTTCTGACCCACTGGAATTGTGATACAGTGAAATAATCTTTCTGTAAAAAATTGTTGGAAAAATGACTTGTGTCATGCACAAAGTAGATGTCCTAACTGACTTGCCAAAACTATAGTTTGTTAACAAGAAATGTGTGGAGTGGTTGAAAAACGAGTTTAAATGACTCCAACCTAAGTGTATGTAAACTTCCGACTTCAACTGTACATTATGAGATTATTATAGATAAGAGCAAGAATATTTTTATTTGTCAAACGGCAGTCAAGCATCGATCATCACGTCACCAGAATAAGACCCTCAAAATTTATTGGAAAGGAGCATCAAGATCACTGTGTACTTTCAACACCCTGCGAAGTTCACCATCATTTATTTAATCTGTAGCCTAATAAACACTGCAATAATCTACAGTACATGGTTTCCCAAGTCGTGGTGTGAGGATCACGCACCATATCATCGTGTGACCCCAAGTTTACTTCAATATGATGGTTATTATATCAATACTTGCACGTAAAGGCATTTCCACCTCCATTTCTCGCATTATACATTTGTCAAACAAACAAATTATCTGTCGGCATTTATAAAATTGTACCAAAACTTCCTGTTTCCATCACAGCTGTCGTGATTTTTTTGTAATACAGTGTGATTTTACTCGCATAAAACTTTGGATGGAAACATGGTTATTAACTGATATCCAGCAACACTGACACCAAGCCAGTGAACTTCTCAGATTGAGATGCATCATTTTGATAATGGCTGGCTGGATATGTGTTTTCAATACAGATCACAACACCAAACATTTGGGTGACAAGGTCATAAGGTCACTTGAACAATACATTTAAACAATGACATCAGAAAATCACAATGCATTATTATTATTGCTCTCTTATCGTGCTGTTACACAAGAACATGTTTGTAGTATTTGTCACACTTGAGCAATGGCTGTCATTATTTAGACTGCAGTACTTAAACACTCTCCTTGATTGGATACAGTACATAGTGAACATATGGCCTTTGCCAAGAGAGACATTTTCTTAAAAGGACAATGCTGTCAAAACATTTGGCATTGCTCTCATAATTTTCTATAAGCATTTGAAAGTTCATCCGAGACTTTGTTTGTTTTATGTCTCCCGCAGCTGCTCCCTCTTCGTCTCTATGTACTAGAAATGACGTCAAGATAGCGATAAAGGTGAGCCTTCCTCGCTGCTTATGGTTTCAGTTTGTTACCATGGAAGCACTCTCTACATCCTGCCAGAGTAGGGCTTCCTGTGTTCATTCATTTTTTTGTGCGTGTGCTCCAGAGGAGTTACTAAGAGGTGTTTACAATACCATATTAGGGGTTTTATGAACAACGAGCTCAGGGCTTTCCCTAAATAAAATAAACATGGTTAAGGACGTGGCTGTGATTATCATAAGCATGTCTGTCGTCCTGATGACGAGTTAAGTGAATTCCTTTCATACACGTGAGAATATACAAACGCACACACACACACACACACACATACATGCACACACACACACACACACACACACACACATACATGCACACACACACGCACACACGCTTCTGTCCCTTTCCAAAACTCTTTTCTTACATTCCAATCTCCACCCATTTGCAAAGCAACAAATTATCCCTACTTAAAACAGGCAAATGTTTAAACAGCTTGACATGTTATTTCAAGAGACCGTGAAATTGTAGCTACAAAACCAAAAAGTGGTCTATCTTGGTCAAAATCTGCTCTTTCATGTGATTGAAAGTGCTCTTTGGCATTGCCATTACATATATAAACACTGGTCGCAAACGATAAACCATGTTTTAGGTGTGTTTTCAAGGGTGTGAGATTCTCTGTGCCTGTCTGTGATGTTCACCAGAGATCTGTGTCATAGGTACTTAGGACCATCTGTCCTCCCAGCCACCTCCTCTTCCTCTGATAATATAAAACTGCTGAGCAGACAACCATTATGTCATTAAGACAGGCCGTTCTCTCTCTCTCTCTCTCTCTCTTGCTCTCTCTCGTACTTCAACGCCTAGACAGAGATCTTTGAGCAGGGTGCAGCGGTTTGGCCATGAGTGGGTTTATCATATTTTCCACTGAGGCCAGCCTAGAGAATGTGAAAGCAGTGCATACACAGCAAAGAGCTCGCAGCGAGGCTACTTCGAGCTAGACACCCTGGTATAAAGAGTCATTGCTGCATCTAAGAATACAGCAGCGGTGACATTCTATTCTTGCAGCTGTATGCTCTTTTATTATGCTATCTCACATATTTTGGGTTGTTTGCAGAATCCCTGCCCTGCTGTCAGAGAAGGAGGGGCAGACCGGAGGACCTTCCTTCCTCTGCCTGGGCCTCGGCTGCAGTGTGGAGCTGGAGTCAGGCCAGCTCCCTTATATCCAGCCCTGTGCTGCGCTATGTATCAATGACCTCAGCTGTTTCTCCCCACTGTAATGACATTCCATAACTCATAGTGCCACATTTACTGATGAGGGTGGTAAATGTGGCACTATTCTGGGAAAGAAAAATGCAAATGAATTCGGCCTACAGTACTGTACTCAGGCTGCTGAATAGCACCTGTTGGAAGGCAACCAAAACACCGCCTGCCTCGCCCTGCCCTTCCAGAAGAGCAGTCCACTATATGAAACACGATTTGTACAGCAGGCCTGGTCAGCTCGGAGCAGCAGTACGCATTACCATTAAGTTAGACAGCTTCCTAATTAGGCAAGGAGCCAGAGTGTCTAACAGAGGTTTAGCCTACGCTGAACACGATGTGGTGGGAGTGTTAAGGGCTGGTGTGTAGGTCAGGTTAGGGCCCGTGTCACAGCCAGTAAATGGGAGATGAGCAACAGGCGAGCAGCCTGCCAACCAGCCACTGATCATTAATTTGTAAAGGCACCCTGTGACTGGCTGTGGCTTTGTAGGCGAGAGGTGGTAGCAGTTTGGCGGGCGGAGTGTAGAGGAGGGCGGATGGGAGCAGGGCCTGTCGAGGTGAAATAAGCTCAGCTCAGCTCACCATCTTTCTCACCACAGCTGCTAAAGGTCACTGGAGCAACTACATGCCAAGCCAAGCCCTGCTCTTTACTAGAAAGAAACGCCTCTAAATAAAAAGTGTTCAGCACAGTCGCAGAAGAGGCCACCAGCTAATTCTACTGTGAGCGTCCACAATACCTTTAGCAGGTGGGGACGTGGAGGACCTCACACAAACCAGAATGTCAAGCCTGAATGTTAACCCAAATTACCATGAGAAGCTCACCTTCACCTTGTGGTACTTTTGAACTTTGCATAAAGGAACAGTAGGCTCCACAGTGTACTATCCTACAGTATACTATGACTATCCTGCCTGCCTTATCTCAGCTCACTGGTCACCATAGCAACACCCACCCGTAGCACGCGCTCCAGCAGGTATATTTCACTGGTCATCCCAGAAGCCAACACTTCCTTTGGCCGCCTTTCCTTCCAGTTGTCTGCTGCCAATGACTGGAGCAAATTGCAAAAATCACTGAAGCTGGAGACTTTCTAACTTTAAGCATCAGCTGTCAGAGCAGTTTACCGATCACTGTACCTGTACACAGCCAATCTGTAAATACCCCACCCAACTACCTCATCCCCATATTGTTATTTATCTTCTTGCTCTTTTGCACTGCAGTATCTCTACTTGCACATCATCATCTGCACATCTATCACTCCAGTGTTAATGCTCAATTGTAATTATTTCACCTCTATGGTCTTTTTATTGCTTTACCTCCCTAGTCTTCTACATTTGCACACACTGTACATAGATTTTTCTATTGTGCTATTGACTGTACGTTTGTTTATGTATAACTATGTGTTATTGTTTTTGTCACACTGCTTTGCTTTATCTTGGCCAGGTAGCAGTTGTAAATGAGAACTTGTTCTCAACTGGCCTACCTGGTTAAATAAAGGTGAAATAAATAAATACTACTCCTATACCCTTTTTAAAAGTAAACACGACTCAATCTGATGTGGATCCTTCTCAGAAACATTTGAACTTTCCTTCATCTTTCTATCCCTAGAAATGGTACATAGTGATATATCTGTAAAATGTTATTCTCCCACACCTATCACCACTGACAGTTGACAGTTGTATAGTGGCTGCCACATGGTTGTGTTGGTCTACATCCTGTTTACACTAGGTCTATTTTAACCTTGACCCCTTTGTCATGTGTGGGCATGCTTTAAGGTCAGCTCTGAGAGGTCAGTGCTCATTGAGCTGAATGGACAGCTGCCCCCACTGTTCAACTGACCCTCCATGTGCTGTTCAGTGCAGCTCATTACGGAGGACTGCAGGAAGAGCCTGAACAGATATCAAAGGTCCCCTCAGCTCACAGCTGCATAAATATCCACCAGGTATTATTTCAAACAGATCACCATTCTTCTCTTTTGAGTGGGCAGGGACAAACAAGAACGGGACAAAAGGCAACGGAATCCCAACAGCAGAAGCCACGAGAACCATATCCGTACACGAGAACTATATCCGAACACGAGAACTATATCCGTACACGAGAACTATATCCGAACACGAGAACTATATCCGTACACGAGAACTATATCCGTACACGAGAACTATATCCGTACACGAGAACTATATCCGTACACGAGAACTATATCCGTACACGAGAACTATATCCGTACACGAGAACTATATCCGTACACGAGAACTATATTCGAACACGAGAACTATATCCGAACACGAGAACTATATCCGAACACGAGAACTATATCCGTACACGAGAACTATATCCGAACACGAGAACTATATCCGTACACGAGAACTATATCCGTACACGAGAACTATATCCGTACACGAGAACTATATCCGTACACGAGAACTATATCCGTACACGAGAACTATATCCGAACACGAGAACTATATCCGAACACGAGAACTATATCCGAACACGAGAACTATATCCGTACACGAGAACTATATTCGAACACGAGAACTATATCCGTACACGAGAACTATATCCGAACACGAGAACTATATCCGTACACGAGAACTATATCCGTACACGAGAACTATATTCGTACACGAGAACTATATCCGAACACGAGAACTATATTCGAACACGAGAACTATATTCGAACACGAGAACTATATCCGTACACGAGAACTATATCCGTACACGAGAACTATATCCGTACACGAGAACTATATCCGTACACGAGAACTATATTCGAACACGAGAACTATATCCGTACACGAGAACTATATCCGTACACGAGAACTATATCCGTACACTACACGAGAACTATATTCGAACACTACACGAGAACTATATTCGAACACGAGAAATATATCCGAACACGAGAACTATATCCGTACACGAGAACTATATTCGTACACGAGAACTATATCCGAACACGAGAACTATATTCGAACACGAGAACTATATCCGTACACGAGAACTATATCCGTACACGAGAACTATATTCGAACACGAGAACTATATCCGTACACGAGAACTATATCCGTACACTACACGAGAACTATATTCGAACACGAGAACTATATTCGAACACGAGAACTATATCCGTACACTACACGAGAACTATATTCGAACACTACACGAGAACTATATCCGTACACGAGAACTATATCCGAACACGAGAACTATATCCGTACACGAGAACTATATCCGTACACTACACGAGAACTATATCCGTACACGAGAACTATATCCGAACACGAGAACTATATCCGTACACGAGAACTATATCCGTACACGAGAACTATATTCGAACACGAGAACCATATCCGTACACGAGAACTATATCCGAACACGAGAACTATATCCGAACACGAGAACTATATCCGTACACGAGAACTATATCTGAACACGAGAACTATATCCGTACACTACACGAGAACTATATCCGAACACGAGAACTATATCCGTACACTACACGAGAACTATATTCGAACACGAGAACCATATCCGTACACGAGAACTATATCCGAACACGAGAACTATATCCGAACACGAGAACTATATTCGAACACGAGAACTATATCCGTACACGAGAACTATATCCGTACACGAGAACTATATCCGTACACGAGAACTATATCCGTACACGAGAACTATATTCGAACACGAGAACTATATTCGAACACGAGAACTATATCCGTACACGAGAACTATATCCGTACACGAGAACTATATCCGTACACGAGAACTATATCCGTACACGAGAACTATATTCGAACACGAGAACTATATCCGTACACGAGAACTATATCCGTACACGAGAACTATATCCGTACACTACACGAGAACTATATTCGAACACTACACGAGAACTATATTCGAACACGAGAAATATATCCGAACACGAGAACTATATCCGTACACGAGAACTATATTCGTACACGAGAACTATATCCGAACACGAGAACTATATTCGAACACGAGAACTATATTCGAACACAAGAACTATATCCGAACACGAGAACTATATCCGTACACGAGAACTATATCCGAACACGAGAACTATATTCGAACACGAGAACTATATTCGAACACGAGAACTATATTCGAACACGAGAACTATATCCGTACACTACACGAGAACTATATTCGAACACTACACGAGAACTATATCCGTACACGAGAACTATATCCGAACACGAGAACTATATCCGTACACGAGAACTATATCCGTACACTACACGAGAACTATATCCGTACACGAGAACTATATCCGAACACGAGAACTATATCCGTACACGAGAACTATATCCGTACACGAGAACTATATTCGAACACGAGAACCATATCCGTACACGAGAACTATATCCGAACACGAGAACTATATCCGAACACGAGAACTATATCCGTACACGAGAACTATATCTGAACACGAGAACTATATCCGTACACTACACGAGAACTATATCCGAACACGAGAACTATATCCGTACACTACACGAGAACTATATCCGTACACGAGAACTATATCCGAACACGAGAACTATATCCGTACACGAGAACTATATCCGTACACGAGAACTATATCCGAACACGAGAACTATATCCGAACACGAGAACTATATCCGAACACGAGAACTATATTCGAACACGAGAACCATATCCGTACACGAGAACTATATCCGAACACGAGAACTATATCCGAACACGAGAACTATATTCGAACACGAGAACTATATCCGTACACTACACGAGAACTATATCCGTACACGAGAACTATATCCGAACACGAGAACTATATTCGAACACGAGAACTATATCCGTACACTACACGAGAACCATATCCGTACACGAGAACTATATTCGAACACGAGAACTATATTCGAACACGAGAACCATATCCGTACACGAGAACTATATTCGAACACGAGAACTATATTCGAACACGAGAACTATATCCGTACACGAGAACTATATCCGTACACGAGAACTATATTCGAACACGAGAACTATATTCGAACACGAGAACTATATCCGTACACGAGAACTATATCCGTACACGAGAACTATATTCGAACACGAGAACTATATTCGAACACGAGAACTATATCCGTACACTACACGAGAACTATATTCGAACACTACACGAGAACTATATCCGTACACGAGAACTATATCCGAACACGAGAACTATATCCGTACACGAGAACTATATCCGTACACTACACGAGAACTATATCCGTACACGAGAACTATATCCGAACACGAGAACTATATCCGTACACGAGAACTATATCCGTACACGAGAACTATATTCGAACACGAGAACCATATCCGTACACGAGAACTATATCCGAACACGAGAACTATATCCGAACACGAGAACTATATCCGTACACGAGAACTATATCTGAACACGAGAACTATATCCGTACACTACACGAGAACTATATCCGAACACGAGAACTATATCCGTACACTACACGAGAACTATATTCGAACACGAGAACCATATCCGTACACGAGAACTATATCCGAACACGAGAACCATATCCGTACACGAGAACTATATCCGAACACGAGAACTATATCCGAACACGAGAACTATATTCGAACACGAGAACTATATCCGTACACTACACGAGAACTATATCCGTACACGAGAACTATATCCGAACACGAGAACTATATTCGAACACGAGAACTATATCCGTACACTACACGAGAACCATATCCGTACACGAGAACTATATTCGAACACGAGAACTATATTCGAACACGAGAACCATATCCGTACACGAGAACTATATTCGAACACGAGAACTATATTCGAACACGAGAACTATATCCGTACACGAGAACTATATCCGTACACGAGAACTATATTCGAACACGAGAACTATATTCGAACACGAGAACTATATCCGTACACGAGAACTATATCCGTACACGAGAACTATATTCGAACACGAGAACTATATTCGAACACGAGAACTATATCCGTACACTACACGAGAACTATATTCGAACACTACACGAGAACTATATCCGTACACGAGAACTATATCCGAACACGAGAACTATATCCGTACACGAGAACTATATCCGTACACTACACGAGAACTATATCCGTACACGAGAACTATATCCGAACACGAGAACTATATCCGTACACGAGAACTATATCCGTACACGAGAACTATATTCGAACACGAGAACCATATCCGTACACGAGAACTATATCCGAACACGAGAACTATATCCGAACACGAGAACTATATCCGTACACGAGAACTATATCTGAACACGAGAACTATATCCGTACACTACACGAGAACTATATCCGAACACGAGAACTATATCCGTACACTACACGAGAACTATATTCGAACACGAGAACCATATCCGTACACGAGAACTATATCCGAACACGAGAACTATATCCGAACACGAGAACTATATTCGAACACGAGAACTATATCCGTACACGAGAACTATATCCGTACACGAGAACTATATCCGTACACGAGAACTATATCCGTACACGAGAACTATATTCGAACACGAGAACTATATTCGAACACGAGAAGTATATCCGTACACGAGAACTATATCCGTACACGAGAACTATATCCGTACACGAGAACTATATCCGTACACGAGAACTATATTCGAACACGAGAACTATATCCGTACACGAGAACTATATCCGTACACGAGAACTATATCCGTACACTACACGAGAACTATATTCGAACACTACACGAGAACTATATTCGAACACGAGAAATATATCCGAACACGAGAACTATATCCGTACACGAGAAGTATATTCGTACACGAGAACTATATCCGAACACGAGAACTATATTCGAACACGAGAACTATATTCGAACACAAGAACTATATCCGAACACGAGAACTATATCCGAACACGAGAACTATATTCGAACACGAGAACTATATTCGAACACGAGAACTATATTCGAACACGAGAACTATATCCGTACACTACACGAGAACTATATTCGAACACTACACGAGAACTATATCCGTACACGAGAACTATATCCGAACACGAGAACTATATCCGTACACGAGAACTATATCCGTACACTACACGAGAACTATATCCGTACACGAGAACTATATCCGAACACGAGAACTATATCCGTACACGAGAACTATATCCGTACACGAGAACTATATTCGAACACGAGAACCATATCCGTACACGAGAACTATATCCGAACACGAGAACTATATCCGAACACGAGAACTATATCCGTACACGAGAACTATATCTGAACACGAGAACTATATCCGTACACTACACGAGAACTATATCCGAACACGAGAACTATATCCGTACACTACACGAGAACTATATCCGTACACGAGAACTATATCCGAACACGAGAACTATATCCGTACACGAGAACTATATCCGTACACGAGAACTATATCCGAACACGAGAACTATATCCGAACACGAGAACTATATCCGAACACGAGAACTATATTCGAACACGAGAACCATATCCGTACACGAGAACTATATCCGAACACGAGAACTATATCCGAACACGAGAACTATATTCGAACACGAGAACTATATCCGTACACTACACGAGAACTATATCCGTACACGAGAACTATATCCGAACACGAGAACTATATTCGAACACGAGAACTATATCCGTACACTACACGAGAACCATATCCGTACACGAGAACTATATTCGAACACGAGAACTATATTCGAACACGAGAACCATATCCGTACACGAGAACCATATCCGAACACGAGAACTATATCCGTACACGAGAACTATATCCGTACACGAGAACTATATCCGTACACGAGAACTATATTCGAACACGAGAACTATATCCGTACACGAGAACTATATCCGTACACGAGAACTATATCCGTACACGAGAACTATATCCGAACACGAGAACTATATCCGTACACGAGAACTATATCCGTACACGAGAACTATATCCGAACACGAGAACTATATTCGAACACGAGAACTATATCCGAACTCGAGAACTATATTCGAACACGAGAACTATATCCGTACACGAGAACTATATTCGAACACGAGAACCATATCCGTACACGAGAACTATATTCGAACACGAGAACTATATCCGTACACGAGAACTATATCCGAACACGAGAACTATATCCGAACACGAGAACTATATCCGAACACGAGAACTATATTCGAACACGAGAACTATATCCGTACACGAGAACTATATCCGAACACGAGAACTATATCCGAACACGAGAACTATATCCGTACACGAGAACTATATCCGTACACGAGAACTATATCCGAACACGAGAACTATATCCGAACACGAGAACTATATTCGAACACGAGAACTATATTCGAACACGAGAACTATATCCGTACACGAGAACTATATCCGTACACGAGAACTATATCCGTACACGAGAACTATATCCGTACACGAGAACTATATCCGAACACGAGAACTATATCCGAACACGAGAACTATATTCGAACACGAGAACTATATTTGAACACGAGAACTATATCCGAACACGAGAACTATATTCGAACACGAGAACTATATCCGAACACGAGAACTATATTCGAACACGAGAACTATATCCGTACACTACACGAGAACTATATTCGAACACTACACGAGAACTATATCCGTACACGAGAACTATATCCGTACACGAGAACTATATCCGTACACGAGAACTATATCCGAACACGAGAACTATATCCGTACACGAGAACTATATTCGAACACGAGAACTATATCCGAACACGAGAACTATATTCGAACACGAGAACTATATCCGAACACGAGAACTATATCCGAACACGAGAACTATATTCGAACACGAGAACTATATTCGAACACGAGAACTATATTCGAACACGAGAACTATATCCGTACACGAGAACTATATCCGTACACGAGAACTATATCCGTACACTACACGAGAACTATATCCGTACACGAGAACTATATCCGAACACGAGAACTATATTCGAACACGAGAACTATATCCGTACACTACACGAGAACTATATCCGTACACTACACGAGAACTATATTCGAACACGAGAACTATATTCGAACACGAGAACTATATCCGAACACGAGAACTATATTCGAACACGAGAACTATATCCGTACACTACACGAGAACTATATCCGTACACTACACGAGAACTATATTCGAACACGAGAACTATATCCGTACACGAGAACTATATCCGTACACTACACGAGAACTATATTCGAACACGAGAACTATATTCGAACACGAGAACTATATTCGAACACGAGAACTATATCCGTACACGAGAACTATATCCGTACACGAGAACTATATCCGTACACTACACGAGAACTATATTCGAACACTACACGAGAACTATATTCGAACACGAGAACTATATTCGAACACGAGAACTATATCCGTACACGAGAACTATATCCGTACACGAGAACTATATCCGTACACGAGAACTATATTCGTACACGAGAACTATATCCGTACACGAGAACTATATCCGAACACGAGAACTATATTCGAACACGAGAACTATATTCGAACACGAGAACTATATCCGTACACGAGAACTATATCCGTACACGAGAACTATATCCGAACACGAGAACTATATTCGAACACGAGAACTATATTCGAACACGAGAACTATATCCGAACACGAGAACTATATCCGTACACGAGAACTATATCCGTACACGAGAACTATATCCGTACACGAGAACTATATCCGTACACGAGAACTATATCCGAACACGAGAACTATATTCGAACACGAGAACTATATTCGAACACGAGAACTATATCTGAACACGAGAACTATATCCGAACACGAGAACTATATCCGTACACGAGAACTATATTCGAACACGAGAACTATATTCGAACACGAGAACTATATCCGTACACGAGAACTATATCCGTACACGAGAACTATATCCGTACACGAGAACTATATCCGTACACGAGAACTATATCCGTACACGAGAACTATATTCGTACACGAGAACTATATCCGTACACGAGAACTATATCCGAACACGAGAACTATATCCGTACACGAGAACTATATCCGAACACGAGAACTATATTCGAACACGAGAACTATATTCGAACACGAGAACTATATCCGAACACGAGAACTATATTCGAACACGAGAACTATATCCGTACACGAGAACTATATTCGAACACGAGAACTATATCCGTACACTACACGAGAACTATATCCGTACACGAGAACTATATCCGTACACGAGAACTATATCCGTACACGAGAACTATATTCGTACACGAGAACTATATCCGTACACGAGAACTATATTCGAACACGAGAACTATATTCGAACACGAGAACTATATCCGTACACGAGAACCATATCCGTACACGAGAACTATATCCGTACACGAGAACTATATCCGTACACGAGAACTATATCCGTACACGAGAACTATATTCGAACACGAGAACTATATCCGTACACTACACGAGAACTATATTCGAACACTACACGAGAACTATATCCGTACACTACACGAGAACTATATTCGAACACGAGAACTATATCCGTACACGAGAACTATATTCGAACACGAGAACTATATCCGTACACTACACGAGAACTATATTCGAACACGAGAACTATATCCGTACACGAGAACTATATTCGAACACGAGAACTATATCCGTACACGAGAACTATATCCGTACACGAGAACTATATTCGAACACGAGAACTATATCCGTACACGAGAACTATATTCGAACACGAGAACTATATCCGTACACTACACGAGAACTATATCCGTACACGAGAACTATATCCGTACACGAGAACTATATCCGAACACGAGAACTATATTCGAACACGAGAACTATATCCGTACACGAGAACTATATCCGTACACGAGAACTATATCCGTACACTACACGAGAACTATATCCGTACACGAGAACTATATCCGTACACGAGAACTATATTCGAACACGAGAACTATATCCGTACACGAGAACTATATCCGTACACGAGAACTATATCCGTACACTACACGAGAACTATATCCGTACACGAGAACTATATCCGAACACGAGAACTATATTCGAACACGAGAACTATATTCGAACACGAGAACTATATTCGAACACGAGAACTATATCCGTACACGAGAACTATATTCGAACACGAGAACTATATCCGTACACGAGAACTATATCCGTACACGAGAACTATATCCGTACACGAGAACTATATCCGTACACGAGAACTATATCCGTACACGAGAACTATATTCGAACACGAGAACCATATCCGTACACGAGAACTATATCCGTACACGAGAACTATATTCGAACACGAGAACCTGAGAGGATTTTAGTTCCGTTCTAATGTTTGTTTGTGCTTCATTACCCAGACGCAGGTTTCAGCCAGGATTTCATCACAAGAGGTTGTTCTCATTGTAGACATAATTATTATGTAACACGGTATTCACAGAGATGAGTAACCATCAGACACAAAGGAAGACTTCATAAACAGTTGAGTTGAATCAATTTTGTTTGTTGTCATCAAAATGTATCCAATCACCTCGAACAAAGTAAGCCTATGTTTGTGTACAGAAACACAACACAACACAATATAAAGGATGTAACATAATGCCCTTTCCTCAATTTTGTTGTTTGGTGAGATGTCAAGGTTTTTCCCATTGGTGCACTCTTCTCTGTCACACGTGAGGTATACATCTGAGGCTGACTGGTCTGACCACAGTTAAAAGTTTGAAAACCGACCAACAGTACTGAACTGCATCCAGGGACTCCTGTATCCCAGAGCCACAGGAATTTCAGTTTGTGGTGGCAGCTGTGGTCTCAGTGAACACACACGGTCTCTGCCTTTCCCTCCTGCTCAGTTTCACTCTCGACTCAAACACACACACACACATACACACACACACACAAACAGTAACATCAGGCCTGCCGTCAGCAGACTCAAAGTGTGGAGGCAGAGAAGTTCACCAAGTCAGCGTAAAAACAGAGGGCCTCTTCTGGGAAATTCATCAACCCATGGTTGTAACATTACTGTAAACATCCAGTATGTGTGAACGTCAGAGTTCTCTCTATCTCTGCTCTTGCTCTCTCTTTGTTCATTTAGTACAACACACAGGAGGGTAATAGACGTCTACAGTGGCAGGTGAATATGTCACAGGTGTGACTCATTTGCATGTTTAACCTAACACGATTTTCTATTGGTTAATTGCCTGGTCATGTGACTTGAGCTGCATGTATTTAATTCCCCTGTTGCATGTTACTTGGTGCTGCCCATAAGATGTGAATGCAATCTGGAGGCATGTTGGAGCCTAGGTTTTTCCAGAGCATGGGATGTCTTATTTTGGTGAAAGCACATGGCTAATGGATTTTGTTTGCGCTGGCCATGTTCTGTTATAGTCTCCACCCGGCACAGCCAGAAGAGGACTGGCCACCCCTCATAGCCTGGTTCCTCTCTAGGTTTCTTCCTAGGTTTTGGCCTTTCTAGGGAGTTTTTCCTAGCCAACGTGCTTCAACACCTGCATTACTTGCTGTTTGGGGTTTTAGGCTGGGTTTCTGTACAGCACTTTCAGATAACAGATGATGTACGAATACATTTGATTTGGTGATTTGATTTGAAGTAAGATCTTTAATAAAATGGACGCCTGCCTCCTGGGCTGCATTGCTTCCTGTGACCCTTTGGAAACAACGACCGTTACAGAATCACCCACCAGGAAAGGACCAAGCAGCGTGGTGAAGAGAGGCAGTGATACCTGGAGAACTGGACTTGGGAGGAGATATTAGACGGCAAGGGACCCTGGGCACAGGCTGGGGAATATCGCCGCCCCAAGGCAGAGCTGGAGGCAGCGAAAGCCGAGAGGCGGCATTATGAGGAGCTAGCACAGCAGAGCAACAGGGACGAGAGACAGCCCCAAAAATGTCTTGGGAGGGGGCACACGGGGAGTGTGGCTAAGTCAGGTAGGAGACCTGAGCCAACTCCCCGTGCTTACCGTGGAGAGAGGTGGACCGGGCAGGCACCGTGTTACGCCGTGAGGCGCACGGTGTCCCCGGTGAGCAGGCATAGCCCGGTGCGTTACATCACAGCGCCTCGTATAGGCCGGGCGAGAGTGGGCATCGAGCCAGGTGCCATGAAGCCAGCTCAGCGCATCTGGTCTCCAGTGCGTCTCCTTGGGCCGGGGTACATGGCACTAGCCCTACGCACGGTGTCCCCGGTTCGCCAGCATAGCCCAGTGCGGTCTGTTCCACCTCGCCGCACTGGCCTGGCTGTCCAGAGCTGCCGGAGTCGCCCGTCTGTCCTGAGCCGCCGGAGTCGCCCGTCTGTCCTGAGCCGCCGGAGTCGCCCGTCTGTCCTGAGCCGCCGGAGTCGCCCGTCTGTCCTGAGCCGCCGGAGTCGCCCGTCTGTCCTGAGCCGCCGGAGTCGCCAGTCTGTCCTGAGCCGCCGGAGTCGCCCGTCTGTCCTGAGCCGCCGGAGTCGCCCGTCTGTCCTGAGCCGCCGGAGTCGCCCGTCTGTCCTGAGCCGCCGGAGTCGCCCGTCTGTCCTGAGCCGCCGGAGTCGCCCGTCTGTCCTGAGCCGCCGGAGTCGCCCGCCTGTCCTAAGCCGCCGGAGTCGCCCGCCTGTCCTGAGCCGCCGGAGTCGCCCGCCTGTCCTGAGCCGCCGGAGTCGCCCGCCTGTCCTGAGCCGCCGGAGTCGCCCGTCTGTCCTGAGCCGCCGGAGTCGCCGTCTGTCGCCGGCGTTGCCGGAGTCGCCCTTCACTCCGGCGCTGCCGGAATCGCCCGTTCATTTGGAGCCCGCTGCTAGGGTTCCCAGTCCGAGTTCGACGGCGAGGGTCGCCGCTCTAAAGGAGCCACAGAGGCGGATAAGGAAGCGGGCAAAGACTATGGTGGAGTGGGGTCCACGTCCCGCGCCTGAGCCGCCACCGCGGACAGACGCCCCACACAGACCCTCCCCTATAGGTTCAGGTTTTGCGGCCGGAGTCCGCACCTTTGGGGGGGGGGGGTACTGTCACGTTCTGAACTTATTTCCTTTGTGATGTCTTTGTTTTAGTATGCTCAGGCGTGAGTTGGGTGGGCAGTCTATGTTCTTTTTTCTATGATTTGGGATTTCTGTGTTTGGCCTGGTATGGTTCTCAATCAGAGGCAGCTGTCAATCGTTGTCCCTGATTGAGAACCATACTTAGGTAGCCTGTTTTCACCCTTGAGTTGTGCTTGATTGTTTTTTTGTTTAGTGAGTTTTGCACCTGACGGAGCTGTTTCAGTTGTGTTTTTTGTTTCTTTGTTTGAAAGTGTTTAAATAAATAACATGAACAAGTACCATGCTGCGCTTTGGTCCTCACCTTCTTCCAACGACCGTTACAACAGCTATGGGTTTCTCCTAACTGATCAAAGCCAGAGCAGACAGACAGTTATGGTAACAGTAACAGGCAAACCTAATTTCTTACACACCTGCACCAAAGAATGTCTGCCTCCTAGACATTTGATGCCACCAATTCTACTCTACCCGATAACATTATCATCCATACATTCTATTGTTTTCTGAGGGGTACCAAATCAATAACTCTGGGGTACCCCAGGGTTCAACACTGGGTCTCTTTACATTTCTCCCCCACATGGACTCACATACTGTATATCATCGGAATAGTTACTGAGTTCGAGTCCTATTCTCAGCTAAAAGGGTCAATTGAGAGTTTAGTACTGAGAACTGATCCCGAATCAAATGGGAGGACGCTGATCAATGTCTAATCTTTCATCAATATTCTGCCTTATGGGCTTCCTTATTAAAGTGGTATATCGAGGATTTATTCACTGCTGTACGCCGTGTACCTGGTGGGTAGAGAAGGGCAGCAAGTGGGTGGGTTTGATTATCTGCATCTATCATCATGGAGAAAGAAAGGGGTGAGGGATAGATCTCTACAGTCCTTTGCTATTATCTTCACCATCAACATGGAGGTGCAACCAAGGCTATGCATCTGCTGGCTGGAGGTTGGCACAGTTGCTTCTTCCTCTTAAGTGTTACTCTACTGTACCCCCACCCACAGGTATTAGCTCCAAAAAATTATTGTCCATAATTTAGCAGACCTCGTTACAAGATCACTATAGCAACACACATTACCAATTCCAAAACAGCCATTTTCAAAATGTCCCAGCTTTGCTGCTTTTGCCCTGTAAATAACATCCATCCGGGGACTGTGTTGCAGCATTAGCCTGACATATTCTGAGCAGCAATGCCTTGACATACAGTAGCTTTGTCCTTTCAAGTGCACATCTTTCAGGCATTTCCGCATCACCAAGTCATGCTGTTCTGTTCTGAGCAGCCTTCCTTCCCCAATCTGAGTGTGTGCTTCAGAACCTGACGATGTAACTGCAGGCGTCAGAGAGCTCGCTGTACATGTTCCACTTGCTTACTGCTCTTATCTCTCTCCAATCTGTCACTCCTTTTCTCTTCTCTACTCCCTCTCATCCTCAGCCTGACTGACAGATAGGGAGATCTCATCTGTCTGTTCTTTCAGCCCTGGGAGCTTCTCTCTCTCTCCGTCTCTTCTATCGTTCTCCCTAGTGGTAAAATGAGCCAGCAGATATACTAACTAACATATTGCCATTATATATGATGGGTAAATTGATACTTTATTAATGTACTTTCTAGCTTTTCTGCTTTTTACTAATGTAACTGCTATCTGATTACCTTAAGAAACAGACTCTCGTACAAAATACAACTCTTATTTGGTACATTTCACTCAATACTCAAAACTGAATATTCTTCAATAAGGATTTGAACACACACACAGACGACTGGGTCTACTCATTTTGTATTTTTATTTATTACCTAAAAAAGAAAAATGTTCTATCACAAGTCACACTGAAATGTATTGCTTAAGAAAAAAATATATTGATATATTTTTTGTTTTTTTGGGAAACATGATTTCCGTTATATTCCATCAAATAGGACATAGGAATTAGTCATTGCTATGTCCCAACCACCTTGTCCCACTTATACAAATGCACAAAGAAATACATCATTCACAGTTACCGTTTTGGTTTCATAAATTAATACAGTCACACATGTGCTACACCGGTCTATAGCTAGAACATTGTAAATTGTATTCTTGACTCTTGTCATTATTTTCAATGGTTGGCTACAAGAAATAACAGGCAACTTAAATGACGTGATCAGAACTCCACCAACAAACTGTTTTTTAAATGCCCTCCCCATCCCCTCTTTTGTCCCATCTCATCCCATGTCATCTTTTCATATTTTTTTACATTTTTATTTTATTTTTTTATTTCACACCTAAGTGAGGCACACACAGAGTATATTTCATACATGTATACAAAATTCTATTAAATTTAGGGGGGAGTAATTTGTCCTTTGAAATGTCTTATCCAAAGAGACAGGAAGTGCATGTCATGTCATCTCACGTCCTCAGAGGACACCTGCCAAGTCAGTCAGGCCACTTTGTTGCCATAGTTGCACATTGCAGTCAAAACTTCCACGTCAGGTACTTTGTTTTGTCAATGTGTTGATTTTCAGCTTGTTGGTGGGCAGGACAGAGGGGAGGATTTGGACAAAGTAGACCAACAAACATGGCAACACAATGGAGAGAAAATGGGAAAACCGATTGAGGAACAAACACATCAATATTAATTCACTCAACGTGCTTACCCCTAAAAACTACAGCTCTCGTGTGGTTACAGACTCTTATATGAATTAATTCATTAATCAAAGGAAATAATAATAATTTGTTCATCGTATATCTGACACACTCTCCAAGGGCAACGTTTAAGGCACAGAAGCCTTGACATAAGACTCCACCCTTTAAAAGCACAAACAAGAGATGCCCGAATCCTCAGTGACAATAGCGTTGTGACAAAATACAGGTAAAGAAAGAAACCGTGTCCCCCCAGTCCACACCTGTCTTGTTTAGTGAAAGATAAGGCCACTTAAAAAAAGAAGAGGTTCACCAAACAAGGTAATCTCTCACTGCAAACCCTTTGAGTGCAATCATGGTAGGGTGGTCAGACATGGTGTGTTTCTCCATACAGGTTTGGGTTCGGGGATGTGCACGCTGGTCCAAAGGGTCTCCCTGTTAGTCCCGAACATGCACTGTGTTGAACACTATGTTATTAAATAGGCTGAGGGTGGTTATAGTTGGCTGCTGCCAGGGTACTTGTCTCTGTGTTGAGGAGATTGGTGTTGGTTGAACTAGCGTTCAGGGAGGAAAGTCAGTTGCTCTTTGCTCATGATCATCACGGTCCAGGGAATGTTCAGTCCAGGGTAAGATATGAGTCCAGTCTTCTGTTTTGGTTTGCTTTGAGAATACTTGGAGCAGGACACTGCTGTTGTTTTTCAGAACATAAAAACCTAACCAACAAAAGCAGCTGATCATTATCCATGCATGTTTTACCTCCTCTTCAAAGCACCCATTTCTCCTCTATTTGTTTTCTTCCAACAACAACAAAAATATCAGGATAATTCACACTTTTTGCATGCAAAGAAAAGTTACTCTTTTCCCTGTCTATCAAAGTCCCATGTAGCAGCAAATCTCTTTGAAAGTCTGTCAAAGGCCTAATCTGATATGTGAGGGAATCCACTGGTGGAGGCACTAGTTGATGAAAGTGGAGACAGGTTCCCTGCTTGGGATTTCTTAGCTTTCTTCCACCTCTCCTTTCCAATAGTAGAAAGTAGCTTGACGTAATCACATTTTTCTAACAAGGGCCTTGGTTAAAGTGTGATGTAGGTTCAAAAATGAATATATGGGACATGTGTCTACATCATCTCAATGGTAAGGAATGGAGAGAATCGTCTGTACCGAACCTCCATAGTTTGAGTGACAAAAGGGATGAATCAGCCATCGTAATGAATATACACAAATGTCACACACACACACACACACACATTTGTGATCCCCACCTATAAGTGAAATAGGTCTGTAAGACACAAGTTGGATTCAATGGGATTTTTTTCTCCATTATTTGTTTGTGGCAATATGACCCTAATGAGTGAATGAGCGGATGAATGATTGGATGAATACGTTTGTTAGTTATCAATTTAATGAATGGCTTGACCCAAGCAAAACTGGACTAATGTTTTTTTAAACAGCAGATGAAAAGTTAAATAAACAGATTTCTTTCCAAATACATTTTTAAATCATGATTTTAAAATCCTCTAAAGCACTCCATTAATATTATCTTTGTTTATTAATTAATGAATTCCTATTAATATCCTACTGTATGTCACTGAGGTTGCCGTTCATGTAAGTCTGAACTTTAGTCAAATGCCCATTTCCCATGAGTCATTGCTCCTCGTATCCTACTTCCTGCACACTCTGACCTGCTGTTCCAAAATCATGAAAAATTGGCAAATCAATGACTACTTTTGAAACTGTCGATGAAAACCTGAATGCTTTGTGAACAATGCTACATAGTTCTTTAGAAAAAAATAAAATAACAATACATTTCAAATGAAAATAAAAAGATAACCCTATAAGTAAAAAGTTGACTCTTGTCGGTGAAGTGGAGACCTAGAATGCCCATTAGAGTAGGCCAGGGATGGCTCTGGGGCCAGCGGTTATCTGTCTGTCCTGTGTAGTTACACCACGGCCCCAGCCACCATCACTCCTGCTCACAAGTCCAGTGTGGATCTCTCTCCAGAGTTCTGCTTGAAAAAAATCTATGGAAAAAAAACCCACACCAAAACACCACTACCACCACCATCCAAGTCTGCTATGCTCAGTTCTGTTTTTTTTCTCTTCTCATAGGCAGTACGTATTTGCAGTCTATATGCATAACTGTATTCTCGTAAGTCCAGACATATCCGTTCCCAGTCTAAATGTCAAACATCTGTTTCTGTTGTTTATTTCTAATGGTAGGAGGCTGTGGGGGACATGAAAAGATGAAAGTCAGCAGGGAGCCTTTTGGTGTGACAGTTGGTTGTCCCACTGAGAGAAGACCATGACCAGCTTTCTTCCCTCTCTCTTTTTTTTTTCATGCTCCACACTCAGCTCCAGCCTATTTTCCACACCTCCGAAACCATCCCCAACTTCCTCTCGCTTAATCCCAGAGTCTGGCTCTCCATTATCCAGCCAATCAGTATCCTCTTCTTTATCATTACGCCATGATGAACTCGGACTTCATGTCGGCCTTGACGTCGGGCTTCCACACAGAGTCGTCGAAGTCGAGGTCCATGGATCCCTCGCTGGACACACTGCTGTTGCTGTTGCTGCGTCCCGCCTTGCGGTTGGGCAGCCAGTGGTAGGGCGCTCTGGAGTCCCGCCTTGCCTTCCTGCGCAGGCGCTTCTGCTGCATCAGGAGCTGCAGACGCTCCACCTTGCAGCGAGTTGCACGGTTCTCTGTCTGACGCACACGGTCACCTGGAGGAGAGAGGAAAGGAAAGCAGAAGGTCAATGAACAGACCAAACCAGCTTTTTTCAAACAGTCATACTTTTCCTCTACCTGTTGATACACCCTGTTTTGCAAGATGTATAAAGTACAGTAAATAAATAAAGCATTGGTAGGAGATTGTTGTATATGTGATGGAGGGGAGAGGGAACAGAGAGCTCTGTTCAGTGTGCATCCAGTGTTATCTAAGGCCAGGCAGAGGAGAAATAAACTCAGACTGGAGTGATGACTATGCTGCGACTCAGACAGAGAGAGACAAAAATACATGCTGCTATGGTCATTCTTAAGCGCCTGAAACACACACACACACACACACACACACACACACACACACACACACACACACACACACACACAGTGATTAGTGTCTGGAGTGTGTAGTGAAATGCCCCACTGTGTTCTATTAGCCCTGTGTCCTTCTTCACAACCCCCTTAACACTGTTTGGGAGAAAATGACTGGGACAGAAGTCTCCTTGAAATCTCACAATCACAGAGAGAACACACTCACTCATTCTTGCACAGACACACACACACTACACACCCTCTAATTTCTGCCTATCATATGCAGACACATAACTACGCCTGGCAATCCAAATGAGTGCCATCGTCAGGGCTGTGTGACTAAACCATTTCTAGCTGTTGATGTGCTTATATGAGAGGCTGATCTCCAAGGAGAGGCCTTTGGTTCCATTGTGAATGGCTGCCCACACCACACCACACAACTCAACCTTCATTTCATTTAGAAATATATTCAGGAGCTGGGGAGGAAGGCAAGCACAATCTATTAGCTAGCTCCATTAGTATCTGTCTCGGAATGAAAGAATGGCCTAGAATGTCAATAACCCAAAGCCCTCTCTCTCGAAAACACACAAACACGGACAAACACATAAAACGCATGCACACACACACACACACACACACACACACACACAAACACACACAGCAGCCGCAGCAGCAGTAGCTTTTAACATGGATCGATGGCAAATGAAAAAGATCTATTGATTAAACCTTAGCTCTAGTGCAGCCATCCATCTCCAGCCGAGGACACTGCTATTGGCTTTCAATAGAAAATGCAAGCGAATGGAAATTGTAAGCGAAGAGAGCTTGGCTTCTTCTTTATGGCTGCAGCATCCTACTCCCAGCTCATTGATCCATCACCCTCCCACTGCCTCCCCTTACCCCTCTACCTCCAGCCCACCACCCCCCTTCATGGGCCAGTCTCCCCAGAGAGGGCTAGGTGGGGTGGAAGGGTGGAGGGGAGGGGCGCGGGCAGTGGAATTCCGCCCCACGGGTGATGGGGAATGGGGGAGGCGAGGGTAAGGGATCAGATGTAGCTGGCAGTTTTTCACAATCAATTGTGCCCTCTCTCCTCCTCCTCCTCTTCCCCCATCGGAATGAATTCCTGACTCTGTGTGGGCTTAATTTACCTCTTCCCTTCATTTGCTTATCGGATTGAGCAGAGCGATTCTCTGGCTATAAATATTCACTACTCCTGGCAATGCATGCTAACTAACTCTCAGCCCTGCTGGTGCTTCAGAAAGAATAGAGCTGAATGGAGGAGCACTGAATTAAATAGTACAAGGTCTATTTTGCACAGGTTATTCTACGTTTTCCTCACTAGATAAGACTGTGTGTCTACATGAGGTCCTATGCCACAGGACTATATTTCTTGCCTGGTTTATATTATAGGGGGTAACTAGTGGGTTATTGTGTGTTAGGGGCATTGTTCAGCTGCCTGCATGTGAAGGCTATACATTCTGCCAGGAGCTTTGTTCCCCCTGCGCCCCCCCCTCCTCTCCTTCCCTCTCCTCGGCTAAGTCCCTTCAATTACACAGAAAAGAAACCCCACCGCCCTCTACTTTCTCTCTCTTTTGCACTCTCTCTCAGAGAGAAAAAGGATTTCTCTCCTCTCCAGCTGCCCTTTATTTATCTCTCTCCCTCCTTCTCTCTCCCTCCTTCTCTCTCCCTCCTTCTCTCTATTCTAAAGCCACAGACAAACGTGGGGTTGTCTCCTGCACCTCAAAGCTGGTCAGGCGTGGGTCACATAGCTCAAGCCCTGCTTAATGAGGAGTGACTGGCGCCTGGGGCGCGGACTCCTTATAGAACACACACAGGACGGAGGGAGGGAGGGAGGGAGGGAGGGAATGATAGAGGTGGATGGGGGCAGGGAGAAAGAACACAAAGGCATAGCGCAATCACTAGCAGGGTGAAACCCTCCACATCTTCCTTATTGTTGGTTTCTCTATGGCCTGACAAACACAGCTCTCTGACGCACTCAGCACCGAGGAGGAGGAAGTAATAACACATATTTTCTTGGAAGCCACCACAGGCAAATATTAGGCAAGGGACCGGTCAGGAGCAGAGAGAACAAGGAACATACAACAGAGGGCATTCCCTCCCTATTTTTCTTCCTCCTTCCCTCTATTTCTCTCTGGTTATGCAACCTTCCTGCACCCTGTGCTGCTCTTCCATCAGCACTGTATCGTCTCTACCCGTCCCCCCTTGGAGCATAGCTGTGTGTGTGTGTGTGTGTGTGTGTGTGTGTGTGTGTGTGTGTGTGTGTGTGTGTGTGTGTGTGTGTGTGTGTGTGTGTGTGTGTGTGTGTGTGTGTGTGTGTGTGTGTGTGTGTCCTCAGTACACACTTTCACAGGCCCAGTAAAAGCCTACAGTGACTAAAGGCATTGACAGGAGTGCACGACAGTCACAGAGCTGTAGCTGACTGAGCTATGAGGACAAAACCCTCTTCAGCTCCCCCCTGCTGTCCAGCTGCTCAGGGCAGGCCACAGAGGACCACGTACAACATGGTGCAGGGACAGAGGAGCACAGCAGAACAAACCACATGGGAGGGGTGTGGGTGGTAGTAGGGGTGGTATGGAGGGGGGAGGAGGTAGAGACTAACCCAAAAGCCCCTGTGGAATCCCAGAACTCCACCCAGCCAAAAAACACTCTGCACCCTCTGTTTCCGAGAATGACTGCATACACGTCATAAACACACAGGCTACTTTACACACAGTACTGCATGCAGGTTGGGGGTGGGGTATCCCAGCTGGGCTGTGGCAGCAGCAACTGACCACCATGTTGCAAGGCAGAGAGACCGAGACAGAGAGAAACTGAGACAGAGAGAGACCGAGACAGAGAGACCGAGAAAAGAAAAGACAGGCTATGTGCACACTGCCCACAAAATGGAGGTGGAAACTGAGCTGCACTTCCTAACCTCCTGCCAAATGTATGACCATATTAGAGACATATTTCCCTCAGATTACACAGATCCATAAAGAATTAGAAAACAACCCCAATTTTGATCAACTCCCATATCTATTGAGTGAAATACCAGGGTGTGCCATCACAGCAGCAAGATTTGTGACCTGTTGCCACAAGAAAAGGGCAACCAGTGAAGAACAAACATCATTGTAAATACAACCCATATTTATTCACATTTATTTTCCTTTTTGTATTTTAACATTGTTACAACACTGTACATATACATAATATGACATTTGAAATGTCTTTATTATTTTGGAACTTGTGAGTGTAATGTTTACTGTACATTTGTATTGTTTATTTTATTGTTTGTTTAGTACTACTTCACTTTCTTTGGCAATGTTAAAATATGTTTCACACGCCAATAAAGCCCTTGAATTGTGTGTGTGAGAGAGAGAGAGAGAGAAAAGAGAAAGCGAGAGACAGCGAGAGAGAGAGAGAGAGACAGCGAGAGAGAGAGACAGCGAGAGAGAGAGAGAGAGAGAGAGAGAGAGAGAGAGAGAGAGAGAGAGACTGATCTATGAACAATCAATTTGTCAGTCAGCCTCCTGGCCTTCTAGAGCCTGGGCCAAGTAGGAGGGCTACAGTAGGACAAATACAGAGGAGATTAAAGGAGCTTCTCCTCCTATCGTTTCCTTATAGATTCCGCAACATTAACAGTTGTCCAAGTGTTGTTGATTGTTTGTTTGCCTTCATAAGGCTTTGCCTTTCCCCCTGTGCTCCTCTACTCTCCTAGTCATCCATACATCACTGCAGCTACAGGCCCATCCTCCTACACAGACACATGTCATTCCTGGTTGGCTTGGGCCCTGAGCACAGCCCAGAGGGTAAACACAGGCCTGGAGTACACATAGCCCTGCCTTTGTCCTGCCATCATCCTAGCCATCCGGAGCGCAAACAAGAAGACAGAGAGACAGAGAAGAAGAGGTAGAGGAAACCCAGAGGAAAAGGGCCAAACTGAGGGAGTCAGACCAGTCAAAAGGAGCGAACGTCCCTGTTTTGACAGGCGTTGAAAGGGCATCGACAGCCCTGCAGGGGCACGAGCTCTTAAATGACTTTTAGAAGCAATTAACATTCACTTCTTTTTTCTCCCTCTCTCGTCATTAGACAATGAAAGGGCACCTGACGCGGTTGGTTAGCTGGCACTGTTATAGGTCGAGGCTGATAGGTCAGGGATGGGGTTAGACGGCTCGGTTACTGTTGCTCATCAACGTGTGTGTGTTTCACTGGCCGGGTAGCTGCTTACATGCTCGCTGACAGTCTGGCGATGCTGGTCAATGAATTATGCATAGTGCCCTGGTGCCCTAGCTTGGTGGGTCAACCATGCAGAAGCACGACAGACAGAGTGAGCAGGGTGAGGGATCAGGGCACCTGGTCAGGTCGACACTGATACCCACACACACGTCAGAAACAAGGAGAGGAGACAAACATAGTCCAGAGTTGAAGAGAGGACTGAGACAGAGGTTAAATAATAGGGGAGAACCTGGCAAAGAGCTTCCACAGTAGAACAGAGCTAGCGGTTCAGAATTAGCCGTGTTGACAATGCTAACGAGAGGCAGTGGCAGACTACAGAGCGTTAACATTTCAACTTAGATTTGTCTTCCAGTAGAATGCACCGACTGCAAAGGCCATTCGCTCTGGGCTGGATTAAACAAGCTGGGAGAGGAATTTAGCCATTCCCACCCAATCCCTCTATCGCTAGCTCTCTCTCTCTATCTCTCTCACTCTTGCTCTCTCTCTTGCTCTCTTTCTCTCTCTTGCTCTCTCTTTCTCTCTGCACACACAGCTCCACCCTGCCTCCCTCAGCCAGAGCTAGACTAACCTGACCTGACAGATAGTGAGGAGATGGGAGGGAGGAGGAAGAAACAGGAGGGGGAGGAGAGGAGAGTTACCCCCTGCCTTCCTTTTTTTCACAACTCATTTTGTTCCCTTTTTCCCCTATCTGTTGAACCAAGCAGCTGCAGAGGGGTGGGTCTTAAAACCAGGTCTAATCCTGAGACATGGAGGGCTACCTCACTCCATCTTTTCCTCCCTATTTTTCTCTTTCCTTCTCTCCTTCTCTCTCCCTTCTTCTCTGCCCTACAATGGCTGAGCCTGGTTCCCTGCATGGAGCATGGGTCACAGCAGACAGACAAAGGACTGGGCCGGGCAGCAGGCTAGGGGTCCCACTGAGCACAGGAATTCAGCTAACAATTAGCCTAACACCCCCTTCTAAAGTCCTCCCCTCAGAACCTAGCCACAGGCCCTGCCTCTGGCCCTGGGCCTAACAAAGACCTGCATGCAGCAGTCACCACCAAAACCAGACTTTTCTAGCTAGTTAGCTAGACTAGCTTTTCAAGCTATCTCCGGATCGACCGAAGCTCTTTATTCAAAGCCCTCTTCTATCCTCCCGTCTCTGCACATTAACTTGCAGTGGAAAGGGTAAAGGCTCTCTGGAGATAGCAGAGCTATGTGACATTTTCAAGAGGCTGTCTCAACCTGAGGTAACGAAACACAGACATTAAACGTCTGAGAAGGGACTAAGCAGTAAGCATAGGTTATTCCTGTAGTCCAATGGAAGCAGGCTTCTACGAAGAGTTAAGCTGTGAAGTCTTTCACCAGGTGTTGGCTGATAAGACCGTCGTCTAAGGGTTTTACCAGAGCACTTAGTCATCTGCTTTCTAAAATGTTCCTCACCAAGAATTCCGAAGTCACGAAGCTAAACAGACAGACAGCTTCTGTCCATACAGAAAAGCCCCAGCTCATTAATTGATAAGCAAGTGGATTCAGCCGGTCGCCAGTCTGACTCCAAAGGCATTTATTTAGCCCTTTGTTTTTTTCAGTGAAAGTACAAATGAATCTGTGGGCAGTTAGCAGAGGCCGGATATAAACAACAATCTTATGAAAGGAGGTTTAATGTGTGTTGTTTTTTCTTCCTCCCACTGCCCTACAAACACAATGTGCCTTCTTTTAGCACTCAATTTTTTTAGCATAAATCTATCTATTTAAAGTCCGAGTGAACACAAGCCGCCATTGATGGTGTCCTGGGCTGGACGAGACCAGAGAGAGATGTATTTTACAGATGAGGCTAGTTTTGGACAGCGACTGAGGAAGCAGTGGGACAGCCAATTCACGGGAGAGACGGGGGGAGAGTGGGACAAAGAAAGAGAGAAAAAGCATGGGATGACGGCTGAGTGGAGGAGTGGGAGAGGGGTAGTGGTGAGGGAAGGGGTCTTCCTGGGTTAAGAAAATAAGCATGTATTATTCAACTGTGCAGAACTTTTGTAAAGGGCTCACTGGGTACTGCAGAGTTCCCTGGATGTTCGGTGAACTTTCGGTCTGTGCTTCGATTAAGTGATCCATTCTATCACAATGCCAAGTTACAATACAAGTGCTGATGTCAGTCCTTGTCTAACATGGAATTCATGTTTTTCTTTCAAACAAAGAGACCACATAAAACTTTAATCAGAGTCATTCAGAGATCCTCCTCCACTATCCATCTCTATTCAATATGCAACAAGAGCAGACTCATGGAAGAACAGTTTCCTCTGGTGGTACAGTTTAAACAAGCAGAGCGTGGACAATGCGCTTCAGCACTAAGACTAACTGACACATGCCTGTGAATGTTATCAGTAGATCTGGATCTGTCCTAGCCTCTGTGTGGAGGGCAGTAATCCCCAGTCCGGCCCTCCGAGGGGTAAACCTTTCCCCTCTGCCCAGAGACAAAGACAAGTCTTCTGCTGCGGCTGGGTCTGCCTGACAACTGAGCCTGATGGAACAGCCCTACAGGAGCATCTCCTTCCCCCCGTACTCCTCTCCTCCCTCTTCCAACCCCCGCAACAACCTCTCTGCCAACCTCTGTATTCCCTTTCTTTCTCTTTCCTTTTGAGCAAGGTTCTGAAAAGTCATTCTGAGAGTTGAAAGAAAAAGCTTGTTTATCATAATTGTGTTGATCAGAACTGGCATCTGATCCAAGTGTCTTATCGAGTCCAGCAAAACATGTGGGTATAATAAGTTGAACAGCATTTGAACAGAAACACAACGGCAGAAACAAAGCCGTTGATGAATCCTCTTATGGGCTCTACAACAGACCAGCGGCTCATCTAAATTCCTTAACAAGCTCTTGACTAGAGTCCTTTCAATCACTCTCATCCACAACAACAACATCTGTTGCTCTGCTGCAACGGGGCTCAAAGACAGTGAAGGGCCTTTTGTGTGTGTGTGTGTGTGTGTGTGTGTGTGTGTGTGTGTGTGTGATGTTATCAATGCTCACCAGGGGGCTTGCACATGCGGATCTGGCTCTGGCACTGCACCAGCGGGTGGAGGGGGGATGAGATGGGGTTTCTGGCGGGCACCGAGTTAGCTTTGGCAGAGATGCCGGCGATGCCAGCGGTGGTGGCTGGGGGCGAAGGAGGGGGTGAGGGCGGCGTGGAGGCGGGGGAGGGCGAGCCACACTGCGTCTGGTAGCGGAGCTGGGTGAGGGAGGGAGGCACGCCCTGGTAGTGGCGCGTGGCACTCAGGAGGTCGTTGAGGATCTGCAGGATGGTGCCGATGTCTCGCCTGGGCCGCCCAGTGCTGTCCTGACAGTTAGGATGCAAAGTGCCTGAGGGAGGGTAGGAGACAGAGACAGAGACAGAGAGAAAAAAGAGAGAGAGAGCAATGGAGAGAGTGTTACAAACCACTACAACTCCCCTCAGCTCCAATCTAACCACAGATAACACCCCCACCCAGTAGGACACTGCAGTAATCTGAGCCGCTGAGAGTGCTATGCCATAGACTTAAGAGTTAAAGCCTTAGTGTAATGGTTTTGGCCCTCACTCACCTGAAAAAGTCCCTGAGAAGACCCCAGGAGCGTGGTTGACAAAGCTTTCGATGATGGCACCTGGTTTACGGGAGGAGGAGGAGGAGGAGGAGTGCACTGAAGCACTAGTGCCGTTGCTGGGGCTCTTAGCACAGTTAGCCTGTAGAGGAGAGGAAAGGAGACATCAGTCTAACGTTAGAGATAAACCTTCAACAAACCAACACTCTCCCTGCAGTGAGTGATAAGAAATATACTGCCACTCGACAGCAGTTTTTAGTAGTTGCATTATGACCATGAGATGATGCATGTATGTAATACATGGTCATGTAAGACACACATAGAACATGCTACTGAAATAGAACAGTTCACCAAAAGCCATGAAGTGGCAGTGACTTGAAGCTGGTGTTGTAACATATATGTTATAATTAAGCAATAATGCCTGAGGAGGTGCGGTATATATATATATATATATATGTATATATATTTTATTTTCGGGGGGGCAATATACCAGGGCTAAGGACCGTTCATATGCACAACGCAACGTCACAAACCCTGAGGTGCCTTATTGCTATTATAAACTGGTTACCAACGTAATTAAAGCAGTGCAACTAAACATTTTGTCATACCCGTGGTATATGGTCTGATATACCATGCCTTTCAGCCAATCAGAATTCAGGCCTCAAACCACCCAGTTTATAACAGCCATGTTGTAACAGCGAGTGATATTGTAAGTAACCCTAATGTAAACCATGTCGTTCCTCGTATAGGGACACATAAGACTCAGAAGAAACTGAGTCCAGGGAGCCCCTTTTATTGTCCCTGACAACAGACCTATCCGTTACCTGCCCTGCTCGGCTTTGTGAACTGAAAGTGAACATCTACAGGAGGAAGAGGGAAAAGGGGGGAGGTAGGGGGACATTTCAGAGTGGAGAAGTTTCTTTTTTCATTGTTCTATGTGGCCTCTAAACTACACCAACCCATATCTGGTTTTGTTTCTGAAAACTCATAGGGTTGACTTCAGGCGAAGAGAGAGAGAAGACAATATCAACCAAGTTGGTGGAAATCAACTGTCATTAAAAGAGTCACAGATAGCTCCTAGCTCCAGGCTGCAGTGAGAGAGGCCTGCTGATCAGCAAGACGGCTAATGATCAACAAGACAACAACCTACACAGACTAACTCATTAACTCCTCTCCCTCTTTCTTCCCTCTCTTTCTTTCATCCTTTCATCTCTCCTGGTCTCTGGCGAGGTAATAATGGTGTGTGCTGTGTCCTGGCCCGCCTTTGTGTAAGTATGGTATGCACTGAGTAATACAGTGTTATAAAGCAGTAGGTAGGTTGATTGATTGGTGGAGGTCTTACCTCAGGACAGGGGGCTGCAGTGGGGGTGCTCTGGGGTTCGGAAGCGGGGCTGGGTCGACCCGGGGAGGGATGGTGGGAGCGACTAAACAGACTGCCGGGCAGCTGGGAGGGACGAGGAGCAGGAGGAGGGGTGCTGCAGTGACTTGAGGGGGCGGAAGAGGAAGACTGGTACATGGGAGGAGAGGGCTGTTGTGAGGGGGCAGGGGGGAAGGCCGCTGTGCTGGTAGAGGGGAAGGGCACTGGGTGGGCCTGGGACTGGTTAGGATGGGGGCGAGAGTGGAGGTGAGAGTGGTGGTGGTGGGGGGTGGGGGCGCGGGGGTGATGCCCGCTGCTGAACCCTCCAGAAGCGCCTGTGGACTGTCCCATGGTCGCCTCTGTACCCCCGCGGGCGATGAGCTGCCTGTGCTGTAAGTGCTGCCCTCCAGACTGCTGGGCAGCCAACTGCAGCTGGACAAACATCATGTGATCACCTACTCGCAGCGCCAGGGTCAGAGGAGAGCGGCCGGACAGGAAGTCACTGACCTGGAGACAGGAAGAGGAGAGAGTTAAGTTACCTAGACTACAAAAACTCAGTATATATTGAATGCTTATGCAACATACATTAAATGCATACTAACTACATGTTTAATATACCAGAAATAGGTAGGTCTATACACATCAAGAGAAGGTCTGTTAGCTCTACATCATTGTTTTCCAGGCTTGGGGCTTTGTTAATGAGTTTAACAAAAGCACATGTATGGATGTGAAAGCAGAAAGACAGAAGAGTGCATTGAGCTGCATTGAATTGCCCCAGCAGAGAGGCTGGTATGCCACACTATCCCATCCTGTAATCAATCACTGCCCTGGACACTGAAACACTGGGTTATTAACATTTGCTGGGGGGGGGGGGGGGGGTAAAAGAAGCTATTGGAACACACACACACACATCTAAACACACACAATCAAGCACGCACACTGGTGCACACATATATACCATGCCCACCCACTCCTGTTTCAAATGCCCCTATAGTCCAGAGTCTGAACTTCGTTCCCAGGCATACAAAGGCCACCCTTCTGTTTGGCCCCCGGCCTGAAAAATCAGAACTTCGATACAGGATGCAGCGTAGACCCACTCGCCCCACAGCCTCACACACTCATAATACCCAATTGTTTGGTGGTCTGCGGCAGGTCTTGAAGGGCTGCCCATTTTAGGAGTACGAGAATGGGCCCCGGAGCCAAGAATGGAGGCCTGACCCACTCACTCCAGGCCACACCACAGAGAGCGTTGTCACGACTTGGCCGTAGGAAACATTAGCGCCACACTGCTACTACAATCTCCCTGTTGTCTCACCCTTCCAGGGACCTTGTTACTGCTCTGGTGAAGGGAGAGCTTTGACGGGTCAGAGAGTTCATCTCCCCCAGGACACTGAGGTAATGACGTCTCAGGCTCTCCCCAAATAGGAACAGGAGTACAAGAGGCTCTCAGCACTAACACAATGTGACGCTTATTTTCTGTAAGACTTCAACTTCAAGAGGGCGGGAGGAGAGAGAGAGAGAGAGAGAGAGAGGGGGAGAGAGCGAGAGAAAGACAGAGAGTGGGGAGAGAGAGAGAGAGAGAAAGACAGAGAGTGGGGAAAGAGCGCGAGAGAGAGAGAAAGACAGAGAGGGGGGAGAGAGCGAGAGAGAGAGAAAAAGACGAGAAAGAGAGAGAAAGTTGAGAAAAAGAAAGCGAGAGAGAGAGAGAGAGAGAGAGAGAGAGCACATAGAACAGAGAGAGCGCTCCCTCCAGACCCTTACGCCTTTGGAGGGTGCTTGTGTGTGTTGACCTGTTGTTAACCCTCTGAATCACCAGGCTCTGCCCTCCATCATTTTCCTCTTTCTTCAGCTTATTTATTTTTCTATCGACCGCCGGCTTTCTGCAGCCACGGTGACCTTTGCACATTGGTATTGACACACTTCGGAGGAGAGGAGCAAAGGAGGGGGAGGGGAGAGGGAGGACATCACCCAACACAACACCTCTGTCTCCCCAGCATCTCACAATGAGCCAACACATAGGAATATAAATGTATGATTGTTCACTAGTCCTAATCACATGTCATGTTAATATAGTGGGTGTTTCTCAATATGCATACTACTGTGCTCCACACTCTCATGCTCCGAGTGAATTCTCCGAGGACATTCTCTTCAAGTACATTCTTGTGAGGAGTGTGGAGAACGCATAAAACATTACATTTGAGAAGCACTTGCACTCACCCTGACGTATTACCTCACACTGCATCTCCCCATTCACTGAACCTTCTTCCAGCCAGGACAATTGCAAAAATAGCGACAAATCAAGATATACACAAAGCAAATATTTTACTTCATAACGAGCTATATGTGAATCGTAATAATGTAGCCAACCAGATAGTTTAACAGGCAAAAATGACCTAAAACAAACGTTAAGCAAGGCAGATGCCAATTCTTTGTGGGTAATTAGCTAGCTAACAACTATTTGTGGCTATCTGGCTAGCTAACAGTAGAAGCTAGCCAGTTAGCCCTAATGACTTACAATGGGCTTGTGATCTATGCACACTACAGTGGGAATTGTAAGCAGGTAAACATGCCAAAATGAACACAGCATGTATTTATTGACGCATCAACATACAGTGGGGCAAAAAAGTATTTAGTCAGCCACCAATGGTGCAAGTTCTCCCACTTAAAAAGATGAGAGAGGCCTGTAATTGTCATCATAGGTACACTTCAACTATGACAGACAAAGTGAGAAGAAAAAAATCCAGAAAATCACATTGTAGGATTTTTAATGAATTTATTTGCAAATTATGGTGGAAAATAAGTATTTGGTCACCTACAAAAAAGCAAGATTTCTGGCTCTCACAGACCTGTAACTTCTTATTTAAGAGGCTCCTTTGTCCTCCACTCGTTACCTGTATTAATTGCACCTGTTTGAACTTGTTATCAGTATAAAAGACACCTGTCCACAACTTCAAACAGCCACACTCCAAACTCCACTATGGCCAAGACCAAAGAGCTGTCAAAGGACACCAGAAACAAATTTGTAGACCTGCACCAGGCTGGGAAGACTGAATCTGCAATAGGTAAGCAGCTTGGTTTGAAGAAATCAACTGTGGGAGCAATTATTAGGAAATGGAAGACATACAAGACCACTGATAATCTCCCTCGATCTGGGGCTCCACGCAAGATCTCACCCTGTGGGGTCAAAATTATCACAAGAACGGTGAGCAAAAATCCCAGAACCACACGGGGGGACCTAGTGAATGACCTGCAGAGAGCTGGGACCAAAGTAACAAAGCCTACCATCAGTAACACACTACGCCGCCAGGGACTCAAATCCTGCAGTGCCAGACGTGTCCCCCTGCTTAAGCCAGTACATGCCTAGGCCTGTCTGAAGTTTGCTAGAGACCATTTGGATGATCCAGAAGAAGATTGGGAGAATGTCATATGGTCAGATGAAACCAAAATATAACTTTTTGGTAAAAACTCAACTCGTCGTGTTTGGAGGACAAAGAATGCTGAGTTGCATCCAAAGAACACCATACCTACTGTGAAGCATGGGGGTGGAAACATCATACTTTGGGGCTGTTTTTCTGCAAAGGGACCAGGACGACTGATCCGTGTAAAGGAAAGAATGAATGGGGCCATGTATCGTTAGATTTTGAGTGAAAACCTCCTTCCATCAGCAAGGGCATTGAAGATGAAACGTGGCTGGGTCTTTCAGCATGACAATGATCCCAAACACACTGCCCGGTCAACGAAGGAGTGGCTTCGTAAGAAGCATTTCAAGGTCATGGAGTGGCCTAGCCAGTCTCCAGATCTCAACCCCATAGAAAATCTTTGGAGGAAGTTGAAAGTCCGTGTTGCCCAGCAACAGCCCCA
This sequence comes from Oncorhynchus mykiss, assembly GCF_057628025.1. Taxonomy (NCBI): domain Eukaryota; kingdom Metazoa; phylum Chordata; class Actinopteri; order Salmoniformes; family Salmonidae; genus Oncorhynchus; species Oncorhynchus mykiss. Next base: position 22,815,145 of record NC_143022.1, read on the forward strand.
AAACATCACTGCTCTAGAGGAGATCTGCATGGAGGAATGGGTCTGGAATGGGCATGGAGGAAATACCAGCAACAGTGTGTGTGAACCTTGTGAAGACTTACAACGTTTGACCTCTGTCATTGCCAACAAAGGGTATATAACAAAGTATTGAGATAAACTTTTGTTATTAACCAAATACTTATTTTCCACCATAATTTGCAAATAAATTCATTAAAAATCCTACAATGTGATTTTCTGGATTTTATTTTCTCATTTTGTCTGTCATAGTTTAAGTGTACCTATGATGAAAATTACAGGCCTCTCTCATCTTGTTAAGTAGGAGAACTTGCACCATTGGTGGCTGACTAAATACTTTTTTTGCCCCACTGTAAATTATGTAGTCAGGCAACATATGAGACATGAATAGGCAAAATTTGATTCCGAAGTTGGAGTGTATTTTCTCTCGCTTCAGCTAAAATAATGGCAGCCACTGATAGCAAGAAATGTTGCATCAATGCATGCTTCAAAATATGTACAAACGGAGTACGCATTCGAGAAGTGCCCTTCATGCTCCATTTCGCATACTTTGATTTGCGTGCTCAGAGCATGGTAGTACGCATTTTGAAAAACACCCAGGGACTGACTATGATGGTGATGATGACTAATGAAACATAATGGTGCTGTTCTTAGTAAGGGCGGGAATGGGAAAGCAGAGGACAAGCACGAGGTGAGATGGCTCTAGTAAACTCCTCACACAAAGGTCACCTGTGAGTCAACCAAGGGGGACAGGGAGAAAAGAGAGCGGGAGGCAGGCGAGGAGAGGGGGATGGAACAGAAGGAGGGGTAGTTGATTGTATCCCTAACTGACAGCTGTCAGGAGAATGAGTAGGCAGTTTGCAAAACCCCATCACACACACACAGACACACACACACCTCTTGAGGGAGTCACAGCGCTGTGTTTGATCTGGGTGGAGAAGAGAGAGGGGGATGACACATCAGCGTGGCTTTGCTGAGAGAGAGGAGAGAGAATGAGCGAGACAGAGAGGAAGAGCAAGGCATTCCATCTCCCTTTAAAGACTAGTGTGGATTATTCAACAAACACCAAGCTGTGATTCATGATGCGTTTATACTGAGTTCCCAACCCCACATGGCAAACCTCAACTTAGTCCGTCATATATGCAAGCTCCGCCTCTTGTTTTCTCTCTCTTTACATTTTACATCCCTCACTTCCTTGGTACATTTGTCACTCATGGCCCTGGCATCTCAGTCGTTGACTCATAAAGCCAAGTCTGATTCTGAAGTTTTCACCCAAACCCCATGAACGAGTGTGTCACACACACACACACGCACACGCGCACACGCACACGCACACACACACCGCCCACCACAATGTTCCCATTAGGTAATAACTGAAAAGGCCACGAGCCCACATAAACAAAAGCATCAAGCGACTTAAGCAATGGCTCCATAACTCTCAGACTGCCCTTTAAACCGCTCACTCTCAGGTATTTGTGGTTCATGCCTTATTTTCCCACCAGAAATAAATGAGTAACCCAAATAAGACCCTGGGCTCGGAATTCCAGACTGGGTCTGATCAGTCATTCCGCAACCGCATCTCAGATTGAAAGGGGAAGACAGGACGGGAAACGGGACAGGTTGCAGCTCTGAGCCCGGGGGTTGAGCCGGGGGTGGAGCCAGAGGCTGTGGACTGGAACACCTGAAATAGATCAGTCTTCGGAGAGATGGGAGGTAACACTAACAGTTAACAGCCAGTGGGTACATGTTGCAGGAGAGGCTGTTCAAACCATCATGTAAAAACATCCATGTCTCAGATAGCGTATCACTACCAAGAAAACCTGTCCGTACACGCTTTTCTGCTCTCCTGAAACAAGTCAGTATTACATTGATGTCAGGAACAAAAACATATAGGACTTCTAGAACAAAGCAGACAAAGAGCCTCTCTCAGAGTCTTTGAGCCTTTAACCTCCTTGGTGTCTTTACAAATTCCTAAGCCCTAGGAAGACAGTCGCTCCTGTCAGTCAGGACAGCTCCAGTAGAAGAGAATGACAGTGAGCTAGGGCCCCAGTTTTGTTATGTTTAGACAGAAAGGAATGGCCTCCTCATTGTTCCTATTGTCCTGACGCAGTGAGAATGGTATGCAGAGCGAAGAGCGAGGACAAACCAGTTGTCCATTTGTCTGACAAAAAGTGTACTCTGATCGGTACATTTCATAGACAGTGCTGTGATAAGTCAATGATAGCCTATCAGCTAATTGGGTGTTTGAGAAGGAACAATAGCACTATATGAACAACACCCAGTTCTCTGTTCAGTTCAACCTGACCTCCCACCATCTTGCTCTATCTGCCATTTTGTTTTGTTGTTGCGAGAGTAGCGACTGGGTGGCATTTTGTGTAGCTGTAGCAGCAGGCTTTGGTTGCTACGCAGAGAAGGGAGAATATGATAAGCAGAGACCGGGGAGGAGGGATGCATGGGGGGATGAGGGAAAAGAGAGGATGTAGAAGGGGGGTGGGGGTGTCAGAGAGGTGATGATGAAATATTCAGAGAGTGTACTTCTGGATGCTTTTCTCTTTTCTTCCTCCACCTCTGGGGCTGACCGGTTTAGTTATTGGGGTCCCTGTGGTTCAAGGAACTCATTTGCAGGCGTTTGTCCTTTGCACACTAAGTTTACTGAGAGACAGGCAGAGAGAAGTGTGTGTGTGTGTGTGTGGGGAGGGGGGGGGGGGGGGGGTTGGGAACAGGACTGAGCTGACATTCATGAACAACTGAGCAGAGTTTGCGTCAGAGACCAGAGAGAGGGCAGGGATCTGTGGGAGGGTTCAAGCGAAGGAATCACCCTTCTCCTTCAGCTGCATTACGGCTGAGAAGCTCCTGGTCAACCTATCAAACAGCAATGTGAAGGAGGGAAGGGGAGAGGTGAAATTCAGAAACCAGTTTATTAACTCACCTATCGACCTAGATGTGTTGATCAAACTGGGAAACAATTGATATGCTGTTTGTGCAGATTAGCGCTGGGTTAAGAAGCAATACCATGATTCTCAAAAGATAAGAAAAGAAATCTATGGCACCTGCACCATGCCCCAAATCCTAAAAGCAGGCCCCATCTTCAAAAGACCCCATCATTGGAGAGATAGCCGTCTGTAATAGTGCCTGATTGGAAACAGAAAGCAAAGAGGGCGAATGAGAAACAGAAAGACAGCTGGCCATCAGTGAATTTGATGAGCTGGGTGAAAAAAAAGTGACAGAATGGCATAATGATCAGGTTCCTGGATCTAGCCCTCCACCCCCACTCCATCCCTCCAGCCCTCTACATTACCTCTGTTTCCAGTCAACCACAATGGCTTTGAAGGTTCTAAGGCAACAGACGCAAAGCAATACACTTAAAAACTGAGTCTATTCGCTCGCCTTGCTGTATCACAGCACCTGCTGCTATTGCGAATGCGTCCGTCTCTCATACACACTTTCTCCATTCTCTGGGCGGTCAAAGATGGTGCAACACCAATGCACAAGGCCTATGATTCCAACTGATGAATACATTACGACCTAGTCTCTGTGATAAGAGGGGGAGACAGAGAGAGAACGAGGGCCAGACTTAACCACATGCTGGCTCTACAACAGGACAGAGAAATGAAAGGAGTGCAGATGAATAAAACAACATTTGGAGTAGATTGAAACCCCATTCGTTATTTTTCCACAGCGCTGAGATGTGGTAGCCGATAGGGTTTGTGTGTATTCTTTGCACACAGGGAGATGGGCTATCTGGGCTATCTGTTTTATCTAACAAGATATTCATGGCCTCGACCGCCTCCCAGACACTAGCCCAATCAGTCACGATCACCAAGCTGCAGGAGCACTTGAAGCACAAAGGTGGCCAGCCGATGAAAAACAATGATCGTCACAACATAATACACACACAACAGAATATTTTCACTGGACACACGCTCAAGAGCTCTTTCGCTCTTACTGTCTCCCACATACAGGAACACACACACACACACGCACACAAAAATGCACACACACAATAGGACAAAGAAAATATCAGAAAATCCATCTCCCCCATTTCTCAAACACACGTTGATACCCCTCCTCTATGTGCCTGTCTGAATCACAAAGAGATTACACAGGTGCACACTCCACCAGCTTATTAATGCGTTGTCAGGCTAGGATTTATAGGGCACAGAAACAAATAGTCCCTCTTTTCACTATTGTCTTTCAATCAGTCAATATACAATTAGATTTATACATTCAGCTCTGAATTAATAGCCTTCATTTACGAGGAGAAATTACAATTTAAAGGGCAAGACTACTGCCTAAATAAAAAAAAAAGTGGATTTGAAGTAGGAAGACAACAGGCTGGTTTTATAGATGGGCTGATGCTCTCATATTGACATGGTGACTCAATCATTTTTCAATTCCATCCACTCCCGAATCCTCAATACAATTAAAGAACAATGATTTCCAGTGGTGTCTGACTGGCTGATTAACTACCATCTTGATAAGGTGAGTATTGGGCAGGGGTCTGGAAAAATAAACATATTGACCAATTGCATTGAGCAGTATCGTACACACACAGGCCCAAACAGACACATTCACATGTGCACACACACACGCACGAGCACATCACACACATTGTATGATGTACTTCTAATATCTTATCTAGAAAAGAACAGTAAAATATGACTATAACATGAATGAACCATATAGTTAATAGAGCTGTGACAGGACAAGGCCTTATCAGACAGAGCAACCTGCGATAGCAACGCTCCACCACCAACACACAGAACACTCCTCTACCTCCTGGTGACCTTTCCCCTCCTCCTCCTTATCACCCACACTCCTTCTGCCCATCGTCCTTATCTTTGAGTCCCTCCTGTCATTCCAAACATCCTCCCTCTGTGGTTCAGAACAACCTGTACACAACACGCCGCAACACCTTAAAACGAATGGTGTGACTCAGCAAGGCCATCTATACCTCCCTCCAGACCTGCATTCCCCCTGTCTGGCCCGGCCCGCCATGCTCCCTGGGGGAGTGCAGTGACTGGAAATGACAAGAGGGGTGACCCAGAGGTGACTCATATTGTTAGATCCCACTATTTGCATCTGTCCGTTTTCAGACACAATAACAATTCTGGGTCTTATTCAGAGACCAGTGTTGGCTGGTGGAGGAGGGTGTTGGGAGGAGGAGGTGAGAAAACGTAGAACAGAAATGTAAGAATGTACTCCTCAGGGACCTGGCCAAGACACCGCCTCCCCAAAGACAATATATGTACTTCCTCCAGGACAACATGGCAATCTTCTCCTCCCTCCTATCCTTCCAGCTGGGCTACACATTGATTTTGAAATAGCCTCGTAGCACTGTTTCACTCAATTGGCTCCAGCCTATGTGGAAAACAGTCATCGGGGAGACCTAAACCTAAAGCTTGACTCTCGGCCATTGTTTTGTATTGGAGGGTCGGTTAGCTAGGCAGGTTTTGTGGATTTGACTGGGGTTTATGCTTTAAAAGTGGAACAAAAGGGTGAGGTGGGGGAAGGGCCGTGTGGGGGATGGTTAGGTTATGCGGCTTGGTTTCATACAAGCATCAATGAGCAAACACTCACTATAACATACAAAAGACTGGACAATCCTTATTTTCCAAACTAAAACAACATCAAGCAATAGCAGCTAATGAAGCTGACTATAACCAGCCATGGTAAACATTACTCTTCATCGACATACCATATTTCTCATACACAGACATTACATCACTATACTCTGTCTGAGTCCAAGCTCGAAGGGGCATTTTCTCATTCTTCCATCAACAGAAGAAAGCCTCTTAAATACAGTTTGCTCCACAGAGACGCAATCCCAGGCTCAGCTCAACCTAAGCCTATCTCGGGCAGACAGAGGGTGAAAAACCAGCCCAGTCTTGATGGACTTTCAGGAGGTGGTGGCTTAATGGAGCTTAGAAGTCAGGAGAAAATTTGCCTGGGAAGTCAAGCAGAGGAATTAAGGGAGCCAAAATACAGCAGGACATACAGTCGACTGCAGGCAGCAGGCAGGCACTGGGCAGAGAACAAGACTTGCAAACCACAGCACATTCAAATGATAGGGCCATTGATGAGTTCCGATAATTGGCCTCCCTTTCCATGAAACACTTTCTTTCCTGCTCCGCGAAGTCTGAAATAGATCTCTCCCGGGAAGCCACCTGACTGGGCAGCGATCTGAGTACTCCTCCAGAAGCAGACTAGAACCATTATAAGCTGGGCTTCTATGAACACACTAGACTTCCTGGCACATTACCTGATCTCCAACCCTGACCAGACCACACATATTTGGGGGGAGGGAGGAGGGTGAGGTAGGGAGAAGCTTAAGCTACCAATTTTCCCGAATGTTACCAGCCAGCCACTAGCCTGGCTATTTTGGAATGCGGGGGGTATCTGTTAATCTATCAGACACTTCTAAGAGCTCAGTGCATTGATTGATTTTTGATAGCCCCCAAGTTGGAGGAAGCGAATGGGAAAGCTTGTGTTCCTATTTTTTAATCTTACCCGGTATCTGTAATCTCTCCCCAATCTATATCGTCCCATTCCACCTCATGAATTATAAAGCAGGAATCAATTCTCCCTGATAGAAACACATCAAATCAGGTTTATACTGGCATTCTTATTTTACTGGGCTTTCATTCTTGTCTGTGCATATGAGCCCATTGAATGACTTACCAGGCAATAGTTCCACCAGCTCACATTCTTAGAGTAAAGTCTTGGAGACAAGAGGCGCGCTTGATGAAGGAGGAAGTCATACCAAAGTGACTCAAAATGACTATAGGTCTTAACTGCTGTATATGCCCTTGCCTGTTGCCTGCCTGCCTGCCCCCCCCCCCCCCCCCTCCCTGAATACAGAGCTGAGGCAAGTCAGGGTAGAGACTGTTTGAGGTTGTCACTGTTGAATTATGGGAAAGCCTTGACTAGTGGAAACAGCAGTCAGTGTGGGCCGCCCAGCGAGGGCGTACCGCATGATGAGAAAGGCGTGATTCCAGCACACCCAACTCCCACCCGCCCACGCACACACACACAAACACACTCACTCATCTGTCGTCACCACTGTGCTGTGTGCAGGCAGGCTAGGGGCTGAGCTCACACACGCACTAACGCCAGGATTTCCAGTGAAAAATATCAGCGGGAGAGAAGCCACACTGAGGTTTTGACTTGCTGCTATGTATTTTACCCGTATGTGTTTCCTGTCCTCAAACTTCATTATCTTGACGTTAGTAGGAAGTAAAACTTGCTACTTCAAAAACACATTCACACAACCCCCAAATATAGGTGTGCTACTGGTCCATTTTATGTCAAGGTCTTATCTAACATTAGAAACATATTTTTACTGCAACTATGTGCATCACAGACTTAACAACACACCTGGAGTCAGTCAGCTGCTGAGACAGTACGTCATCGCTGTTGTCAGTGCCATCGACTCTCTCACCCGCTCTGAGGTTGAGGAGGTGAGATCAGACCTGATCCCTCTACTTTCACTATTTATCATATCAGGGACTCACACCACTGACTCATATTCTTACTGTATTTCAACAGTTCCACAAAGGTACATCAAGTTCACGGGCACTATGTACTCATGCATGCATTCTATGCTTCCAGGAACTATAGGACACTATTGATCGAAACGCCCATCTGTCAATTTAATCTCCGTTTATGAGTTGAGTCTATCTGTGTTGGCTTCGTGGAGGCAGCTCTATGTGGTGAGGGGAGAGCCAGCCAGGGCTCTGCACGGATGGGGGTTTGACTGAACTCTCAATCAGGCCCATGTTGGGTGGGGTTTGCCTGGGCTTACACACACACACACACACACACACACACACACACACACACACACACACAGCATAGAAGTTGCCAGGAGACTAGAGGGTGTTGGTTTTAATATCCACAGTGGCCAGCTTGCTTGTTTAAGAGGCTAACATTAAACATGGAAAGAGCCTTGTGTTCGTCAGCAACCTCACTCTTGTTAGCTCTTCTCAAAACTATTTTTGACTGCTCCAGCTTGACATGCAAACAGATCTCATCCACTTTAAAACATCATTCTCCATGTTTTTCCAGGGGCAAGCTGTTTAAGTTTCACATTAAACCAGGAATATTTCAAATCAATTATGTAATCATTGTATGATCTCTAAAGCAGGTATACTAAATGATCTATCCATGAAGGCCACTTAAATAAAATGACTTGAAAGAGTTCTTACCTGAGTTTCTGTTAAACTCTCCAAAGCTTGCATCACTGACTGTTCTGGTCTTGATGCTTGAGACTTCAAAGAAAGGACAAGGAGAAAAACATGATTTACTTGTAAGCCTAGTAGACAAAGGAGAAAGGCTTGTGCATTCAAAGATATGAAGGAGATGAGATCAACACATACTTAATTACCTACATTAACCTGTCTGATATTAATAACACTTTTATTATCTTGAGGCCAAAAAACCCACCTGGGTTTATAGCACAACACACACTGTTGAGGTGTCTGATTATCCTTACCATTAAGCCTGCTTCAACTGTAGGTACAAGTGTTAACTTGCTCCCATCAGATATCCCTAGGTCCTGGAGTTTTCCTGAACTCAGACGCCTGAGGGGGAGAAAAAAACACCATGTTAGTTTATAGACAAACTGACATTTTAACTGACTAACTCCTGCATTTAGGAACACTTCCGCCTATTTACTGGATAGCCATGTCATGTGTCATTCTGAGTGGTCCTTTTCAGGACCTCATCAAGTCAAAAAAAAAAAAGAAGTGGAAAAAAGTGAATGTCATTTTCAGGTTGATGAATGATAATGTAATCACATAGACCACTAGCATTGTCACTTTAATGTCACTCTTCTTAACCGTGACAGTAGGCTAGTGGAAGAGTTGCTTTGTGAAAAGCCTATCCTACTGTATTGTACAGTGTGAACTAAATGTCACCTCTAGCTGAACAAAGGGAGTCAGCAGCCCTAAATTCAGCTATTTGGAGAGATGATTAAAAAAGGTGCTCCGTTTAGGGGATGATTTGATTTGGAGGCGATTATTCTAGGGGGATGTGGGATGGTTGTTATTTAAAAGAAAAACAATGCGACAGGGCGATTTGCATCAAGTGACAAAGACATCCCTTATCATACCACAGCTCTTACATTGTCATTTAACTCACGAAAATCCGACTCAATTGAAAACCGACTAAAACAGTTTCAGTTGGCTTTAAATAAAAAATGTGCAACACACGATTGTAAAGCGTTGTTAAACTATCGTCATATACTCAAAAGCTCCCATTATCAAAATTGCAATGATGTTCTCTCCATTCATTTGGGATTGTCTCCAGGGGGTTTCCTCGTAATAAAACGTGAGCAGAAAACAGTGAATATGCGTTCGCTGGTATGCAAGGTGATTGTAGAAAGTTGTGTGTAACAATATATCACGAAAAGGGAGAAATTAAAGGGATGCCTTGCGTTCGTCTTCACCTAACCTTCACATAACACTAACCATGGAATACAATGGCGCACCCCACTTGCGTATAGATAGCATCAATTTGAGTCTAAACCCAAAGCCTCAGCATAATTGTGTATTTATTTAAGATCAAATATAATGGTCAGACGGTAGCTATATAAATTAAGTAAACATGCACCATTGCTCGTATGCATTTCATTCAGCAAATGCATAAATCTTAGCTGTTAATCATTTCTAAAATATAATTAATCAGTAATGGTATTTATAATGAACGCTGAAGGAATCGATGCAAGTATGCCCCACAAGTTCCTCATCAATAGACTACGGCTCCAACCCGTGACTGACCAGTTTGCGTTTCCATTCCTCATTCCAATACTGGTAGCACTGGCCAATATCGTCTTCCCTTGAATATAGTGCTGATACCCAACCTATGTAATTCTTGATCTCCACAATGTTCTACCGTTTAAATAAATGCTAAATATTCCTGTAGACATCAGGGACTTTAACATAGTAAATACTATATAATGTATGCATATGTTATACCGTATGACAGTGGGATATACTGACGTTTATAGATGTAGTCTACTCACGTTTCTTGATGTAGAAGGGCGAGTCTTTCTTTTGGTACTTTGAGTCTCTGAGAAAGTCTTCTCTTCAGTCCTTCCACAGTCTCCTCCAGGGGAAGAGCGAGCTCGAAGCGTGTGCCGGTTGTGGAATGGATGTACAAATTCATGGAGGGTTCACTCGGGACGGCCTCGCAAGACGGAGCCCCGCGGCTGGTGCAGCTCCGGGCGCTAGGATGTTGGTCCATTCGATAGCCTGTTGTCAGGGGGGAGACAATGCGAGTTGAACGGGTTGGAGAGAAAGAGCCGATCCTTTACGCAGTGTCCCTTGTTTTCAGAGAGAGAAACTGCTTGCATTCAAAAGAGAGAACGAGGCTCTCTCTCTCTCCTGGTGCCTTTCTTTCTCTGTATGCCGAGAGGTTGAATAAACCCGAGTCCTCGCTCTTCTGATACGACCATGAGAATATTCCCAGAACTAGTCTTATAGAGAAAGGCTTTATTGCGCTTTTCTTGTGTATGCAACTTGCTCAAGAGAGGTTCCAACGACTACTCCAAATGTTCCAGGTTTTTAAACGCTTCAGATGTGAATGAATGCCAAGCAGTAATACAAGTATTTGTTTCACAGGGAATATGCCACGGACCATCAACTACGCAAATAACTATTGCCTTTCTGAGAGAAAATGCGCAACACAGGCTATAGCTTTCTGTCCTTATTATTGTTTTAAATGCATGGGACTGAAAGCTGCCTTGAAACCAAATACAAGACCTACAGAATGCAAAAGCCTCGTTAGATTAATATTGTATAGCTATCCACTGGGCACCCATGACCACAGCAGCTCGAATGAAAATCGACTATGAACATTGTCTCAAAGTAGCTCACTTCCACAACGATAAAAAAATACACTCACAGTCCGCAGGCATTCTACCCAATCACAAGAGAAGTTATCGAAGACGCTGTTGATCTAAGCCAATGGCAAAAGTAGATTTACACCCACGTGGTGAACAGATGCCTCCCATTTTCTCTCCCACACCATTTTGTCACAAATAACCAATCGGCTTGAAGGGGGCCAGGCCTTGGCGCGTCAAGCATTAGGATCGTTCCAGCACTCAGGCAACTTTAGCCATTCTAATATATTAGTCACAGAAGATAACTCTATATGTGGTGGAATTTCAAATCCAATACGGAAGACTGCATTAATGAAAACATCCTACCTCATATTCTTACATAGATAATGTATGTGGGTAGGCTTTTAAATTTAGGACTATGTTTTATTCTAGGTTATGCAGGCTACAATGGCAACAATGCACGTAGGTTGCACAATGCACTTAAATTGCCACATTGTCCATTTCCTATAACTATGTCACGAAATGTACTATACAATGTTGCGCAACTTCAGGTTACACACGTTGGGTATCATCGTCATTACTAATAGTACAGTGCTGACGTCATCTCCTTCCTTCGACTGGCTGCATCCAAAACCATTAAAGTAATCGCGCACGGTAAGCAAATTACGCATTAGATGGGGTATTCCCTTCATGAAGTGCGGTTCTTCATCAGCTCTTTGAGATGTTCTCGGGATAGAATGTACACTGGAGATATACAGGGTTCGGTTCCTACGTCATGCAATTCCTACAATCAGCGTTATAAGAAAAAGTGGCAATATTGGCTACTCAGTTCGACACTATCCCCATGTTTATCCACTGACTTCTCTGAATGCACATACTATTTCTTCTGCAACATAAACTCACATACCCTACTTGGGTAACTGTCATACCTGTCAACCCCTAAATATCATCAGTTTACTTAAAATAACTGTCTCCAACCCCAGTTTTAAGCCGATCCTGAAAAAGCTCAATTTGACCGACTCACGGGCTACATAGCTTTAAGAGAAAAGTTTAAAACGGGTCGCTTTGACTATTGTAAATATCGTAGCCTACATAGTAAAGTGCGAAATATGTTTTCCATATAGAGCAAATGTTGACAGAGTTTATGATAGGAGCTTGGGAAAAACAAGATACTCGCTCGCCATCCAGTGGTCAATGGAGGCACTCGGGGAGCCTTTACTTGTCTATTTGTTGTAGAAAATGTTTATAACACATTTCGAATGAAAAGTAGGCTAGCCTACCGGGAATTTCCCTCTGAGTACAGCTGCAGCTGACTGTAATCTGTAGTCTGGATAAGGATATGATATCACAGACTCTGCACTTGGCATCTATATAGAAGGTAGGCTAGACTGTGTTCTCGGTTTATAATTGCATAACATATGGATGCGTGCTGTCATCAATAAAAAACAGCACATTCACTGTCTGCAGATAACACCAATTCCATTGACAATATCAATTTCATTATTAAGTCAATTGGCTACATGTAGATGCATAGTTTAGAAACTCTTAGAATGCAATGCATGTAACCAAAACAAACGTTGAGACAATGTATCAATGTCCGCTATCAAATAGGTAGCCTTTTATAAACATAACAAAGATAAGTTATATGTCCAAATCTAACCCACTCAAATTTCTAACCTTAATTCACAGGTAGGCTATTAAAACTTTAGAATCATCAATGTACATAGTTATCAAATATTCACTAAGACTACTCTTAGGTTTGACATGAGTCCAACGTTTGAATGTAACTTACCAATTATTGTGGCGAGAACTTTAAAGCTTTGCGATAAAGCTTGGGTTTTTCCAACACGTTTCCCCAGCTTTGGCATGTAAATCTTCCTAAACTATGAGAAATACTGAAGTAGGCTATATCCAGATAGGTCAGTAGGCTATCCACTGTGACAGTAAATTCGCAGACAAATGTGTGCGTCTCGACTGTAGGAGTAAGAACAGGCTCTGTACTCCTCTTGCTCACTGCTTGAGATCCAGTTGTCCTAAAATGCCTGTATGACGTTTACCCCCCAGTGTCTTTCGTATTACAAGTGCAATTCGGGAGGCGAGAGACCTTTTAAACGAGCCCTCTCAGTTATGGGTGGAGAGTAGACTACGGTTCTTGCTATGTCAGGTTGCCATTTAAGGTAGCCACGGAATTCTTCCTCGCGTGAGAGTTCGTTTCCAAGATCTGCTGCCTAATTCGTTTTCCACACCGTTGGAAATAATGCATTTGGGCAAAGCTTTAAATCATTTGTAGTGTCTGTGATTGCGCATCTATTGTAGTCTAAACAAGGGTAAGGACTTTTATCCCGAAGAACAAAAACATAAATCATATTCAACTGAGTTACGACCTTAACAAGAAGTAAACGAAGTAGCGATTTCAGGAGGGGGTGTAACCTTCCACTGACGACAGAAAGAAAAAAAAACATCGCTAGGCAACCAGTGCAGGACAACACAATGCATGGATACAGCCTACCTGGATATAAATAAAGGTTTATTTGGCAAGGGACCAGTTCTGCAGTTGATGACTTCCAGGTTGTTCCTCAAACAATGACAATCCTATGCCAGGAATCATACCTTGACAGTTATTACACATTAATACAAGTGATTCATTGTTCATGTGGTAGGCAAAGACCAAGTATTGTACATGTCAGTTTGTGTGCAAACTTATCAATAAACCCTTACCTGAAGTCCACAAGTAGATGTGATACAGTAAATCGCTATGTAGATAGTAATGTTACATTATAAGTAGTTATATTCATTTGTGTCATGTGTCATCATGGTAGCACACTTTACAAAGATGCCAATATAGTTTGAAACAGAATGATTTGATAAACCCGATGCCCCTTATTTCCTTGTTGAGGCAAGTGAGGCTGAAGTGCTTCAATGATGAACCCATACCCACAGGCAGAGACGCTGCAGAGATGCCTCTAAACGAGTCACAGTCCCAAACATCACAGCATGATGAGTCAGCCTCTCCCAGGACCAGACAGAGGGGAGTGGGGGGTGAGAGAGAAAGAGAGAAGGGATGAGAGAGGGGGGGATGAGAGACAAGCACCACACTGCTGGAGGAGTCTGAGAGATGCACAACATGACCAAAAGTATGTGGACACCTGCTCATTGAACATCTTATTCCAAAATCATGGGCATTAATATGGAGTTGTTCTGCCCTTAGCTGCTATAACCTCCTCCACTCTTCTGGGAAGGCTTTCCACTAGAAGTTGGAACATTACTGCAGGGACTTGCTTCCATTCAGCCACAATAGCATTAGTGAGGTCGGGCACTGATGTTGGGCGGTTAGGCCGGGCTCGCAGTCAGTCTGTGTTCAAATACATCCCAAAGGTGTTCGATGGGGTTGAGGTCAGGGCACTGTGCAGGCCAGTCAAGTTCTCCCCCATCGATATCGCAAGACACTTCTATATGGACCTCGCTTTGTGCAAGGGGGCATTGTCATGCTGAAACAAGAAAGGGCCTTCCCCAAACTGTTGCCACAAAGTTGGAAGGACAGGATAATCTAGAATGTCATTGTATGCTGTAGCGTTAAGATTTACCTTCACTGGAATTAAGGGGCCTAGCCCGAACCATGAAAAAGAGCCACATACAGTGCCTTGCGAAAGTATTCGGCCCCCTTGAACTTTGCGACCTTTTGCCACATTTCAGGCTTCAAACATAAAGATATAAAACTGTATTTTTTTGTGAAGAATCAACAACAAGTGGGACACAATCATGAAGTGGAACGACATTTATTGGATATTTCAAACTTTTTTAACAAATCATAAACTGAAAAATTGGGCGTGCAAAATTATTCAGCCCCTTTACTTTCAGTGCAGCAAACTCTCTCCAGAAGTTCATCTCTGAATGATCCAATGTTGACCTAAATGACTAATGATGATAAATACAATCCACCTGTGTGTAATCAAGTCTCCGTATAAATACACCTGCACTGTGATAGTCTCAGAGGTCCGTTAAAAGCGCAGAGAGCATCATGAAGAACAAGGAACACACCAGGCAGGTCCGAGATACTGTTGTGAAGAAGTTTAAAGCCGGATTTGGATACAAAAAGATTTCCCAAGCTTTAAACATCCCAAGGAGCACTGTGCAAGCGATAATATTGAAATGGAAGGAGTATCAGACCACTGCAAATCTACCAAAACCTGGCCATCCCTCTAAACTTTCAGCTCATACAAGGAGAAGACTGATCAGAGATGCAGCTAAGAGGCCCATGATCACTCTGGATGAACTGCAGAGATCTACAGCTGAGGTGGGAGACTCTGTCCATAGGACAACAATCAGTCGTATATTGCACAAACCTGGCCTTTATGGAAGAGTGGCAAGAAGAAAGCCATTTCTTAAAGATATCCATAAAAAGTGTCATTTAAAGTTTGCCACAAGCCACCTGGGAGACACACCAAACATGTGGAAGAAGGTGCTCTGGTCAGATGAAACCAAAATTGAACTTTTTGGCAACAATGCAAAACGTTATGTTTGGCGTAAAAGCAACACAGCTGAACACACCATCCCCACTGTCAAACATGGTGGTGGCAGCATCATGGTTTGGGCCTGCTTTTCTTCAGCAGGGACAGGGAAGATGGTTAAAATTGATGGGAAGATGGATGGAGCCAAATACAGGACCATTCTGGAAGAAAACCTGATGGAGTCTGCAAAAGACCTGAGACTGGGACGGAGATTTGTCTTCCAACAAGACAATGATCAAAAACATAAAGCAAAATCTACAATGGAATGGTTCAAAAATAAACATATCCAGGTGTTAGAATGGCCAAGTCAAAGTCCAGACCTGAATCCAATCGAGAATCTGTGGAAAGAACTGAAAACTGCTGTTCACAAATGCTCTCCATCCAACCTCACTGAGCTCGAGCTGTTTTGCAAGGAGGAATGGGAAAACATTTCAGTCTCTCGATGTGCAAACCTGATAGAGACATACCCCAAGCGACTTACAGCTGTAATCGCAGCAAAAGGTGGCGCTACAAAGTATTAACTTAAGGGGGCTGAATAATTTTGCACGCCCAATTTTTCAGTTTTTGATTTGTTAAAAAAGTTTGAAATATCCAATAAATGTCGTTCCACTTCATGATTGTGTCCCACTTGTTGTTGATTCTTCACAAAAAAATACAGTTTTATATCTTTGTTTGAAGCCTGAAATGTGGCAAAAGGTCGCAAAGTTCAAGGGGGCCGAATACTTTCGCAAGGCACTGTATGACGGTGCCACGTTGAAAGTCACTGAGCTCTTCAGCAAGGCCATTCTACTGCCAATGTTTGTCTATGGAGATTGTATGGCTGTGTCCTCAATTTTATACACCTGTCAGAAACAGGTGTGGCTGAAATAGCCAAATCCACTAATTTGAAGGGGTGTCCACAAACTTTTATATATGTAGTGTAAGAGAAGACATTTATGGCACTGAGCACCACACACACACAATACGGTTAAACACTGCTCCTATTGAAGCTCTGAGGCTATAGGCTACCTCATGATTGCACACACCCACCCGCACACACACGACAGCTTCCTGGCACTGATACATATGCTGGTTGTCCAATGTTTACAGGACAAAAAAAGGGTTTCATAATCAGACAAACAGCCTGTTCTCCTCAGGGGGCAAAAAAACGTTCTTGGCTGAAAAGCGGGCATTTCTTTTAGAGGGAGTGACACATTCTACCATCTCCCTTTGCTTATTTCTTAAAAGTTTAATCTGTTGGGGGAGGGGGGGTTCTAAACTGGCATATGGAATTGTTTAAAGAAGGTCATACCATAGATCATTTAGCTAGAATTTTAGGACCCCTTTAGATATCTTCTGAAGATATGTGAAGTGAAGTGATATTTTTTGTTGTTGACACAAAACTACCTCCACACTTCCATTCATTTGTATGGGTTACCTTTAGACAAGTCCTGTGACACTTGTGGGGGTCGTAGAGCAAAACGGAGAACACCCTCGTGTTCAAAAGCTACAGACAAAAGTTTGCACATCAGCGTTACCGACCTCAAACGAGTCCTGTGAAGCTTCTGGCCAAACCATTCGGATGTTACAGACGTTTTCGTGAGAAGACTGATTTTCGGGATGTCTCCTGGTCTGACAAACATCACTGTAGCTCTGTCACTTCCCACCGTAGAAGCGGAAGAGCGACATAGGCGGATGAGGTGGATTGAGACACCGCCCATGTAAAAAACATATCTAGCTTAAATTGATGGATATTGATGGGGATTTTTTTTATTATGTTACTTAGATTTACAGGTCAATAGACTAGGGGCTTATAGGGCAAATATTATCATAGGGATCAGAAGATCATAAGAAAACAGCCATACATACGGATTACTGTATGTGGTTGGGTAACCATGTGTAGACATACTAACAGAGTTACCATATACAGTATACAAAGCAACTTTTCACATATGTCTGGACAGGAAAGAGTTTATTGACAAGGGAGCATGGGAGTGGTGTGGGTGGGTTGTAAACATTTCACATTTGATATCAGATGTGTGTGACAGTGAGTGTGAGTATGTTTGTGGGAGTGTGACACTGTGAACGTGTGTCTGTTTGTGTGTGTGTGTGTGTGTGGGACCTGTGTGGGCATATGTGTGTGGGTGAACGGCATTCCAGTCCATCAAAGTCACCAGTGGGCCGCCCTCGGCTTCGGAGAAAGAGACAAGCCGGATTTAAGCGGTTCACGGCTTGTTAATCTCAAGCGATGATATCTTCCTGAATCACACGGCAAGGCAGTGGGACACACCTGACACAGCCTAATGACACTGTATATAAAGAGGGTAAGTGGATACACAGACACAGATGAGTGAGCCTTAAAGATTTACAGTGTGGGAAGTTAACCAACCTGAGAGTTTAGAGATGAGTCAGAACTTGAGTTATTCAAGTAAGTCATAGGTGCACCTGTATACTGGAGGGCAGAATATTGTTATTCAGATCATATAGCCCATGGCAGATCATCAAACCTCTTAGAATACATGGAATTTACTTATAGGAAAGCTCCCACTCACCACTACAACCAGTTATCTGACCCCCAGGCCTGTTTGAAGAGAGAGCCTGGGAAGTACAGTAGTATGGCTGGAGGGCTGGGCTGGGGTACAGTCAGGGCTATGATCCCACACCTGCACCAGGAGGAACTCCTTTCAACTGAAGTGGTTCACAGCTCAGTCACAGACAGTTGATGACACATCAGTGGTTTTCCAGACGACAGCGCAGAACATGCGATTGAAAAATTGTCAAACGTGCCAACTAGGTTATTCAATGTTCACATTATAAATGGTTAGACTAGTAAGTGAAACATGGTTTCCAGAATAAGTCATCAACACCATTTGTCATGTTTTAAAAATGTATGTGTACTGTACACTACAAATCCATACAACAACAAAAATCCTTTCATAGATATACTCTCTCACTAGTGAGTTTAACTTTGAACCAGAAACCTGGTAGCCTCTTGATGGATATTGTCCAAGCATTTCACCATCAGGCTGACATTTACTCCATACAACATATGGCAGTTACGGTGTATCTTGGCACACTGTTCTTCTATCTTTCAACTGCCATTGAACAACATTTGAGGTGTCATCACACGATCACAGTCTTGGTCAACACATTCCTAAGTGTCAGTTATAATAGGATAAACGTACCTTGTCTACTGTGTAATCAAAGAAACCATTTGTCAATGATAGGTCATTCAACTGTTGAGTAACATGACTACACCTCTTACACCTGGACCAGTGTCTATAGGCAGGGCTGTGTCAATCAGGAAGAGAAGTGTGGAGCTATGAGCTTGGCCCTCCAGGCAGCACTGTCAATGATGGCTATCTAAACATCAATTACCTCACCATCCATGACTAAGAATTCTGACTTGAATTCTAACTATTTGGTTCAGTATGTAGTGTACTGCTGCTACATCATTGGACAAACACCAGGAAATGACTCAAAGCTGGTGGTGTTGTTTTCAGATCATGTCCTGAGCCATAATTATTTCTCTCAGCAGGAGCGGTAGATATACTTTCAATGATTGGCTATGAAAAGCCAACTGACATTTACTCCTGAGGTGCTGACTTGTTGCACCCTCGACAACTACTGTGATTATTATTATTTGACCATGCTGGTCATTTATGAACATTTGAACATCTTGGCCATGTTCTGTTATAATTTCCACCCGGCACAGCCAGAAGAGGACTGGCCACCCCTCATAGCCTGGTTCCTCTCTAGGATTCTTCCTAGGTCTTGGCCTTTCTAGGGAGTTTTTCCTAGCCACTGTGCTTCTACACCTGCATTGCTTGCTGTTTGTGGTTTTAGGCTGGGTTTCTGTACAGCACTTTGATATATCAGCTGATGTCAGAAGGGCTATATAAATAAATTTGATTCTTATTTCACAGCACATCCCTTTTCGGGAGGCGGACAGTCGCTCCTCAGCCAGACATCACCCCTCCATCCCAGCAGCCACACTTACAGAGCACAGCCAGATCCAAATGGCAACTTAACACCCCCACAAAGTGGACCTGATAATTGCTGCCTTTTATGGCAGTGGTGTTGTCACATTGAAAGGCACCACAAAAACACTCCCCGCCCACCCGAGCACGATAAGAACCTTTATAGCGGTGAAATTGGTCACGCCGGGAGGGTGTTAACTCAATTTGTTTATTTGCTTGTTTGGCAGCCAGATGCAGTGTATCATAGGGATATAGTGTGGACTGGAAAAATGTTAGACGTCAATTCATGGAATGAGAAGAAGTGCCCGGCAGAGTAGAACATGGGACACCTTGGTACTGAGGAATGAACTTCTGGTACATCACTCATTTCTTCTGTTAAGTCTTAGTGACTTCTTTGAGACTGGCCTTATGAATATGAATCCCATTAGTTATACAACACCTTTCCAGCCAGCGGTCATTGACATAATAGACACTGCCATGTTGCTGTTCCTGTGTTTTCTAGTACATATAATGCGTCAAATCAAAGCATACAGGTACACAAATTTGCAGGTGCAGCAAAATGCTTTTCTAGCTTGAACAATGCAGTAATGCCAAGCAATACAAAACAATACACACATAATCCAAAAAGTTAAAAGAAAGAAATTAAGAAATATCAGAACAAGCAATGTCAGATTCCTGAATATAGACAGTATGGAAGGTATATGAATAGAAAAGGTGTGTACAGCAGTAGTTATACAGGATGACCCTTGACTAGAATACATTATATACGTGTAAAGGGGGTAAAACAGTATGTAAACATTATTAAAGTGACCAGTGTTCAATGACTATGTACAAAAGGCAGCAGTCTCTAAGGTGCAGGGTAGAGTACTGGGTGGTAGCCGGCTAGTAACAGTGACTAAGGTTCAGGGCTGAATTAGGCAGTATCAAGGCAGATGCAGATACTGTGCACAGATATACTGTGTACAGTACACAATGATCAGTACAAGATACACCCATTTCCTATCTTGGTCCAAACAAGTTGAGAAACCACCCACTCACCCTCCTCCCACACACATGCATGAACACATCCACACCTACATGCCTGGACTCTGCAGAATCCCCTGGCCACTAATCCTTGCTTATCCTGGGCTTATCGTTGGACGAGCTAGGCTAATTTAATCAGCACTGGATGGGCACTCCTCCTCCCCCTTTTTTCTCTTGCTCTCTTCATGCAGTCTTTATTTACTACATTTCTCCTCGCAATCTCTCTTTCTCTGCATCTCCTACTCTCATGGTTCTCTCTCAGAGCAGGGGCTCAGCTCTGCAGTGACTGGCTGCAGACCTGCAGCAAACTGACATTTCCCCTGTATTCTCTCCTCTCTCCTGGCTGCAGTAATCTAATCATTGATACAGAAGGTCATTATCAGTCACAGGGCCCCCGCCTGCCCAGCCAGTCAAGGCTAGCAGAGCAGCCTGATTTCATCTATGACGTCAGGGGAGTAGAGCGCGCTGGCTGCAGCCTTCTCCCTATCACACGCTTCAAATAGCACTCAATCGTCACTGGAGAGAGACGTCATTCACTCCTGTCTCCTTCTGGTTCGGTCCCGGGCGCCCCCTCTTCTCCCTGACTTTCCTCTCTCCCTCTGCCAGCTCCTTTCTCTCTCCCCCTTCTCTGATAAACAGTGGAAAGCTTCAAGTTCCTCGGCGTACACATCACTGACGATCTGAAATGGTCCACCCACACAGACAGTGTGGTGAAGAAGGTGCAACAGCTCCTCTTCAACCTCAGGAGGCTGAAGAAATTTGGCTTGACCCCTAAGACCCTCACAAACTTTTACAGATGCTCAATTGAGAGCATCCTGTCGGGCTGTATCACTGCCTGGTACGGCAACTGCGCCGCCCACAACCGCAGGGCTCTCCAGAGGGTGGTGCAGTCTGCCCAACGCATCACCGGGGGCACACTGCCTGCCCTCCAGGACACCTACAGCACCCGATGTCACAATAAGCCATTGCCTATCATCCAGAAGGCGAGATCAGTAGAGGTGCATCAAAGCTGGGACTAAGAGACAAAAACAGCTTCTATCTCAAGGCCATCAGACTGTTAAATAGCCATCACTAGCCGGCTACCACCCAGTTACTCAACCCTGCACATTAGAGGCTGCTGCCCCATATACATAGACTTGGAATCACTTTAATAATGGAACACTAGTCACTTTAATGATGTTTACATACTGCTTTACTCATTTCATATGTATATACAGTGGGGCAAATAGTATTTAGTCAGCCACAATGGGACCATGTATCGTGAGATTTTGAGTGAAAACCTCCTTCCATCAGCAAGGGCATTGAAGATGAAACGTAGCTTATTTTTTCAGCATGACAATGATCCCAAACACACTGCTCGGGCAACGAAGGAGGGGCTTCGTAAGAAGCATTTCAAGGTCCTGGAGTGGCCTAGCCAGTCTCCAGATCTCAACCCCATAGAAAATCTTTGGAGGGAGTTGAAAGTCTGTGTTGTCCAGCAACAGCCCCAAAACATCACTGCTCTAGAGGAGATCTGCATGGAGGAATGGGCCAAAATATCAGCAACAGTGTGTGAAAACCTTATGAAGACTTATAGAAAACGTTTGACCTCTGTCATTGCCAACAAAGAGGAATATAAAAAAGTATTGAGATAAACTTTTGTTATTGACCAAATACTTATTTTCCACCATAATTTGCAATTAAATTCATTAAAAATCTTACAATGTGACTTTCTGGATTTTTTTCTAATTTTGTCTGTCATAGTTGAAGTGTACCTATGATGAAAATTACAGGCCTCTCTCATCTTTTTAAGTGGGAGAACTTGCACAATTGGTGGCTGACTAAATACTTTTTTGACCCACTGTACCTTATTCTACTGTATTTTAGTCAATGCCACAATTCCGACATTGCTCGTCCTAATATTTATATATTTCTTAATTTCATTATTTTACTTTTAGATGTGGGTGTTCTTGTGAATTGTTAGATATTACTGCACTGTTGGAGCTAGGAACACAAGCAATTTGCTACACTCGCAATAACATCTGCTAAATGTGTGTATGTGACAAATACAATTTGACTTGATTTGATAACAGCCTAGTGTGGGCTGTAAATCTACAGCTGAGGGTTCATTGCACTCTGGACTGCAGACTGGGAAGTCAGGTGTTTCGAGAATAGTCTAACATTAGCAGAATATGCCAGTAACTTCCACAAAGGGACTGTACTACTGTACAAATAGATGCAAATCAAATGTAGCCATCTTTCCTCACTCTTAACTTCCCCAGTTACATATACAGTGCCTTGCGAAAGTATTCGGCCCCCTAGAACTGTGCGACCTTTTGCCACATTTCAGGCTTCAAACATAAAGATATAAAACTGTATTTTTTTGTGAAGAATCAACAACAAGTGGGACACAATCATGAAGTGGAACGACATTTATTGGATATTTCAAACTTTTTTAACAAATCAAAAACTGAAAAATTGGGCGTGCAAAATTATTCAGCCCCTTTACTTTCAGTGCAGCAAACTCTCTCCAGAAGTTCAGTGAGGATCTCTGAATGATCCAATGTTGACCTACAGTGCCTTGCGAAAGTATTCGGCCCCCTTGAACTTTGCGACCTTTTGCCACATTTCAGGCTTCAAACATAAAGATATAAAACTGTATTTTTTTGTGAAGAATCAACAACAAGTGGGACACAATCATGAAGTGGAACGACATTTATTGGATATTTCAAACTTTTTTAACAAATCAAAAACTGAAAAATTGGGTGTGCAAAATTATTCAGCCCCTTTACTTTCAGTGCAGCAAACTCTCTCCAGAAGTTCAGTGAGGATCTCTGAATGATCCAATGTTGACCTAAATGACTAATGATGATAAATACAATCCACCTGTGTGTAATCAAGTCTCCGTATAAATGCACCTGCACTGTGATAGTCTCAGAGGTCCGTCAAAAGTGCAGAGAGCATCATGAAGAACAAGGAACACACCAGGCAGGTCTGAGATACTGTTGTGAAGAAGTTTAAAGCCGGATTTGGATACAAAAATATTTCCCAAGCTTTAAACATCCCAAGGAGCACTGTGCAAGCGATAATATTGAAATGGAAGGAGTATCAGACCACTGCAAATCTACCAAGACCTGGCCGTCCCTCTAAACTTTCAGCTCATACAAGTTGAAGACTGATCAGAGATGCAGCCAAGAGGCCCATGATCACTCTGGATGAACTGCAGAGATCTACAGCTGAGGTGGGAGACTGTCCATAGGACAACAATCAGTCGTATATTGCACAAATCTGGCCTTTATGGAAGAGTGGCAAGAAGAAAGCCATTTCTTAAAGATATCCATAAAAAGTGTTGTTTAAAGTTTGCCACAAGCCACCTGGGAGACACACCAAACATGTGGAAGAAGATGCTCTGGTCAGATGAAACCAAAATTGAACTTTTTGGCAACAATGCAAAACGTTATGTTTGGCGTAAAAGCAACACAGCTGACCACACCATCCCCACTGTCAAACATGGTGGTGGCAGCATCATGGTTTGGGCCTGCTTTTCTTCAACAGGGACAGGGAAGATGGTTCAAATTGATGGGAAGATGGGTGGAGCCAAATACAGGACCATTCTGGAAGAAAACCTGATGGAGTCTGCAAAAGACCTGAGACTGGGACGGAGATTTGTCTTCCAACAAGACAATGATCAAAAACATAAAGCAAAATCTACAATGGAATGGTTCAAAAATAAACATATCCAGGTGTTAGAATGGCCAAGTCAAAGTCCAGACCTGAATCC
Source organism: Oncorhynchus mykiss (assembly GCF_057628025.1). NCBI lineage: Eukaryota > Metazoa > Chordata > Actinopteri > Salmoniformes > Salmonidae > Oncorhynchus > Oncorhynchus mykiss. The sequence goes on from NC_143022.1 coordinate 22,839,253, forward strand.
AATCGAGAATCTGTGGAAAGAACTGAAAACTGCTGTTCACAAATGCTCTCCATCCAACCTCACTGAGCTCGAGCTGTTTTGCAAGGAGGAATGGGAAAACATTTCAGTCTCTCGATGTGCAAAACTGATAGAGACATACCCCAAGCGACTTACAGCTGTAATCGCAGCAAAAGGTGGCGCTACAAAGTATTAACTTAAGGGGGCTGAATAATTTTGCACGCCCAATTTTTCAGATTTTGATTTGTTAAAAAAGTTTGAAATATCCAATAAATGTCGTTCCACTTCATGATTGTGTCCCACTTGTTGTTGATTCTTCACAAAAAAATACAGTTATATATGTTTATGTTTGAAACCTGAAATGTGGCAAAAGGTCGCAAAGTTCAAGGGGGCCGAATACTTTCGCAAGGCACTGTAAATGACTAATGATGATAAATACAATCCACCTGTGTGTAATCAAGTCTCCGTATAAATGCACCTGCACTGTGATAGTCTCAGAGGTCCGTTAAAAGCGCAGAGAGCATCATGAAGAACAAGGAACACACCAGGCAGGTCCGAGATACTGTTGTGAAGAAGTTTAAAGCCGGATTTGGATACAAAAATATTTCCCAAGCTTTAAACATCCCAAGGAGCACTGTGCAAGCGATAATATTGAAATGGAAGGAGTATCAGACCACTGCAAATCTACCAAGACCTGGCCGTCCCTCTAAACTTTCAGCTCATACAAGGAGAAGACTGATCAGAGATGCAGCCAAGAGGCCCATGATCACTCTGGATGAACTACAGAGATCTACAGCTGAGGTGGGAGACTCTGTCCATAGGACAACAATCAGTCGTATATTGCACAAATCTGGCCTTTATGGAAGAGTGGCAAGAAGAAAGCCATTTCTTAAAGATATCCATAAAAAGTGTCGTTTAAAGTTTGCCACAAGCCACCTGGGAGACACACCAAACATGTGGAAGAAGGTGCTCTGGTCAGATGAAACCAAAATTGAACTTTTTGGCAACAATGCAAAACGTTATGTTTGGCGTAAAAGCAACACAGCTGAACACACCATCCCCACTGTCAAACATGGTGGTGGCAGCATCATGGTTTGGGCCTGCTTTTCTTCAGCAGGGACAGGGAAGATGGTTAAAATTGATGGGAAGATGGATGGAGCCAAATACAGGACCATTCTGGAAGAAAACCTGATGGAGTCTGCAAAAGACCTGAGACTGGGACGCAGATTTGTCTTCCAACAAGACAATGATCCAAAACATAAAGCAAAATCTACAATGGAATGGTTCAAAAATAAACATATCCAGGTGTTAGAATGGCCAAGTCAAAGTCCAGACCTGAATCCAATCGAGAATCTGTGGAAAGAACTGAAAACTGCTGTTCACAAATGCTCTCCATCCAACCTCACTGAGCTCGAGCTGTTTTGCAAGGAGGAATGGGAAAAAATGTCAGTCTCTCGATGTGCAAAACTGATAGAGACATACCCCAAGCGACTTACAGCTGTAATCGCAGCAAAAGGTGGCGCTACAAAGTATTAACAAGGGGGCTGAATCATTTTGCACGCCCAATTGTTCAGTTTTTGATTTGTTAAAAAAGTTTGAAATATCCAATAAATGTTGTTCCACTTCATGATTGTGTCCCACTTGTTGTTGATTCTTCACAAAAAAATACAGTTTTATATCTTTATGTTTGAAGCCTGAAATGTGGCAAAAGGTCGCAAAGTTCAAGGGGGCCGAATACTTTCGCAAGGCACTGTACATTGAACAAACTGATGACTTAATAACCTGTTTGGGATAGGGGGCAGTATTTTCACGTCCGGATGAAAAACGTCCCCAAAGTAACCTGCCTGCTCCTCAGGCCCAGAAGCTAGGATATGCATATAATTGGTAGATTTGGATAGAAAACACTCACTCTAGTTTCTAAAACTGTTAAAATAATGTCTGTGAGTATAACATAACTTATTTGGCAGGCGAAACCCAGAGGACAAACCATCCAGGATTTTTTTTTGTTGAGTTCACTGTGTTTTCAATTGCCACAGAAACCTAGATTTCTGTGGCACTTGGTTGCAGTTCCTAGGGCTTCCACTAGATGTCAACAGTCTTTAGAAATTGGTTGATGTTTTTCTTTAGAGAAATGAAGAAGTACAGCTATTCAGAATGAGGGTCCAGCCTAGTGTACTCTTTTGTTTGGGGCACGTGACCTAAAGCTTGCTCCTCTGCCTGTTCTCGGTTTTGTACCCATCAACAAACCGATCCTCACAGCATCGCACAAAGTTGCTTACCTGATCGCAAAGCAGGGCAAACCACACACCATTGGTGAAACACTCGTAAAACCAGCTGTGTTGAAGATGGCGAATATCATGCTGGGAAAAGAGGCTGAAGTTAAGTTATCCCAAATTCCTCTTTCAAATGACACCATCAGCGACAGAATAGAGGACATGAGCAAAGACATCTTGGCTCAAGTAGTTGCAGATCTGATTTCAAGCCCGGCAAAATTCAGCCTTCAACTCGATGAGACCACAGACATTTCCAATCTAAGCCAGCTTGCTGTATTCGTGCGCTATGTGAAAGACGACGTGATAAAGGAAGATTTTTTATTTTGTAAGCCTCTTACAACAACAACTAAGGCAGCCGATGTGAAGAAACTTGTGGATGACTTCTTCAAAGACAACAATCTTTCGTGGAATATGGTTTCTGCAGTTTGTTTGGACGGAGCTCCAGTCATGCTGGGAAGAAAGTCTGGTTTTGGTGCGCTAGTGAAAGCCGATGCACCACACATCATTGTTACGCATTGTATTCTGCACAGACATGCGTTGGCAACAAAAACCTTGCCTCCAAAACTGGCAGAAGTATTAAAAATTGTAGTGGAATGCGTGAACTATGTGCGAACTAGTGCTCTGAGGCACCGCATCTTCAGTGGGCTGTGTAAAGAAATGGGCTCTGAATTCGAGGTACTTCTGTACCATTCTAACGTTTGGTGGTTATCCCGGGGACAGGTGCTGAATCGTGATTTTGCCGTGAGTGTGGAATTAGCCCTGTTTTTGCAAGAGCACCAACATTGTCATGCAGATTGCTTCAAAATTTCTGAGTTCATTCTCATTTTAGCATACATGGCTGATATCTTCGCAGCTCTCAATCATCTCAATCAAAATATGCAGGGCGGTGGAGTCAACATCATCGAAGCGGAGGAAAACCTGAAGGCTTTAAAAAAAAAGCTACCGTTATGGAAACGACGAACAGAGAACGATAACTTCGCAAACTTTCCCCTGCTGGACGACTGTAAGTAAGATCAAAGATGTATCTGGAATCGGAGACATTTCTGTACCTTCGGAACTGAAGCAAGCAATTGCCACGCACTTAGATGAGCTTGCAAAGTCTCTCGACGGATACTTCCCTATAAGATAGTCATATCCAGCATGGGTGAGACAGCCGTTCACATTTAGTGTTGAGGCAACAGATGTCAATGATGAATACCTCGATGAAATCATTGAAATTCAGCAGAGCCAGGTTCAACAGCAACTCTTCAGAACAACAACGCTTTCAACGTTTTGGTGTCAACAAATGGTAACGTACCCTGTTATTGCTAAGAAAGCTCTGGAGATTTTCATACCGTTTGTTACAACATATCTTTGCGAGCAATCCTTTTCGAGGATGCTGGACATAAAAGCGAAGAAAAGGAACAGACTTTGTTGCGAAAATGACATGAGATTGGCACTTGCCAAGGTGAAGCCGCGCATTTCTGAACTGGTCTCTGAAAGGCAACAGCAGAAGTCACACTGATTTGCAGCAAATATTCATTATTATGGTTTTGTTTTTGTGTGAAAATCATGTTTTGATGATTTTGTTCTTTGAACACAGTGACGTTGATGCACGGTTCATTTTGTGCACCAGTAAACTATGTTTTGAATTTGAAAAAATCATATTTTATTTTTCCAATTAAGAAGGGTTCGGTGAATGCGCATATGAAACTGGTGGGGTTCAGTACCTCCAACAAGGTTAAGAACCACTGAGTTAAGCTGTATTTTGGTGTATTGCACTTGTGATTGTATGAAAGTTAAATATTTCTAATAATTTATTTTGAATTTCACGCTCTGCAGTTTCGAATTGTCAAAACGTTCCACTAGCGGAACCCCTAGCCATAAAAGTTTTTTTTAGTGCTCTCAATAGATAATTTCTGACTTCAAACTCACCGTCTATATCTACACTATTATATCATATGACTAATGTAGGGGAGACTTGAGAGATCAAAAGGACAGACTTGAGTTCATAAGCAGCCGAAAAGGAATTTGTGGCTTGACTTCTTAACTACCCACTGCCAGAGAAAAGCATCCCGTAGCTACAAAACTTGTGAGGGGAGAATTCTCTGCACCAGAGACACTTCTAAATGTTTTATTTTCAAGGATTGCATTATTCTCTGAATAATTTATATTAACAGATCTTTTGTTGCACAAAATCCTCACACTGTCTAGAATAATCTGGGGTAAAAAGACCCTAGTCAAGGTTAATACTGCAGACTAAGTCCAGCGAGATAGCTATCTGGCTATGTTTAGTCAGGTTGGTGTACTATTTCTGTTGACGTTACTTGATACAGCGAGTCAGCCAACAAAAACTTCAGAGTTAATTAGTCAGATGTGTCTATTTTTACCATCCAGTTGACATCTGACATTAACTGCTTGTTAAGGATGTGTTTATCATGCAGACCTAATATTAGCCAAATGAATTATTTAAGAAAATACTTGGCAAGGGAGTCAGACACCTAATAATGGATAATGTAATACTCCTGGCCTAACAGTATGTTCTCATAGATGCAACACTACATTATTTACTTTGACTGTCAATGAATGATAAGTACCAAGTACCACTTCAAACACACACATTTCCATCTTTCAGAACATTTCGGAAAAATCCCCTGAGAATCTATTTGTAGGGAGTTCTGGAATGACCTCCGTCCTTTCCTAACACACGTGGGGCATTGACAAATGACGGCATATTGTGGATGCCTGACCGCCCTGGCTGGGGCTGAACGCACTCATAACCACTGAAATACAATATGTCCTCTGACAAACATAGCTGCAATGGAAAGGGGCAAATTGAACCATATCTGTCCCTGTAGCCCTGTTTGGTCTGACATATTAGGTCGCTAGGGCACAGGCCATAATATGAAGAGATACGCAGTGAATGTGGTTTTCAAGACCATGAGGGTGGAAAATCCTAAATGGGCTGACGTTGGGGGGTGAGCCGAGCCAGGGTATAGGAGGTTGACGCAGGACGGATATCATTGGGAACCCTCTATGGAACATTCCCCCTTTTGAAAGGGATACATTCTAAAGGACAAGCTGGTGGTGGTCTCTAAGCCTATACCAATCTACACGTGTCTATCTTTGGGGAGTCCTGCAGTCCAAACAGGTTCACTGCAATCAATTGAGATATTGCCAAACCCCTGCATGGGCGTCCCTGTCATCGTTGTTTTTGTCATTTCCCACAAAGTGTCACTGGCCAATCAGCACGTGATAACCGTATTCCTCTGTGCCCTTAGTGCCGGGCCACAGCCACACGACAGGCCTTCGGAGCTGACATTGGTGCCAGCGCCACTGTGCCCTGGACTGGAAGTTGTCGGACGGAGGTTGCATGCAGGCGTGAGGAGGACAGCGCTGGAATCTGGGCCCTGCCAGAGCTGGTCTAAGCGTGTTAAAGGAGTTATGCCTGCTTGCCTGCCTTGGTTGTCCTCGGTGGAAACTAGCTCGATGACATATTTTCCAAGTGCTTCAGCAGAGAGGCATGTGATTAGGGAACCACTGAGCACTCAGTCACACAGGGAGAGGAGGGTCACCTAGCTAGCCAAAGGGAGGGGAGGAGGTGACGTGAGTGACAGACCACCCATTGTGGGTAAATTCTGTTTTAAAGTCCACTGAACTTCACTGCTTGTCAAAAGTTTCCAAATAACTCATGAGCCAGAAAAGAGAAACAAGATACCCAAAAAGGTGTTCCCCTTGGTATCCATTCCCTCTGGCACTACCCCCCAATAAAAGTTCCTTCCAATCATATAACCACATTATACTTGTCTGGACCTACCAGTACGCTGACATGCCTGAGCCATCACTTGACTGTCTTGAGTCCTAGATGTCTGTCTGTGCGTGCCTGTGTATCTGTGTGACGCACGCTTGGGTGTGTGTAACAAATGCATTCCTTTGTGGTGCTCTGTTTTACGAAAAGAGAGAGCAACCAGCTTAGTACTGTAACCTTGATACAAAGGAAAATGGACAGCTCATATAGGAGTGACTGATGGAGAGTTGGAGGAGGAAGAGCCAAGGAGGAGAGGGATGTAACTGGACAGGAAAGCTCCACACAGCCAAAATATATTACTAAGACAAAGGCTAGTGAACTCTGCAGTGATACGCCATCCCATCTGGTTTGCGCTTAGTGGGACTAACATTTGTTTTTCAACAGGACAATGACCCAACACACCTCCAGGCTGTGTAAGGGCTATTGAACCAAGAAGGAGAGTGATGGAGTTCTGCATCAGATGACCTGGCCTCCACAATCACCCAACCTCAACCCAATTGAGATGGTTAGGGATGAGTTGGACTGAAGGAAAAGCAGCCAACAAGTGCACAGCATATGTGGGAACTCCTTCAAGACTGTTGGAAAAGCATTCCAGGTGAATCTGGTTGAGAGAATGACAAGAGTGTGCAAAGCTGTCATCAAGGCAAAAGGTGGCTACTTTGAAGAATCTAAAATATATTTTGTTTTGTTTAACACTTTTTGGGTTACTACATGATTCCATGTGTTATTTCATAGTGATAATAGTGAAGACATCAAATCTATTATTCTACAATGTAGAAAACAGTAGTGGCTTGCGAAAGAATTCACCCCTCTTGACATTTTTCCTATGTTGTTGCCTTACAACTTGGAATAAAAATAGATGTTTTGGGGGGTGGTTGCACGCATCACTATTCTTTTTTTATTTTTTAGAATTTCTTGGAACAAGTAATTTTTTTCATTTCACTTCACCAATTTGGAATATTTTGTGTATGTCCATTACATGAAATCCAAATAATCTATTTAAATTACAGGCTGTAATGCAACTAAATAGGAAAAATGCCAAGGGAGATTAATACTTTTGCAAGGCACAGTGAAAAAACTGTCCAAAACTTTGACTGGCACTCTTTCTCTCTCTCTCTCTCTCTCTCTGTTTTATTGTAACATACACTGGATTGGTGCAGTGAAATGTGTTGTTTTACAGGGTCAGCTACAGTAGTACGACACCCCTGTAGCAAATTAGGGTTAGTGACTTGCTCAAGGGCACATTGGCATATGTTTTACCTTGTCGGCTCAGGTATTCGAACCAGCAACCTTTCGGTTACTGGCCCAATGCTCTAACTGCTAGGCTACCTGTCGCCCTAGAAGAGGCTCTCCCAATGGGCCAGGCCGCCATGCAGTATAATGGTAGTAATACGCTGTGAATAACATGTAGAATTGACTGTGCGTGATCAGTAATGACAATACATCACAGGATGAAAAGGTTACTAGGACATACAAAAACATAAAAGTGTTCGTCCTTCGCAAAGTCCCCTCTCCCTCCCAACATGATTACATCACTGGCCAATTGGACATGAATGGCTTGGCAAATTAACAGCGTTGGTGCAACGTTATATTTTTACCGCTGCTGCAAAGTCATTTTCTACCAACCTATTTATTGACTAAATCTAAATGTACATAGGCCTACAATTTTAGTGGGAGCATGAAAGCACATGCTGCTTGCTCGATGAGTGCTTGCCCCCACTTACACAGTGAATCACACAGGTGTTAGTTAGTGGAGGGGGTTAACACACTTCTAGACCCATGTGCCCACAGCCTCACCCTGGCACTCCCCAAATCCCTCTAGAATGTGACACCCCTCCTATTGGAATGAAACACTGAAACAAAAACATTGTCAGCAGTCCCAGGAAGAGCCGGGGATGTTTTACACATCGACCCCAGCCAAGTCACAACCACGCCTAGACCCAGACAGAGACACACCCTTTCAGCCATTTTGTACTGCACAACGTCAGAGAGGATTCATTAGGCCCAAATCTATGGATTTCACGTGACTGGGAATACAGATACACATCTGTTGGTTTAAGATACCTTAAAAAATGGGCCTCAGTGCCTCGTCACGGTATCGCTGTGCATTCAAATTGCAATTGATTAAATGCAATTATGTTCATTGTCCGTAGTTTATGCATGCCCATACCATGACCCTATCGCCACCATGGTGCATTCTGTTCGCAACGTTGACATAAGCAAACCGCTTGACCACACGCGGTCCGCGGTTGTGAGGCCGGTGGACGTACTGCCAAATTCTCTAAAACGATGTTGGTGGCTTATGGTAGAGATATTAATATTCAACTCTCTGGCAACAGCCCTGGTGGACATTCCTACAGTGAGCATGCCAATTGCACGCTCCCTCATGACTTAAGACATGTGGCATTGTGTTATGACAAAAATGCTTATTTTAGTGGCCTTTTGTCCCCAGCAAAAGGTGCACCTGTGTAATGATAATTCCATTTAATATGATTCTTGATATGCCAAATCTATCAGATGGATGGATTATCTTGGAGAAAATGCTCACTAAGAGGGATATAAACAGATTTGTGCACAAAATGAGAGAAATAAGCTTCGGGCGTATGGACAATTTATGGGATCTTGTATTTCAGCTCATGAAATATGGGACCAATTCTTGTTGCATTGATGTTGTTAAATGTACATTGCTTTTATACCAATAAAGAGGTCTTACAAACAAGTATCCAGTGCGCCCTTCATACCCAAAAGACACTTGAGTGGCTGTAGGGCTGAAGTTAGTCATCTCATGAACAGACATATCTACTATATAAACATCATTTGGTCATAACTACGGTACCATTTATGCAAGATTTTAGTTTTGGGTTAAATGAGATTAGTAAATGAGTCACCATCTGTCAGCATAGACTGAAATAGAAGTTCAATAAGCCTGGTGTAGTTAAGAGGGACTGACAAAAAGTTTAACCAGCATATGGCATCATGTTATGACATATTGTTGAGCAATGCTATTGCAAAACCGCTCAGCAAGGATGAAGCCACTGCTCCAGACTACGGTTTGCAACTAACTGCACATGAGGAGAAACTGGAGAAATGTCCTCTGGTCTGATGAAACAAAAAAAAAGAGAACTGTTTGGCTATAATGACCATTATGTTTGGAGGAAAAAGGGGGAGGCTTGCAAGCCGAAGAACACCATCCCAACCGTGAAGCACGGGGAGTGGCAGCATCATGTTGTGGGTTGCTTTGCTGCAGGAGGGACTGGTGCACTTCACAAAATAGATGGCATCATGAGGGAAAACTGAATATATTGAAGCAACGTCTCAAGACAGTCAGGAAGTTAAAGCTTGGTCGCAAATGGGTCTTCAAAACGGATAATGACCCCAAGCATACTTCCAAAGTTGTGGCAAAATGGCTTAACGACAAATAAGTCAATGTATTGGAGTGGCCATCACAAAGCCCTGACCTCAATCCTATAGAACATTTGTGGGCAGAACTGAAAAAGTGTGTGAGAGCAAGGAGGCCTGCAAACCTGACTCAGTGTTACACCAGCTCTGTCAGGAGGAATGGGCCAAAATTCACCCAACTTATTGTGGGAAGCTTGTGGAAGGCAACCAGAAACATTTGACCCAAGTTAGATTTAAAGACAATGCTACCAATTACTAATTGAGTGTATGTAAACCTCTGACCCACTGGGAATGTGATGAAAGAAATCAAATCTGAATAAATCACTCTATTATTCTGACATTTCACATTAAAATAAAGTGGTGATCCTAACTGACTTAAGACAAGGAATTTTTACTTGGATTAAATGTCAGGAATTGTGAAAAACTGAGTTTAAATGTATTTGGCTAAGGTGTATGTAAACTTCGGACTTCAACTGTACTTGCACACAATAATTATTTATTAGAGGCCTGGTGAGAGTAAACATTCATAAAACCGGTTGTGGTTGGAGGACTGAAAGTCTTGAGTCAGAACATGATTAGAACTCTGGAGTGCTTTTGTTAAGATAGAACCTATGGTTGAGACCAGAGTCCTTTTTTTTTTTACACTAATTGCGGTTTTAAAATGGACAGCACCACAAAAACCTGAGGTAACCATATTGACTCAAAGAACATTTCCACACCGAGACACAAAGAGGGAGTGATGGAGATCTTTACATGGTCAACAGCCCCCCCCCCCCCCCCCCCACATACATTGAGTAACACCAAAGCAACCACCTGCTGACGAAATGTGAAACAAAAGCAAGCATACCACCAAAATCAGTATGGACAAAACATGATGCCTTCAATAAATTAATTAGAACACTTGAGAAATCACAACATAGCCAAAACAAAAGGTGATTGTAATAGCTACCCTTGGTTAATGGGTTTGTCTCACCACAATGGAACAGACTTTGCTCCATTTGCTACGTGCTTTGACTGGTCTACGAAAACTCGCCAAGTGGCGGAAAGGAGAACTGCATTAAGTATAACAACAAAATACAGGAAAAACACATTGTACACAGAATAAATGTATGTTTGGTCTTCTTTCCCTTACAAAATGTATCACACAATACCAGTCATTGAATCCTACATAAAAAGGAACAAAAATACAGAATTATTGGCAGGTAAATCCAAATCAATTTATTGGTCATTTCATTCCACTGTACAAAGCAAGCATGAGATCTTGCAGTTACTGACTTGACTGGTCCGGGAAACAGTTGGAGAATTTTCATTTCCTTTATACCAACACGACACCTGGAACAAATGCGAAAATCTGATTACGGTAAGTACACAGTCATCCAGAAATAAAAACAGTCTGACATAACATTGGGGTGTGCTAAAGACCCAACAACCTGTCCAAATACTTACTGAACCTTATAGATAAAATGGAAGACTACGCCTGAACCCCTCGGTCAAGGACACTTGGACCTTTGATATTTTCAGTGGTATTGTTAACAAAACAACCCCATAAAGAAAACACAAATAAATAAAAAACAGGTCCAGCCCCTGGTTCGTCTGATCTGGCAGTTACTCCACTTCTGTTGGTCTAACCCCAAGTGGTTCTGGAAAACGGTTAAAGAAAATAAACCCTCCTCACAGCTGCCCATGTCCCTTAAAGTTGAAGTGGTTTTTACTGACAAGAAGCACATGGCTGAGCTCGAATCACCACTATTAATTCAGGATTCCTATGACTCAGCCATGCCTCCTTGCCCGTCCAATATTTCCTCATCTCCCACCCCTTCTAATGCAACTATACCTGATGCGTCGCTCTTTTTCCCCCTGCCCCTCTACAAAGTTTCCCTCTGCAGGCAGTCACCTAGTCCGAGGTGCTAAAGGAGCTCCTGAAACTTGACGCAAAAAAACTATTTTTATTGACTTGGCCAAAGCTTTTGATAGGGTGATACCTACTGCAGCCCTCGTCCTCCACATACAACACCCGTTCTGCCAGTCACATTCTGGTAAAGGTCCCCAAAGCACACATATCCATGGGTCAATCCTCTTTTCAGTTCGCTGAAAATTGATTGTCCGATCCCTCCTGATAACCCGATTGGACATGACTCCAACAGGGTCACTAGGATGGATCAGCCAATGAAGTAGAAAGTCCAACCCAGTTGACTATATTAAAACTTTATAATCCCTCAATGGTGCTACCCATGCCATTAAAGCCTTTTGGCTACCAGAGGCTTATCATTCTCTAGAGTCCCACCTAGTTGACTACTTCAAAACGGTGAATGTACTCAATAGCGATGCCCATGCTGAAACAATCTCTCCTTCAAACAGAGTGCATGATGGCAATTCTGTTAGCCAACGTCAAAGCTTGGTAACAAGATCTACCCTGCACCTAGTGGCTGAAATGTGCATAACTCGTCATCATCCATTAAGTCACTGCTGTCTGCTTTCATAAAAAATAGCTGGTAGGCGATTAGCTCGGCAAGTGTAAGCCTTTAAAATACACACTGATCGCTTCAAGGAGAATATGAGCGAGGATTGGATGCATTTTAAAGCTTTTCCAACAGCATCTAGGTCAGATGTGAAGCTCATATGCTCTACACTTCTACCACCTTACATGGTTGCAATACATACCACAAAGACCAGTAGCGCGGTCTACTCCAGGGCTTTGACGATTGCCTCGTTGGCGTCTATGTTGATCTGGACCTCGGCCCTGGCAGCCTCGTCAGACGCAGACGCCATTTCAGACTGAGCCTTCTCCAAGTTGACCTTGGCAGCCTAAAGAGCAGAGAGGTCAAATACAGAACCATAACCCAATATCCATACTACAAAGTGCTGGACATCATGCATACTAAATATGCTAGCACAGTACCAGTTTTTTTTTCTTACATTCAACTGAATAACCAATTAAGGCTAATAGTTTTTGGGATGCATTTACACAGGCAGCCGAATTCTGAAATATTTCACCATATGTCTTTATTTTAGTTTTTTTTACCCCTTTTTCTCCCCAACGCTAGGCCAATTGTGCGTCGCCCCACGGACCTCCCGGTCATGGTCGGTTACGACAGAGCCTGGGCGCGAACCCAGGGTCTCTGGTGCGCTGCAGTACAGCGCCCTTAACCACTGCACCACCCGGCAGGCCTCACCATTGGTCTTTTGACCAATCAATTCAACTCTAATGCCAATAATTGGGCAAAAGAACTGGGCTGCATGAGTAACACAGCCTTAGACAAGGGTCAGAGCTAGGCAGCGGGTCCCTGTAAGCATAGTTTGGGGAAACACTGCTTCAGCGATGCTAAAGCTGCATAATCCAATCCTGTGCGGATAAATCTTTGAGCATAGAACATAGTTCAAAAAAAGGACATCCTGTTCTTTATGCTTCTGCCAGGCAAATAAACTATTTTCAGTGGGTTTGATCCTAAATGAAATTGGTGGTATCAATAACTCATTGGTCTAGGTTAAATGTAGGGGTAATGATTATTCTAATAATTAAATTACTGGATGCAATGTAGTAGTCTAGCTTACTGTTGCCAATTTGGACTATGAAGCTGAACTAGGCCTATGGGCTTGTTCCAGATCTCCATCTCTGACCTAATCCATCAAGTTAGGTGTGATTACTACCATTCATTCAACATGCCTTGTCATTGATGAACTGACTATTATCACATCATTAGTAGCCTATTGTAGACATTTGCCAATTTTGCAAATATTCCAAAAACATGCTCCCTGTTTACAACAAGGCACTATAGTAATATTGCATTAAAACATGCTCCCTGTTTACAACAAGGCACTATAGTAATATTGCATAAAAACATTAAAGCAATTCACTTTTTTTTCTTCTTCCATGAACACCAAGCATTACTGGATTTCCCCAAAAATACAACATTACTGAGTACCACTCCATATTTTCAGGCACAGTGTTGACTTCATCTTATGGGTATGCTTGTAATCGTTAAGGACTAGGGAATTTATCCAGGACAAAAAAAAAGCAATGGAGCTAAGCACATGCAAAATCCTAAAGGAAAACCTGGTTCGGTCTGATTTCCACCAGAAACTGGAACATCAAATTCACCTTTCAGCAAGACAATAACCAAAAACACAAGAACAAATCTATACTGGAGTTGCTTATCAAGAAGACAGTGAATGTTTCCAAGTGGCTGAGTTACAGTTGAGACTTAAATCTATGGCAAGACCTGAAAATGGTTGTCTAGCAATGACCAACAACAAATTTGATAGTGTGTTGAGTACCAAGCAGTTAACAAGTTGGGTAGGCTACTAATGACCATCAGCAGCATCAGAGCTTGGAGAAGCCTAGTTACCGTGCGTGACCAAACAGTCACAGGCAATTTGACCGCTGTCACGACTTGTGACCGCCGGTAATATGGTCAGCGTAACAGCCCTAGGCCTAACATGTCCTCTCCTTGCAAGATAGACTAATTGAATAGGAAGTTTAAACAAACCTGGTACATTTCTGCTTTACTAGATCAACTTGACAGCCTATGGATTTTATGAAGGCACAATATATTTTTCCTACACTTTGAAGTAAACATACCTTTGACAAGATACAATTATAAATTAATATTTAGAATAGTGTCAACGTTTTTATTTAGGTCCTTGAATTGCACAACAGGCAATAGGAATGAACAAAAAAAATACATTAATAGAATCTAAACCATGGGGGTATCTACTAAGAAAATATGGAATTGTTTTAAGATAGCTAAATGATCCATGGTATGACTATTGGAATTGGAATTTTAGGACCCCTTAAAAATGATCAGAACTGTTTTTAATTGATGAAACATTGAATTTGGCCTTAATGCTATTCGCCCATAGAAACCTTTAATAAGAGCTTCATACATGGATAAAAACTAAAATATGTGGAAATAGGAAGTTTGTTCAGAAAGTCTGTCCTATAGCTGACAGATAAGGATAACTATGTATTTATTTTGACAAGCATTTAACACCTTATTTTAGGGATTAAAATATCTCCATATATAAACTCATCAACAATAGAAATATCCTCACTGTCAACTGCGTTAATTTTCAGCAAACTTAACGTGTGCCCAATCTGTTCAGACACTACATAGAGGACGGCAGATCGGCTGTACCGACTACAAAACGAGTCCCATGATGCTTGTGGGTCATAGAGCACTATCGTGAGGCTCTCAGACATCATGTTCATGGGAGCCAAGTCTTTCCGTAGTGGGGTCATAGTTTGTAGGCCAAACCGTTTGGGCTCCAGGCTTTGTGAGAACACCGCTCTAGTTTGTCACCTTTCACAGCAGACGCGGAAGGGTAACGTTGGCAGATGTGGTGGATTGAGACGCAGCCCATGCAAAACATCTTTTAAACTGACAAGATTGAGGGGGATTATTTTATTATGCTAATTAGATTCCCCACGGGGAGCAGACAGCGACTCTAGAGGGCTAATATTCTCTTTTTTTTAAGGTAGGCAAACTTGATTTTTTTGTGAAGGATGGTATCAGCAGAACAGCTCTCTGCCATGTCTGTCTCCATCCATGCCGAAACGTACACTGAACTATCGCAACACCACGTTTCCTTTCTCGCCAATGCGCTAGCACCTACTGTTGCGGAGTGCAAGTGCTCACAAGAAAGTATTCTCTTAGTTGACTAAATTCTGTAGCTAACTACTTTCGTTGTAATGATGGCTTTTCTCCTCACCCAAGTCTTCAGATTGGATCAGTTACAACTTCAGACAGTTGGGTCAAAAACCACAATGTGCCAACGAGAAGCCTATTTTAGGGCATCTTTTCATTCCAGCATACTTTAACCTAAAATTGTGTGCATGTTGGCAGGTCTGGAAGAGAGAGACTAGCATTGCAAATTCACATTGCCTCTTTCCTGTGAAAGGCCCATTTGTTACAGTAGCGATTACAGCGTAGAAATGCCAAACATAGCTGGGAGTTAAAGGTCTCCCAGTGGGAACTTGGCACATCTGCTATAACTCAACAGTGACTGACCTTTCCTGCCTTATTAACAGCAGGGTTTCTCCTGTGCATTGTTCTCAGAGGGAGAAAAAAAAAAAGTCATCCATTTCTTGAGTCAACTTGACAGTATGTGCCCTTCTTAGGACAGGGTCAAAGAGAAAGAGGGAGCTCCTCTACGATGAACGTGTTTAGTCGGCTGATGGGGCTGTGAAAAGTAAAGAGCAACATGGCCTTAGGGACATTTCACACAAATACATATTTTGACTGACATTTGAGCCAATGCTGTGCAGAATTCTGTTGAGTAAGGGATTTGGTCATTTAATGGAAGGTTTCCTTTTGCAAAACTATGGCTAAGGTCTGACTGAGCAGAGCTGCACACAGTTAACATCTTTATAAAAGGGTTTGGGTTTCAATCAATGACTGACTGCATGGGCTGAATGATGCCAATCACAACTCTAGCCTAGCTTTTCAGAGAACAAAGCAATCCTAATGTAGAGGATGGGAAATGTTCATGCAATTGTTATTGCTCTGATGAAGAGCCTCTTGTGATTGCTCTGGTTCAATGATTTAAGGACATTCTGCTCCCATTGGCAAAGGAAACGCAAGGTATCCCTCTGCGGCCCGTCTTCCTGCCCAGCTCTAACACACTACACCAGGTGTGTAACCATTAGCCAAACAGTTGAAAAAGAACGACAAATTCAGGTAGGTCCATCAGTTGTTTGCTTCAATTAAATAAATGTTTCGCAACAGAATTGTATCCACCCCAGGGGTGTAATCATTCCGCCGATGCTATTGCAAAATATTTTGTCTGTTGCAAAACGTTTAACAGACACCGTTTGCTCCAAAAGGAAAACAAAAATGAATTTATATTTGATAAATTCAGGTAGGAACCTCCGTTTCGTTTTGGTTCTTCAACGGTGAACGGTTCCCGTAACGAATACACCCCAGTCCAACTATACCACTATGATTAGTTGATTACTAGAATCAGTTGTGATGCGGTGGCCTGGAAGACAAGCCTGCCCACCCTGTGGCCTGCAGGACAAGAGTTGCCCACCCGTTGCCATAGAGATAATAAATAGGTCTATGAGTGGGTGCTGGGTACTTACAGCCACATCCAGCTGGTCCAGGGGGAAAGCCTCTTCAGCCAGTAGTTGCACCGAGGAGTCTGCGTTCACTGTGATTGACCCGCTGCTCACTGAAACAGACAGAATTTGAGTAAAGCAACCGATTCCATTCAACCACCCACCCATCATACCGGGCAGACTTCTCTGTATACATCAATGATGTCGCTTTTGATGCTGGTGATTTTCAGATCCACCTTTAAGCAGACATGGTACTTCTGGCCCTTCTTTGGACACTTAACTAACCTTCAGATGAGCTTCATTGCCATACAACTCTCCTTCCGTTGCCTCCAACTGCTCTTAAATGCAAGTAAAATTAAATGCATGCTCAACAAACCGATCGCTGCCCGCACCTGCCCGCCTGTCCAGCATCACTACTCTGGACGGTTCTGACTTAGAATATGTGGACAACTACAAATACCTAGGTGTCTGGTTAGACTGTAAACTCTCCTTTCATACTCACATTAAGCATCTCCAATCCAAAATTAAATCTAGAATCAGCTTCCCATTTGGCAAAACAAAGCATCCTTCACTCATGCTGCCAAACATACCCTCGTAAAACTGACCATCCTACCGATCCTCAATTATGTCATTTACAAAATAGCCTCCAACACTCTACTCAACAAATTGGATGCAGTCTGTCACAGTGCCATCGGTTTTGTCAAAGCCCCATATACTACCCACCACTGCAACCTGTACACTCTTGTTGGCTGGCCCTCGCTTCACTCGACCTGGAGCCAGTGGGTTTGGTGACATCAAGGTTCTGCTAGGTAAAGCCCTGCCTTATCTCAGCTCACTGGTCACCAACCCATAGCACGCGCTCCAGCAGGTATATCTCACTAGTCACCCCCAAAGCCAATTCCTCCTTCGGCCACCTTTGTTCCAGTCATTGGCAGCAGAGAACTGGAAGGAAACTGCATTTTTTTTTTTTTTTTAAATGGGTGATTATTTAACTGAAACTAGAAACACGTCTCCCTCATTAGCTTTAAGCACCAGCTGTCAGAGCAGCTCTCAGATAACTGCACCTGTAAATAGTCCATCCTGTAAATAGTCCATCCAACTACCTCATCCACATACTGTATTTAATTATTTATTTATCTTGCTCCTTTGCACCCCGATATCTCTACTTGCACATTCATCTTCTGCACATCAATCACTTCAGTGTTTAATTGCTATATATTGTAATTACTTCACCACCATGGCCTATTTATTGCCTTAACTCCCTTATCTTACCTCATTTACACACACTATATTTTTCTACTATGTTTGTTTATTCCATGTGTAACTCTGTGGTATGTGTCGAACTGCTTTACTTTATTCTTGGCCAGGTAGCAGTTGTAAATGAGAATGTTCTCAATTAGCCTACCTGGTTAAATAAATAAAATATACCGCCCAGCCCCATGTAGACAACTTAATCTATTGAAATTAAATAAATGCATTGCCTTCATGCACAGACTGCAACAGTCTCTTAAAGTTCTGTGCAGTCACTAACATAGAATTTTATTTTAGCTGATTTCAATCCAGGGAAGTAGACTACAATTTGAAAGTGTTACGCTAAGTCTGATTTCTCCAGGTCAAGAATGCAGTCATCCCCACAATTCAAGACAGTACTGACCCCTGCTGGAAGTTCCATGTTAAAAGAGGTCCAATGAGGCAATCCTCAATATCAAATCATTTCTGGGTAACAATTAAGGAAGGCTCTTTGTGATTAATTGAAAACAAAATTGTAAAAAATAGCAAAGAACAATCAAGCAATAATGTTGCTAGGACTGGGTTTGAGTGGAGAAAAGTGAAAATGAGCTGTTATTAGTAGATGGGTTTGAACTGTTATGTCTATTAAATAATTTACCACCTGGTGATATCACCAGACATGCCAAAACTCCATCCCACCAAAACAGGCTGAAATTTCAGCTCTTACACTAAAAAGGGGCATTATACATTTTTCAGAAATCCACAGTATTATTCCAACATCACCATGGATGGAGAGGTGTATTTCTATATAAATAAAACTGAAAAAATACAAGTTAGACTGCACTGGGACTTTAAAGTAAGGATGGGCAATGTGTAGTGTTAAGGTATGGATCCACATAACGATATACAATATTCATACTACCATCTATTTCTACTCCCTAACCTCATCTCACATACACCCTTTAAAAATGTTCAGTGCAGCCACTTCTGCAAATGTGCCATTTTGTTCTAGTGGATTATAAAGCAGGGGGAAGTAGGGTAACACTTTCAAATGTAGGCTAAGTTATATTTCTCCAGGTCTAGGATGCAGTCATTGTCTCCCCCACAATTCGAGATAGGACTGACCCCTGCTGTATGGTCCACATTAAGTGGCCAGTTGTTGATATGGAACCTACCATTGATATCATCTAGAAACACAGAAGGCATGCGCAAGCACTGTCCCCATTTTGTATCTAAGTAGCTTAAATATCTGATTAATAAAAGCAATTATTTCTAAGTTGATATCACAAGGTCATTAAAAATGTAATCAAAGCATCCAAAATGATGAATCGGCCTACCACATACACTGGTATTTGTACACATATGGGTGTCAGAGGAAAAATCTAGCCATAGTGAATCAAATACATTTTAGGTGATACCACTAGTCGCCTCAAACGTCAGAGGTCAGAGACTCACCCACCATTTCATAAAGGGTTAAGAACAGAGGAATTCCCACCATGTTGCTACACCTATTGAACTAACCCTTTTAGTTAGTTAGAGCTCATGCAAGGGACTAGAGGTTAGGGACAGAGCCTATTGTGGATTGGGCGATCCTGAAAAGCATCCTGTCTCACAGCATAGACTTGTGTGTGATAAGAGATTTTACATACTATGAAACAGACAAGACAGACGCACACAAACAACGACATCACCCCTGCCCAGACCCACATGCTCCCAGCACCTGCAAGACTATTCCATATGACCTCGAACTGCTCCACTGCCTTGGTTACCCACACCCTTCTCAATACTCAAATAATAATGTATTTGATTCTTCCACCGTCGCAACAATGGAGGATCACTTGATTTCCAGTTAAGCAAAAGTTTTGAAATGATTGAGGAGAAAAGTACAGCCCAACCCATTTCCTATCTCAAACCACCCTCATATGCAATCTCTTGAAACAGAGCGCTTACATTTTTGTTAACTGTAATTTTGTTAATTATATTCAAACACTCCATCTTCAGTTGGATAGGCTTTCTGCAAGGTTTTGTACATATCTGACCCATCATTTTAGTATTGTTTTCTAACTCAGAATTTCCTCTACATTGCTCTGATGTCCAAAAGATATCAGCTCGAACTTGTGATAAAAGTTGCATGTACAGTTGAAGTCAGAAGTTTACATACACTTTTCAACCACTCCAAAAAAATGTCTTGTTAACAAACTATAGTTTTGGTAAGTCGGTTAAGACATCTTTGTGCATGACAAGTAATTTTTCCAACAATTGTTTACAGAGATAATTTCACTATATCACAATTCCAGTGGGTCAGAAGTTTACATACACTGAGTTAACTGTGCCTTTAAACAGCTTAGAAAATTATATCATGGCTTTAGAAGCATCTGATAAATTATGTCAATTAGCCTGAATCAATTGGAGGTGTACCTGTGGATGTATTTCAAGGCCTACCTTCAAACTCAGTGCCTCTTTGCTTGACATCATGGGAAACTCAAAAGAAATCAGCCAAGAAGTCAGAAAAAAAATTGTAGACCTCCACAAGTCTGGTTCATCCTTGGGAGCATTTTCCAAATGCCTGAAGGTACCACGTTCATCTGTACAAATAATAGTACACAAGTATAAACACCATGGGACCACGCAGCCGTCATACCGCTCAGGAAGGAGACACGTTGTCTACTAGAGATGAACGTATTTTGGTGCCAGAACAGAGGACCTTGTGAAGACGGAGGAAACATGTGCAAAAGTATCTATATCCACAGTAAAACAAGTCCTATATCGACAACCTGAAAGGCTGCTCAGCAAGGAATCCACTGCTCCAAAACTTCCATAAAAAAGCCAGACAATGGTTTGCAACTGCACATGGGGACACAGATTGTACTTTTTGGAGAATTGTCCTCTGGTCTGATGAAACAAAAATAGAACTGTTCGGCCATAATGACCATCATTATGTTTGGAGGAAAAAGGGGGAGGCCTGCAAAGAACACCATCCCGTGAAGCACGGGGGGGGGGGGGGGGGGGTGGCAGTATCATGTTGTGGGGGTGCTTTGCAGCAGGAGGGACTGGTGCACTTCACAAAATAGATGGCATCATGAGCATGGAAAATGATGTGGATATATTGAAGCAACATCTCAAGACATCAGTGACCAAGTTAAAGCTTGGTCACAAATGGGTCTTCCAAATGGACAATGACCCCAAGCAAAATGGCTTAAGGACAAATAAGTCAAGGTATTGGAGTGGCCATCAAAGCCCTGGCCTCAATCCATAGAAAATCTGTGGGCAGAACTGAAAGTGTGTGCAAGCAAGGAGGCCTACAAACCTGACTCAGTTACACCAACTCTGTCAGGAGGAATGGGCCAAAATTCCCCCAACTTATTGTAGGAAGCTTGTGGAAGGCTACCCAAAACATTTGACTCAAGTTCAATTTAAAAGGCAATGCTACCAAATATGAATTGATGGGTGTAAACTTCTGACCCACTGGGAATGTGACAAAAGAAATACAAGCTGAAATAAATCATTACTATAATTCTGACATGTCACAAACTTAAAATTAAAGCGGTGATCCTAACTGACCTAAGACAATAAATGTTTACTAAGATTAAATGTCAGGAATTCTGAAAAACTGAGTTTAAATGTATTTGGCTAAGGTGTGTGTAAACTTACGACTTCAGCTGTATTTGTAAATGTCTACATTGGTCAGTCCAAATTTCCTTTTTAATTCTGTCATTGAAATGTTATTTCAATGTTAGCTTTTCCATGTGGGCGAATTTTAGAAATACTATGGATCATTATGCCATTTGATTCTGAATTTTAGGACGCCTTTAGATATCATGTGCTGTAGATTGTTGGTCGCACTCCTTGCTGAATGACAAATGGATGAACAGGTGATAATTGTGCACCTTACTTCACAATTCAATTTAAAATTAGGCCTAACTGAATGATAAGGGTGAAGAGGTTGATTTAAACTTAGAAAGACAAATTGTGTAAGGAGTGTGTTATGCCTATTAAAATCAGCAACAAATCATTTGACAGTGTGCCTTGCGGGTTGACACCGTTCTCTTTTACTTTTAACTTTGTAAAAATAAGCAGTTACAGGATAGTTTTATTTACTGTAACCATTACTAATCAAATGTATTCTAATAGAAATGAAAACATACTGCGTTGCAAAATAATGCAAGACATATCCTTGACTATCCAACTTGAGCTTGAATCAAAATATGACAGTCAGCATGCACATCGAAACTCATTTCACACAATAAGAAAGCCTATAGACAAGATTAAATTGACAATCTGATGAGTGACAATTAGGCTTAACAGCTGTCAGATTGTACATAAAGAGATGGGCGCACCGTTAAATTTAAAGATGCAGGAAAGGATCACCCCGATCAAATCCTCCTTCAGAGTCACATGCAGGTAAAACATTGATTTCTATATAGTATTAGAAAGCATAATCTGGTGTTTCGATGACACTTACCTTTGTCATAATTCAAGAGGTGCAGCTCTACTTTCAAATGTCACCTCTTGCAAGAATATGCGCGCTGTCCATGCCTTCAGCACGACCGCTCACACAGCAGCGTTGCTCTGGCCACTAACCAAAAATATGCCATTTATGTAATTCATCCCTTACAATTGTTCATGCACTGGTGCTTTTGTTTAACTTTGGCACCTGTCTGGTTATATTAATACATTGTTTCTACCATGTCAAAAGAAGCTGTAACTTGACTTAACTAATCAAATCAACAAATCAAGTTGATCAAATGGATTGCACTAATGTTATTGTAAGGGAAACTAAAATAAGTTATAGGCATCGTTTTCCTAGGACTGTAGAATTATACTAAACATATCCTTGACTAACAAATAACTTCTTTCAAACATATATTCCCACTAATAAACTCAGCAAACAAAGACATCCTCTCACTGTCAACTGTGTTTATTTTCCAACTTAAGGTGTAAATATTTGTAAGAACATAAGATTCAACAACTGAGACAAACTGAACAAGAAGTGAAATAATGTGTCCCAGAACAAAGGGGAAGGCAAAATCAAAAGTCAGTCAGTATCTGGTGTTGCCACCAGCTGCATTAAGTACTGCAGTGCATCTCCTCCTCATGGACTGCAACAGATTTACCAGTTCTTGCTGTGAGATGTTACCCCACTCTTCTACCAAGGCACCTGCAAGTTCTCGGACATTTCTGTGGGGGGGGTGGGGGGGGAATGGCCCTAGCCTTCACTCCAATCCAACAGGTCCCAGGTGTGCTCAATGTGATTGAGATCCAGGCTCTTTGCTGACCATGGCAGAACACTGACATTCCCGTCTTGCAGGAAATCATCCATACGGCTCATTCTGTGCGTGGTGGCATTGTCATGCTGGAGGGTCATGTCAGGATAAGCCTACACCTCGATCCCGCTCCCGAGTACAGGCGTCGGTGTAACACTCATTCCTTTGATGATAAACGTGAATCCGACCATCACCCCCGGTGAGACAAAAACCGCCAGTGCCACACTTTTTGCCATTCATGTCTGGTCCAGCACGGTGGGTTTGTGCCCATAGGCGACGTTGTTGCCGGTGATGTCTGGTGAGGACCTGCCTTACAACAGTCCAGCCTCTATCAGCCTATTGCGGACAGTCTCAGCACTGATTGAGGGATTGTGCGTTCCTGGTGTAACTCGGGCAGTTGTTGCCATCCTGTACCTGTGCCACAGGTGTGATGTTCGGATGTACCGATCCTGTGCAGGTGTTACACGTGGTCTGCCACTGCGAGGATGATCAGCTGTTTGTCCCATCTCCCTGTAGCGCTGTCTTAGGCGTCTCACAGTACGGACATTGCAATTTATTGCCCTGGCCACATCTGCAGTCCTCATGCCTCCTTGCAGCATGCCTAAGGCACGTTCAAGCAGATGAGCAGGGACCCTGGGCATCTTTCTTTGTGTTTTTCAGAGTAGAAAAGCTCTTTAGTGTTCTAAGTTTTCATAACTGTGACCTTAACAGCTTACAGACAGTAGGCAATTAAGACACTAACAACCATTCCACAGGTGCATGTTCATTAATTGTTTATGGTTCATTGAACAAGCATGGGAAACTTTGTTAAAACCCTTTACAATGAAGATCTGTGAAGTTTGACTTTTACGAATTATATTTGGAAGACATGGTCCTGAAAAAGGGACTTTTTTTTTGCCAAGTTTATTTATTCATGTAATTAATCCTTTATTTATTAAGCATTGGCACTTATGATTCCTGCACCTTTCAGGATAATATGCATCTGATGCATATGCTTAAGTAGACGGCCGGCAATGTTCTCTAGCAGGTACTTATAGCCTGAAAGGCCAGGCAGTTCTAGTGTTGAAGGATTTCTGTAGACCCTGAGGTTGTCTTTTTCCCTATAGTTTTTTTTTTCTCTCCATCTCAGGATATAAAATTATTTTCAAAATTGTAAATGGGGGCATTTAGTTTAATAACAGTCAGTTATATCATTGGCAAATAAGCTTAGTTTATATTCATCTTTACCAATACCTGTTACGTTTGGGTCCTGTCTAATTCTTTCTGCAAGCGGTTCAATTGCTAGTGCAAACAGGATGAGGGAGAGAGGGCATTCCTGTCTCGTGCCCATTTCTAAAGCAGTTTAAAATCAGATAGTGTATTAAGAAATGTATAATTTGAGCTGAAAAATTGAAGATTTGAATAGAAAAGGCTATTCAAGACTTGACAACAGCCATAGTTTGATAAATCTACATTAATTTGGTTAGTGTATTATATTGAAACATGGTCTTGTATGGTAAGACTTGCCATTCTGTTTATGAGTTACATTCCTTTTGTTGCCACTTATGGGTCTGAAAGCTGCAGAGGACTCCAGATTTTCCTGAATTTAATATAATGGAACTCTGAAGCACCGACTTGAGTGATGTGTGACATCATTTGAGTAAATAGGGGCGCTTCCACTGTCCCAGAATGTCAACTCAAATTCTACGGGAAAGCCGTCCATACTTTTTGCCTTGAGAGCTTTGTAACAGCGCCTATTTATTTATTTTGGGGTGTTATTTATTTTTAGTGATTCTTGGTCTGCTGATAAATCTTAACTATAGAAGCTTTTAAAATTGTTATGTTCAGAGAATATATTTTCATTACCTTATTAAAACTTACCAAGACGTATTTAAAACACATTTACAGTCTTCAAAGAGCCATGATATAGGATCATTCTCCTGTATCATGCAGAATTACACCAACAGAAAATTCTGTTGAAATTGCACTTAGCGAAGGAATATGGAGAACGAACAGAGCTACATTTCTTAAATGCGTAAACGTAAAAATAACAACCTTTTAGCATTACAAATGTAGACAGAGGAAAGCAGACAGATGACAAAATTTGGGATCCTTTTTATGCATACTTTAGGGGAATGATAATCTCATACTCAGTTCAAGTTAAATCTGAGTAAAGTAAAAAAAACACTAAATGTTAGAAAAAGCCCATAAAATATTTACAAGATATAAAAATAATATTTCTGAACATAAGCCAGAATATGATATTTTAATTTTGAAGAGAGCCAAACTACAGGTTAAACAAAAATAAAACACTGCAAATAAAGCTGGTAAACACCTCAGACATCCCAGATGTCATTGTCATTCAGATGTCAACTCTGGATTTCAGATAGCAATAGAAATCATGTTATATTAGACAGCAGACAGGTCCTGGACAAATAAAATTGTCTGGCCTTGGATTTTGACCAACTTCCCCCTTGACTTTGGTCTGAAAGTTCCATCGTTTGATGATACCCATGAGTGGGTATTTAGCATTCTTCTGTTTCACTCCGATCTAGTGGTATCGTTCCAGATCCTCTGGTGATATACCCATGACAAGTTCCTCTGATAACAGTTTGACCACATTGCTGGAATTTCTCATTTTTCGTAATCTTCTGGTCAGGACAATACTCTCATGTTACATCTGATTGTGTTTTCTTGCTGGTCCAATTCTCCTCAAGTTCACAACCTTGTTCCCAAAAGGCAAATTTTGTTAATTCATGCGCACGCCTTGTTTGTGCGTATCTGACACAATATCCTATGTCTGCGAATCTGCTATTTTTTTTCTTCCCAAAATTGTAGCAGTTTTGGTGTGCATTGAGAGTATTAAAGCTATGTTTTCCTGGACAGCATTTAACTTTTCATAACTTTTGTTTGCGTCTACAAGTTGCCATTTTCTTTGAAGGCGGCAATGGTCTGTTGGATTCATGTCGCGGCTCTGTTTAACAAACGGATTGCTCACTCTCCCAGTTTTTTGGAGACTTGGTTAATCAAGGGGCTTGCTTTAACTTTGTTATCTGGTTTCTACATATAACCACAGTTGACCGTACAAAACAGAGCTACACACACATCATGCGTCCAACCGGTACACTCATGAGCCTCCTCTTTGCCCTTTATGTTTGAAGCATAAAATCATGAGGTTCAGACCACTGAGCCGTCAAGCAAAATCTCACCAAAGAACTTTGCTGCGGAGCCATCATCGTTGAACACGGTGACCACTCCGGGCCGGAGAACCTGCAGTGTGGGGACATGGGCAGGGAGGATACCGAAAGCACCAGTCAGCGTGGGGACGTCAACCTGTTTCACACTGGCCTCCTTGAAGTACACCTGGGAGAAGGAGAAACACATACATTACATTGACTATTATTGATTTTCTTAGCATTGAAGTTGAATATTATCTGTGGAAATATACAATATCTGCATGCAGTACTAGATAATTGTTCTAATGGATAAAGTCCATGCATACTTACTGAGATGTTACTATATTTTAGTTGTCAATGAGGTTCTGCTAAGGTACATTGCAGTTATGTTATCATACGTTATATAATATGCCATTAGTGTCTGACAGGTTGAAAAGCAAACAATTATCTTATTTAATGTTGACTTATGTAACTAGGTAAGACTGTTTCCAACTAGCTAGTAAATTACTGTCAGATGCACTTCAGTGACATCTAGCTAGCTATAACGCCAACTTGTACCTAGCTAACTAACAGAATAGCTAGCTAGTTATGTGGGTGACAAAGAAGGTGGAGTCGGCACACTCCTGAAGATTTAGCCAATCTAATTATTAAATCAGAAGTGGTTGTTAACAATTGAAGAGTACTGTAATCCATTTATAGTCCCAAGGTGAAATCATAAGAAAGTGCAAGGGCCTGTGATCCATTGTGGTAACTAGCTTTGACAAACAGGTTATTTATTGCAATCTAACGTTAGCTAGCAAGTGGCAACACAGGGACACATTGTTGCACAGAACAATTTAGGCATGCCAAACTGATTTGGCGAGGCTTGGTTGGAAGAAAATACACGCGCGAGCGTCAATTTACAACTAACTGTTACACGCACAGGTAAAAAGTAGGTACGCTAACTCGCTAACGTTACCAAGTTAAACTAGGTAGCCACAGGCATTTGTCGCTAGCTAACTACATGCGTATGGTTGGATAATGTGTCTTTATTATTAAGAGAGTGACGTTATATCTGTCTTTGGTTATATCAATGGAGATAGCTAGCTAGGACTCTACCGTAGGCCAATAGCATAAGCCTTGTCAACCCCGGACTATATTACCTGCGTTGGCGAGGCAAATGTGAATGACATCTGTGCAGAACCTGAAGGTGCGTCGGCGTAGCATCTTGCTTGCCTCAATACAGGGAGAGCGCAACGGAGAAACCTTGCTGCCATCATTTTGTTTGAATGAATATAATTCAAGTACAAACGAATCCCCAAGCCCTTGCGCGAAGTCAGTCAAACAGTGTGCGTCTGATAGGACAAGGACATTGAACCGAACAACAATGCCTTATGAGCGTTCAAAGGATGACGGGAAATGTAGTTATTTTCTAGAGGCAACACATTCAACCCAAAGATTCGTATCCCTCAGTGTTCAATCTGAAAATGTGTCTCGTTCGGTGTGATCTTTAACACGGAATATTTCATATTTTGGTTTATCTGCCGTTGTAAATAGACAGATTTATTGAAAAAGTGAAGGCATATGTGGCAGTGTGCAACATTTCACAGCCAGGGGGTGGCGCCGTTAGAATGTCAAACAGGATCCACTGATGAGATGATTGATAAGATCATCACTGACCCATCAAGGTGAACATAATCAAAGTTAAAGTGTTATTCTGTTTTACCAAAAGCTGCAAAATAATACAGAGCCTGATACTACAGTATCCACTATGGTTGCTCAGATAATAATGTTAAATATAAAGTATAGTCTATATAATAAAATATTAGAGCTCTATATATAATATTATAAATAATAAGGAATATTAGGTATAGCCTACAAATTCAGAACGGAAACGTAACAACCATTATTCTAGCCCTATTAGAATTCTTCATTCGGAAAATAATGTGAATTTACATATTTTCATTCTGTTCCACCAGAAGCGTGTTCATAAGGTCTCCTACCCTCCCCCAAACAGCCTACCTTTGAAGGGATGGATGCTGATGATCTTCAGCGCACGCCTCCTCCAGCTCTTCAATCACTTACGTCACGTGGTGCGTCCCGGGTGGTGGGTGTGGCTTCAGCCATAGGGTTTCATTCATAAATAGTTTTTGCTTTTAAATCAGACTTTAAGTGTTCGGCGAAGGTTTTGGCGCTATTGGCTTCTGCCTAAGTTCCCTCACATGGACCACCTCAATTTTAATTAGGTGAGTGGCATTTCTTTATTTTTTTTTTTACAAATTCACGTTTGTGATGGACATCAAACCTTAGCCTATCGGTTCCACATTAAAATCAGGAGATTTTAGTATTCTATTTAATCGATTACTGCCCGCATGAAGATTTCAAAATCCATCTCACTATTTTCATTGAATACCAGTTTAAATCGGTGATATACAGTCCATGTAGAAAGAATGGAAACAGCTGGCAACGCAAGGGCCGTTTTTCTAAAATTATTTGACATAAATATAATCAAATATACAATAGAATAGAATAGCCTGTATATTATCAGGCACGCACAGAGACGCGTTCTTGCTATAGGAATATACAGTCGATACGCTATTAGCGATCGCTATACTTTTCTGTTGATCAAAACCAATTCATCCCAACGTCATGGACTGTACAAAGGAAATATCAGAAAGAGACGATCAATTCAGATGTTATGTGATCTTTATAACAACAAAGGCAAACAACATAAGGTAACATTTGGGATTCAAAGTATTTTGAAATGTCTATTGCGTAGCAGTTTATGAGGAATGCAGCAGATCCAGGGAGAGAAGAGAAGGCTGATATGAGGTGTAAAAGACTAGTGGAGAATTATCAATAATCATTTTCAGTTTACTACCACCAAAGCAGTCAATTGAGCAGTCACACTGTAAATCATAGACATCATGGATGATTATGCATGTAACAGCATTCAGACAGGTGGTGAACTATAAATAATGAGTGACTTATTTGCATGCATGGTTTTACAGTAGGCTACTTAACATATAGGCAGAATATAAAAGTAACATGCAACAATTTCAACGATTTTACTGAGTTACAGTTCATGTAAGGAAATCAGTCAATTTTAATACATTCTTTAGGCCCTAATCTATGAAACATGACTGGGCAGAGGCACAGCCATGGGTGGGCTTGGGAGGGCATAGGCCCACCTACTTGGGAACCAGGCCCATGTTTGATTGCAGATGCCTTGTTGTTGTTGCTTCCTAAGCAGCTGAGCTTCTGGTCAGAGTCTAGGCAAGCCTATGTTGAGAGGACAAAATAGCCCTGAGGAGGCTGGCCAGCCAGGTGGGTGGGCAGAGGCAGGCTGAGAATGCAGCAAGGGAGCTGAGGAAGATCTGAGCAGGGAGACATCAACATCCAGAGCTGCTGCACACAGCCCTCCATCAGGGTAAGACACTCCGACAGGCAGCTTCAGCACATGTCAGGTGCGTGTGTGTGTGTGCGTGTGTGTGTACACTGTATGCAGTGTGGTCGGAAGCAGTAATGGCTATGATCTGCTGTGTGTGAGGGAACGCATCAGGCCTCAGCTGTTGGACCACCACAGCTATCTCACAGTAATGTGATGAGAGAGAAGAGAGAGAGAGAGAAATTTACATGGATGCTAGGCTGCCTGGCTAATGACTCTTTTACCATTCAGCAGGCACAAGCTAGTTTTGGTTCTGCTCTCATGCCTGGAAATGTTGACATTTATAGTCATTCATGTATGGACAAATATGTGAAGTTACAGTATATGTACATGTATATTGGTATATGTTCTTTACTGTGTTTGTTCAGTTTAAAAGACACTTTTCTAACAGGTTGATAAAGTTGGCCTATGACTGGCTTGCATTATTATGTTTTGCTTTTCTGCATATTCATAAATTATTTTAAAGAGGAACAAGTATCTGCAGATATATTTACAGAAGATATCTGCGATATCAAACAAACATTTCTACCCAGCTGCCTGTGTTCTGACTGCATGTCTGTCAGTGAGGAGAGCAGAACCGGTATCCAAATCTCTGTGGAGTGTTTTGTGGTGTGTTCTGGGAGCTTCCTAACTTCCTGTTGTCTGTTGTCTCAGGGGGACGCTCACGCTCGCCTGGACCATGAGCAATGAGTCTACCGTCTGGATCAACCTCACCGAGAACTCCACCGTAAGTCATTGCCAAGACCCCCTCCTCATCCTCCTTCCGTTGTGTGTGAGCCGTGTGTGCGTGCCTGTGTGTTTGTGTGTGCTCTGCTAAATGCTCGAGGTGACTGTGTTCTCCTTCTATACAGCCTGACTGGCTAATAGAGAGAACATCCTGGTCTGTGCCTGAAATAATTGAATCCCTGATCTAATCTCGAGTTTAATATCCCCTTTTAGAGAATTTACAATCTGACATCAGTGTCAGCGGTCATTAATGCTGGGGTAACATGCATATTACTGAGTGTATGGTACAGTTGTTAATCTTGGTTACTATGTGTCTGTGGTATTAAACAGATGTACATGAGCAGCATACCACTGTAAAACAGCTGTGTACTGCTGCTTCTCTTGAGTGGTTTGCATCTAACAATGCAATGGATCAAAGAAGCTGCAGAAATTAGTTTCTGATTGAACTAGCTAGTTGTTTTGATAGTAGGGCATCAACAGAGCAGATGCCAATGCTCAGCTATGTTAACTTTTAAATTACCCACACACAGCACACACCCTAGGGCCAGAGTGACTTGATGTGCTGTTGGCAAGGTAACATTTTACTATCTGGCCAGTGGAAAAGTTGTTCTGCCTTGGCTGATCCAAAAGCTTTTAGATAGACTACACATAATTATATCGAGTCCAACCTCATTCAGAGTCTGACAGTTTTGATAAACTCTAAACTGTGTCTTTGTCAGACAGCTAGACACCCTAAAATATCCTCCCTTTTGTATTCAGTCAGTTCCAGCCCACCCATCAGAGCATTTTTTTCCTGTCTTAGGTGCAGACAGGTTAATAGCACATGCCCCAATGGATAAATACCTCTGTGGCGTTTATAGATTCATGGTGCACAAACCAGTGGGGGTAAATCAATGGCTTTAAGCTGCATGCTGTAATTGGTAAAGTAATGCCTCTGCCCAGTGGGCTGTTTAGGGAGGCCTTTCTCATAGCATTGTGTGTTTTTCACATCCGAACACTTCCTGACTGAGATGTGGCTTTTTTTGTGATCAGTCTAACCATTCCTGGTCTTACGCAATAGGTAGAAAGAAGTATGTATGGAGTGTAATAATTGCTCTCTAACAAGATAAAGCAATTAAAAGAAAAGCTGTTACAGAGGGAAGTGTAGAGAAGTGCAGTGTTGCTTTTTTCTTCCATTTAGCGCTCCTGCTGCCTTGTCTCACCTGAAAAGCCTGCTCACAAAGGGACCAGGGGAACAGTTAGCCAAGAGGCCCTTCTACAAGTGGCTTCTCTCTGGGCTTTGATGTTCATGGGGAAGATGCATGGCTCTGTGTTTTTTCTCTTCTCTTCCCTCCACACACACACAGTCTTTGTGACTCAGGTTTCCGGCCCCGTCTCCCTCTCAGTAAACCCCCATACCTCTCAGGATCTTATAGCCGTGCACTTATCATCTCAACCCCAGAACAATGAGCACACCTGTGCATACTCTCCCTCCACCCACTCACCGCTAACCACAGTAGCATGACACACAGGCAGGGTATGATCTACCAAACCTCAATCTGAAACAATAGATTGAATAATATATGGAGATTAAATGTAATTGTCTGAAGGGGGGCATGTTTTAAAGTTCCAAGGGTTATTTTCTTTTTTATCCCTGGTTTAACCACCTTGATTAGTTCTATTATATTCCATTCTTCCATCAGTCCTTCACATCCCTACAGCTTTGTCTCTAGTCTCTACAGTTCCTGCTTTCCCTCATCCTCTCTCCCATGTTTTTTCCAGGGGGTCCCATTTGAGCCTGGTAAACAACAGGATGGTTACATCCTACTGCTGGTGCTCCTGTCCATCTTCCTGGGGGGAACACTGGTCCTGCTGTCTGTCCTGCTGATCATCTGCAGACGTTGCTGTGATGGAGACTGCCGCCATGCCAGGTCAGACCACTAGTCCAGTGGTTCCCAACCAGGGGTACTTGGCCTATCCACACGGGGTACTTGAGAAGACTCATGAGACCATAGGCTTAGTGGTAAAATGCACATGAGAGGGTACTCCGGGCAGAGTAAAATTCCGTTGGTGGTACAGTAACCACGGCACTAGTATGCATGGTTTAGTGACTATGCATGTCTATGAGTGAGATGGAGACCATTCAAATCCTGTATGCACACGTGTCCATCCCTCTGACATAAAGAGTGCATGCAGAGATGTAACAATGCATGTTGTAAGTATGGTAAAAAGACTACAGTGCATTCCTTTATTATTGAGTTCTATTGTCTGTCTACAGACCATTGTTGATCTAACATGGAAACATCGTTATATTCATTTGTAAGTTATTTTTAATCGTCTTCATTTAGAAATAGCACCTTTGTTGTTATGTCTGAGAGATACAGACTTCTATTTGTATATGATATGTTTACTCCATTTCCATGCGCCCCTCTTTTCAGTACCCAGCAACAGAGTCAGGCAGTGGCAGGCTGCAGGCTGGCCGGGGTAGAGTAGTGCAGACTGGTACAAATGATGAGTGTAATGAGATTTCATAGCAGCCATCAACGCTGATTCATTTTGCGTCTCACACTGTCATAAGCTCTAGCTGCAGCACACACACACACACACACACACACACACACACACACACACACACACACACACACACACACACACACACACACACACACACACACACACACACACACACACACACACACACACAGACACAGACAGAGAGAGAGGAAATGAAAGCACAGCGCCGGGCAGCCAGAGAAATCCCTCAAGTCATTCTCACACAGATATTATGAACTGGGTGGTTTGAGCCCTGAATGCTGATTGTATATCAGATCTTAAACCACAGGTATGACAAAACATGTATTTGTACTACTCTAATTACGTTGGTAACCAGTTTATAATAGCAATAAGTCATCTGTGTTGCGTCGTACCTAAGAACAGCCCTTAGCCGTAGTATATTGGCCATATACCACACGCCCTCGTGCCTTTTTACTGAAATATCAAATCAAATTTGATTTGTCACATACACATGGTTAGCAGATGTTAATGTGAGTGTAATGAAATGCTTGTGCTTCTAGTTCCGACCATGCAGTAATATCTAACAAGTAATCTAACCTAACAATTTCACTACCTCACTACACACAAGTGTAAAAGAATGAATAAGAATATGTACATAAAAATATATGAATGAGCGTTGGCCGAACGGCACAGGCAAGATGCAGTAGATGCTATAAAGTACAGTATATACATATGGGATGAGTAATGTAGGGTATGTAAACATTATATAAAGTGGCATTGTTTAAAGTGGCTAGTGATACATTTATTACATAAATGTTTTAATTATTAAAGTGGCTAGAGATGAGTCAGTATGTTGGCAGCAGCCACTCAATGTTAGTGATGGCTGTTTAACAGTCTGATGGCCTTGAGATAGAAGCTGTTTTTCAGTCTCTCGGTCCCCGCTTTGATGCACCTGTACTGACCTCGCCTTCTGGATGATAGCGGGGTGAACAGGCAGTGGCTAGGGTGGTTGTTGTCCTGGAGGGCAGGTAGTTTTCCCCCGGTGATACGTTGTGCAGACGTCACTACCCTCTGGAGAGCCTTACAGTTGTGGGCGGAGCAGTTGCCGTACCAGGCAATGATACAGCCAGACAGGATGCTCTCGATTGTGCATCTGTAAAAGTTTGTGTTTTTGGTGACAAGCCAAAAAAAATTCAGCCTCCTGAGGTTCACCATGCTGTCTGTGTGGGTGGACCATTCCAGTTTGTCCGTGATGCGTACGCCGAGGAACTTAAAACTTTCCACCTTCTCCACTACTGTCCCGTCGATGTGGATAGGGGGCTGCTCCCTCTGCTGTTTCCTGAAGTCCGCAATCATCGCCTTTGTTTTGTTGACATTGAGTGTGAGGTTATTTTCCTGACACCACACTCCGAGGGCCCTCACCTGCTCTCTGTAGGCTGTCTCATCGTTGTTGGTAATCAAGCCTACCACTGTAGTGTCGTCTGCAAACTCAATGATTGAGTTGGAGGCGTGCATGGCCATGCAGTCGTGGGTGAACAGGGAGTACAGGAGGGGGCTGAGAACACACCCTTGTGGGGCCCCAGTGTTGAGGATCATCGGGGTGGAGATGTTGTTACCTACCCTCATCACCTGGGGCAGAAAGTCCAGGACCCAGTTGCACAGAGCGGGGTCGCGACCCAGGGTCTCGAGCTTGATGACGAGTTTGGAGGGTACTATGGTGTTAAATGCTGAGCTGTAGTCGATGATCAGCATTCTAATATAGCCTAAAGGAACCACAGACACTCTGACAGAGAAGAGATCTCAGCTGCTCTACTGCTCCAGAATAAGGCTGTGGTGGGAGTCAAAAACACAGTGCATCAGTGAGTTTAGGGCAATTACAGATATAATAGGGAGAATTCCTCCACTTAGAGAAGTTATAACGAAGAGAACTGCATATATTTCATTTGTATCATAGTAGGCATTAATAGAGATCTAATTTGTAATATGTATTAGTCAAAATAATACTCTATATTAGTATTAGAAAGAACCCATAGTATAGAACTGACATCCCATTCTCTACTGAAGAGGTCAAGAGGCCCATTTTCCCTGAAGGCTTCCATGTCACCTGACATGATTTACATGTGCATTGATTATGCTGCTACTAGTCAGATTGACCTTGCTGTGAGAGTATGTTTGTCCTCTCTATGTGCTCCTGTCAGCTCACCTACAGCCTAGGGCTAAGCATATGGCCATATTTCAAATGACACCTTATTCTAGATGTAGGGCACAACTTTTGATGAGACTCTGGTCAGAAGTTGTGTACTACTTACAAAATAGGGTGTGATTTGAGACGTAGCTATAGACTTCAGGGGTAAAGATGTATGTGCATTGATCGGTGCTCCTCTGTGCTGCAGGGCCAGCGATGACCCTGAGAAAACCAACACCAGCTACATGGAGGAGTCTCAGCCAGTACATGGTAAATCAAAAACCCCTGTTCCTCATTTGTCAGCACTTGTAAAAAAGAATGTATAGAAGCTGAATAAAATACTCTTGCTTCAATGCAAATTATTGATTTAAAGTCACAAATGTTTCGGCTTGCCTCCATCAGGGTTTCTTTGTCGTCTCCAGTAAACACCCATGGGCATTGGCCATATTGCCATGTACTGTACTAACCCAAGAACAAAAGGTTCTGTCAAAGTGAAGCCATGCTCCTCTGCTACAGTACGCAGTCATGCCATGTACAGTGCATTCGGAAAGTATTCAGAGCCCTTGACTTTCTCCACATTTTGTTACGTTACAGCCTTATTCTAAAATTCATTCAATTTTTCCCCCTCATCAATCTACACACAATATCCCATAATGATAAAGCAAAAACAGTAAAAAAAAAATGTTTTAATTAAATATCTTATTTACATAAGTATTCAGACCCTTTGCTATGAGACTTGAAATTGAGCTCAGGTGCATCCTGTTTCCATTGATCATCCTTGAGATGTTTCCACAACTTGATTGGAGTCCACATGTGGTATATTCAATTGATTGGACATGATTTGGAAAGGCACATACCTGTCTATATAAGGTCCCACATTTGACAGTGCATGTCAGAGAAAAAAAAGCCATGAGGTCAAAGGAATTGTCTGTAGAGCGCCAAGACAGGATTGAGTCGAGGCACAGATCTGGGGAAGGGTACCAAAAAAATTATGCATCATTGAAGGTCCCCAAGAACACAGTAGCCTCCATCATTCTTAAATGGATGAAGCTTGGAACCACCAAGACTCTTCCTAGAGCTGGCCGCCCCCGGCCTAACTGAGAAATCGGGGGAGAAGGACCTTGGTCAGGGAGGTGACCAAGAACCCAATGGTAACTCTGACAGAGCTCCAGAGTTCCTCTGTGGAGATGGGAGAACCTTCCAGAAGGACAACCATCTCTGCAGCATTCCACCAATGAAGCCTTTATGGTTGAGTGGCCAGACGGAATCCACTCCTCAGGAAAAGGCACATGACAGGCCGCTTGGAGTTTGCCAAAAGGCACCTAAAAGGTCTGATGAAACCAAGATTGAGCTCTTTGGCCTGAATGCCAAGCGTCACGTCTGGAGGAAACCTGGCATCATCCCTACGGTGAAGCATGGTGGCGGCGGCATCATGCTGTGGGGATGTCTTCAGTGGCAGGGACTGGGAACGGAGCAAAGTACAGAGATCCTTGATGAAAACCTTCTTCAGAGCGCTCAGGACCTAAGACAGGGGCGAAGCTTCACCTTCCAACAGGACAATGACCCTAAGCACACAGCCAAGACAGCGCAGAAGTGGCTTCGGGACAAGTCTCTGAATACACTTGAGTGGCCCAGCCAGAGCCCGGACTTGAACCCAATCGAACATCTCTGGAGAGACCTAAAGAATAGCCGTGCAGTGACGCTCCCCATCCAACCTGACAGAGCTTGAGAGTATCTGCAGAAAATAATGGGAGAAACTCCCCAAATTCAGGTATGCCAAGCTTGTAGCGTCATAAATCAAATCAAATTTATTTATATAGCCCTTCGTACATCAGCTGATATATGATAGAAACCCAGCCTAAAACCCCAAACAGCAAGCAATGCAGGTGTAGAAGCACGGTGGCTAGGAAAAACTCCCTAGAAAGGCCAAAACCTAGGAAGAAACCTAGAGAGGAACCAGGCTATGTGGGGTGGCCAGTCCTCTTCTGGCTGTGCCGGGTGGAGATTATAACAGAACATGGCCAAGATGTTCAAATGTTCATAAATGACCAGCATGGTCAAATAATAATAATCACAGGCAGAACAGTTGAAACTGGAGCAGCAGCACGGCCAGGTGGACTGGGGACAGCAAGGAGTCATCATGTCAGGTAGTCCTGAGGCATGGTCCTAGGGCTCAGGTCCTCCGAAAGAGAGAATTTGAGAGGACATACTTAAATTCACACAGGACAACAGATAGGACAGGAGAAGTACTCCAGATATAACAAACTGACCCTAGCCCCCCGAGACACAAACTACTGCAGCATAAATACTGGAGGCTGAGACAGGAGGGGTCAGGAGACACTGTGGCCCCATCCGAGGACACCCCTGGACAGGGCCAAACAGGAAGGATATAACCCCACCCACTTTGCCAAAGCACAGCCCCCACACCACTAGAGGGATATCTTCAACCACCAACTTACCATCCTGAGACAAGGCCGAGTATAGCCCACAAAGATCTCAGCCACGGCACAACCTAAGGGGGGCGCCAACCCAAACAGGAAGATCACATCAGTGACTCAACCCACTCAAGTGACGCACTCCTCCTAGGGACGGTATGAAAGAGCCCTAGTAAGCCAGTGACTCAGCCCCTGTAATAGGGTTAGAGGCAGAGAATCCCAGTGGAAAGAGGGGAACTGGCCAGGCAGAGACAGCAAGGGCGGTTCGTTGCTCCAGAGCCTTTCCGTTCACCTTCCCACTCCTGGGCCAGACTACACTCAATCATATGACCCACTGAAGAGATGAGTCTTCAGTAAAGACTTAAAGGTTGAGACCGAGTTTGCGTCTCTCACATGGGTAGGCAGACCATTCCATAAAAATGGAGCTCTATAGGAGAAAGCCCTGCCTCCAGCTGTTTGCTTAGAAATTCTAGGGACAATTAGGAGGCCTGCGTCTTGTGACCGTAGCGTACGTGTAGGTATGTACGGCAGGACCAAATCAGAGAGATAGGTAGGAGCAAGCCCATGTAATGCTTTGTAGGTTAGCAGTAAAACCTTGAAATCAGCCCTTGCCTTGACAGGAAGCCAGTGTAGGGAGGCTAGCACTGGAGTAATATGATCACATTTTTGGGTTCTAGTCAGGATTCTAGCAGCCGTATTTAGCACTAACTGAAGTTTATTTAGTGCTTTATCCGGGTAGCCGGAAAGTAGAGCATTGCAGTAGTATAACCTAGAAGTGACAAAAGCATGGATTAATTTTTCTGCATCATTTTTGGACAGAAAGTTTCAGATTTTTGCAATGTTACGTAGATAGAAAAAAAGCTGTCCTTGAAACAGTCTTGATATGTTCTTCAAAAGAGAGATCAGGGTCCAGAGTAATGCCGAGGTCCTTCAGTTTTATTTGAGACGGCTGTACAACCATTAAGATTAATTGTCAGATTCAACAGAAGATCTCTTTGTTTCTTGGGACCTAGAACAAGCATCTCTGTTTTGTCCGAGTTTAAAAGTAGAAAGTTTGCCATCCACTTCCTTATTCCTGAAACACATGAAACACATGCTTCTACCCAAGAAGACTTGCGGCTATAATCATTGCCAAAGGTGCTTCAACATAGAACTGAGTAAAGGGTCTGAATACTTATGTAAATGTGATATTTCTTTGTTTTTTATTTTATTTTTGGCTTCATTTGCAGACAACAAAATCAACTGTTTTTGCTTTCTCAGTATGAGATAGTGTGTAGATTGATGATGAGAAAAAAACAATTTAGTTGATTTTAGAATAAGGCTGTAACGTAACAATGTGGGAAAAGTCAAGGGCTCTGAATACTTTCCGAATGCACTGTATATACAGACATTTCAATGTGGTTTATCTGAGGATCTCAGCTCTCTCCTGGGTATGATCATTCGGGAGTACATTTACATTCATTAAGTGAGACAAAGTAATTACCTAAGGCAAGGGACATTTAGTACACAATATCAGATCTGCTTTGTCCTGAATATATTAGAACAAACAAAGTTCTATTTTGAAAAGTGCATGTCATACATATACACATGCACACAACTTAGCATGGTGCTTGCCTGGATCATAGGTTCGATTCTTCCTGAGACCAACCTTCCGCCAGACCCTGACCTCCCTCCCTCTCTCACCCCCCCCCCAGGACAGATCACCATCCGTGTAGACGAGTCAGACTGCCTATCGGCCGCCAGCTCCCACGTGGACATGGAGACAGAGCGCTTCCTGTCCACAGGCACCCACGGTGGCCGCCGAGTCTCTTTCAATGAGGTGGCACTCTTCGACCACGGCAAGAAGGCCCAGGAGAAAGGCCGTAGGTCAGACAGATTCCTCCGCCAGACACCCACTCACTCCCCCGCAGTTGACTACTCTGAATACACTCATATTCTACAATATAATACAACGACGGCCTTAGCAACAAGTTGTTTGTGTGTTTAAAACCCGTGAAAAGATTCGCTCTTACATTAGAAGACATTATGGAGACACTTTGTAAGAGCCATCTGTGTAATACATTATAAAGGCAGTTGGAAGAGCTGTTATGATGCTTTATAATAATAGGGACTGATGTACTGAAAATGCATCATACACACATTATTCATAGAAAGGATTTCCAAAATGCAGACATACTCGCAAAACATAATTGTGCAGTGTAGCCTACTTTCACAATGTATTATGTATGATCCAATGACTGAATATATGAATGGACAAAGCCATCGATCACATGACACCATTCATTCCTATGTGAAGCCTCAATAGCGCATTGAAACCAAATGTCGTTTATGATGGCTTCTCAGGGAGACATAAAATCAGAGAGGAAGAAGTGAAGCGAGAGGTTTAAGCCCAAAATCTGTCCACGAAAATAAGCCCACGAAGTTTAGATTTTTTTTGTGTCGAATTTGGTCAACAAAAAATGCAATTGCTAATTTGCATGTAGAATTATTTTTTTTTTTTTGAATTTTACCCCTTTTTCTCCCCAATTTCGTGGTATCCAATTGTTGTAGTAGCTACTATCTTGTCTCATCGCTACAACTCCCGTACGGGCTCGGGAGAGATGAAGGTTGAAAGTCATGCGTCCTCCGATACACAACCCAACCAGCCGCACTGCTTCTTAACACAGCGCGCATCCAACCCGGAAGCCAGCCGCAACAATGTGTCGGAGGATACACCGTGCACCTGGCAACCTTGGTTAGCGTGCACTGCGCCCGGCCCGCCGCAGGAGTTGCTGGTGCGGGCGATGAGACAATACAATCCAACTGTGTGTAATCAAGTCTCCGTATAAATGCACCTGCACTGTGATAGTCTCAGAGGTCCGTTAAAAGCGCAGAGAGCATCATGAAGAACTAGGAACACACCAGGCAGGTCCGAGATACTGTTGTGAAGAAGTTTAAAGCCGGATTTGGATACAAAAAGATTTCCCAAGCTTTAAACATCCCAAGGAGCACTGTGCAAGCGATAATATTGAAATGGAAGGAGTATCAGACCACTGCAAATCTACCAAGACCTGTCCATCCGTCTAAACTTTCAGCTCAAGACTGATCAGAGATGCAGCCAAGAGGCCCATGATCACTCTGGATGAACTGCAGAGATCTACAGCTGAGGTGGGAGACTCTGTCCATAGGACAACAATCTTGCACAAATCTGGCCTTTATGGAAGAGTGGCAAGAAGAAAGCAATTTCTTAAAGATATCCATAAAAAGTGTTGTTTAAAGTTTGCCACAAGCCACCTGGGAGACACACCAAACATGTGGAAGAAGGTGCTCTGGTCAGATGAAACCAAAATTGAACTTTTTGGCAACAATGCAAAACGTTATGTTTTGCGTAAAAGCAACACAGCTCATCACCCTGAACACAACATCCCCACTGTCAAACATGGTGGTGGCAGCATCATGGTTTGGGCCTGCTTTTCTTCAGCAGGGACAGGGAAGATGGTTAAAATTGATGGGAATATCCAATAAATGTCGTTCCACTTCATGATTGTGTCCCACTTGTTGTTGATTCTTCACAAAAAAATACAGTTTTATATCTTTATGTTTGAAGCCTGAAATGTGGCAAAAGGTCGCAAAGTTCAAGGGGGCCGAATACTTTCGCAAGGCACTGTAATTGACAATCTTTGATAACGTGCAGTTTGAGCTACTCTAGGAAGTGACGTTGCAGGCTAGCACAGTGCTACCCCCTCTCAATGAGTAAATCAAGTTGAAGGGCGACCGGAGTACTACAGGCTGCCATTAGCAAATAAATTATCCTTATTACTTCCTCTTTGTGCAATTTTTTTTATTTTTTTATTAATTGGTTTAAGGACATACGCTACATGACCAGAAGTATGTGGACACCTGCTCGTTAAACATCTCATTCCACAATTATGGGCATTAATATGGAGTTGGTCCCCCCTTTGCCTCCACTCTTCTGGGAAGGCTTCCCACTAAATGTTCTAACATTGCTGTGCGGACTTGCTTCCAGTCAGCCACGAGCATTAGTAAGTTTGGGCTCTGATGTTGGGCAATTAAGCCTGGCTCGCAGTCGGCATTCCAATTCATCCCAAAGGTGTTCGATGGAGTTGAGGTCAGGGCTCTGTGCAGGCCAGTCAAATTCTTCCATACCGATCTCAAGAAACCATTTTTTTTTTTATGGATCTCGCTTTGTGCACAGGGGGCATAGTCATGCTTAAACTGGAAAGGGCCTTCCTCAAACTGTTGCGACAAAGTTGGAAGCACAGAATTGTCTAGAATGTCATTGTATGCTGTAGCGTTAAGATTTCCCTTCACTGGAACTATGGGGCCTAGCCCGAACCATGAAAAACAGCCCCAGACCATTATTCCTCCTCCACCAAATTTTACAGTTGGCACTATGCATTCGGGCAGGTAGCGTTCTCCTGGCATCCGCCAATCCCAGATTTGTCCATCGGACTGCCAGATGGTGAAGCGTGATTCATCACTCTAGTGAACGTGTTTCCACTGCTCCAGAGTCCAATGGCGGCAAGCTTTACACCACTCCAACCGATGCTTGACATTGTGCATGGTGATCTTAGGATTGTGTGCGGCTGCTCGGCCATGGAAACCCATTTCACGGAGCTTGCAATGAACAGTTCTTGTGCTGACGTTGCTTCCAGAGACAGTTTCAAATCGCTAGTGACTGCTGCAACCGAGGACAGACGATTTTTACACACTTCAGCACTCGTCTGTCCCGTTCTGTGAGCTTGTGTGGCCTACCACTTTGCGTCTGAGCCGTTGTTGCTCAATAACAGCACTTACAGTTGACCGGGGTAGCTCTAGCATGGCAGAAATTTTAGGAACTGACTTGTTGGAAAGGTGGCATCCTATGACGGTGATATATTGAAAGTCACTGAGCTCTTCAGTAAGGCCAATGTTTGCTATGGAGATTGCATGGCCGTGTGCTCGATTTTATACACCTGTCAGCAACCGATGTGGCTGAAATAGCCAAATCCACTAATTTGAACGTGTGTCCGAGGTCGACCGATTAATCGGAATGGCTGATTAACTAGGGCCGATTTCAAGTTTTCATAACAATCAGAAATCGGTATTTTTGGACGCGGATTTGGCAGATGTATTTTTTTTACACCTTTATTTAACTAGGCAAGTCAGTTAAGAACACATTCTTATTTTCAATGACTGCCTAGGTACAGTGGGTTAACTGCCTTGTTCAGGGGCAGAACGACAGATCTTTACCATATCAGCTCGGGGATTCAATCTTGCAAGTTTACAGTTAACCAATCCAACGCTCTAACCACCTGCCTCACGAGGAGCCTGCCTGTTACGCAAATGCAGTAAGAAGCCAAGGGAAGTTGCTAGCTAGCATTAAACTTATCTTTATAAAAAACAATCAATCAATCAATCATGATCACTAGTTAACTACACATGGTTGATGATATTATTAGTTTATCTAGCGTGTCCTGCGTTGCATATAATCGATGCGGTGCACATTCGCGAAAAGGGACTGGCGTTGCTCCAACGTGTACCTAACCTTAAAATCAATACACAGAAGTATATATTTTTAAATCCTCATATTTAGCTAAAAGAAATCCAGGTTAGCAGGGAAAAATTAACCAGGTGAAATTGTGTCACTTCTCTTGCGTTCATTGCACGCAGAGTCAGGGTATATGCAACAGTTTGGGCCGCCTGGCTCGTTGCGAACTAATTTGCCAGAATTTTACGTAATTATGACATAACATTGAAGGTTGTGCAATGTAACAGGAATATGTAGACTGAGGGATGCCACTCGTTAGATAAAATAAGGAACGGTTCTGTATTTCACTGAAAGAATAAACATTTTGTTTTTGAGATGATAGTTTCCGGATTCGACCATATTAATGACTTAAGGCTCGTATTTCTGTGTGTTATTATGTTTTAACTAAGTCTATGATTTGATAGAGCAGTCTGACTGAGCAATGGTAGGCAGCAGCAGGCTCGTAAGCATTCATTCAAACAGCACTTTCATGCGTTTTGCCAGCAGCTCTTACCTGTGCTTCAAGCATGACTTCAAGCCTATCAACTCCCGAGATTAGGCTGGTGTAACCGATGTGAAATGGCAAGCTCGCTCTGAGACATGAAGTGGTTGTTCCCCTTGCTCTGCATGGGTAACGCTGCTTCGAGGGTGGCTGTTGTCGATGTGTTCCGGGTTCGAGCCCAGGTAGGAGCGAGGAGAGGGACGGAAGCTATACTGTTACATTGGCAATACTAAAGTGCCTATAAGAACATCCAATAGTCAAAGGTATACGAAATACAGATCATATAGAGATAAATAGTCCTATAATTCCTATAATAATTACAACCTAAAACTTCTTACCTGGGAATATTGAAGACTCATGTTAAAAGGAACCACCAGCATTCATATGTTCTCATGTTCTGAGCAAGAAACTTAAACGTTAGCTTTCTTACATGGCACATATTGCACTTTTACTTTTTTCTTTTGCATTATTTAAACCCAACTGAACATGTTTCATTATTTATTTGAGGCTAACTTGATTTTATTGATGTATTATATTAAGTTAAAATAAGTGTTCATTCAGTATTGTTGTAATTGTCATTATTACAAATAAATAAATAAAATCGTCCGATTAATCGGTATCGGCTTTTTTTGGTCCTCCAATAATCGGTATCGGCGTTGAAAAATCATAATCGGTCGACCTCTAGTTCACATACTTGTGTATGTAGTTTATATCTGTTTTTTTTTTTTTAATCAATTATTGGTACCATGATTGTCTTTGAATGTTTTTTTATTTACACAAACATTGACTATGAAGATTGCCATTTTTCCATTCACTATAATGGAGGATCCTGTTTTCTGCTAACCATGCCTTCGGTACCTAGGTCGGCCTTGAACTTCCGTGGCTTCATTGAGAAGAGGCAGTCCTTCTCCACTCATGCTCTCTCTCTCTCTCTCTCTCTCTCTCTCTCTCTCTCTCTCTCTCTCTCTCTCTCTCTCTCTCTCTCTCTCTCTCTCTCTCTCTCTCTCTCTCTCTCTCTCTCTCTCTCTCTCTCTCTCTCTCTCTCTCTCTCTCTCTCTCTCTGACCTAATTCTTTGTTTGAGCCCCACCTCATTCTGATATGCAAATGTGGTTGAGACAAACTCTGTAGGGCAAAATACACAATACAGCTGAGCCTTGAGTTTGAAGTGAGAATTCCTCAGTGTGTTCCTGCCCAGTACTAAAAGGCTTGATCCAACAAATGAAACACTTGATGATTAGTGAAATCAGGTGTAGTGATAGTTGAGAAGAAAAGCCTTCACTCCCTGCAGGTCCCAAGGAGTAAGAGAATAATATTCCTTGAAATCAGCACTTCTATTGTGTCAGCCTCCAACTCTCTGAACTGTTTGTTATGTTTCTCAACCCCTTTCCACCTCAGATTTACGTTGACTGAGGGTGACTTCCACCACCTGAAGAATGCGCGGCTCACACATCTCCACATCCCACCACTGGCCCTCAAGATCGTCACCATCCACGAGTGTGAGTCATCTGAGAACAGCATCGCCATGACGACC
Source organism: Oncorhynchus mykiss (assembly GCF_057628025.1). Classification (NCBI taxonomy): domain Eukaryota; kingdom Metazoa; phylum Chordata; class Actinopteri; order Salmoniformes; family Salmonidae; genus Oncorhynchus; species Oncorhynchus mykiss. Next base: position 22,884,224 of record NC_143022.1, read on the forward strand.
TGCCCCGCCGCCAAGTCCAGCCTCTCCATCTTCCAGGTGACAGCCGGTCTACTGTGCTGCTATTAGCAATGATACATCATTAGTCATGACTGGGCCCATTAGGTCATCCATCAATGTGGGGCCCACAACATGTATCAAGCCTATCAAATGCAGCCCATGGATAATTCTGCTTCCTCATTCCAATGGGCCATATACATTGATTTTGCAATTGTCTGAGGTTTCTCAGTCATTTTGCGATGGACTTGCTTCAACTTGATTTGTCACTAGCTAGTAGGCCAACGACCTCTCCCAGTACCGATGTAGAATTCAGTCTGTGTATCTGTATCCTCCTTGTATCCTGCCTTGATGGTGTGTATTCTGTGTATGTGTATGTGCATGTGTTGCGCGTATGTTTGCATTTGTGTGTGTTTGTGTGTGTAGCCGCCTTTGTGTGCCCGACGGCCACTGTGTCCCCTGCCCCAGACAGCATTGACCAGTCTCAGTGTCAGCCCCAGTTCAGCCCTCCCTGGGGACACCCTTAACTCGGTGGTGGACACCAGCTTCAGTGAGAGTCCCTTGGCACCGGGTCCCAAGGAGCCCAGCACCAGCAGCGTGAGTCACTTACCCCTATCTGTCAATCAACCCAACAATCAACCATTCACATTTAAAATTAGGTGTAATATTGAACACTACGTTAAGGGACTCGGTTAATTATTCATCATCACATACAAAGTGTCTACCTACATATGACAGGCTGAATGACAGCGTTGTTGGGTTGAATCTAAACCTTTATGTTTTAATTAACATTTTACTATGGAATACAGTTAGCCACTAATCATGTGTATGATGGGTCTGAATAGAGTATCATTTTTATTTTATTAATTTCTTGGATCAGCTTTGAAATGTGCATATAAAATTGGAGTTAGATCATTTAAATAGAGATTTGACATGATTGCAAATATACAAATGTGTTGCACACACAGTAGCACACACTAAGCTTGAGTGAACATTGAAGCCAAGAGGTTATTATGAAGCCTCTGATGTGTGAGAGGAGAAGTAAGGAGTGTGCATCCACAGTGTCCCTAGTCTCTCTGTCTTAATGACAAGAGTGGTGGAGGATGATGGATAAATAAGGGAGAGCCTCCGGAACAGCCTTGTCAGGGGAGATTACAGACACCGCTGCTCTCCACATTTGCTCATCGTTCCTGGCTGCTCACCGGCCCCGCTCTCCCTCTCCGTGGTAGATGGGAGAAAGTTAACAGTTGCATGGAAAATTGTATAATTTTTAACCTCGGGAGGAAGGAGAGAGAGAGATTAAAATCACATTTATATCAACTTCCATTTGTCCTTAGAGTATCTGTCATATTTTATTGTTGTCCACACAATATGGACAACTCCCTTTTATATCCCCTCCCTCTCTCTCCCCCAGATTGAGGTGATGGCGTCTGGCTCCAGGAATGGGGGAAGTCCGTCTTTGAGTGAAGGGGCGTCGGTGACGTCTGTGACAGGTGCATCTCCTGGCGCAGGGGTGGGGCAGGGCCCGGTGCTGCAGTTCTTCACCAAGCTGAGGCGCCACGCCAGCCTGGAGGGAGCCAGCCCATACTTCAAGATCAAGAAGTGGAAGCTAGACAGCAGCCAGCGGGCCTCCAGTCTGGACACCAGAGGTACAGGACAATTGGCTTTTAATATCTATTATTATGTTATGATGATATGCTTATGTACAGATTGATGGAGCATCAGCTTGGATTTACATGATCGTTTGTTTTTTGGATTTAGTGTACAAATTCTATTTCTATCTGGGCCTGGTTTAACAAAAGCATCTTAAGGCTAAGTTCATCATTAGAACCACAATGAACTTAGCCTTAAGATGCTTTTGGGAAACCGGCTCCTGTTCCCTTGTGGAAAAAGACAATGCCTCTTAAGAATGAGGTCCCACTTTCAGAGGCTTCACCGGACTGGCAAGGTGCATAGTGCACAATAACACACCAACATGTACACAGGGCTCTCACACTGTGCTCACACTCTAACAGATGGATTTATGACGTAGGGCTCTTCTCTTCCAAGGCATTGTGAGTCTAACTGAAGCCACCCCACAGATCCCCTCATACACAAACACACATACCACTCCCTTTCCCGCTTCCCCTATACTCAGGGAACAACAGAGCACACAGGACTAACACCCCTAAAATATCTCAAAGCCTGCTGGGATCTCTTCATGACATCATTGTGACACATATGTCACCTCCAGATCCATTGTTTATGCTGTCTTCAGATATGCTGAACATTCACTATGGTGAACGTTTGTGCCAACGTCATTTTCCATCCCATGTCCCCCTGTACCCTCGGACTAATGTCTAAGGTCCTCTGTCTCTGTGTGTCAGGGTCCCCTAAGAGGAGGCAGTTCCAGCGGCAGCGCGCTGCCAGCGAGAGCATGGACCAGGAGGATAGCGACGCCCACCACATTGACCTCATCCAGTACATTGCCAGGACCCAGGATGCCACCTATCACCCCTGCCGCCCCTCTGCCTCGGCCTGCCTCCTGCCCCACTCCTCCCCCTCCACGCCACCACCCTCCCTCGGCAGGTATCTTTAATTCCCTCGCCATCCTTCCACCCCACTGCTTTGCCTCCGTCATCACTACGGTAGATAGTGCCTCTCTCCTTAACGGTAGAATTCGTCACAGTTGCCTCTAGATACTGATAGGTCAGTTTTGCATATTTTTTCCTGTTAAGGTCAGGATTTGGGGAGAGTAAGCTGATCCTTGATCTGTGCCTACTGGCAACTTTTACCCACAGCTGCTTAACAAGCTAGCCCATTCCATCGCTGATGCAGAGTGATGTCATGGACAGGAATAGTTGTCAGGGTCAATGACTACGTTTCAACTCATAAAAGACACACCCTCGTCCGCTTACCCTCACTTATGCCCTTGGGGGAATCCCCACGGCCATATTTGTTGTCGGTCCAAATGATTAGCCAAACAAGGGAAGTTTGCAACGTAAGGCCCTCAGCCCTCGTTTTTAATGGAGTTTGCGAATGTACAATTACGTTCACTTTGGGGCCTGAAACGCCTCATAATTCAATTTGCGATGATTGTACATCCTCTAAGAAAAGTCAGTCAAAACTTAAAACCTTAACGTCAATATGGAGTCAACATACAAGTGTAGGTAAAAACAAATGTAAATAAGTTCAATTGTGCTACTAATGCACATGACGGCACAAACACGTCTCGTAAAAGTAATGATGTTTTGTTTGGTTAGCTTTCGGAAATTGTACGAATAAAACATTTTCCTCCTAAATAACCGTGACCAGTAAGATCACAATGTATGGAAATTCAACACATTTGCAAAGCACATGACATTGGTGCATTGCAATTCAGTGGTTCGTGGAAAACATGCTAATACCATTTCAAGTCATGGTGACCACTTGTAATCATAGCGGCTGCAAACATCAGACATCAGATGTGTGTATGGGCATCATGAGAGTGCTTTGTGACTGACTCTTGTACTGTGTGTGTGTGTGTGTGTGTGCGCGTGCGTGCGCCTGTCTTCGTATTTGTGTGTGTCACCACAGGTTAGAGGTGGAGGTGGTGGTGGAACCCAGCTGCAGCAGGGGCCAGGGGCTGGAGGTGATCGGCTTGTCCCCGGAGCCCCAGGACGAGGCAGCGAGCCTGGGGGACTGTAGACCGGAAAACTCGGCATCAGACCACCAGGCCCTGTACAGAGACATCTGGACACTCCGGGCCTCCCTGGAGCAGTATGGCTCCTCAGACCAGATCAACAACAATGACAGGGACTCTGTCCGCAGCGATGCTGACAGTGTCTGCTCTCTGAGGGGGCAGACCAAGAGGGGGGGGCTAACCAGTTACCTCTCCCAGGACATCGGGGATGGGCCCGAGGGGGATGTGGAGCTGCCCATGGATGAAGGGATGGGAGAGAAGGAGAAAGGGGGGAAGCATGACAGTGTGGAGTCAGAGAGGGGCAGTGACGGGGAGTCAGGGAACCGTAAGTTAATGCAGATGGACAGTGGCTATACATCTATAGAGGCTCCATCACGGGCGCCGGAGGAGCTGAGACTGTTTGGCAGTAGTGGCAGCAGTGGCAGTATAGACAGGACGGCCCTGGAGAAGAGACACTACTTCACCAGTGCAGGGGGCACTGGCACAGTGGTTGAGAGCTTTGAGGCCCGCATCTTCGAGGAAGAGCCAGACGAGGAGACGCCGGCGGGTGCAATGGGCGGCATGACCATAGAAACGGCCAGGTCTCCCCTGGGCTGGTCTCCGTACGGTCAGATGTTCACCCCGCGAGAGGCGCAGCCGCAGCCGCACCCCCAACCCCCCTTATCAATTCACCACCGTGACTACAGCATCGACGAGAAGACGGACGCGCTCTTCCACGAGTTCCTCCGCCACGACCCCCAGTTTGACCAGCAGGAGACGCCGAAGAAACATCGGTCGCGCATCCACCTCCGCAAGCAGTGGCAGCGCCACAAGCAGTACAGTGACCCAGGCGTTCGCTACCAGTACCACTCCTTTGAGAGGCAGCGGACCCCCCTGCGACGTGGCGATAGCGTCAACTACCCGCTGGACACAGGCTACCACAGCACGCTTCCACGCATCATCAGTGCGCCTGACGAGGAGGCCAGCGAGGGGACCCCCAGCACCCCCCTGACGCCCAAGGCTGAGGCGGTGGTGGCGGGAGGGGCAGAAGGTGCCGAGGTACAGGAAGGAGACAGGAGAGAGAGTCCCAGCAGTAGCTGTGGCAGTAGCACCGTGACCATCACAGACGACAAAGGGATGGCGTCCTGTTCCCCTCCCCCTCCCCCGGAGAGAGAGGGTCTGCTATGGGAGCAGCCCGACCCCCAGGAGGACACTACGCAGGCAGAACACCCCCCTGAGCCACCTGACGAGCCCCCCCAGCCCCCTGTCAAGGGCTACGGCCCACAGACCATCACAGCCGAGCTGACGGACAAGCTGAGCGCCACCCTGGACGAGCGGCTGTACACGGGCCTGCGACGGACAAAGGACCCGGCGGCGGTAACTGAGTGTGTGGTGACAGTCACTCACGCCTCCCCCGACCACAGCCCAGTGTAGCATGTCTCCAGTCCTCCTCCACTCCTCCCTGATCTTTGTGTTTGATTTGATTTCAGTCTGCGCCAGGTAACTGCGATGACTCTGTATCTGTCTGAATTAGCATGTTCCAGACCCGTAACATGAAAACAGGCTACACTATACAGTGTCATGTAGGCTAGCTGAAGAATCCACCCCTAGATAGTGTCTACAGTACCGTGGTGTCTCTGACTGCTATGATTCCTTTCTCCTCTGAGAGAAGTGACGATGTTAAAGGGAAACACCACTCAAACTATCCTTTGGTATTTTTTTTCATTAGTCCACTGTTGATACAGTACCAAAATGTTTTGCATGTCAGCCGTCCGGTTTCCAAGATATTGGACTTTCAAAAAGCAAAGTGTCACCGGCCAAGATGACGCTTTGCTTCTTGAAAGGCCAATAACATTTTGGGACTGTATCAACAGCCGATTAATGAAAAGAAAGTAGAATAACTGTGGATTTTCCCTTTAAGAGCCAGTATGCCCTCTGAACTAGTCTATCCACTGTGAAACCAGGTGCTATTAAACATCTAAAGATCTGGATACAAAGTTTATCTGGGCCCTTTAGGCCAGTCCTGGCTGAATATCAAAATAGGTTTATCTATGTTTACATCACTTCATCACTTCATTTCTTAAATATGGCTCTGGATTTCTGTTGTCTTTGGCCATTGACATATATCAAATTCTTTCCATGTGGCATTTTGACTCTTGAAGTCGTCATAATTGTTTTACAAATAATTAGGTCTCCCTGATATTTTTTCGAAGCCAAATTTGACATTGTCCACATGTTTCTCGGGACATATGAATATAGTAATCTACTACTTCAGTACCGTATTGGTCATTAATTGAAGCAATCCTGTAAATTGTAATGTATGATTGAATGTTTTTGGACAGATTTCTGTTGAATCTTGATGTACTTGAATCAGAATCTATGGTACTAGGAACAGAAAACAGTCGACCATAGATTTGATGATGAAGATGAATTGTTTCTCATACGCTGTCATTAAATGGATATGACGAGGGCCGAGGTTCTCCTAATTTGGACACTGACTATATTACAGCATTTATATAATTACAGCCTCATCATGTCCACTCTGGATCAGAGCATTATCCTTCGTCAAATGTCCTTGTCGCTGAATGTCTGGACTCATGTTTCTATTCAAAGATGTTCTTAAAGGGGAAAATTGCTTTCCAGAAAAGTTCTGGTTGTTAGGACATGTTGTTCAATACCGTTGTATTTATTGTTGACAGATTTGATTTAAATGTGTCTATGCTCGTCTTATATTTCTTCTGCTTGTGACAATAAGTGGCTTACAGGAGGCCAGGGTGAGAGTTAAATTCCAGGCTTTTGCCTAATTTCTGTGCCAGAAAAACCCTGTCTGCAAATAAAGGGATCGCAATAGTGTTACTGACAACTCTGTTAGGCGCACATATCAAAGGCAGGCTCCTTTGCCCCCCCCCAACAGTGTTGGTCAGTGCAGGTCTATAGCTGTAACAGTTTAAATTAAGGCTTTGAATGGGGCCAATGTTGCTCTCGCAGACATTTGCGTTCATTGAATTTCTTCATACTTTCTCGTGCATGGATTCACCGAACAGGCTTTTTTTGTTTGCTTATATTCTTTTGTTTCCCCCTCCTCCTGTGAAAGTAGACAACGCAGCAGCGATCCCCCTGGGCTATAAGGACTGCACTTCCAAACCAGAACAAATTCCACATTTTCTCCTCTGACTTCCTCTGTGTAGACTTTGCCACCCAATGCTGCCATTCAAGTATAACCACATTATCAGATTATGTTTTATGGGCCAAAAGAAGGCAAGGAATGGCATGCCCATTCCAGAAGTACCTTGGAAACTATTTTGCACTTAGCTGTGTAATGGCTGGGAGTGTGCTGCATCTCCCACATGCTACAGTCAGCAGCTCCGGCTCCCAGCTCTCTGACCCAAACTGTAAAAATAATCCTGTTGTTTTTACGGTAACTTACTGGCAGCCAGTTACCTGTAAGTTACTGTAATAAAAGGTACTGTATGTTACCATAAATTCAAAATAAACTTTGGTTTAACAGTACATTACTGTAAACTTTATCCCCAGTTTCCTCAGAAGCTAGTTATTGCTTTACGTTTAGAGGAAAGTGCTGCAGGAAAAGGTGCTGAATATGGTCTCTGGCTGAGGGTATAACACAATTAAGATTAAGATCACTTTATTGGTCAATTGGTCACAAGGTCCAACCAAAATGTGACTTCTGCTTTATCCCAACCCCCCCGAAAGACACACATACAGATAATTGCAAAATGATGGATTCAATGTATATTGAAAGCAGATGCTTCCACACAGGTGTGGTTTCTGAGTTAAACGATTAACATCCAAGCATGCGTAGGGTCATTTATCAGACTTGCCTAGTTAAATAACAATTTAAAATAAATAAATGTATAAAAGTGCTGGGGAGGCCATTATTTTGGCTACCATGGAATCGCTCCCATAGAATGACAATGCCCCCATCCACAGGGCACGAGTGGTGACTGAATGGTTTGATGAGCAGGAAAACGATGTGAACCATTTGCCATGGCCGTCTCAGTCACTAGATCTCAACCCAATTTAACTCTTACAGTATGGGAGATTCTGGAGCGGCGCGGGAGACAGTGTTTTCCACCACCATCAACAAAACACCAAATGATGGACTTTCTCATGGAAGAATGATGTGGCATCCCTCCAAGAGTTCCAGACCCTTGTAGAATCTATGACAAGGTGCATTGAAGCTGTTCTGCCTCATGGTGGCCCAACACCTTATTAAGACACTTTATGTTGGTGTTTCCTATATTTTGGCAGTTACCTGTACACACACACATACATATATATATATATATATATATATATATATATATATATATATACACACACACAGGTTGGAGCAGGGGGCTGCCACACTGGGCACCTGTGGAGCAGATGTGGGGGAGTTAAGTCCCTTGATCAAGGGCACAACAACAGGCAATGGCATCTAGGATTTGATATTAGCAACCCTCCGGATGCCAGCTCCAGTCCTGACAGATTTTTCCCAGCAGACCTGGGACTCAAACTGGCAACCCTCCGGATGCTGGCTCGCCTCTCTAACTGCTAGGCTACCTGCCATTGCAATAAAGATAGGCGTTTCTGTAATTGGGAAAGAGGGAGATATTTCTAGCTGTCATTTCCCTATGTTTGGGTGTGATTGTGCTACTTCACAGCCCTGGGGAATCAGATCTGTTTCCTCTAACATGGAGATCAGGCAGCTCCTTGTTATAGCAGAGTGGACTCACAGGCAGAAGGCACCTTTTCCCTCATTAGACAAAGAATGGTCAAGATGAAAGGTGGTGAGAGGGCTTGAATTTGTCTTCTAGCGTGGAGAGGCTAGTGATATCCTTCCTTTCTGTCTCCTTCACTTAGCCCACACATCAGTGCACATTACGTCACCATGGGAAACCCAGGGGCTTCACATGTTTCAGCACCATTTTGTGTTATTACCAGGTGCCTTTATGGAGGTGTTGGAACATCATCAAGGAAGGAAAAAGACCGATCTTTCAGCCAGTCATCTTAGGAACAAACAAGATCAGATGCCTTTGAGGTTACTGGTTACTTAACATTTTCTGATTATTGTCAGAAATTAGAGGAATAGTGCATCATTTCTGCCATTTAGTTGAATTGATGGAAGAAAGGGGGTGATAACACCAACTTAATGAAAAAGACTAGAGGGGCGAACAAATTAGTACATTTGTACAAAAAGTTACTTTGTTGTGAGATACAAGCACAATGTTGGAGGAGCTAATGTAGTCTATGTCTTTTATTCGGTGTAGACGTAACTGGGGACACTGGTCATATACTTTTTGTATACGAACAAGTAGCCTGTCCAATGCATTGATGCATTACGGTGCATAGGTTTGCATGACAATTAATAATTTTAATACGTATCTCCATGTTTCTCAGAACTACTGTACCAAATGATTCCATGGTTGTTGGTTGACACTTTTGAGGCAGAACATAGACATTTAAATCAGCACTGGTACTTCTAGAGGTTTTGTATTCTATGACATGTACCTTTGTTTAGGAGTCATGCAATGCTAAATGATATGCTATGATTGTGAGATTTATTTCCATGAAAGAAAAACATATATATTTCTGTATTCCTGCTTGTTAGTTATTACTGCTCAATTTCTCAAAGAACTAGTTCAAAAAAGTAGAGCTTTATAAACAACTTAGCCTTTGTTGACCCCTACCTATTTGAGCCTTGAGGGACCAAACAATTGAAAATGTTATTTTGGGGTTTTCCAATCAGTAAATAAATGAATGAAGCATTAATGATTGTGGTTTGTCTCATTTCAACCTTTAATAGTACTCAGAGGAAAAAGAGGAGGAGGACGAGAAGAGGAGAAAGGCACGGTGACTACAAGTATTTCCTCCAACCTCCCTCACTTCTCTCTCCCATCTTTCCTTCCCACTCCAGTGTGTTGTTCCCTCCAGGTGTTGAGGGTCGACACATGTTGTTACGTTACAGACTTATTCTAAAATGGATTAAATTATCATGTTCTCATCAATCTACACACAATACCCCACAATAACAAAGAGAAAACAGGTTTAGAGAAATTTCAGGTAATTTAAAAAACAGAAATACCTTATTTACGTAAGTATTCAGACCCTTTGCTATGAGACTTGAGCTCAGGTGGATCCTGTTTCCATTGATCATCCATTGAGATATTTCTACAACTTGGGAGTCCACCTGTGGTAAATTCAATTGATTTGACATGATTTGGAAAAGCACACACCTGTCTATATAAGGTCCCACAGTTGACAGTGTGTGTCAGAGCGAAAACCAAGCCATGAGGTCGAATTGTCCATAGAGCTCAGAGACAGGACTGTGTCGAGGTACAGATCTAGGTCCCCAAGAACACAGGTACAGATCTGAAACGTTCAAGGTCCCCAAGAACACAGTGGCCTCCATCATTCTTAAATGGAAGGAGTTTGGAACCACCAAGACTCTTCCTAGAGCTGGCCGCCCGGCCTAACTGAGAAATCGGGGGAGAAGGACCTTGGTCAGGGAGGTGACCAAGAACCCGATGGTCACTCTGATAGAACTCCAGAGTTCCTCTGTGGAGATGGGAGAACCTTCCAGAAGGACAACCATCTCTGCAGCATTCCAACAATCAGGCCTTTATGGTAGAGTTGCCAGACAGAAGCCACTCTTCAGTAAAATGCACATGACAGCCTGCTTGGAGATTGCCAAAAGGCACCTAAAGGACTCTCAGACCATGAGAAACAAGATTCTCTGGTCTGATGAAACCATGATACAGAGTACAGAGATCCTTGATGAGAACCTAGTGCTCAGGACCTCAGACTGGGGCGAAGGTTCACTGTCCAACAGGACAATGACCCTAAGCACACAGCCAAGACAATGCAGAAGTGGATTCAGGACAAGTCTCTGAATGTCCTTGAGTGGCCCAGCCAGAGCCTGGACTTCAACCCGACCGAACATCTCTCGAGAGACCTTAAAATAGCTGTGCAGCGACGCTCCCCATCCAACCTTCCAGAGCTTGAGAGGATCTGCAGAGAACAATGGGAGAAACTCCCCAAATACAGGTCTGCCAAGCTTGTAGCGTCATACCCAAGAAGACTTGAGGCTGTAATTGCTGCCAAAGGTGCAAAGTACTGAGTAAAGGGTCTGAATACTTATGTAAATGTGTTATTTCAGTTTTTTATACATTTGCAAAAATGTCTAAACCTGTGTTTGGTTTGTCATTATGGGGTATTGTGTGTAGATTGATGATGGAAAAAAACAATTTAATACATTTTAGAATTAGGCTGTAACGTACCAAAATTTGGAAAAAGTCAAGGGGTCTGAAAACTTTCCGAATGCACTGTATACACCAGAGCCAAAGCACATCAATTAATGATGATTCCACAGTGATAACGATTCCCAGTCTATAGCAGAGGGGAGGGAAAGTATGGTAGCAGTCTCAGCCTTCATGGCTGAGATTACACAGGCAATCAAATTCAGATATTTCTTCACTAATTGGTCTTTTAACCAATCAGATCAGCTCTGGAAAAAAGCTGTTGTGAAAACATCTGATATGATTGGTCAAAAGACCAATTAGTGGAAAGAAAATTGGTCTGCTTGTGTAAACCCAGCCCATAAGAACTGTATCACCTAGCCAACATCAGCAAATATGACAGAATGATAAATGCCAGCATTCCATCAGATTCCCTGATAGGTTATTTTAATCATTGGAGTAAATCTTAGTCACATTATCACTATAATAAATAATAAACCACTAGCACTAGGGTTGCTAAACTACTGGTAATTTACCAAATGTTACCGGAATCTTCAGTAATTAATAGAATCTATGGTAACTTTTAAAACATGTATTCATATATACTATTCATTTATTATATATGTTTATATTGTCCATGAGTTTCTAGTAGATAAACCATACTGTATGATTTAAGAAAAATAGCCAAATTAATTTAAAAAACATCTAATCAACAATGGCATTATTTAAAATTAACTCTGGAACTCTTTTTCACAACTGCCACCAATTTGGCGCCAAAACATTTCAAACAAAGACATATTTCTATAAATAAATAAAATATTTCATGCTGAGAGACGCTCACATTTAAACACCAATGGTATTCACTAAGTTGATGATTTATATTTAGGATAATATTTTACAGCTTTGTCATTCTATGTTTTATTTTAGAATCATTTTATAAGATTTTTTATATAGTCTACATCTGCTAGAGCCACAGAGGGCCAGAGATAATTACAGCACACCTGTTATAATCTGAAGAACCCAAAAAGGCCACTAGATGTCATCTGATAAAATTCCCCAAAAACTTTAAAGTTACCAAAATGATGGTCATTTATTGGTAAACTTAGAAAGATTTTAGTAATAAACCCTCCCTTTGCAACCCTAGATTAGCACTAATGTGTGGATTTACTTACCACCCTACAGCAAAGCTATAACTTCTGTTCTTTCTATTTTGCTCTTGGTTTTATGAAAAATCTACTGTTGCATAGTTTGAGAAGCATGTTGGGTCTGTGTGAATATTCCTCTGTTGTGCTCCAGTTCAGGATAAAGTAACACCCTGGATCAATACCTTGGCCAGGCCAGCTCTACTAAAACAAGCCCGTCACAGCAGGAGCCACATATTATCTTATCAAAGTATGCTGCAGCAAACCCTCCCACCAGCCAATAGACCAGTAAGAATAATACATCAAAGTCAAGGTAAAGCGATCTGCAGTACAGTGCTGTGGCTCTAAAGCAGCCTGCAGGGTTGACTGCAACAGAAACTCATGTAACCAATTACAGCTGTTCTTTAAAGAACCTGGAAAAGTGAAAAGCAGACCAAATGAATTTATGTCAGTGAAATGTCATAAGGTTTGTAATCTCGCCCACCCGTCAGCTCTCTTTCGCTCTCTCTGAACCTAGAAATTGAGCCTGGGGACGAGGTTCTAAAGTTTCAAACTGCCTATTGTTTGATTGACCAGATACATTTATAATACAGCCACAAATAAGGAGAAATCACTGAAGAAACACAGCTGGTGAGGTTGGGGTACGTTTTATATAAATAATAATGAAAAACATATTGTGGGGAATAAAACCCTGAAACAAAACCCAGACCCAAAATTAAAAACCAAGCCAAGACATTCCTGAATAGTTATGTATGCTTGGCGTATCTATAGATCCATTTCTTTTAGCCTGTATGCTTGGCGTATCTATAGATCCATTTATTTTAGCCTGTATGCTTGGCGTATCTATAGATCCATTTATTTTAGCCTGTATGCTTGGCGTATCTATAGATCCATTTATTTTAGCCTGCATGGCATGCAGTTTATGCATTTTATATAAATGATCATTATTCTTACCAATATTTTAATTTATTGAAATGATCAATGTCATTCAATACACATCACAATGTGCGCTTTAATACAGAGTAACTGTAGGATAAACAGTGTAGTAGTCTAAAACGAGCTACATTAATACAGAGTAACTAGGATAAACAGTGTAGTAGTCTAAAACGAGCTACATTAATACAGAGTAACTAGGATAAACAGTGTAGTAGTCTAAAACTAGCTACATTAATACAGATGAATACAGAGTAACTAGGATAAACAGTGTAGTAGTCTAAAACGAGCTACATTAATACAGAGTAACTGTAGGATAAACAGTGTAGTAGTCTAAAACGAGCTACATTAATACAGAGTAACTAGGATAAACAGTGTAGTAGTCTAAAACGAGCTACATTAATACAGAGTAACTAGGATAAAAAGTGTAGTAGTCTAAAACGAGCTACATTAATACAGAGTAACTAGGATAAACAGTGTAGTAGTCTAAACTGAGCTACATTAATACAGAGCAACTGTAGGATAAACAGTGTAGTAGTCTAAAACGAGCTACATTAATACAGAGTAACTGTAGGATAAACAGTGTAGTAGTCTAAAACGAGCTACATTAATACAGAGTACCTGTAGGATAAACAGTGTAGTAGTCTAAAACGAGCTACATTAATACAGAGTAACTGTAGGATAAACAGTGTAGTAGTCTAAAACGAGCTACATTAATACAGAGTAACTGTAGGATAAACAGTGTAGTAGTCTAAAATGAGCTACATTAATATAGAGTAACTGTAGGATAAACAGTGTAGTAGTCTAAAACGAGCTACATTAATACAGAGTAACTAGGATAAACAGTGTAGTAGTCTAAAATGAGCTACATTAATACAGAGCAACTGTAGGATAAACAGTGTAGTAGTCTAAAACGAGCTACATTAATACAGAGTAAATAGGATAAACAGTGTAGTAGTCTAAAACGAGCTACATTAATACAGAGTAACTAGGATAAACAGTGTAGTAGTCTAAAATGAGCTACATTAATACAGAGCAACTGTAGGATAAACAGTGTAGTAGTCTAAAACGAGCTACATTAATACAGAGTAACTGTAGGATAAACAGTGTAGTAGTCTAAAACGAGCTACATTAATACAGAGTAACTAGGATAAACAGTGTAGTAGTCTAAAATGAGCTACATTAATACAGAGCAACTGTAGGATAAACAGTGTAGTAGTCTAAAACGAGCTACATTAATACAGAGTAACTGTAGGATAAACAGTGTAGTAGTCTAAAACGAGCTACATTAATACAGAGTAACTGTAGGATAAACAGTGTAGTAGTCTAAAACGAGCTACATTAATACAGAGTAACTGTAGGATAAACAGTGTAGTAGTCTAAAATGAGCTACATTAATACAGAGTAACTGTAGGATAAACAGTGTAGTAGTCTAAAACGAGCTACATTAATACAGAGTAACTGTAGGATAAACAGTGTAGTAGTCTAAAACGAGCTACATTAATACAGAGTAACTAGGATAAACAGTGTAGTAGTCTAAAATGAGCTACATTAATACAGAGCAACTGTAGGATAAACAGTGTAGTAGTCTAAAACGAGCTACATTAATACAGAGTAACTGTAGGATAAACAGTGTAGTAGTCTAAAACGAGCTACATTAATACAGAGTAACTGTAGGATAAACAGTGTAGTAGTCTAAAACGAGCTACATTAATACAGAGTAACTGTAGGATAAACAGTGTAGTAGTCTAAAACGAGCTACATTAATACAGAGTAACTGTAGGATAAACAGTGTAGTAGTCTAAAACGAGCTACATTAATACAGAGTAACTGTAGGATAAACAGTGTAGTAGTCTAAAACGAGCTACATTAATACAGAGTAACTGTAGGATAAACAGTGTAGTAGTCTAAAACGAGCTACATTAATACAGAGTAACTGTTGGATAAACAGTGTAGTAGTCTAAAACGAGCTACATTAATACAGAGTAACTGTAGGATAAACAGTGTAGTAGTCTAAAACGAGCTACATTAATACAGAGTAACTAGGATAAACAGTGTAGTAGTCTAAAACGAGCTACATTAATACAGAGTAACTAGGATAAACAGTGTAGTAGTCTAAAACGAGCTACATTAATACAGAGTAACTGTAGGATAAACAGTGTAGTAGTCTAAAACGAGCTACATTAATACAGAGTAACTGTTGGATAAACAGTGTAGTAGTCTAAAACGAGCTACATTAATACAGAGTAACTAGGATAAACAGTGTAGTAGTCTAAAATGAGCTACATTAATACAGAGCAACTGTAGGATAAACAGTGTAGTAGTCTAAAACGAGCTACATTAATACAGAGTAACTGTAGGATAAACAGTGTAGTAGTCTAAAACGAGCTACATTAATACAGAGTAACTGTAGGATAAACAGTGTAGTAGTCTAAAACGAGCTACATTAATACAGAGTAACTGTAGGATAAACAGTGTAGTAGTCTAAAACGAGCTACATTAATACAGAGGGATCCCAGAATATGATTTTCAGGGGGGGGGGGGGGGGGGGAGTCCTAGTCCTCCTACCCTCTTCTTAATTTCTTTCTGGTGCTTCACTCTTGGATCATCATCATCGTTATGTTGTCAGTCTTCAGACAGGCAGATCAAGTGAAACAAACCACTGTAGTGCAGCATGTCCTGCTATTGCATCCTGTAGGCCAGGCTGTCAAAACATTAATCTCCCCAACATCAGGAGCAGGAAATTAGAGACCTACGAGGGAATCAAAACACACAATTAGCTCAAGACTTTTACAGTATTACTCAGTCAGTCATTTAACATTTACACAATAGAGTTAGTGATGTCTGAATAATGGAGGATTCACATAGTATTACAGTCTATGACACCAATGGAACCAAGGTTTTATGGATAGTGTCCTGCATCTGTATCTGTCCAGCGATTCAGTTGGCGCTGTAATCCTCCCTGTGGCCACTCTCAGTGAGTGGGATGCCGCCCACACAGAGTCAGCCAGCGTGACACGCAGAGACGGATGTGGAGGATTTCCCTCTGTGAACCAACCAGGCAGCGGGCTGTTAATGCTGGAATCTGCTGGACTTTGTCAGAAAGCAGGCAGTTACTGCTGGAATCTGCTGGACTGGTCAGGCAGCAGGCTGTTACTGCTGGACTTTCTGTCAGACAGCAAGCTGTTACTGCTGGACATTCTGTCAGGCAGCAGGCTGTTACTGCTGGACTTTCTGTCAGACAGCAGGATGTTACTGCTGGACATTCTGTCAGACAGCAGGCTGTTACAGCTGGAATCTGCTGGACATTCTGTCAGACAGCAGGCTGTTACAGCTGGAATCTGCTGGACATTCTGTCAGACAGCAGGCTGTTACAGCTGGAATCTGCTGGACATTCTGTCAGACAGCAGGCTGTTACAGCTGGAATCTGCTGGACATTCTGTCAGGCAGCAGGCTGTTACTGCTGGAATCTGCTGGACTTTCTGTCAGAAAGCAGGCTGTAACTGCTGGACTTTCTGTCAGACAGCAGGCTGTTACTGCTGGACATTCTGTCAGACAGCAGGATGTTACTGCTGGACATTCTGTCAGGCAGCAGGCTGTTACAGCTGGAATCTGCTGGACATTCTGTCAGACCGCAGGCTGTTACAGCTGGAATCTGCAGGACATTCTGTCAGACAGCAGGCTGTTACAGCTGGAATATGCTGGACATTCTGTCAGACAGCAGGCTGTTACAGCTGGACTTTCTGTCAGACAGCAGGCTGTTACAGCTGGAATCTGCTGGACATTCTGTCAGACAGCAGTCAGTTACTGCTGGAATCTGCTGGACTTTCTGTCAGGCAGCAGAATGTTACAGCTGGACTTTCTGTCAGGCAGCAGGCTGTTACTGCTGGAATCTGCTGGACTTTCTGTTAGGCAGCAGGCAGTTACTGCTGGAATCTGCTGGACTTTCTGTCAGGCAGCAGGCTGTTACAGCTGGACATTCTGTCAGACAGCAGGCTGTTACTGCTGGAATCTGCTGGACTTTCTATCAGGCAGCAGGCTGTTACTGCTGGAATCTGCAGAACTTTCTGTCAGGCAGAAGGCTGTTACAGCTGGAATCTGCTGGACATTCTGTTAGGCAGCAGGCTGTTACTGCTGGAATATGCTGGACTTTCTATCAGACAGCAGGCTATCACAGCTGGAATCTGCTGGACATTCTGTCAGGCAGCAGGCTGTTACTGCTGGAATCTGCTGGACTTTCTATCAGACAGCAGGCTATCACAGCTGGAATCTGCTGGACATTCTGTCAGGCAGCAGGCTGTTACAGCTGGAATCTGCTGGACATTCTGTCAGACAGCAGGCTATCACAGCTGGAATCTGCTGGACATTCTGTCAGACAGCAGGCTGTTACAGCTGGACTTTCTGTCAGACAGCAGGCTGTTACAGCTGGAATCTGCTGGACATTTTTTCAGACAGCAGGCTGTTACAGCTGGAATCTGCTGGACATTCTGTCAGACAGCAGGCTGTTACTGCTGGACTTTCTGTCAGGCAGCAGGCTGTTACTGCTGGAATCTGCTGGACTTTCTGTTAGGCAGCAGGCAGTTACTGCTGGAATCTGCTGGACTTTCTGTCAGGCAGCAGGCTGTTACAGCTGGACATTCTGTCAGACAGCAGGCTGTTACTGCTGGAATCTGCTGGACTTTCTATCAGGCAGCAGGCTGTTACTGCTGGAATCTGCGGAACTTTCTGTCAGGCAGCAGGCTGTTACAGCTGGAATCTGCTGGACATTATGTTAGGCAGCAGGCTGTTACTGCTGGAATATGCTGGACTTTCTATCAGACAGCAGGCTATCACAGCTGGAATCTGCTGGACATTCTGTCAGGCAGCAGGCTGTTACTGCTGGAATCTGCTGGACTTTCTATCAGACAGCAGGCTATCACAGCCGGAATCTGCTGGACATTCTGTCAGGCAGCAGGCTGTTACAGCTGGAATCTGCTGGACATTCTGTCAGACAGCAGGCTATCACAGCTGGAATCTGCTGGACATTCTGTCAGACAGCAGGCTGTTACAGCTGGACTTTCTGTCAGACAGCAGGCTGTTACAGCTGGAATCTGCTGGACATTTTTTCAGACAGCAGGCTGTTACAGCTGGAATCTGCTGGACATTCTGTCAGACAGCAGGCTGTTACTGCTGGACTTTCTGTCAGACAGCAGGCTGTTACAGCTGGACTTTCTGTCAGGCAGCAGGCTGTTACTGCTGGACTTTGTCAGGCAGCAGGCTGTTACTGCTGGAATCTGCTGGACTTTCTGTCAGGCAATAGGCTGTTACTGCTGGACTTTGTCAGACAGCAGGCTGTTACTGCTGTAATCTGCTGGACTTTCTGTCAGGCAGCAGGCTGTTACAGCTGGAATCTGCTGGACATTCTGTCAGACAGCAGGCTGTTATAGCTGGACTTTCTGTCAGACAGCAGGCTGTTACAGATGGAATCTGCTGGACATTCTGTCAGACAGCAGGCTGTTACAGCTGGAATCTGCTGGACATTCTGTCAGACAGCAGGCAGTTACTGCTGAAATCTGCTGGACTTTCTGTCAGGCAGCAGGCTGTTGAAGCTGGACATTCTGTCAGGCAGCAGGCAGTTACTGCTGGAATCTGCTGGACTTTCTGTCAGGCAGCAGGCTGTTACTGCTGGAATCTGCTGGACTTTCTGTCAGGCAGCAGGCTGTTACAGCTGGAATCTGCTGGACATTCTGTCAGGGAGCAGGCTGTTACTACTGGAATATGCTGGACTTTCTGTCAGGCAGCAGGCTGTTACAGCTGGACTTTCTGTCAGACAGCAGGCTGTTACAGCTGGGATCTGCTGGACATGTTTTCAGACAGCAGCCTGTTACAGCTGGAATCTGCTGGACTTTCTGTCAGACAGCAGGCTGTTAAAGCTGGACATTCTGTCAGACAGCAGGCAGTTACTGCTGGAATCTGCTGGACTTTCTGTCAGGCAGCAGGCTGTTAAAGCTGGACATTCTGTCAGGCAGCAGGCAGTTACTGTTGGAATCTGCTGGACTTTCTGTCAGACAGCAGGCTGTTACAGCTGGACTTTCTGTCAGGCAGTAGGCAGTTACTGCTGGAATCTGCTGGACTTTCTGTCAGGCAGCAGGCTGTTACAGCTGGACATTCTGTCAGGCAGCAGGCTGTTACTGCTGGAATCTGCTGGACTTTCTGTCAGACAGCAGGCTGTTACTGCTGGACATTCTGTCAGACAGCAGGCTGTTACAGCTGGAATCTGCTGGACATTCTGTCAGACAGCAGGATGTTACTGCTGGACATTCTGTCAGACAGCAGGCTGTTACAGCTGGAATCTGCTGGACATTCTGTCAGAAAGCAGGCTGTTACTGCTGGAATCTGCTGGACATTCTGTCAGACAGCAGGCTGTTACAGCTGGAATCTGCTGGACATTCTGTCAGACAGCAGGCTGTTACAGCTGGTATTTCTGTCAGACAGCAGGCTGTTAGAGCTGGAATCTACTGGACATTCTGTCAGGCAGCAGGCTGTTACAGCTGAACTTTCTGTCAGACAACAGGCTTTTACAGCTGGAATCTGCTGGACTTTCTGTCAGGCAGCAGGCTGTTACTGCTGGAATCTGCTGGACTTTCTGTCAGGCAGCAGGCTGTTACAGCTGGAATCTGCTGGACATTCTGTCAGGGAGCAGGCTGTTACTACTGGAATATGCTGGACTTTCTGTCAGGCAGCAGGCTGTTACAGCTGGATACTGCTGGACTTTCTGTCAGGCAGCAGGCTGTTACAGCTGGAATTTCTGTCAGACAGCAGGCTGTTACAGCTGGAATCTGCTGGACATTATGTCAGACAGCAGGCTGTTACAGCTGGAATCTGCTGGACATTCTATCAGGCAGCAGGCTGTTACTGCTGGAATCTGCTGGACTTTCTGTCAGGCAGCAGGCTGTTACAGCTGGACTTTCTGTCAGACAGCAGGCTGTTACAGCTGGGATCTGCTGGACATGTTTTCAGACAGCAGCCTGTTACAGCTGGAATCTGCTGGACTTTCTGTCAGACAGCAGGCTGTTAAAGCTGGACATTCTGTCAGACAGCAGGCAGTTACTGCTGGAATCTGCTGGACTTTCTGTCAGGCAGCAGGCTGTTAAAGCTGGACATTCTGTCAGGCAGCAGGCAGTTACTGTTGGAATCTGCTGGACTTTCTGTCAGACAGCAGGCTGTTACAGCTGGACTTTCTGTCAGGCAGCAGGCAGTTACTGCTGGAATCTGCTGGACTTTCTGTCAGGCAGCAGGCTGTTACAGCTGGACATTCTGTCAGGCAGCAGGCTGTTACTGCTGGAATCTGCTGGACTTTCTGTCAGACAGCAGGCTGTTACTGCTGGACATTCTGTCAGACAGCAGGCTGTTACAGCTGGAATCTGCTGGACATTCTGTCAGACAGCAGGATGTTACTGCTGGACATTCTGTCAGACAGCAGGCTGTTACAGCTGGAATCTGCTGGACATTCTGTCAGAAAGCAGGCTGTTACTGCTGGAATCTGCTGGACATTCTGTCAGACAGCAGGCTGTTACAGCTGGAATCTGCTGGACATTCTGTCAGACAGCAGGCTGTTACAGCTGGTATTTCTGTCAGACAGCAGGCTGTTAGAGCTGGAATCTACTGGACATTCTGTCAGGCAGCAGGCTGTTACAGCTGAACTTTCTGTCAGACAACAGGCTTTTACAGCTGGAATCTGCTGGACATTCTGTCAGACAGCAGGCAGTTACTGCTGGAATCTGCTGGACTTTCTGTCAGGCAGCAGGCTGTTACAGCTGGTATTTCTGTCAGACAGCAGGCTGTTACAGCTGGAATCTACTGGACATTCTGTCAGGCAGCAGGCTGTTACAGCTGAACTTTCTGTCAGACAACAGGCTTTTACAGCTGGAATCTGCTGGACATTCTGTCAGACAGCAGGCAGTTACTGCTGGAATCTGCTGGACTTTCTGTCAGGCAGCAGGAGGTTACTGCTGGAATCTCCTGGACTTTCTGTCAGGCAGCAGGCTGTTACAGCTGGACATTCTGTCAGAGAGCAGGCTGTTACTGCTGGACTTTGTCAGGCAGCAGGCTGTTACTGCTGGAATCTGCTGGACTTTCTGTCAGGCAATAGGCTGTTACAGCTGGACATTCTGTCAGAGAGCAGGCTGTTACTGCTGGACTTTGTCAGACAGCAGGCTGTTACTGCTGGAATCTGCTGGACTTTCTATCAGGCAGCAGGCTGTTACTGCTGGACTCTGCTGGACTTTCTGTCAGGCAGCAGGCTGTTACAGCTGGACATTCTGTCAGAGAGCAGGCTGTTACTGCTGGACTTTGTCAGGCAGCAGGCTGTTACAGCTGGAATCTGCTGGACTTTCTGTCAGGCAATAGGCTGTTACAGCTGGACATTCTGTCAGAGAGCAGGCTGTTACTGCTGGACTTTGTCAGGCAGCAGGCTGTTACTGCTGGAATCTGCTGGACTTTCTGTCAGGCAATAGGCTGTTACAGCTGGACATTCTGTCAGAGAGCAGGCTGTTACTGCTGGACTTTGTCAGACAGCAGGCTGTTACTGCTGGAATCTGCTGGACATTCTGTCAGACAGCAGGCTGTTACAGCTGGACTTTCTGTCAGACAGCAGGCTGTTACAGCTGGACTTTGTCAGGCAGCAGGCTGTTACAGCTGGAATCTGCTGGACTTTCTGTCAGGCAATAGGCTGTTACAGCTGGACATTCTGTCAGAGAGCAGGCTGTTACTGCTGGACTTTGTCAGGCAGCAGGCTGTTACTGCTGGAATCTGCTGGACTTTCTGTCAGGCAATAGGCTGTTACAGCTGGACATTCTGTCAGAGAGCAGGCTGTTACTGCTGGACTTTGTCAGACAGCAGGCTGTTACTGCTGGAATCTGCTGGACTTTCTATCAGGCAGCAGGCTGTTACTGCTGGACTCTGCTGGACTTTCTGTCAGGCAGCAGGCTGTTACAGCTGGACATTCTGTCAGAGAGCAGGCTGTTACTGCTGGACTTTGTCAGGCAGCAGGCTGTTACAGCTGGAATCTGCTGGACTTTCTGTCAGGCAATAGGCTGTTACAGCTGGACATTCTGTCAGAGAGCAGGCTGTTACTGCTGGACTTTGTCAGGCAGCAGGCTGTTACTGCTGGAATCTGCTGGACTTTCTGTCAGGCAATAGGCTGTTACAGCTGGACATTCTGTCAGAGAGCAGGCTGTTACTGCTGGACTTTGTCAGACAGCAGGCTGTTACTGCTGGAATCTGCTGGACATTCTGTCAGACAGCAGGCTGTTACAGCTGGACTTTCTGTCAGACAGCAGGCTGTTACAGCTGGAATCTGCTGGACATTCTGTCAGACAGCAGGCTGTTACAGCTGGAATCTGCTGGACATTCTGTCAGACAGCAGGCAGTTACTGCTGAAATCTGCTGGACTTTCTGTCAGGCAGCAGGCTGTTAAAGCTGGACTTTCTGTCAGGCAGCAGGCTGTTACTGCTGGAATCTGCTGGACTTTCTGTCAGGCAGCAGGCTGTTACAGCTGGAATCTGCTGGACATTCTGTCAGGGAGCAGGCTGTTACAGCTGGAATATGCTGGACTTTCTGTCAGGCAGCAGGCTGTTACAGCTGGATACTGCTGAACTTTCTGTCAGGCAGCAGGCTGTTACAGCTGGACATACTGTCAGACAGCAGGCTGTTACAGCTGGAATCTGCTGGACATTATGTCAGACAGCAGGCTGTTACAGCTGGAATCTTCTGGACATTCTGTCAGACAGCAGGCTGTTACTGCTGGAATCTGCTGGACTTTCTGTCAGGCAGCAGGCTGTTACAGCTGGACTTTCTGTCAGACAGCAGGCTGTTACAGCTGGGATCTGCTGGACATGTTTTCAGACAGCAGGCTGTTACAGCTGGAATCTGCTGGACATTCTGTCAGACAGCAGGCTGTTACAGCTGGAATCTGCTGGACATTCTGTCAGACAGCAGGCTGTTAAAGCTGGACATTCTGTCAGACAGCAGGCAGTTACTGCTGGAATCTGCTGGACTTTCTGTCAGGCAGCAGGCTGTTACAGCTGGACATTCTGTCAGGCAGCAGGCAGTTACAGCTGGAATCTGCTGGACTTTCTGTCAGGCAGCAGGCTGTTACAGCTGGAATCTGCTGGACATTCTGTCAGGGAGCAGGCTGTTACAGCTGGACTTTCTGTCAGACAGCAGGCTGTTAGAGCTGGAATCTGCTGGACAATATGTCAGACAGCAGGCTGTTACTGCTGGAATCTGCTGGACATTCTGTCAGGCAGCAGGCTGTTACTGCTGGAATCTGCTGGACTTTCTGTCAGGCAGCAGGCTGTTACAGCTGGACTTTCTGTCAGGCAGCAGGCTGTTACAGCTGGAATCTGCTGGACATTCTGTCAGGGAGCAGGCTGTTACAGCTGGACATTCTGTCAGACAGCAGGCTGTTAGAGCTGGAATCTGCTGGACAATATGTCAGACAGCAGGCTGTTACAGCTGGAATCTGCTGGACATTCTATCAGGCAGCAGGCTGTTACTGCTGGAATCTGCTGGACTTTCTGTCAGGCAGCAGGCTGTTACAGCTGGACTTTCTGTCAGACAGCAGGCTGTTACAGCTGGGATCTGCTGGACATGTTTTCAGACAGCAGGCTGTTACAGCTGGAATCTGCTGGACATTCTGTCAGACAGCAGGCTGTTACTGCTGGACTTTCTGTCAGACAGCAGGCTGTTACAGCTGGAATCTGCTAGACATTCTGTCAGACAGCAGGCTGTTACAGCTGGAATCTGCTGGACATTCTGTCAGACAGCAGGCTGTTACAGCTGGATTTCTGTCAGACAGCAGGCTGTTACAGCTGGATTTCTGTCAGACAGCAGGCTGTTACAGCTGGAATCTGCTGGACATTCTGTCAGACAGCAGGCTGTTACAGCTGGAATCTGCTGGACTGTCAGGCAGCAGGCTGTTAAAGCTGGACATTCTGTCAGGCAGCAGGCAGTTACTGTTGGAATCTGCTGGACTTCCTGTCAGACAGCAGGCTGTTACAGCTGGACTTTCTGTCAGGCAGCAGGCAGTTACTGCTGGAATCTGCTGGACTTTCTGTCAGACAGCAGGCTGTTACTGCTGGACATTCTGTCAGACAGCAGGCTGTTACAGCTGGAATCTGCTGGACATTCTGTCAGACAGCAGGATGTTACTGCTGGACATTCTGTCAGAGAGCAGGCTGTTACAGCTGGAATCTGCTGGACATTCTGTCAGAAAGCAGGCTGTTACAGCTGGAATCTGCTGGACATTCTGTCAGACAGCAGGCTATTACAGCTGGAATCTGCTGGACATTCTGTCAGACAGCAGGCTGTTACAGCTGGTATTTCTGTCAGACAGCAGGCTGTTAGAGCTGGAATCTACTGGACATTCTGTCAGGCAGCAGGCTGTTACAGCTGAACTTTCTGTCAGACAACAGGCTTTTACAGCTGGAATCTACTGGACATTCTGTCAGGCAGCAGGCTGTTACAGCTGGACTTTCTGTCAGACAGCAGGCTGTTACAGCTGGGATCTGCTGGACATGTTTTCAGACAGCAGGCTGTTACAGCTGGAATCTGCTGGACATTCTGTCAGACAGCAGGCTGTTACTGCTGGACTTTCTGTCAGACAGCAGGCTGTTACAGCTGGAATCTGCTAGACATTCTGTCAGACAGCAGGCTGTTACAGCTGGAATCTGCTGGACATTCTGTCAGACAGCAGGCTGTTACAGCTGGATTTCTGTCAGACAGCAGGCTGTTACAGCTGGATTTCTGTCAGACAGCAGGCTGTTACAGCTGGAATCTGCTGGACATTCTGTCAGACAGCAGGCTGTTACAGCTGGAATCTGCTGGACTGTCAGGCAGCAGGCTGTTAAAGCTGGACATTCTGTCAGGCAGCAGGCAGTTACTGTTGGAATCTGCTGGACTTCCTGTCAGACAGCAGGCTGTTACAGCTGGACTTTCTGTCAGGCAGCAGGCAGTTACTGCTGGAATCTGCTGGACTTTCTGTCAGACAGCAGGCTGTTACTGCTGGACATTCTGTCAGACAGCAGGCTGTTACAGCTGGAATCTGCTGGACATTCTGTCAGACAGCAGGATGTTACTGCTGGACATTCTGTCAGAGAGCAGGCTGTTACAGCTGGAATCTGCTGGACATTCTGTCAGAAAGCAGGCTGTTACAGCTGGAATCTGCTGGACATTCTGTCAGACAGCAGGCTATTACAGCTGGAATCTGCTGGACATTCTGTCAGACAGCAGGCTGTTACAGCTGGTATTTCTGTCAGACAGCAGGCTGTTAGAGCTGGAATCTACTGGACATTCTGTCAGGCAGCAGGCTGTTACAGCTGAACTTTCTGTCAGACAACAGGCTTTTACAGCTGGAATCTGCTGGACATTCTGTCAGACAGCAGGCAGTTACTGCTGGAATCTGCTGGACTTTCTGTCAGGCAGCAGGCTGTTACAGCTGGTATTTCTGTCAGACAGCAGGCTGTTACAGCTGGAATCTACTGGACATTCTGTCAGGCAGCAGGCTGTTACAGCTGAACTTTCTGTCAGACAACAGGCTTTTACAGCTGGAATCTGCTGGACATTATGTCAGACAGCAGGCAGTTACTGCTGGAATCTGCTGGACTTTCTGTCAGGCAGCAGGAGGTTACTGCTGGAATCTCCTGGACTTTCTGTCAGGCAGCAGGCTGTTACAGCTGGACATTCTGTCAGAGAGCAGGCTGTTACTGCTGGACTTTGTCAGGCAGCAGGCTGTTACTGCTGGAATCTGCTGGACTTTCTGTCAGGCAATAGGCTGTTACAGCTGGACATTCTGTCAGACAGCAGGCTGTTACTGCTGGACTTTGTCAGACAGCAGGCTGTTACTGCTGGACTTTGTCAGGCAGCAGGCTGTTACTGCTGGAATCTGATGGACTTTCTATCAGGCAGCAGGCTGTTACAGCTGGAATCTGCTGGACATTCTGTCAGACAGCAGGCTGTTACAGCTGGACTTTCTGTCAGACAGCAGGCTGTTACAGCTGGGATCTGCTGGACATGTTTTCAGACAGCAGGCTGTTACAGCTGGAATCTGCTGGACATTCTGTCAGACAGCAGGCAGTTACTGCTGGAATCTGCTGGACTTTCTGTCAGGCAGCAGGAGGTTACTGCTGGAATCTCCTGGACTTTCTGTCAGGCAGCAGGCTGTTACAGCTGGACATTCTGTCAGAGAGCAGGCTGTTACTGCTGGACTTTGTCAGGCAGCAGGCTGTTACTGCTGGAATCTGCTGGACTTTCTGTCAGGCAATAGGCTGTTACAGCTGGACATTCTGTCAGACAGCAGGCTGTTACTGCTGGACTTTGTCAGACAGCAGGCTGTTACTGCTGGACTTTGTCAGGCAGCAGGCTGTTACAGCTGGTATTTCTGTCAGACAGCAGGCTGTTACAGCTGGAATCTACTGGACATTCTGTCAGGCAGCAGGCTGTTACAGCTGAACTTTCTGTCAGACAACAGGCTTTTACAGCTGGAATCTGCTGGACATTATGTCAGACAGCAGGCAGTTACTGCTGGAATCTGCTGGACTTTCTGTCAGGCAGCAGGAGGTTACTGCTGGAATCTCCTGGACTTTCTGTCAGGCAGCAGGCTGTTACAGCTGGACATTCTGTCAGAGAGCAGGCTGTTACTGCTGGACTTTGTCAGGCAGCAGGCTGTTACTGCTGGAATCTGCTGGACTTTCTGTCAGGCAATAGGCTGTTACAGCTGGACATTCTGTCAGACAGCAGGCTGTTACTGCTGGACTTTGTCAGACAGCAGGCTGTTACTGCTGGACTTTGTCAGGCAGCAGGCTGTTACTGCTGGAATCTGATGGACTTTCTATCAGGCAGCAGGCTGTTACAGCTGGAATCTGCTGGACATTCTGTCAGACAGCAGGCTGTTACAGCTGGACTTTCTGTCAGACAGCAGGCTGTTACAGCTGGGATCTGCTGGACATGTTTTCAGACAGCAGGCTGTTACAGCTGGAATCTGCTGGACATTCTGTCAGACAGCAGGCAGTTACTGCTGGAATCTGCTGGACTTTCTGTCAGGCAGCAGGAGGTTACTGCTGGAATCTCCTGGACTTTCTGTCAGGCAGCAGGCTGTTACAGCTGGACATTCTGTCAGAGAGCAGGCTGTTACTGCTGGACTTTGTCAGGCAGCAGGCTGTTACTGCTGGAATCTGCTGGACTTTCTGTCAGGCAATAGGCTGTTACAGCTGGACATTCTGTCAGACAGCAGGCTGTTACTGCTGGACTTTGTCAGACAGCAGGCTGTTACTGCTGGACTTTGTCAGGCAGCAGGCTGTTACTGCTGGAATCTGCTGGACTTTCTATCAGGCAGCAGGCTGTTATAGCTGGAATCTGCTGGACATTCTGTCAGACAGCAGGCTGTTACAGCTGGACTTTCTGTCAGACAGCAGGCTGTTACAGCTGGGATCTGCTGGACATGTTTTCAGACAGCAGGCTGTTACAGCTGGAATCTGCTGGACATTCTGTCAGACAGCAGGCTGTTACAGCTGGAATCTGCTGGACATTCTGTCAGACAGCAGGCAGTTACTGCTGAAATCTGCTGGACTTTCTGTCAGGCAGCAGGCTGTTGAAGCTGGACATTCTGTCAGGCAGCAGGCAGTTACTGCTGGAATCTGCTGGACTTTCTGTCATGCAGCAGGCTGTTACTGCTGGAATCTGCTGGACTTTCTGTCAGGCAGCAGGCTGTTACAGCTGGAATCTGCTGGACATTCTGTCAGGGAGCAGGCTGTTACTACTGGAATATGCTGGACTTTCTGTCAGGCAGCAGGCTGTTACAGCTGGATACTGCTGGACTTTCTGTCAGGCAGCAGGCTGTTACAGCTGGAATTTCTGTCAGACAGCAGGCTGTTACAGCTGGAATCTGCTGGACATTATGTCAGACAGCAGGCTGTTACAGCTGGAATCTGCTGGACATTCTATCAGGCAGCAGGCTGTTACTGCTGGAATCTGCTGGACTTTCTGTCAGGCAGCAGGCTGTTACAGCTGGACTTTCTGTCAGACAGCAGGCTGTTACAGCTGGGATCTGCTGGACATGTTTTCAGACAGCAGCCTGTTACAGCTGGAATCTGCTGGACTTTCTGTCAGACAGCAGGCTGTTACAGCTTGACTTTCTGTCAGACAGCAGGCTGTTACAGCTGGAATCTGCTGGACATTATGTCAGACAGCAGGCTGTTAAAGCTGGACATTCTGTCAGACAGCAGGCAGTTACTGCTGGAATCTGCTGGACTTTCTGTCAGGCAGCAGGCTGTTAAAGCTGGACATTCTGTCAGGCAGCAGGCAGTTACTGCTGGAATCTGCTGGACTTTCTGTCAGGCAGCAGGCTGTTACAGCTGGACATTCTGTCAGGCAGCAGGCTGTTACTGCTGGAATCTGCTGGACTTTCTGTCAGACAGCAGGCTGTTACTGCTGGACATTCTGTCAGACAGCAGGCTGTTACAGCTGGAATCTGCTGGACATTCTGTCAGACAGCAGGATGTTACTGCTGGACATTCTGTCAGACAGCAGGCTGTTACAGCTGGAATCTGCTGGACATTCTGTCAGAAAGCAGGCTATTACTGCTGGAATCTGCTGGACATTCTGTCAGACAGCAGGCTGTTACAGCTGGAATCTGCTGGACATTCTGTCAGACAGCAGGCTGTTACAGCTGGTATTTCTGTCAGACAGCAGGCTGTTAGAGCTGGAATCTACTGGACATTCTGTCAGGCAGCAGGCTGTTACAGCTGAACTTTCTGTCAGACAACAGGCTTTTACAGCTGGAATCTGCTGGACATTCTGTCAGACAGCAGGCAGTTACTGCTGGAATCTGCTGGACTTTCTGTCAGGCAGCAGGCTGTTACAGCTGGTATTTCTGTCAGACAGCAGGCTGTTACAGCTGGAATCTACTGGACATTCTGTCAGGCAGCAGGCTGTTACAGCTGAACTTTCTGTCAGACAACAGGCTTTTACAGCTGGAATCTGCTGGACATTCTGTCAGACAGCAGGCAGTTACTGCTGGAATCTGCTGGACTTTCTGTCAGGCAGCAGGAGGTTACTGCTGGAATCTCCTGGACTTTCTGTCAGGCAGCAGGCTGTTACAGCTGGACATTCTGTCAGAGAGCAGGCTGTTACTGCTGGACTTTGTCAGGCTGCAGGCTGTTACTGCTGGAATCTGCTGGACTTTCTGTCAGGCAATAGGCTGTTACAGCTGGACATTCTGTCAGACAGCAGGCTGTTACTGCTGGACTTTGTCAGACAGCAGGCTGTTACTGCTGGAATCTGCTGGACTTTCTGTCAGGCAGCAGGCTGTTACAGCTGGAATCTGCTGGACATTCTGTCAGACAGCAGGCTGTTACAGCTGGACTTTCTGTCAGA
Source organism: Oncorhynchus mykiss (assembly GCF_057628025.1). Taxonomy (NCBI): domain Eukaryota; kingdom Metazoa; phylum Chordata; class Actinopteri; order Salmoniformes; family Salmonidae; genus Oncorhynchus; species Oncorhynchus mykiss. Next base: position 22,913,584 of record NC_143022.1, read on the forward strand.
CAGCAGGCTGTTACAGCTGGAATCTGCTGGACATTCTGTCAGACAGCAGGCTGTTACAGCTGGAATCTGCTGGACATTCTGTCAGACAGCAGGCAGTTACAGCTGAAATCTACTGGACTTTCTGTCAGGCAGCAGGCTGTTAAAGCTGGACATTCTGTCAGGCAGCAGGCAGTTACTGCTGGAATCTGCTGGACTTTCTGTCAGGCAGCAGGCTGTTACAGCTGGACATTCTGTCAGAGAGCAGGCTGTTACTGCTGGACTTTGTCAGGCAGCAGGCTGTTACTGCTGGAATCTGCTGGACTTTCTGTCAGGCAATAGGCTGTTACAGCTGGACATTCTGTCAGACAGCAGGCTGTTACTGCTGGACTTTGTCAGACAGCAGGCTGTTACTGCTGGACTTTGTCAGGCAGCAGGCTGTTACTGCTGGAATCTGCTGGACTTTCTATCAGGCAGCAGGCTGTTACAGCTGGAATCTGCTGGACATTCTGTCAGACAGCAGGCTGTTACAGCTGGACTTTCTGTCAGACAGCAGGCTGTTACAGCTGGGATCTGCTGGACATGTTTTCAGACAGCAGGCTGTTACAGCTGGAATCGGCTGGACATTCTGTCAGACAGCAGGCTGTTACAGCTGGAATCTGCTGGACATTCTGTCAGACAGCAGGCAGTTACTGCTGAAATCTGCTGGACTTTCTGTCAGGCAGCAGGCTGTTGAAGCTGGACATTCTGTCAGGCAGCAGGCAGTTACTGCTGGAATCTGCTGGACTTTCTGTCAGGCAGCAGGCTGTTACTGCTGGAATCTGCTGGACTTTCTGTCAGGCAGCAGGCTGTTACAGCTGGAATCTGCTGGACATTCTGTCAGGGAGCAGGCTGTTACTACTGGAATATGCTGGACTTTCTGTCAGGCAGCAGGCTGTTACAGCTGGATACTGCTGGACTTTCTGTCAGGCAGCAGCCTGTTACTGCTGGAATTTCTGTCAGACAGCAGGCTGTTACAGCTGGAATCTGCTGGACATTATGTCAGACAGCAGGCTGTTACAGCTGGAATCTGCTGGACATTCTATCAGGCAGCAGGCTGTTACTGCTGGAATCTGCTGGACTTTCTGTCAGGCAGCAGGCTGTTACAGCTGGACTTTCTGTCAGACAGCAGGCTGTTACAGCTGGGATCTGCTGGACATGTTTTCAGACAGCAGCCTGTTAGAGCTGGAATCTGCTGGACTTTCTGTCAGACAGCAGGCTGTTACAGCTGGACTTTCTGTCAGACAGCAGGCTGTTACAGCTGGAATCTGCTGGACATTACTTAAAGCTGGACATTCTGTCAGACAGCAGGCAGTTACTGCTGGAATCTGCTGGACTTTCTGTCAGGCAGCAGGCTGTTAAAGCTGGACATTCTGTCAGGCAGCAGGCAGTTACTGCTGGAATCTGCTGGACTTTCTGTCAGGCAGCAGGCTGTTACAGCTGGACATTCTGTCAGGCAGCAGGCTGTTACTGCTGGAATCTGCTGGACTTTCTGTCAGACAGCAGGCTGTTACTGATGGACATTCTGTCAGACAGCAGGCTGTTACAGCTGGAATCTGCTGGACATTCTGTCAGACAGCAGGATGTTACTGCTGGACATTCTGTCAGACAGCAGGCTGTTACAGCTGGAATCTGCTGGACATTCTGTCAGAAAGCAGGCTGTTACTGCTGGAATCTGCTGGACATTCTGTCAGACAGCAGGCTGTTACAGCTGGAATCTGCTGGACATTCTGTCAGACAGCAGGCTGTTACAGCTGGTATTTCTGTCAGACAGCAGGCTGTTAGAGCTGGAATCTACTGGACATTCTGTCAGGCAGCAGGCTGTTACAGCTGAACTTTCTGTCAGACAACAGGCTTTTACAGCTGGAATCTGCTGGACATTCTGTCAGACAGCAGGCAGTTACTGCTGGAATCTGCTGGACTTTCTGTCAGGCAGCAGGCTGTTACAGCTGGTATTTCTGTCAGACAGCAGGCTGTTACAGCTGGAATCTACTGGACATTCTGTCAGGCAGCAGGCTGTTACAGCTGAACTTTCTGTCAGACAACAGGCTTTTAAAGCTGGAATCTGCTGGACATTCTGTCAGACAGCAGGCAGTTACTGCTGGAATCTGCTGGACTTTCTGTCAGGCAGCAGGAGGTTACTGCTGGAATCTCCTGGACTTTCTGTCAGGCAGCAGGCTGTTACAGCTGGACATTCTGTCAGAAAGCAGGCTGTTACTGCTGGACTTTGTCAGGCAGCAGGCTGTTACTGCTGGAATCTGCTGGACAATATGTCAGGCAATAGGCTGTTACAGCTGGACATTCTGTCAGACAGCAGGCTGTTACTGCTGGACTTTGTCAGACAGCAGGCTGTTACTGCTGGAATCTGCTGGACTTTCTGTCAGGCAGCAGGCTGTTACAGCTGGAATCTGCTGGACATTCTGTCAGACAGCAGGCTGTTACAGCTGGACTTTCTGTCAGACAGCAGGCTGTTACAGCTGGAATCTGCTGGACATTCTGTCAGACAGCAGGCTGTTACAGCTGGAATCTGCTGGACATTCTGTCAGACAGCAGGCAGTTACTGCTGAAATCTGCTGGACTTTCTGTCAGGCAGCAGGTTGTTAAAGCTGGACATTCTGTCAGGCAGCAGGCAGTTACTGCTGGAATCTGCTGGACTTTCTGTCAGGCAGCAGGCTGTTACTGCTGGAATCTGCTGGACATTCTGTCAGACAGCAGGCAGTTACTGCTGGAATCTGCTGGACTTTCTGTCAGGCAGCAGGCTGTTAAAGCTGGACATTCTGTTAGGCAGCAGGCAGTTACTGTTGGAATCTGCTGGACTTTCTGTCAGGCAGCAGGCTGTTACAGCTGGACATTCTGTCAGGCAGCAGGCAGTTACTGTTGGAATCTGCTGGACTTTCTGTCAGGCAGCAGGCTGTTACAGCTGGAATCTGCTGGACTTTCTGTCAGGGAGCAGGCTGTTACAGCTGGACTTTCTGTCAGACAGCAGGCTGTTAGAGCTGGAATCTGCTGGACAATATGTCAGACAGCAGGCTGTTACTGCTGGAATCTGCTGGACTTTCTGTCAGGCAGCAGGCTGTTACAGCTGGACTTTCTGTCAGACAGCAGGCTGTTACAGCTGGGATCTGCTGGACATGTTTTCAGACAGCAGGCTGTTACAGCTGGAATCTGCTGGACATTCTGTCAGACAGCAGGCTGTTACTGCTGGACTTTCTGTCAGACAGCAGGCTGTTACAGCTGGAATCTGCTAGACATTCTGTCAGACAGCAGGCTGTTACAGCTGGAATCTGCTGGACATTCTGTCAGACAGCAGGCTGTTACAGCTGGATTTCTGTCAGACAGCAGGTTGTTACAGCTGGAATCTGCTGGACATTCTGTCAGACAGCAGGCTGTTACAGCTGGAATCTGCTGGACTGTCAGACAGCAGGCAGTTACTGCTGGAATCTGCTGGAATTTCTGTCAGGCAGCAGGCTGTTAAAGCTGGACATTCTGTCAGGCAGCAGGCAGTTACTGTTGGAATCTGCTGGACTTTCTGTCAGACAGCAGGCTGTTACAGCTGGACTTTCTGTCAGGCAGCAGGCAGTTACTGCTGGAATCTGCTGGACTTTCTGTCAGGCAGCAGGCTGTTACAGCTGGACATTCTGTCAGGCAGCAGGCTGTTACTGCTGGAATCTGCTGGACTTTCTGTCAGACAGCAGGCTGTTACTGCTGGACATTCTGTCAGACAGCAGGCTGTTACAGCTGGAATCTGCTGGACATTCTGTCAGACAGCAGGATGTTACTGCTGGACATTCTGTCAGAGAGCAGGCTGTTACAGCTGGAATCTGCTGGACATTCTGTCAGAAAGCAGGCTGTTACAGCTGGAATCTGCTGGACATTCTGTCAGATAGCAGGCTGTTACAGCTGGTATTTCTGTCAGAAAGCAGGCTGTTACAGCTGGAATCTGCTGGACATTCTGTCAGATAGCAGGCTGTTACAGCTGGTATTTCTGTCAGACAGCAGGCTGTTAGAGCTGGAATCTACTGGACATTCTGTCAGGCAGCAGGCTGTTACAGCTGAACTTTCTGTCAGACAACAGGCTTTTACAGCTGGAATCTGCTGGACATTCTGTCAGACAGCAGGCAGTTACTGCTGGAATCTGCTGGACTTTCTGTCAGGCAGCAGGCTGTTACAGCTGGTATTTATGTCAGACAGCAGGCTGTTACAGCTGGAATCTACTGGACATTCTGTCAGGCAGCAGGCTGTTACAGCTGAACTTTCTGTCAGACAACAGGCTTTTACAGCTGGAATCTGCTGGACATTCTGTCAGACAGCAGGCAGTTACTGCTGGAATCTGCTGGACTTTCTGTCAGGCAGCAGGAGGTTACTGCTGGAATCTCCTGGACTTTCTGTCAGGCAGCAGGCTGTTACAGCTGGACATTCTGTCAGAGAGCAGGCTGTTACTGCTGGACTTTGTCAGGCAGCAGGCTGTTACTGCTGGAATCTGCTGGACTTTCTGTCAGGCAATAGGCTGTTACAGCTGGACATTCTGTCAGACAGCAGGCTGTTACTGCTGGACTTTGTCAGACAGCAGGCTGTTACTGCTGGAATCTGCTGGACTTTCTATCAGGCAGCAGGCTGTTACAGCTGGAATCTGCTGGACATTCTGTCAGACAGCAGGCTGTTACAGCTGGACTTTCTGTCAGACAGCAGGCTGTTACAGCTGGAATCTGCTGGACATTCTGTCAGACAGCAGGCAGTTACTGCTGAAATCTGCTGGACTTTCTGTCAGGCAGCAGGCTGTTAAAGCTGGACATTCTGTCAGGCAGCAGGCAGTTACTGCTGGAATCTGCTGGACTTTCTGTCAGGCAGCAGGCTGTTACAGCTGGAATCTGCTAGACATTCTGTCAGACAGCAGGCTGTTACAGCTGGAATCTGCTGGACATTCTGTCAGGCAGCAGGCTGTTACAGCTGGATTTCTGTCAGACAGCAGGTTGTTACAGCTGGAATCTGCTGGACATTCTGTCAGACAGCAGGCTGTTACAGCTGGAATCTGCTGGACTGTCAGACAGCAGGCAGTTACTGCTGGAATCTGCTGGACTTTCTGTCAGGCAGCAGGCTGTTAAAGCTGGACATTCTGTCAGGCAGCAGGCAGTTACTGTTGGAATCTGCTGGACTTTCTGTCAGACAGCAGGCTGTTACAGCTGGACTTTCTGTCAGGCAGCAGGCAGTTACTGCTGGAATCTGCTGGACTTTCTGTCAGGCAGCAGGCTGTTACAGCTGGACATTCTGTCAGGCAGCAGGCTGTTACTGCTGGAATCTGCTGGACTTTCTCTCAGACAGCAGGCTGTTACTGCTGGACATTCTGTCAGACAGCAGGCTGTTACAGCTGGAATCTGCTGGACATTCTGTCAGACAGCAGGATGTTACTGCTGGACATTCTGTCAGAGAGCAGGCTGTTACAGCTGGAATCTGCTGGACATTCTGTCAGAAAGCAGGCTGTTACAGCTGGAATCTGCTGGACATTCTGTCAGACAGCAGGCTGTTACAGCTGGAATCTGCTGGACATTCTGTCAGATAGCAGGCTGTTACAGCTGGTATTTCTGTCAGACAGCAGGCTGTTAGAGCTGGAATCTACTGGACATTCTGTCAGGCAGCAGGCTGTTACAGCTGAACTTTCTGTCAGACAACAGGCTTTTACAGCTGGAATCTGCTGGACATTCTGTCAGACAGCAGGCAGTTACTGCTGGAATCTGCTGGACTTTCTGTCAGGCAGCAGGCTGTTACAGCTGGTATTTATGTCAGACAGCAGGCTGTTACAGCTGGAATCTACTGGACATTCTGTCAGGCAGCAGGCTGTTACAGCTGAACTTTCTGTCAGACAACAGGCTTTTACAGCTGGAATCTGCTGGACATTCTGTCAGACAGCAGGCAGTTACTGCTGGAATCTGCTGGACTTTCTGTCAGGCAGCAGGAGGTTACTGCTGGAATCTCCTGGACTTTCTGTCAGGCAGCAGGCTGTTACAGCTGGACATTCTGTCAGAGAGCAGGCTGTTACTGCTGGACTTTGTCAGGCAGCAGGCTGTTACTGCTGGAATCTGCTGGACTTTCTGTCAGGCAATAGGCTGTTACAGCTGGACATTCTGTCAGACAGCAGGCTGTTACTGCTGGACTTTGTCAGACAGCAGGCTGTTACTGCTGGAATCTGCTGGACTTTCTATCAGGCAGCAGGCTGTTACAGCTGGAATCTGCTGGACATTCTGTCAGACAGCAGGCTGTTACAGCTGGACTTTCTGTCAGACAGCAGGCTGTTACAGCTGGAATCTGCTGGACATTCTGTCAGACAGCAGGCAGTTACTGCTGAAATCTGCTGGACTTTCTGTCAGGCAGCAGGCTGTTAAAGCTGGACATTCTGTCAGGCAGCAGGCAGTTACTGCTGGAATCTGCTGGACTTTCTGTCAGGCAGCAGGCTGTTACAGCTGGAATATGCTGGACTTTCTGTCAGGCAGCAGGCTGTTACAGCTGGAATCTGCTGGACATTCTGTCAGATAGCAGGCTGTTACAGCTGGAATCTGCTGGACATTCTATCAGGCAGCAGGCTGTTACTGCTGGAATCTGCTGGACTTTCTGTCAGACAGCAGGCTGTTACAGCTGGAATCTGCTGGACATTCTGTCAGACAGCAGGCTGTTAAAGCTGGACATTCTGTCAGACAGCAGGCAGTTACTGCTGGAATCTGCTGGACTTTCTGTCAGGCAGCAGGCTGTTAAAGCTGGACATTCTGTCTGGCAGCAGGCAGTTACTGTTGGAATCTGCTGGACTTTCTGTCAAGCAGCAGGCTGTTACAGCTGGACATTCTGTCAGGCAACAGGCAGTTACTGTTGGAATCTGCTGGACTTTCTGTCAGGCAGCAGGCTGTTACAGCTGGAATCTGCTGGACATTCTGTCAGGGAGCAGGCTGTTACAGCTGGACTTTATGTCAGAAAGCAGGCTGTTAGAGCTGGAATCTGCTGGACAATATGTCAGACAGCAGGCTGTTACTGCTGGAATCTGCTGGACTTTCTGTCAGACAGCAGGCTGTTACAGCTGGAATCTGCTGGACATTCTATCAGGCAGCAGGCTGTTACTGCTGGAATCTGCTGGACTTTCTGTCAGGCAGCAGGCTGTTACAGCTGGACTTTCTGTCAGACAGCAGGCTGTTACAGCTGGGATCTGCTGGACATGTTTTCAGACAGCAGGCTGTTACAGCTGGAATCTGCTGGACATTCTGTCAGACAGCAGGCTGTTACTGCTGGACTTTCTGTCAGACAGCAGGCTGTTACAGCTGGAATCTGCTAGACATTCTGTCAGACAGCAGACTGTTACAGCTGGAATCTGCTGAACTTTCTGTCAGGCAGCAGGCTGTTACTGCTGGACGTTGTCAGGCAGCAGGCTGTTACTGCTGGAATCTGCTGGACTTTCTGTCAGGCAGCAGGCTGTTACTGCTGGAATCTGCTGGACTTTCTGTCAGGCAGCAGGCTGTTACAGCTGGAATCTGCTGGACTGTCAGGCAGCAGGCTGTTAAAGCTGGACATTCTGTCAGGCAGCAGGCAGTTACTGTTGGAATCTGCTGGACATTCTGTCAGACAGCAGGCTGTTACAGCTGGACTTTCTGTCAGGCAGCAGGCAGTTACTGCTGGAATCTGCTGGACATTCTGTCAGACAGCAGGCTGTTACTGCTGGAATCTGCTGGACATTCTGTCAGACAGCAGGCTGTTACTGCTGGAATCTGCTGGACTTTCTGTCAGGCAGCAGGCTGTTACAGCTGGAATCTGCTGGACATTCTGTCAGACAGCAGGCAGTTACTGCTGAAATCTGCTGGACTTTCTGTCAGGCAGCAGGCTGTTAAAGCTGGACTTTCTGTCAGGCAGCAGGCTGTTACTGCTGGAATCTGCTGGACTTTCTGTCAGGCAGCAGGCTGTTACAGCTGGAATCTGCTGGACATTCTGTCACGGAGCAGGCTGTTACAGCTGGAATATGCTGGACTTTCTGTCAGGCAGCAGGCTGTTACAGCTGGATACTGCTGAACTTTCTGTCAGGCAGCAGGCTGTTAAAGCTGGACATACTGTCAGACAGCAGGCTGTTACAGCTGGAATCTGCTGGACATTATGTCAGACAGCAGGCTGTTACAGCTGGAATCTTCTGGACATTCTGTCAGACAGCAGGCTGTTACTGCTGGAATCTGCCGGACTTTCTGTCAGGCAGCAGGCTGTTACAGCTGGACTTTCTGTCAGACAGCAGGCTGTTACAGCTGGAATCTTCTGGACATTCTGTCAGACAGCAGGCTGTTACTGCTGGAATCTGCCGGACATTCTGTCAGACAGCAGGCTGTTAAAGCTGGACATTCTGTCAGACAGCAGGCAGTTACTGCTGGAATCTGCTGGACTTTCTGTCAGGCAGCAGGCTGTTACAGCTGGACATTCTGTCAGGCAGCAGGCAGTTACAGCTGGAATCTGCTGGACTTTCTGTCAGGCAGCAGGCTGTTACAGCTGGAATCTGCTGGACATTCTGTCAGGGAGCAGGCTGTTACAGCTGGACTTTCTGTCAGACAGCAGGCTGTTAGAGCTGGAATCTGCTGGACAATATGTCAGACGGCAGGCTGTTACTGCTGGAATCTGCTGGACATTCTGTCAGGCAGCAGGCTGTTACTGCTGGAATCTGCTGGACTTTCTGTCAGGCAGCAGGCTGTTACAGCTGGACTTTCTGTCAGGCAGCAGGCTGTTACAGCTGGAATCTGCTGGACATTCTGTCAGGGAGCAGGCTGTTACAGCTGGACTTTCTGTCAGACAGCAGGCTGTTAGAGCTGGAATCTGCTGGACAATATGTCAGACAGCAGGCTGTTACAGCTGGAATCTGCTGGACATTCTATCAGGCAGCAGGCTGTTACTGCTGGAATCTGCTGGACTTTCTGTCAGGCAGCAGGCTGTTACAGCTGGACTTTCTGTCAGACAGCAGGCTGTTACAGCTGGGATCTGCTGGACATGTTTTCAGACAGCAGGCTGTTACAGCTGGTATCTGCTGGACATTCTGTCAGACAGCAGGCTGTTACTGCTGGACTTTCTGTCAGACAGCAGGCTGTTACAGCTGGAATCTGCTAGACATTCTGTCAGACAGCAGGCTGTTACAGCTGGAATCTGCTGGACATTCTGTCAGACAGCAGGCTGTTACAGCTGGATTTCTGTCAGACAGCAGGCTGTTACAGCTGGATTTCTGTCAGACAGCAGGCTGTTACAGCTGGAATCTGCTGGACATTCTGTCAGACAGCAGGCTGTTACAGCTGGAATCTGCTGGACTGTCAGGCAGCAGGCTGTTAAAGCTGGACATTCTGTCAGGCAGCAGGCAGTTACTGTTGGAATCTGCTGGACTTCCTGTCAGACAGCAGGCTGTTACAGCTGGACTTTCTGTCAGGCAGCAGGCAGTTACTGCTGGAATCTGCTGGACTTTCTGTCAGACAGCAGGCTGTTACTGCTGGACATTCTGTCAGACAGCAGGCTGTTACAGCTGGAATCTGCTGGACATTCTGTCAGACAGCAGGATGTTACTGCTGGACATTCTGTCAGAGAGCAGGCTGTTACAGCTGGAATCTGCTGGACATTCTGTCAGAAAGCAGGCTGTTACAGCTGGAATCTGCTGGACATTCTGTCAGACAGCAGGCTATTACAGCTGGAATCTGCTGGACATTCTGTCAGACAGCAGGCTGTTACAGCTGGAATCTGCTGGACTGTCAGGCAGCAGGCTGTTAAAGCTGGACATTCTGTCAGGCAGCAGGCAGTTACTGTTGGAATCTGCTGGACTTCCTGTCAGACAGCAGGCTGTTACAGCTGGACTTTCTGTCAGGCAGCAGGCAGTTACTGCTGGAATCTGCTGGACTTTCTGTCAGACAGCAGGCTGTTACTGCTGGACATTCTGTCAGACAGCAGGCTGTTACAGCTGGAATCTGCTGGACATTCTGTCAGACAGCAGGATGTTACTGCTGGACATTCTGTCAGAGAGCAGGCTGTTACAGCTGGAATCTGCTGGACATTCTGTCAGAAAGCAGGCTGTTACAGCTGGAATCTGCTGGACATTCTGTCAGACAGCAGGCTATTACAGCTGGAATCTGCTGGACATTCTGTCAGACAGCAGGCTGTTACAGCTGGTATTTCTGTCAGACAGCAGGCTGTTAGAGCTGGAATCTACTGGACATTCTGTCAGGCAGCAGGCTGTTACAGCTGAACTTTCTGTCAGACAACAGGCTTTTACAGCTGGAATCTGCTGGACATTCTGTCAGACAGCAGGCAGTTACTGCTGGAATCTGCTGGACTTTCTGTCAGGCAGCAGGCTGTTACAGCTGGTATTTCTGTCAGACAGCAGGCTGTTACAGCTGGAATCTACTGGACATTCTGTCAGGCAGCAGGCTGTTACAGCTGAACTTTCTGTCAGACAACAGGCTTTTACAGCTGGAATCTGCTGGACATTATGTCAGACAGCAGGCAGTTACTGCTGGAATCTGCTGGACTTTCTGTCAGGCAGCAGGAGGTTACTGCTGGAATCTCCTGGACTTTCTGTCAGGCAGCAGGCTGTTACAGCTGGACATTCTGTCAGAGAGCAGGCTGTTACTGCTGGACTTTGTCAGGCAGCAGGCTGTTACTGCTGGAATCTGCTGGACTTTCTGTCAGGCAATAGGCTGTTACAGCTGGACATTCTGTCAGACAGCAGGCTGTTACTGCTGGACTTTGTCAGACAGCAGGCTGTTACTGCTGGACTTTGTCAGGCAGCAGGCTGTTACTGCTGGAATCTGATGGACTTTCTATCAGGCAGCAGGCTGTTACAGCTGGAATCTGCTGGACTTTCTGTCAGACAGCAGGCTGTTACAGCTGGACTTTCTGTCAGACAGCAGGCTGTTACAGCTGGGATCTGCTGGACATGTTTTCAGACAGCAGGCTGTTACAGCTGGAATCTGCTGGACATTCTGTCAGGCAGCAGGAGGTTACTGCTGGAATCTCCTGGACTTTCTGTCAGGCAGCAGGCTGTTACAGCTGGACATTCTGTCAGAGAGCAGGCTGTTACTGCTGGACTTTGTCAGGCAGCAGGCTGTTACTGCTGGAATCTGCTGGACTTTCTGTCAGGCAATAGGCTGTTACAGCTGGACATTCTGTCAGACAGCAGGCTGTTACTGCTGGACTTTGTCAGACAGCAGGCTGTTACTGCTGGACTTTGTCAGGCAGCAGGCTGTTACTGCTGGAATCTGCTGGACTTTCTATCAGGCAGCAGGCTGTTACAGCTGGAATCTGCTGGACATTCTGTCAGACAGCAGGCTGTTACAGCTGGACTTTCTGTCAGACAGCAGGCTGTTACAGCTGGGATCTGCTGGACATGTTTTCAGACAGCAGGCTGTTACAGCTGGAATCTGCTGGACATTCTGTCAGACAGCAGGCTGTTACAGCTGGAATCTGCTGGACATTCTGTCAGACAGCAGGCAGTTACTGCTGAAATCTGCTGGACTTTCTGTCAGGCAGCAGGCTGTTGAAGCTGGACATTCTGTCAGGCAGCAGGCAGTTACTGCTGGAATCTGCTGGACTTTCTGTCATGCAGCAGGCTGTTACTGCTGGAATCTGCTGGACTTTCTGTCAGGCAGCAGGCTGTTACAGCTGGAATCTGCTGGACATTCTGTCAGGGAGCAGGCTGTTACTACTGGAATATGCTGGACTTTCTGTCAGGCAGCAGGCTGTTACAGCTGGATACTGCTGGACTTTCTGTCAGGCAGCAGGCTGTTACAGCTGGAATTTCTGTCAGACAGCAGGCTGTTACAGCTGGAATCTGCTGGACATTATGTCAGACAGCAGGCTGTTACAGCTGGATTCTGCTGGACATTCTATCAGGCAGCAGGCTGTTACTGCTGGAATCTGCTGGACTTTCTGTCAGGCAGCAGGCTGTTACAGCTGGACTTTCTGTCAGACAGCAGGCTGTTACAGCTGGGATCTGCTGGACATGTTTTCAGACAGCAGCCTGTTACAGCTGGAATCTGCTGGACTTTCTGTCAGACAGCAGGCTGTTACAGCTTGACTTTCTGTCAGACAGCAGGCTGTTACAGCTGGAATCTGCTGGACATTATGTCAGACAGCAGGCTGTTAAAGCTGGACATTCTGTCAGACAGCAGGCAGTTACTGCTGGAATCTGCTGGACTTTCTGTCAGGCAGCAGGCTGTTAAAGCTGGACATTCTGTCAGGCAGCAGGCAGTTACTGCTGGAATCTGCTGGACTTTCTGTCAGGCAGCAGGCTGTTACAGCTGGACATTCTGTCAGGCAGCAGGCTGTTACTGCAGGGAATCTGCTGGACTTTCTGTCAGACAGCAGGCTGTTACTGCTGGACATTCTGTCAGACAGCAGGCTGTTACAGCTGGAATCTGCTGGACATTCTGTCAGACAGCAGGATGTTACTGCTGGACATTCTGTCAGACAGCAGGCTGTTACAGCTGGAATCTGCTGGACATTCTGTCAGAAAGCAGGCTGTTACTGCTGGAATCTGCTGGACATTCTGTCAGACAGCAGGCTGTTACAGCTGGAATCTGCTGGACATTCTGTCAGACAGCAGGCTGTTACAGCTGGTATTTCTGTCAGACAGCAGGCTGTTAGAGCTGGAATCTACTGGACATTCTGTCAGGCAGCAGGCTGTTACAGCTGAACTTTCTGTCAGACAACAGGCTTTTACAGCTGGAATCTGCTGGACATTCTGTCAGACAGCAGGCAGTTACTGCTGGAATCTGCTGGACTTTCTGTCAGGCAGCAGGCTGTTACAGCTGGTATTTCTGTCAGACAGCAGGCTGTTACAGCTGGAATCTACTGGACATTCTGTCAGGCAGCAGGCTGTTACAGCTGAACTTTCTGTCAGACAACAGGCTTTTACAGCTGGAATCTGCTGGACATTCTGTCAGACAGCAGGCAGTTACTGCTGGAATCTGCTGGACTTTCTGTCAGGCAGCAGGAGGTTACAGCTGGACATTCTGTCAGAGAGCAGGCTGTTACTGCTGGACTTTGTCAGGCTGCAGGCTGTTAAAGCTGGACATTCTGTCAGGCAGCAGGCAGTTACTGTTGGAATCTGCTGGACTTCCTGTCAGACAGCAGGCTGTTACAGCTGGACTTTCTGTCAGGCAGCAGGCAGTTACTGCTGGAATCTGCTGGACTTTCTGTCAGACAGCAGGCTGTTACTGCTGGACATTCTGTCAGACAGCAGGCTGTTACAGCTGGAATCTGCTGGACATTCTGTCAGACAGCAGGATGTTACTGCTGGACATTCTGTCAGAGAGCAGGCTGTTACAGCTGGAATCTGCTGGACATTCTGTCAGAAAGCAGGCTGTTACAGCTGGAATCTGCTGGACATTCTGTCAGACAGCAGGCTATTACAGCTGGAATCTGCTGGACATTCTGTCAGACAGCAGGCTGTTACAGCTGGTATTTCTGTCAGACAGCAGGCTGTTAGAGCTGGAATCTACTGGACATTCTGTCAGGCAGCAGGCTGTTACAGCTGAACTTTCTGTCAGACAACAGGCTTTTACAGCTGGAATCTGCTGGACATTCTGTCAGACAGCAGGCAGTTACTGCTGGAATCTGCTGGACTTTCTGTCAGGCAGCAGGCTGTTACAGCTGGTATTTCTGTCAGACAGCAGGCTGTTACAGCTGGAATCTACTGGACATTCTGTCAGGCAGCAGGCTGTTACAGCTGAACTTTCTGTCAGACAACAGGCTTTTACAGCTGGAATCTGCTGGACATTATGTCAGACAGCAGGCAGTTACTGCTGGAATCTGCTGGACTTTCTGTCAGGCAGCAGGAGGTTACTGCTGGAATCTCCTGGACTTTCTGTCAGGCAGCAGGCTGTTACAGCTGGACATTCTGTCAGAGAGCAGGCTGTTACTGCTGGACTTTGTCAGGCAGCAGGCTGTTACTGCTGGAATCTGCTGGACTTTCTGTCAGGCAATAGGCTGTTACAGCTGGACATTCTGTCAGACAGCAGGCTGTTACTGCTGGACTTTGTCAGACAGCAGGCTGTTACTGCTGGACTTTGTCAGGCAGCAGGCTGTTACTGCTGGAATCTGATGGACTTTCTATCAGGCAGCAGGCTGTTACAGCTGGAATCTGCTGGACTTTCTGTCAGACAGCAGGCTGTTACAGCTGGACTTTCTGTCAGACAGCAGGCTGTTACAGCTGGGATCTGCTGGACATGTTTTCAGACAGCAGGCTGTTACAGCTGGAATCTGCTGGACATTCTGTCAGGCAGCAGGAGGTTACTGCTGGAATCTCCTGGACTTTCTGTCAGGCAGCAGGCTGTTACAGCTGGACATTCTGTCAGAGAGCAGGCTGTTACTGCTGGACTTTGTCAGGCAGCAGGCTGTTACTGCTGGAATCTGCTGGACTTTCTGTCAGGCAATAGGCTGTTACAGCTGGACATTCTGTCAGACAGCAGGCTGTTACTGCTGGACTTTGTCAGACAGCAGGCTGTTACTGCTGGACTTTGTCAGGCAGCAGGCTGTTACTGCTGGAATCTGCTGGACTTTCTATCAGGCAGCAGGCTGTTACAGCTGGAATCTGCTGGACATTCTGTCAGACAGCAGGCTGTTACAGCTGGACTTTCTGTCAGACAGCAGGCTGTTACAGCTGGGATCTGCTGGACATGTTTTCAGACAGCAGGCTGTTACAGCTGGAATCTGCTGGACATTCTGTCAGACAGCAGGCTGTTACAGCTGGAATCTGCTGGACATTCTGTCAGACAGCAGGCAGTTACTGCTGAAATCTGCTGGACTTTCTGTCAGGCAGCAGGCTGTTGAAGCTGGACATTCTGTCAGGCAGCAGGCAGTTACTGCTGGAATCTGCTGGACTTTCTGTCATGCAGCAGGCTGTTACTGCTGGAATCTGCTGGACTTTCTGTCAGGCAGCAGGCTGTTACAGCTGGAATCTGCTGGACATTCTGTCAGGGAGCAGGCTGTTACTACTGGAATATGCTGGACTTTCTGTCAGGCAGCAGGCTGTTACAGCTGGATACTGCTGGACTTTCTGTCAGGCAGCAGGCTGTTACAGCTGGAATTTCTGTCAGACAGCAGGCTGTTACAGCTGGAATCTGCTGGACATTATGTCAGACAGCAGGCTGTTACAGCTGGATTCTGCTGGACATTCTATCAGGCAGCAGGCTGTTACTGCTGGAATCTGCTGGACTTTCTGTCAGGCAGCAGGCTGTTACAGCTGGACTTTCTGTCAGACAGCAGGCTGTTACAGCTGGGATCTGCTGGACATGTTTTCAGACAGCAGCCTGTTACAGCTGGAATCTGCTGGACTTTCTGTCAGACAGCAGGCTGTTACAGCTTGACTTTCTGTCAGACAGCAGGCTGTTACAGCTGGAATCTGCTGGACATTATGTCAGACAGCAGGCTGTTAAAGCTGGACATTCTGTCAGACAGCAGGCAGTTACTGCTGGAATCTGCTGGACTTTCTGTCAGGCAGCAGGCTGTTAAAGCTGGACATTCTGTCAGGCAGCAGGCAGTTACTGCTGGAATCTGCTGGACTTTCTGTCAGGCAGCAGGCTGTTACAGCTGGACATTCTGTCAGGCAGCAGGCTGTTACTGCAGGGAATCTGCTGGACTTTCTGTCAGACAGCAGGCTGTTACTGCTGGACATTCTGTCAGACAGCAGGCTGTTACAGCTGGAATCTGCTGGACATTCTGTCAGACAGCAGGATGTTACTGCTGGACATTCTGTCAGACAGCAGGCTGTTACAGCTGGAATCTGCTGGACATTCTGTCAGAAAGCAGGCTGTTACTGCTGGAATCTGCTGGACATTCTGTCAGACAGCAGGCTGTTACAGCTGGAATCTGCTGGACATTCTGTCAGACAGCAGGCTGTTACAGCTGGTATTTCTGTCAGACAGCAGGCTGTTAGAGCTGGAATCTACTGGACATTCTGTCAGGCAGCAGGCTGTTACAGCTGAACTTTCTGTCAGACAACAGGCTTTTACAGCTGGAATCTGCTGGACATTCTGTCAGACAGCAGGCAGTTACTGCTGGAATCTGCTGGACTTTCTGTCAGGCAGCAGGCTGTTACAGCTGGTATTTCTGTCAGACAGCAGGCTGTTACAGCTGGAATCTACTGGACATTCTGTCAGGCAGCAGGCTGTTACAGCTGAACTTTCTGTCAGACAACAGGCTTTTACAGCTGGAATCTGCTGGACATTCTGTCAGACAGCAGGCAGTTACTGCTGGAATCTGCTGGACTTTCTGTCAGGCAGCAGGAGGTTACAGCTGGACATTCTGTCAGAGAGCAGGCTGTTACTGCTGGACTTTGTCAGGCTGCAGGCTGTTACTGCTGGAATCTGCTGGACTTTCTGTCAGGCAATAGGCTGTTACAGCTGGACATTCTGTCAGACAGCAGGCTGTTACTGCTGGACTTTGTCAGACAGCAGGCTGTTACTGCTGGAATCTGCTGGACTTTCTGTCAGGCAGCAGGCTGTTACAGCTGGAATCTGCTGGACATTCTGTCAGACAGCAGGCTGTTACAGCTGGACTTTCTGTCAGACAGCAGGCTGGTTACAGCTGGAATCTGCTGGACATTCTGTCAGACAGCAGGCTGTTACAGCTGGAATCTGCTGGACATTCTGTCAGACAGCAGGCAGTTACTGCTGAAATCTGCTGGACTTTCTGTCAGGCAGCAGGCTGTTAAAGCTGGACATTCTGTCAGGCAGCAGGCAGTTACTGCTGGAATCTGCTGGACTTTCTGTCAGGCAGCAGGCTGTTACAGCTGGACATTCTGTCAGAGAGCAGGCTGTTACTGCTGGACTTTGTCAGGCAGCAGGCTGTTACTGCTAGAATCTGCTGGACTTTCTGTCAGGCAATAGGCTGTTACAGCTGGACATTCTGTCAGACAGCAGGCTGTTACTGCTGGACTTTGTCAGACAGCAGGCTGTTACTGCTGGACTTTGTCAGGCAGCAGGCTGTTACAGCTGAACTTTCTGTCAGACAACAGGCTTTTACAGCTGGAATCTGCTGGACATTCTGTCAGACAGCAGGCAGTTACTGCTGGAATCTGCTGGACTTTCTGTCAGGCAGCAGGCTGTTACAGCTGGTATTTCTGTCAGACAGCAGGCTGTTACAGCTGGAATCTACTGGACATTCTGTCAGGCAGCAGGCTGTTACAGCTGAACTTTCTGTCAGACAACAGGCTTTTACAGCTGGAATCTGCTGGACATTCTGTCAGACAGCAGGCAGTTACTGCTGGAATCTGCTGGACTTTCTGTCAGGCAGCAGGAGGTTACTGCTGGAATCTCCTGGACTTTCTGTCAGGCAGCAGGCTGTTACAGCTGGACATTCTGTCAGAGAGCAGGCTGTTACTGCTGGACTTTGTCAGGCTGCAGGCTGTTACTGCTGGAATCTGCTGGACTTTCTGTCAGGCAATAGGCTGTTACAGCTGGACATTCTGTCAGACAGCAGGCTGTTACTGCTGGACTTTGTCAGACAGCAGGCTGTTACTGCTGGAATCTGCTGGACTTTCTGTCAGGCAGCAGGCTGTTACAGCTGGAATCTGCTGGACATTCTGTCAGACAGCAGGCTGTTACAGCTGGACTTTCTGTCAGACAGCAGGCTGTTACAGCTGGAATCTGCTGGACATTCTGTCAGACAGCAGGCTGTTACAGCTGGAATCTGCTGGACATTCTGTCAGACAGCAGGCAGTTACTGCTGAAATCTGCTGGACTTTCTGTCAGGCAGCAGGCTGTTAAAGCTGGACATTCTGTCAGGCAGCAGGCAGTTACTGCTGGAATCTGCTGGACTTTCTGTCAGGCAGCAGGCTGTTACAGCTGGACTTTGTCAGGCAGCAGGCTGTTACTGCTGGAATCTGCTGGACTTTCTGTCAGGCAATAGGCTGTTACAGCTGGACATTCTGTCAGACAGCAGGCTGTTACTGCTGGACTTTGTCAGACAGCAGGCTGTTACTGCTGGACTTTGTCAGGCAGCAGGCTGTTACAGCTGGAATCTGCTGGACATTCTGTCAGACAGCAGGCTGTTACAGCTGGACTTTCTGTCAGACAGCAGGCTGTTACAGCTGGGATCTGCTGGACATGTTTTCAGACAGCAGGCTGTTACAGCTGGAATCTGCTGGACATTCTGTCAGACAGCAGGCTGTTACAGCTGGAATCTGCTGGACATTCTGTCAGACAGCAGGCAGTTACTGCTGAAATCTGCTGGACTTTCTGTCAGGCAGCAGGCTGTTGAAGCTGGACATTCTGTCAGGCAGCAGGCAGTTACTGCTGGAATCTGCTGGACTTTCTGTCAGGCAGCAGGCTGTTACTGCTGGAATCTGCTGGACTTTCTGTCAGGCAGCAGGCTGTTACAGCTGGAATCTGCTGGACATTCTGTCAGGGAGCAGGCTGTTACTACTGGAATATGCTGGACTTTCTGTCAGGCAGCAGGCTGTTACAGCTGGATACTGCTGGACTTTCTGTCAGGCAGCAGGCTGTTACTGCTGGAATTTCTGTCAGACAGCAGGCTGTTACAGCTGGAATCTGCTGGACATTATGTCAGACAGCAGGCTGTTACAGCTGGAATCTGCTGGACATTCTATCAGGCAGCAGGCTGTTACTGCTGGAATCTGCTGGACTTTCTGTCAGGCAGCAGGCTGTTACAGCTGGACTTTCTGTCAGACAGCACGCTGTTACAGCTGGGATCTGCTGGACATGTTTTCAGACAGCAGCCTGTTAAAGCTGGAATCTGCTGGACTTTCTGTCAGACAGCAGGCTGTTACAGCTGGACTTTCTGTCAGACAGCAGGCTGTTACAGCTGGAATCTGCTGGACATTATGTCAGACAGCAGGCTGTTAAAGCTGGACATTCTGTCAGACAGCAGGCAGTTACTGCTGGAATCTGCTGGACTTTCTGTCAGGCAGCAGGCTGTTAAAGCTGGACATTCTGTCAGGCAGCAGGCAGTTACTGCTGGAATCTGCTGGACTTTCTGTCAGGCAGCAGGCTGTTACAGCTGGACATTCTGTCAGGCAGCAGGCTGTTACTGCTGGAATCTGCTGGACTTTCTGTCAGACAGCAGGCTGTTACTGATGGACATTCTGTCAGACAGCAGGCTGTTACAGCTGGAATCTGCTGGACATTCTGTCAGACAGCAGGATGTTACTGCTGGACATTCTGTCAGACAGCAGGCTGTTACAGCTGGAATCTGCTGGACATTCTGTCAGAAAGCAGGCTGTTACTGCTGGAATCTGCTGGACATTCTGTCAGACAGCAGGCTGTTACAGCTGGAATCTGCTGGACATTCTGTCAGACAGCAGGCTGTTACAGCTGGTATTTCTGTCAGACAGCAGGCTGTTAGAGCTGGAATCTACTGGACATTCTGTCAGGCAGCAGGCTGTTACAGCTGAACTTTCTGTCAGACAACAGGCTTTTACAGCTGGAATCTGCTGGACATTCTGTCAGACAGCAGGCAGTTACTGCTGGAATCTGCTGGACTTTCTGTCAGGCAGCAGGCTGTTACAGCTGGTATTTCTGTCAGACAGCAGGCTGTTACAGCTGGAATCTACTGGACATTCTGTCAGGCAGCAGGCTGTTACAGCTGAACTTTCTGTCAGACAACAGGCTTTTACAGCTGGAATCTGCTGGACATTCTGTCAGACAGTAGGCAGTTACTGCTGGAATCTGCTGGACTTTCTGTCAGGCAGCAGGAGGTTACTGCTGGAATCTCCTGGACTTTCTGTCAGGCAGCAGGCTGTTACAGCTGGACATTCTGTCAGAAAGCAGGCTGTTACTGCTGGACTTTGTCAGGCAGCAGGCTGTTACTGCTGGAATCTGCTGGACTTTCTGTCAGGCAATAGGCTGTTACAGCTGGACATTCTGTCAGACAGCAGGCTGTTACTGCTGGACTTTGTCAGACAGCAGGCTGTTACTGCTGGAATCTGCTGGACTTTCTGTCAGGCAGCAGGCTGTTACAGCTGGAATCTGCTGGACATTCTGTCAGACAGCAGGCTGTTACAGCTGGACTTTCTGTCAGACAGCAGGCTGTTACAGCTGGAATCTGCTGGACATTCTGTCAGACAGCAGGCTGTTACAGCTGGAATCTGCTGGACATTCTGTCAGACAGCAGGCAGTTACTGCTGAAATCTGCTGGACTTTCTGTCAGGCAGCAGGCTGTTAAAGCTGGACATTCTGTCAGGCAGCAGGCAGTTACTGCTGGAATCTGCTGGACTTTCTGTCAGGCAGCAGGCTGTTACTGCTGGAATCTGCTGGACATTCTGTCAGACAGCAGGCAGTTACTGCTGGAATCTGCTGGACTTTCTGTCAGGCAGCAGGCTGTTAAAGCTGGACATTCTGTTAGGCAGCAGGCAGTTACTGTTGGAATCTGCTGGACTTTCTGTCAGGCAGCAGGCTGTTACAGCTGGACATTCTGTCAGGCAGCAGGCAGTTACTGTTGGAATCTGCTGGACTTTCTGTCAGGCAGCAGGCTGTTACAGCTGGAATCTGCTGGACTTTCTGTCAGGCAGCAGGAGGTTACTGCTGGAATCTCCTGGACTTTCTGTCAGGCAGCAGGCTGTTACAGCTGGACATTCTGTCAGAAAGCAGGCTGTTACTGCTGGACTTTGTCAGGCAGCAGGCTGTTACTGCTGGAATCTGCTGGACTTTCTGTCAGGCAATAGGCTGTTACAGCTGGACATTCTGTCAGACAGCAGGCTGTTACTGCTGGACTTTGTCAGACAGCAGGCTGTTACTGCTGGAATCTGCTGGAGTTTCTGTCAGGCAGCAGGCTGTTACAGCTGGAATCTGCTGGACATTCTGTCAGACAGCAAGCTGTTACAGCTGGACTTTCTGTCAGACAGCAGGCTGTTACAGCTGGAATCTGCTGGACATTCTGTCAGACAGCAGGCTGTTACAGCTGGAATCTGCTGGACATTCTGTCAGACAGCAGGCAGTTACTGCTGAAATCTGCTGGACTTTCTGTCAGGCAGCAGGCTGTTAAAGCTGGACATTCTGTCAGGCAGCAGGCAGTTACTGCTGGAATCTGCTGGACTTTCTGTCAGGCAGCAGGCTGTTACTGCTGGAATCTGCTGGACATTCTGTCAGACAGCAGGCAGTTACTGCTGGAATCTGCTGGACTTTCTGTCAGGCAGCAGGCTGTTAAAGCTGGACATTCTGTTAGGCAGCAGGCAGTTACTGTTGGAATCTGCTGGACTTTCTGTCAGGCAGCAGGCTGTTACAGCTGGAATCTGCTGGACATTCTGTCAGACAGCAGGCAGTTACTGCTGAAATCTGCTGGACTTTCTGTCAGGCAGCAGGCTGTTAAAGCTGGACATTCTGTCAGGCAGCAGGCAGTTACTGCTGGAATCTGCTGGACTTTCTGTCAGGCAGCAGGCTGTTACTGCTGGAATCTGCTGGACATTCTGTCAGACAGCAGGCAGTTACTGCTGGAATCTGCTGGACTTTCTGTCAGGCAGCAGGCTGTTAAAGCTGGACATTATGTTAGGCAGCAGGCAGTTACTGTTGGAATCTGCTGGACTTTCTGTCAGGCAGCAGGCTGTTACAGCTGGACATTCTGTCAGGCAGCAGGCAGTTACTGTTGGAATCTGCTGGACTTTCTGTCAGGCAGCAGGCTGTTACAGCTGGAATCTGCTGGACTTTCTGTCAGGCAGCAGGAGGTTACTGCTGGAATCTCCTGGACTTTCTGTCAGGCAGCAGGCTGTTACAGCTGGACATTCTGTCAGAAAGCAGGCTGTTACTGCTGGACTTTGTCAGGCAGCAGGCTGTTACTGCTGGAATCTGCTGGACTTTCTGTCAGGCAATAGGCTGTTACAGCTGGACATTCTGTCAGACAGCAGGCTGTTACTGCTGGACTTTGTCAGACAGCAGGCTGTTACTGCTGGAATCTGCTGGAGTTTCTGTCAGGCAGCAGGCTGTTACAGCTGGAATCTGCTGGACATTCTGTCAGACAGCAGGCTGTTACAGCTGGACTTTCTGTCAGACAGCAGGCTGTTACAGCTGGAATCTGCTGGACATTCTGTCAGACAGCAGGCTGTTACTGCTGGACTTTGTCAGACAGCAGGCTGTTACTGCTGGAATCTGCTGGAGTTTCTGTCAGGCAGCAGGCTGTTACAGCTGGAATCTGCTGGACATTCTGTCAGACAGCAGGCTGTTACAGCTGGACTTTCTGTCAGACAGCAGGCTGTTACAGCTGGAATCTGCTGGACATTCTGTCAGACAGCAGGCTGTTACAGCTGGAATCTGCTGGACATTCTGTCAGACAGCAGGCAGTTACTGCTGAAATCTGCTGGACTTTCTGTCAGGCAGCAGGCTGTTAAAGCTGGACATTCTGTCAGGCAGCAGGCAGTTACTGCTGGAATCTGCTGGACTTTCTGTCAGGCAGCAGGCTGTTACTGCTGGAATCTGCTGGACATTCTGTCAGACAGCAGGCAGTTACTGCTGGAATCTGCTGGACTTTCTGTCAGGCAGCAGGCTGTTAAAGCTGGACATTCTGTTAGGCAGCAGGCAGTTACTGTTGGAATCTGCTGGACTTTCTGTCAGGCAGCAGGCTGTTACAGCTGGACATTCTGTCAGGCAGCAGGCAGTTACTGTTGGAATCTGCTGGACTTTCTGTCAGGCAGCAGGCTGTTAAAGCTGGACATTCTGTCAGGCAGCAGGCAGTTACTGCTGGAATCTGCTGGACTTTCTGTCAGGCAGCAGGCTGTTACTGCTGGAATCTGCTGGACATTCTGTCAGACAGCAGGCAGTTACTGCTGGAATCTGCTGGACTTTCTGTCAGGCAGCAGGCTGTTAAAGCTGGACATTCTGTTAGGCAGCAGGCAGTTACTGTTGGAATCTGCTGGACTTTCTGTCAGGCAGCAGGCTGTTACAGCTGGACATTCTGTCAGGCAGCAGGCAGTTACTGTTGGAATCTGCTGGACTTTCTGTCAGGCAGCAGGCTGTTACAGCTGGAATCTGCTGGACTTTCTGTCAGGCAGCAGGAGGTTACTGCTGGAATCTCCTGGACTTTCTGTCAGGCAGCAGGCTGTTACAGCTGGACATTCTGTCAGAAAGCAGGCTGTTACTGCTGGACTTTGTCAGGCAGCAGGCTGTTACTGCTGGAATCTGCTGGACTTTCTGTCAGGCAATAGGCTGTTACAGCTGGACATTCTGTCAGACAGCAGGCTGTTACTGCTGGACTTTGTCAGACAGCAGGCTGTTACTGCTGGAATCTGCTGGAGTTTCTGTCAGGCAGCAGGCTGTTACAGCTGGAATCTGCTGGACATTCTGTCAGACAGCAGGCTGTTACAGCTGGACTTTCTGTCAGACAGCAGGCTGTTACAGCTGGAATCTGCTGGACATTCTGTCAGACAGCAGGCTGTTACAGCTGGAATCTGCTGGACATTCTGTCAGACAGCAGGCAGTTACTGCTGAAATCTGCTGGACTTTCTGTCAGGCAGCAGGCTGTTAAAGCTGGACATTCTGTCAGGCAACAGGCAGTTACTGCTGGAATCTGCTGGACTTTCTGTCAGGCAGCAGGCTGTTACTGCTGGAATCTGCTGGACATTCTGTCAGACAGCAGGCAGTTACTGCTGGAATCTGCTGGACTTTCTGTCAGGCAGCAGGCTGTTAAAGCTGGACATTCTGTTAGGCAGCAGGCAGTTACTGTTGGAATCTGCTGGACTTTCTGTCAGGCAGCAGGCTGTTACAGCTGGACATTCTGTCAGGCAGCAGGCAGTTACTGTTGGAATCTGCTGGACTTTCTGTCAGGCAGCAGGCTGTTAGAGCTGGAATCTGCTGGACAATATGTCAGACAGCAGGCTGTTACTGCTGGAATCTGCTGGACTTTCTGTCAGGCAGCAGGCTGTTACAGCTGGACTTTCTGTCAGACAGCAGGCTGTTACAGCTGGGATCTGCTGGACATGTTTTCAGACAGCAGGCTGTTACAGCTGGAATCTGCTGGACATTCTGTCAGACAGCAGGCTGTTACTGCTGGACTTTCTGTCAGACAGCAGGCTGTTACAGCTGGAATCTGCTAGACATTCTGTCAGACAGCAGGCTGTTACAGCTGGAATCTGCTGGACATTCTGTCAGACAGCAGGCTGTTACAGCTGGATTTCTGTCAGACAGCAGGTTGTTACAGCTGGAATCTGCTGGACATTCTGTCAGACAGCAGGCTGTTACAGCTGGAATCTGCTGGACTGTCAGACAGCAGGCAGTTACTGCTGGAATCTGCTGGACTTTCTGTCAGGCAGCAGGCTGTTAAAGCTGGACATTCTGTCAGGCAGCAGGCAGTTACTGTTGGAATCTGCTGGACTTTCTGTCAGACAGCAGGCTGTTACAGCTGGACTTTCTGTCAGGCAGCAGGCAGTTACTGCTGGAATCTGCCGGACTTTCTGTCAGGCAGCAGGCTGTTACAGCTGGACATTCTGTCAGGCAGCAGGCTGTTACTGCTGGAATCTGCTGGACTTTCTGTCAGACAGCAGGCTGTTACTGCTGGACATTCTGTCAGACAGCAGGCTGTTACAGCTGGAATCTGCTGGACATTCTGTCAGACAGCAGGATGTTACTGCTGGACATTCTGTCAGAGAGCAGGCTGTTACAGCTGGAATCTGCTGGACATTCTGTCAGAAAGCAGGCTGTTACAGCTGGAATCTGCTGGACATTCTGTCAGACAGCAGGCTGTTACAGCTGGAATCTGCTGGACATTCTGTCAGATAGCAGGCTGTTACAGCTGGTATTTCTGTCAGACAGCAGGCTGTTAGAGCTGGAATCTACTGGACATTCTGTCAGGCAGCAGGCTGTTACAGCTGAACTTTCTGTCAGACAACAGGCTTTTACAGCTGGAATCTGCTGGACATTCTGTCAGACAGCAGGCAGTTACTGCTGGAATCTGCTGGACTTTCTGTCAGGCAGCAGGCTGTTACAGCTGGTATTTATGTCAGACAGCAGGCTGTTACAGCTGGAATCTACTGGACATTCTGTCAGGCAGCAGGCTGTTACAGCTGAACTTTCTGTCAGACAACAGGCTTGTACAGCTGGAATCTGCTGGACATTCTGTCAGACAGCAGGCAGTTACTGCTGGAATCTGCTGGACTTTCTGTCAGGCAGCAGGAGGTTACTGCTGGAATCTCCTGGACTTTCTGTCAGGCAGCAGGCTGTTACAGCTGGACATTCTGTCAGAGAGCAGGCTGTTACTGCTGGACTTTGTCAGGCAGCAGGCTGTTACTGCTGGAATCTGCTGGACTTTCTGTCAGGCAATAGGCTGTTACAGCTGGACATTCTGTCAGACAGCAGGCTGTTACTGCTGGACTTTGTCAGACAGCAGGCTGTTACTGCTGGAATCTGCTGGACTTTCTATCAGGCAGCAGGCTGTTACAGCTGGAATCTGCTGGACATTCTGTCAGACAGCAGGCTGTTACAGCTGGACTTTCTGTCAGACAGCAGGCTGTTACAGCTGGACTTTCTGTCAGGCAGCAGGCAGTTACTGCTGGAATCTGCCGGACTTTCTGTCAGGCAGCAGGCTGTTACAGCTGGACATTCTGTCAGGCAGCAGGCTGTTACTGCTGGAATCTGCTGGACTTTCTGTCAGACAGCAGGCTGTTACTGCTGGACATTCTGTCAGACAGCAGGCTGTTACAGCTGGAATCTGCTGGACATTCTGTCAGACAGCAGGATGTTACTGCTGGACATTCTGTCAGAGAGCAGGCTGTTACAGCTGGAATCTGCTGGACATTCTGTCAGAAAGCAGGCTGTTACAGCTGGAATCTGCTGGACATTCTGTCAGACAGCAGGCTGTTACAGCTGGAATCTGCTGGACATTCTGTCAGATAGCAGGCTGTTACAGCTGGTATTTCTGTCAGACAGCAGGCTGTTAGAGCTGGAATCTACTGGACATTCTGTCAGGCAGCAGGCTGTTACAGCTGAACTTTCTGTCAGACAACAGGCTTTTACAGCTGGAATCTGCTGGACATTCTGTCAGACAGCAGGCAGTTACTGCTGGAATCTGCTGGACTTTCTGTCAGGCAGCAGGCTGTTACAGCTGGTATTTATGTCAGACAGCAGGCTGTTACAGCTGGAATCTACTGGACATTCTGTCAGGCAGCAGGCTGTTACAGCTGAACTTTCTGTCAGACAACAGGCTTGTACAGCTGGAATCTGCTGGACATTCTGTCAGACAGCAGGCAGTTACTGCTGGAATCTGCTGGACTTTCTGTCAGGCAGCAGGAGGTTACTGCTGGAATCTCCTGGACTTTCTGTCAGGCAGCAGGCTGTTACAGCTGGACATTCTGTCAGAGAGCAGGCTGTTACTGCTGGACTTTGTCAGGCAGCAGGCTGTTACTGCTGGAATCTGCTGGACTTTCTGTCAGGCAATAGGCTGTTACAGCTGGACATTCTGTCAGACAGCAGGCTGTTACTGCTGGACTTTGTCAGACAGCAGGCTGTTACTGCTGGAATCTGCTGGACTTTCTATCAGGCAGCAGGCTGTTACAGCTGGAATCTGCTGGACATTCTGTCAGACAGCAGGCTGTTACTGCTGAAATCTGCTGGACTTTCTGTCAGGCAGCAGGCTGTTAAAGCTGGACATTCTGTCAGGCAGCAGGCAGTTACTGCTGGAATCTGCTGGACTTTCTGTCAGGCAGCAGGCTGTTACAGCTGGAATCTGCTAGACATTCTGTCAGACAGCAGGCTGTTACAGCTGGAATCTGCTGGACATTCTGTCAGACAGCAGGCTGTTACAGCTGGATTTCTGTCAGACAGCAGGTTGTTACAGCTGGAATCTGCTGGACATTCTGTCAGACAGCAGGCTGTTACAGCTGGAATCTGCTGGACTGTCAGACAGCAGGCAGTTACTGCTGGAATCTGCTGGACTTTCTGTCAGGCAGCAGGCTGTTAAAGCTGGACATTCTGTCAGGCAGCAGGCAGTTACTGTTGGAATCTGCTGGACTTTCTGTCAGACAGCAGGCTGTTACAGCTGGACTTTCTGTCAGGCAGCAGGCAGTTACTGCTGGAATCTGCTGGACTTTCTGTCAGGCAGCAGGCTGTTACAGCTGGACATTCTGTCAGGCAGCAGGCTGTTACTGCTGGAATCTGCTGGACTTTCTGTCAGACAGCAGGCTGTTACTGCTGGACATTCTGTCAGACAGCAGGCTGTTACAGCTGGAATCTGCTGGACATTCTGTCAGACAGCAGGATGTTACTGCTGGACATTCTGTCAGAGAGCAGGCTGTTACAGCTGGAATCTGCTGGACATTCTGTCAGAAAGCAGGCTGTTACAGCTGGAATCTGCTGGACATTCTGTCAGACAGCAGGTTGTTACAGCTGGAATCTGCTGGACATTCTGTCAGACAGCAGGCTGTTACAGCTGGAATCTGCTGGACTGTCAGACAGCAGGCAGTTACTGCTGGAATCTGCTGGACTTTCTGTCAGGCAGCAGGCTGTTAAAGCTGGACATTCTGTCAGGCAGCAGGCAGTTACTGTTGGAATCTGCTGGACTTTCTGTCAGACAGCAGGCTGTTACAGCTGGACTTTCTGTCAGGCAGCAGGCAGTTACTGCTGGAATCTGCCGGACTTTCTGTCAGGCAGCAGGCTGTTACAGCTGGACATTCTGTCAGGCAGCAGGCTGTTACTGCTGGAATCTGCTGGACTTTCTGTCAGACAGCAGGCTGTTACTGCTGGACATTCTGTCAGACAGCAGGCTGTTACAGCTGGAATCTGCTGGACATTCTGTCAGACAGCAGGATGTTACTGCTGGACATTCTGTCAGAGAGCAGGCTGTTACAGCTGGAATCTGCTGGACATTCTGTCAGAAAGCAGGCTGTTACAGCTGGAATCTGCTGGACATTCTGTCAGACAGCAGGCTGTTACAGCTGGAATCTGCTGGACATTCTGTCAGATAGCAGGCTGTTACAGCTGGTATTTCTGTCAGACAGCAGGCTGTTAGAGCTGGAATCTACTGGACATTCTGTCAGGCAGCAGGCTGTTACAGCTGAACTTTCTGTCAGACAACAGGCTTTTACAGCTGGAATCTGCTGGACATTCTGTCAGACAGCAGGCAGTTACTGCTGGAATCTGCTGGACTTTCTGTCAGGCAGCAGGCTGTTACAGCTGGTATTTATGTCAGACAGCAGGCTGTTACAGCTGGAATCTACTGGACATTCTGTCAGGCAGCAGGCTGTTACAGCTGAACTTTCTGTCAGACAACAGGCTTGTACAGCTGGAATCTGCTGGACATTCTGTCAGACAGCAGCCAGTTACTGCTGGAATCTGCTGGACTTTCTGTCAGGCAGCAGGAGGTTACTGCTGGAATCTCCTGGACTTTCTGTCAGGCAGCAGGCTGTTACAGCTGGACATTCTGTCAGAGAGCAGGCTGTTACTGCTGGACTTTGTCAGGCAGCAGGCTGTTACTGCTGGAATCTGCTGGACTTTCTGTCAGGCAATAGGCTGTTACAGCTGGACATTCTGTCAGACAGCAGGCTGTTACTGCTGGACTTTGTCAGACAGCAGGCTGTTACTGCTGGAATCTGCTGGACTTTCTATCAGGCAGCAGGCTGTTACAGCTGGAATCTGCTGGACATTCTGTCAGACAGCAGGCTGTTACAGCTGGACTTTCTGTCAGACAGCAGGCTGTTACAGCTGGACTTTCTGTCAGGCAGCAGGCAGTTACTGCTGGAATCTGCCGGACTTTCTGTCAGGCAGCAGGCTGTTACAGCTGGACATTCTGTCAGGCAGCAGGCTGTTACTGCTGGAATCTGCTGGACTTTCTGTCAGACAGCAGGCTGTTACTGCTGGACATTCTGTCAGACAGCAGGCTGTTACAGCTGGAATCTGCTGGACATTCTGTCAGACAGCAGGATGTTACTGCTGGACATTCTGTCAGAGAGCAGGCTGTTACAGCTGGAATCTGCTGGACATTCTGTCAGAAAGCAGGCTGTTACAGCTGGAATCTGCTGGACATTCTGTCAGACAGCAGGCTGTTACAGCTGGAATCTGCTGGACATTCTGTCAGATAGCAGGCTGTTACAGCTGGTATTTCTGTCAGACAGCAGGCTGTTAGAGCTGGAATCTACTGGACATTCTGTCAGGCAGCAGGCTGTTACAGCTGAACTTTCTGTCAGACAACAGGCTTTTACAGCTGGAATCTGCTGGACATTCTGTCAGACAGCAGGCAGTTACTGCTGGAATCTGCTGGACTTTCTGTCAGGCAGCAGGCTGTTACAGCTGGTATTTATGTCAGACAGCAGGCTGTTACAGCTGGAATCTACTGGAAATTCTGTCAGGCAGCAGGCTGTTACAGCTGAACTTTCTGTCAGACAACAGGCTTGTACAGCTGGAATCTGCTGGACATTCTGTCAGACAGCAGGCAGTTACTGCTGGAATCTGCTGGACTTTCTGTCAGGCAGCAGGAGGTTACTGCTGGAATCTCCTGGACTTTCTGTCAGGCAGCAGGCTGTTACAGCTGGACATTCTGTCAGAGAGCAGGCTGTTACTGCTGGACTTTGTCAGGCAGCAGGCTGTTACTGCTGGAATCTGCTGGACTTTCTGTCAGGCAATAGGCTGTTACAGCTGGACATTCTGTCAGACAGCAGGCTGTTACTGCTGGACTTTGTCAGACAGCAGGCTGTTACTGCTGGAATCTGCTGGACTTTCTATCAGGCAGCAGGCTGTTACAGCTGGAATCTGCTGGACATTCTGTCAGACAGCAGGCTGTTACAGCTGGACTTTCTGTCAGACAGCAGGCTGTTACAGCTGGAATCTGCTGGACATTCTGTCAGACAGCAGGCAGTTACTGCTGAAATCTGCTGGACTTTCTGTCAGGCAGCAGGCTGTTAAAGCTGGACATTCTGTCAGGCAGCAGGCAGTTACTGCTGGAATCTGCTGGACTTTCTGTCAGGCAGCAGGCTGTTACAGCTGGAATCTGCTAGACATTCTGTCAGACAGCAGGCTGTTACAGCTGGAATCTGCTGGACATTCTGTCAGACAGCAGGCTGTTACAGCTGGATTTCTGTCAGACAGCAGGTTGTTACAGCTGGAATCTGCTGGACATTCTGTCAGACAGCAGGCTGTTACAGCTGGAATCTGCTGGACTGTCAGACAGCAGGCAGTTACTGCTGGAATCTGCTGGACTTTCTGTCAGGCAGCAGGCTGTTAAAGCTGGACATTCTGTCAGGCAGCAGGCAGTTACTGTTGGAATCTGCTGGACTTTCTGTCAGACAGCAGGCTGTTACAGCTGGACTTTCTGTCAGGCAGCAGGCAGTTACTGCTGGAATCTGCTGGACTTTCTGTCAGGCAGCAGGCTGTTACAGCTGGACATTCTGTCAGGCAGCAGGCTGTTACTGCTGGAATCTGCTGGACTTTCTGTCAGACAGCAGGCTGTTACTGCTGGACATTCTGTCAGACAGCAGGCTGTTACAGCTGGAATCTGCTGGACATTCTGTCAGACAGCAGGATGTTACTGCTGGACATTCTGTCAGAGAGCAGGCTGTTACAGCTGGAATCTGCTGGACATTCTGTCAGAAAGCAGGCTGTTACAGCTGGAATCTGCTGGACATTCTGTCAGACAGCAGGCTGTTACAGCTGGAATCTGCTGGACATTCTGTCAGATAGCAGGCTGTTACAGCTGGTATTTCTGTCAGACAGCAGGCTGTTAGAGCTGGAATCTACTGGACATTCTGTCAGGCAGCAGGCTGTTACAGCTGAACTTTCTGTCAGACAACAGGCTTTTACAGCTGGAATCTGCTGGACATTCTGTCAGACAGCAGGCAGTTACTGCTGGAATCTGCTGGACTTTCTGTCAGGCAGCAGGCTGTTACAGCTGGTATTTATGTCAGACAGCAGGCTGTTACAGCTGGAATCTACTGGACATTCTGTCAGGCAGCAGGCTGTTACAGCTGAACTTTCTGTCAGACAACAGGCTTTTACAGCTGGAATCTGCTGGACATTCTGTCAGACAGCAGGCAGTTACTGCTGGAATCTGCTGGACTTTCTGTCAGGCAGCAGGAGGTTACTGCTGGAATCTCCTGGACTTTCTGTCAGGCAGCAGGCTGTTACTGCTGGACTTTGTCAGGCAGCAGGCTGTTACTGCTGGAATCTGCTGGACTTTCTGTCAGGCAATAGGCTGTTACAGCTGGACATTCTGTCAGACAGCAGGCTGTTACTGCTGGACTTTGTCAGACAGCAGGCTGTTACTGCTGGAATCTGCTGGACTTTCTATCAGGCAGCAGGCTGTTACAGCTGGAATCTGCTGGACATTCTGTCAGACAGCAGGCTGTTACAGCTGGACTTTCTGTCAGACAGCAGGCTGTTACAGCTGGAATCTGCTGGACATTCTGTCAGACAGCAGGCAGTTACTGCTGAAATCTGCTGGACTTTCTGTCAGGCAGCAGGCTGTTAAAGCTGGACATTCTGTCAGGCAGCAGGCAGTTACTGCTGGAATCTGCTGGACTTTCTGTCAGGCAGCAGGCTGTTACAGCTGGAATATGCTGGACTTTCTGTCAGGCAGCAGGCTGTTACAGCTGGAATCTGCTGGACATTCTGTCAGATAGCAGGCTGTTACAGCTGGAATCTGCTGGACATTCTATCAGGCAGCAGGCTGTTACTGCTGGAATCTGCTGGACTTTCTGTCAGACAGCAGGCTGTTACAGCTGGAATCTGCTGGACATTCTGTCAGACAGCAGGCTGTTAAAGCTGGACATTCTGTCAGACAGCAGGCAGTTACTGCTGGAATCTGCTGGACTTTCTGTCAGGCAGCAGGCTGTTAAAGCTGGACATTCTGTCAGGCAGCAGGCAGTTACTGTTGGAATCTGCTGGACTTTCTGTCAAGCAGCAGGCTGTTACAGCTGGACATTCTGTCAGGCAACAGGCAGTTACTGTTGGAATCTGCTGGACTTTCTGTCAGGCAGCAGGCTGTTACAGCTGGAATCTGCTGGACATTCTGTCAGGGAGCAGGCTGTTACAGCTGGACTTTATGTCAGAAAGCAGGCTGTTAGAGCTGGAATCTGCTGGACAATATGTCAGACAGCAGGCTGTTACTGCTGGAATCTGCTGGACTTTCTGTCAGACAGCAGGCTGTTACAGCTGGAATCTGCTGGACATTCTATCAGGCAGCAGGCTGTTACTGCTGGAATCTGCTGGACTTTCTGTCAGGCAGCAGGCTGTTACAGCTGGACTTTCTGTCAGACAGCAGGCTGTTACAGCTGGGATCTGCTGGACATGTTTTCAGACAGCAGGCTGTTACAGCTGGAATCTGCTGGACATTCTGTCAGACAGCAGGCTGTTACTGCTGGACTTTCTGTCAGACAGCAGGCTGTTACAGCTGGAATCTGCTAGACATTCTGTCAGACAGCAGACTGTTACAGCTGGAATCTGCTGGACTTTCTGTCAGGCAGCAGGCTGTTACTGCTGGACGTTGTCAGGCAGCAGGCTGTTACTGCTGGAATCTGCTGGACTTTCTGTCAGGCAGCAGGCTGTTACTGCTGGAATCTGCTGGACTTTCTGTCAGGCAGCAGGCTGTTACAGCTGGAATCTGCTGGACATTCTGTCAGGGAGCAGGCTGTTACAGCTAGAATATGCTGGACATTCTGTCAGGCAGCAGGCTGTTACAGCTGGGATCTGCTGGACTTTCTGTCAGGCAGCAGGCTGTTACAGCTGGACATTCTGTCAGGCAGCAGGCTGTTAAAGCTGGACATTCTGTCAGACAGCAGGCTGTTACTGCTGGACTTTGTCAGTCAGCAGGCTGTTACAGCTGGAATCTGCTGGACAATCTGTCAGACAGCAGGCTGTTACAGCTGGAATCTGCTGGACATTCTGTCAGACAGCAGGCTGTTACAGCTGGACTTTCTGTCAGGCAGCAGGCAGTTACTGCTGGAATCTGCTGGACATTCTGTCAGACAGCAGGCTGTTACTGCTGGAATCTGCTGGACATTCTGTCAGACAGCAGGCTGTTACTGCTGGAATCTGCTGGACTTTCTGTCAGACAGCAGGCTGTTACAGCTGGAATCTGCTGGACATTTTTGCAGACAGCAGGCTATTACAGCTGGAATCTGCTGGACATTATGTCAGACAGCAGGCTCCAGACTGCAGCCAGGACCTCGATCAGTCCGACTTTTACCAAACACAATATCCAGTCCAGTCCATTACGCCCAGTCTCAGCCGGGCTGTGAGTCATTCATTGCACAAACTAATATAGATTGGATGGTGTCCCCCTCCTCTCCC
Organism: Oncorhynchus mykiss; assembly: GCF_057628025.1. Taxonomy (NCBI): domain Eukaryota; kingdom Metazoa; phylum Chordata; class Actinopteri; order Salmoniformes; family Salmonidae; genus Oncorhynchus; species Oncorhynchus mykiss. The sequence continues at coordinate 22,946,796 of NC_143022.1, forward strand.
ACCACCACGTCCTCCATTCCACCCTTCTCTCCCTTATTGTGAAAAGGCTTCTCAGTATTCACGGATGTCTCTGGGATGATGCTGTGGAGGAGTGATCACCCTCTCCCCCTCGGCAGACTGCGTGGGAGATGCCTGCATGCCGATGACTCAGAAAGGATGCCGCTTGGCTCGTTGCTGCTATTGGACAGCTATTCCATTTCTCACTGATTAGCTGTGGTCCCAGATCCATCCATGTGACTGACGGCATAAAAACAAGTTGGAGATGATGTCATCTTATCAGTCACACTCAATTACATACAGTACTGTAGATGATGTGGCATTTCAAATATGACAATACAATTAGTTCTCCGGACTATTTTATTTTAACTCATTATTTCGAACAAATAGTCAGACAAATAGTTTTTTTCATATAGCACCATCACAATGTTGTAAACTATGATAAAATGGCATAACATGTGGGTTAGGAAGGAATATTGTTAGTATCAGAAGTATTCTTCAATCAGCATCAGAATCCCCTATTGGCTCGGGAGGTGGTGTGAGGGTATTTGTGTTGGAACACAAAGCATTTGTACGATCCTGTTAACCGGGCAGGAGTACAGCAGCACATTTGATGGGATCCTTAATTTCTCCTTCGGAAAGAGGAATGTGAGGCGTGAGGCAGGGGGAGCTTGTTAAAGAGTCAGAGTGCGTACTCAGGAATGACTCACAGAAAGAGACTGAGGGAGAGAAAGAAAGGAGTGAGAGAGGAAGAAAGAGAGGAACCCACATGAATAAGCAGGTGCCACAGGGGGAGCGCGGAGAGAGGGAAAGAGAAGAACAAAAAGGGCCGACAGAGAGAAAAATATATAGAAAAAGAGGGAGAAGAGAAAACACTCAAAAAAGCTGATTATGCTGCATCTCCCTTCCACGCAGTCTGCCCACACACTCCTCCTCTCCTCCTCTCCATCCATACAGAGCATCAGCGTCAGTAAGGGCTCTTCCTGCCTCCCCCACCCCTCTCAGCACCCTAAACTGCGTCATCCAGCCCCCATCCAGGCTCTCCACCAAACCAGCCTGCCTCTCCTCTTCTCTCTCTCCCTGGAGACACCCAGGCAGCACCACTCCACTGTTCTATTTGGCTCCATAATTACACTCAGACTCTTCTGGCCTGTTGTTTACATAGAGAGTGTCTCAGAAGAAAGAAATCAAGGCACTGATGAATAATTACTCCAGGTAGACAAAATCAGAATCTTATTTCCCTGATATGTTGGGTGGGGGCATACATTTTCAATTAGCTGTATGTTTCAGTAGGGGATCAAGGGATCAGTTCATCCTTGTATTTGTATTTATTAAGGATCTCAGAGAAGAGAACATCTCAGATAAGACAACATCTTAGTTGGATTAAGTAGCATTATCATCTCAAGGTCATAGGATCAGCCCCAAAGGGTGTCTCCATACACTTAAGTTATAAGGCACAAGGGGGTGTGGTATATGGCCAATATACCACGGCTAAGGGCTGTTCTTATTCACAACACAGAGTGAGTGGATATATTGGCCATATACCACAAACCCCCAAGGTGCCTTATTGCTATTATAAACTGGTTACCAATGTAATTAGAGCAGTAACAAGAAATGTTTTGTCACACGTTCTGATATACCACGGTTGTCAACCAATCAGCATTCAGGGCTCGAACCACCCAATTTATAATTAGATGTAGACCACAACATTGTACAGGTGTCCTGTATGACTACTCCTTCTCCTCACCTTTCCAGTGTGTGTTCAGGGCTGGGGGACTCGGGGGCTGTTCCCACTGCTGCTTACAGTTGGACAGCTTGCGGATGCAGCTGTAGGTGGACACTCCTTTGCGTGAGGGGTTGGAGGAGGAGCTGGAGAGGCGTTCTGATCGGGACCTGGTTCTGCTGGTGGTTGGGTAGTGGTCCTGGTCTGTCTCTGTGTCGTTCACACACAGGGTCCTGAGCCCCAGCCCCACACACCCCCCCTGGTACCCGTTCTGCTCCAGCCCGTCCTCATGCACCCGTCCTGGGGAGAAGACACCGAAAGGCAGGGGTTAGAGGTCAGCGGTCTGAGATGGCTCACTAGAGAAACATACAGTATGCTGTCAGCCATCTTGTTAGACTCCGGGTAGAAATCGGCTTTATGCACAAATCTAGGATCAGCTTACCATTAGGAGGAAATGACAAATTGACATTAGATCTGTGTCAGACACTGTAAGTGTCTAGTAGGATGAACTTTTTCCTTCTCAACTCCACACACTGTTAGAAACAGGTCAAAGTAATCAAGATAATGAGGGAGGTGAGCACAGAGCAGCTTTGAACAACAGTTTGTAGACAGACAGAAAGTGCTGGGAGACTTGCTAAATGTAAGCTTATTTTTACTGTGTGCTTTTACAAAATGTAGGCTTATTTTTACTGTGTGCTTTTACAAAATGTAGGCTTATTTTTACTGTGTGCTTTTACAAAATGTAGGCTTATTTTTACTGTGTGCTTTTACAAAATGTAGGCTTATTTTTACTGTGTGCTTTTACAAAATGTAGGCTTATTTTTTAACTTGTGCCTCTGTGGTTTGCATTTTTACAGAGATGGTTGATGACAGGCGCTTTTGACTGAGTGGCAAATTTCTAAGATTCTTTTATTAGGACATTTTGCATAGAAATCAAACGCTGCAATTCACAAACACAAGAAAAAGCACATTCACACATTAACTGCTGATGAAAATTAAAATGTCTCGCCTACAGAGAATATATTTAATTTCAAAGTGTTTCATGCTATTTTTGTTCTCTTCCCTGTGTGAAAGCACAACCCAAAACAGCCTGCTTCATTTACAGCTGATATAGTTCTTCTGGAGTTAAAATAAAAACCCACTTGCCAAATAAAACCCTCCAGTAGCAAACAGTATTCCCACTAGCACAGAGCACAGCTATCTACATATAGCAAACAGTATTCCCACTAGCACAGAGCACAGCTATCTACATATAGCAAACCGTATTCCCACTAGCACAGAGCACAGCTATCTACATATAGCAAACCGTATTCCCACTAGCACAGAGCACAGCTATCTACATATAGCAAACCGTATTCCCACTAGCACAGAGCACAGCTATCTACATATAGCAAACCGTATTCCCACTAGCATAGAGCACAGCTATCTACATTTAGCAAACCGTATTCCCACTAACACAGAGCACAGCTATCTACATATAGCAAACCGTATTCCCACTAGCACAGAGCACAGCTATCTACATATAGCAAACCGTATTCCCACTAGCACAGAGCACAGCTATCTACATATAGCAAACCGTATTCCCACTAGCACAGAGCACAGCTATCTACATATAGCAAACAGTATTCCCACTAGCACAGAACACAGCTATCTACATATAGCAAATAGTATTCCCACTAGCACAGAACACAGCTATCTACATATAGCAAACAGTATTCCCACTAGCACAGAGCTCAGCTATCTACATATAGGGCCAGTTTCCCCAAACACAGATTGACACTAGTCGTAAACTAAAAATCATGTTCAATTGAGATTCTTAATTGAAAATGTGTTTTTTTGTCCAAGACTAGACTTCTGTCCCAGTAAACCGTCCCCTAGTGTAGAGTAGCTGATCCAAACTGAAGTTGTTCAACCACAGAACTTCAGACAGGAAACCCACGTATTAGATGACAACACATGTGGTCTTGGCATTAGGCTCTGCTCCTTCAGGGGAGCTCAATCAATTATTACCATTATTAGTGATTGAGTGATTGAGATATATACCAATTCCCCTCTGAGAAGAAAAGCAGCCAAACAGGAGCAGGCTGGGGTGCAGGTGAGCTAACAGAAAACAGAATAGTATAGAGAGTAGCAGCAGTAGTTACAGCAGCAGCAATATGCAGCTGGTTTCACTTCATTATAGAGACCAGAACATGTTACATCTGACAGTCATCTGTTGCTTGAGGAACCAAGATTACAAAGTGTCTAACAGGTAAGTAAAATATGCCAAGTTGAAATAGGAAAATAAAACTCAAACTACATGACATTAATAATAATGAAGAGTCATGATTTTTCATGAATTGGGCAATGAGTTGGCCCTGATGAGTACACAGGTTCACAAAGCACCAGATGACTAAAGCCACACTCATAACGACAATCATCCCCACAATTAACCAAAATGTACATCCGCACATTATTAGACTTGTTCAATCAGAAATCCAAGCGCTCTGGGCATTCTCAGCAAATGAAGACCAACTAAATGAAGTCTGTCTGGGCGCACTCTCTCTTCCTTTATCCCCCCTGTGAAGCTGTCGACATTGGGCTTACTGATTAGCCTGGGCCATAAATAAGTAATCAAAGGCAGCACAGCGACACTTGGGTTGCCCTCATCAAACTCCCCGTCACAGCGCCTCTCTACCATCCTTGACTCACGACTCTAACAGCGGCTGACCTGTAAAGACCTGCATCTGCCACCCCCTCTGATGACAGCAAAGGTGACAAAAGAAAAGGTAGAATTATACGGTGTCAGAGCAGAGCGAGAGGGAGGAAAGGAGGGAGAGAAGGAAGAGGGAGGGATATACAGTGCAAGTGTGACTAAACTGACCGCAGAGGGATGACTCACCCAGTTGCCATGGCAACTTAAACACTTGCTACTCTCTAATCGGCAATTTCAAACTGCTGCTTCTGGAGCCGGCGAGCGGAGGGAGGAGGGGGAATGTATGTTTGCGGAAATCATTGAAATAAGTGGTGGTGGTGTTGTGTGTGGGCACAAACTGAGCAAGAAAGGCTGATACGGGGGTCACAAACCAGGACGTTTGACGTCAAATACACCACAGGCCATATGCACACCCCCCTCTCTTTCTCAAAAACACCTCACCGCTTTAATGTAGTCAAGCTATGGCTCCCTCTATAGTGGGATGCATTGTTGCACAGTAAGAGTTGGTGCTGCAGGGGTGGTTTCTAGTCTCTAGATAAGCAGTGGTGGTATACTGAGCTTCCCTACACACATATAAACCCCTTAGGAATTCTAAAACCCCTTAATGCTTCAGCCTTCAGCGGAATGACAACGAGAGAGCGAGAGATACAGAGATAGAAAGATATGGATTAATGGAGGAATGATGAAGAATACAGGACTGGGAGGCTCAGGCTGGGGAGGAGTTGGGCTGGAAAATAGATTACTATATGAACAAATTTAACTCAATTGAATTTGCAAATTTCTATCACACTTCTACATACTAACTGTAGTTCTTCTTTCTCACAAATCAGCCTCCCAACAGGCATTGCCCTACAAAGCCACGCTACTACAAATGATTGTGATTCCAGTTATTTGTAAGCTCTATTCTACATGTTTTAACAGCCACAGCATGGCACAGAGAGCAAACACACAACAGACCTAAATGACTAATGATGATAAATACAATCCACCTGTGTGTAATCAAGTCTCCGTATAAATGCACCTGCACTGTGATAGTCTCAGAGGTCTGTTAAAAGCGCAGAGAGCATCATGAAGAACAAGGAACACACCAGGCAGGTCCGAGATACTGTTGTGAAGAAGTTTAAAGCCAGATTTGGATACAAAAATATTTCCCAAGCTTTAAACATCCCAAGGAGCACTGTGCAAGCGATAATATTGAAATGGAAGGAGTATCAGACCACTGCAAATCTACCAAGACCTGGCCATCCCTCTAAACTTTCAGCTCATACAAGGAGAAGACTGATCAGAGATGCAGCCAAGAGGCCCATGATCACTCTGGATGAACTGCAGAGATCTACAGCTGAGGTGGGAGACTCTGTCTATAGGACAACAATCAGTCGTATATTGCACAAATCTGGCCTTTATGGAAGAGTGGCAAGAAGAAAGCCATTTCTTAAAGATATCCATAAAAAGTGTCGTTTAAAGTTTGCCACAAGCCACCTGGGGCACACCAAACATGTGGAAGAAGGTGCTCTGGTCAGATGAAACCAAAATTGAACTTTTTGGCAACAATGCAAAACGTTATGTTTTGCGTAAAAGCAACACAGCTGAGCACACCATCCCCACTGTCAAACATGGTGGTGGCAGCATCATGGTTTGGGCCTGCTTTTCTTCAGCAGGGACAGGGAAGATGGTTAAAATGGATGGGAAGATGGATGGAGCCAAATACAGGACCATTCTGGAAGAAAACCTGATGGAGTCTGCAAAAGACCTGAGACTGGGACGGAGATTTGTCTTCCAACAAGACAATGATCCAAAACATAAAGCAAAATCTACAATGGAATGGTTCAAAAATAAACATATCCAGGTGTTAGAATGGCCAAGTCAAAGTCCAGACCTGAATCCAATCGAGAATCTGTGGAAAGAACTGAAAACTGCTGTTCACAAATGCTCTCCATCCAACCTCACTGAGCTCGAGCTGTTTTGCAAGGAGGAATGGGAAAAAATGTCAGTCTCTCGATGTGCAAAACTGATAGAGACATACCCCAAGCGACTTAAAGCTGTAATCGCAGCAAAAGGTGGCGCTACAAAGTATTAACTTAAGGGGGCTGAATAATTTTGCACGCCCAATTGTTCAGTTTTTGATTTGTTAAAAAAGTTTGAAATAGCCAATAAATGTTGTTCCACTTCATGATTGTGTCCCACTTGTTGTTGATTCTTCACAAAAAAATACAGTTTTATATCTTTATGTTTGAAGCCTGAAATGTGGCAAAAGGTCACAAAGTTCAAGGGGGCCGAATACTTTCGCAAGGCACTGTATAGTGGGTATAATTTCACAAATACCTTCCACAAGCCGCCCAACAGCGGAAGCAGCGGTGAATCAAATCGAAAATACAAAATCATCTTTTTGTGCTTCCCTTTGAAGAGGAGAGGTGGAAATGACATTTTCCCCCAACATAAACAAGATTCAGGTTTAAATGGGCTTAACGTTGATTAATTGGCAACACATAATGCACAAGAAACCCCAGCAGACAAATGACAAAATAAAAGACTGCTGTTTAGGGGAGGAAAGGTAATTGAGGGAAAGGAGAAATACGTGATGGATAGTCTCTCTCCATGTTGTCCTCATGTAATTGGGTAAGGCCAGATTGGACACCTTATCACAGTTCAAGCAAGCTCATAAAACTCTATTGTGGAAAGATGAATAAAGTAATTTACTTGAAAGCTAATATAATAAAACAATTTACATCACTTCTTATCTCTAATATAAGACAAGAAAGAAAAACTAGGAATGATTGAATGAGTGTTGATTTTGAACTTCACTGTGTTATCAGAGAGGAGGGAGTTTGGGCAGTCTTTTATATGATGACTCAGGTAGGCTAATCACTGCAGTCAATAGGAAAAATTAGCAAATGAACCCAAAACTAACCCACTAAAATGAGTCATTAAAACAGGCAAGTAGCTGTATGGTCTTATGGCACGTATCAAATGTACTGCTATTAGTGAAACATCTGAAGATTACAGGGACAAAGGAAGAATCAGACTTCAGATTGTATGGCATCTAGGAATCTAATCTAATCTTTTGATGTCAAATGCCCGATGTGCTTTTTGTATTCATTCAATACTGGATCCCTCCCGTTTTGAGGTTCTGAAATGTATAGTAGGCTATAGCCTTGAGATACATTGTTTTCTGTGTAGTGTGCCCTACATCACAGCCAGTGACTAGGGCTTTAGTAGTGTACTGTGTCTCTAACCAGAGCCATGACACCAACAACATGCAGTAATTAGCCAAGGCAGGCGAGGACATATTGAGTGCTTCTAGCACCTTATGTTACAAAACAAGTACAAGACAGCAACATAAGTCCACCTTCAGGCCACAGCTACTGCTATACCAGCCTGTCACATTCAACAATGTTAGTGCCAATGTCATCCAATATAATGAATCAGATATCATGTGAAAGTCCAGGCGAGCACATCACAGCATCGGCCTTGTGTTACTAAGAGAGAAGTTGACTGAGTGATTAGAGAAAGAAATTAGTTCTTCCATGGGAAAGTGGAAATGAACCCCGTGACCAAGTCCATGGACATTCTCTGAGCCTGACGTAGTCAGCTTCACCTGCTCTGCTCCCTCCTCCATGGACATTCTCTGAGCCTGACGTAGTCAGCTTCACCTGCTCTGCTCCCTCCTCCATGGACATTCTCTGAGCCTGACGTAGTCAGCTTCACCTGCTCTGCTCCCTCCTCCATGGACATTCTCTGAGCCTGACGTAGTCAGCTTCACCTGCTCTGCTCCCTCCTCCATGGACATTCTCTGAGCCTGACGTAGTCAACTTCACCTGCTCTGCTCCCTCCTCCTCCAGACTCCTCTCCTATCAGCTCTGACCTTGTTCAAACACTAGTCTCAGCCTGGGCAAAGTGACTCACTGGTCCATAGTGGCTACCAGCCCACATACGCACTGACACAATCACAGACAGACTGACAGACAGCAGCTTGATCAGATCCTCTGCAGTGATGGACACACCAGAACACACACACACAGAGAGATAACAATACAATCCATACGAAGGAAAAACTTTCAGTGAGAAGCGAGTAAAACTTTGATTTGAGGATGTGGGTTCTGACGCATGACATAACTGCCGTGTTAATGACACCACTACAGAAGGCTAACTGACAAAGGATTGTGCATCCATGCCAAACAGTGTTTTTGTCATTCAAAAAAAAAAAATATCCAAAAGAAAACGCATAACATTGACATTTGTCTTAGTGTGGTTCCCCAAGTAGGTCCTAGAGCTGCACAATATCAGCAGCATCTGGTTGGCTCCATCAGGCCTGGCTGTCTCCTCTCCTGCACTAGATAAGGCTCCGGCTATTGGCAACATCACATTATTATGACAGAGACAAAGAGGAGAGGGGAGGAAAAGAGAGGGGGTGGAGGGACTTCATTAACTCCATTAAGGTGAAATATTTTGGGAAACTAATAGGTCTAGCAGGTCTACACAGAAGTAAGAACCGGCTGACGCAACACTGCTGTTTGATGTGTTGCTCATATTTTAAACATCCTTCAAATAAAAAATGTGCTTTGATGTGAATATGGCATTTTAACAATCATATCCTAAAAACAGGACAGGTCAAAGTAAAATGGACAACACGTAATGAAGTTTGTATCCGTACATTTTGGACAAGGTGATCATAGGGAAAAACACAATACTTCTGCATTACCCACTGTGTAAACACACTGATTCTCATTGAAAACAAGCTCAGGATAACTTTTGATACAGTTGGACAGCTGACATTCAAAGCTTAAAGCTGCAATATGTAACTTTTTGGGTGATTCACATAGAAAATATGAGTTACAGATCTGCCATTCTCATTGAAAGCAAGCCTAAGAAGCAGTAGATCTGTTCCATGTGCTCGATTTTATTGCTGCCCGTTCTTACATTTTGTTTTGGAGTCTTTTACTTTCTGGTTTTGTACACCAGTTTCAAACAGCTAAAATACAATATTTTCATTTATGGAAAATATATTTCACAGCGGTTTAGACGTTACAATGATTCTCCACACAATGACTGCTTGTTTTGTCACATAGAGTAAACTGAAATTAGGAGCACTACTGGAATTTTAGAAACCAGGAAATGGTGGAGAGATTTCTGTATATTGTATCTTTAAATAGCCAAATTGATTAGTCACAGGAATCAGGACTAATAAAGCCAATGCAACTAACCATTTCACAAACGTTAGGCCTACCACATGGATGGCCATTCATAAAATTGAATTGTGGGTCGACACTGTAGGCTACACCACAGTAAGCACGGACCAACGCCAATGTACATTTTTTAAATAAATGATGCGGTCTAGACCTTCCTTGATTTCAACAGACAGACCGGACCAAATCTGTTACGGTGAGTGAATGAGGACCCAAAAGCGAACTAACTTAAACAGAGCTTCTTTAATAACCAAACATAGGTAGGCTCAGATAGACCGGCAGATTCCGACAGGACAGGACAAGGTTACAGCAAACATGACGATAGTCTGGCTCAGGCATGAAACACAACAAACAAGAATCCGACAAGGACAGGAACAAAAACAGAGAGAGATATAGGGACCTAATCAGAGGGAAAAGGGAACAGGTGGGAAACGGGGTGAATGGGTAGTTAGGAGGAGACAAGGAACAGCTGGGGGAAAGCGGGGGAGAAAAGGTAACCTAATACGACCAGCAGAGGGAGACAGGGTGAAAGGAAAGGACAGAAAGACACAACATGACAATACATGACAGTACCCCCCCACTCACCGAGCGCCTCCTGGCGCACTCGAGGAGGAAACCTGGCGGCAACGGAGGAAATCCTCGATCAGCGCACGGTCCAGCACGTCCCGAGAGGGAACCCAACTCCTCTCCTCAGGACCGTACCCCTCCCAATCAACGAGGTACTGGTGACCACGGCCCCGAGGACGCATGTCTAAAATCCTGCGGACCCTGTAGATGGGTGCGCCCTCGACAAGGATGGGGGGGGGGGGGGGAAGACGAGCGGGGGCGCGAAGAACGGGCTTAATACAGGAGACATGGAAGACCGGGTGGACGCGACGAAGGTATCGCGGAAGAAGAAGTCGAACTGCGACAGGATTAATGACCCGAGAAATACGGAACGGACCAATGAACCGCGGGGTCAACTTGCGAGAAGCCGTCTTAAGGGGAAGGTTCTGAGTGGAGAGCCAAACTCTCTGACCGCGACAATATCTAGGACTCTTAGTTCTACGCTTATTAGCAGCCCTCACAGTCTGCGTCCTATAACGGCAAAGTGCAGACCTGACCCTCTTCCAGGTGCGCTCGCAACGTTGGACAAAAGCCTGAGCGGAGGGGACGCTGGACTCGGCGAACTGAGATGAGAACAGCGGAGGCTGGTACCCGAGGCTACTCTGAAAAGGAGATAGCCCGGTCGCAGACGAAGGAAGCGAGTTGTGGGCGTATTCTGCCCAGGGGAGCTGTTCTGACCAAGACGCAGGGTTGCGAAAAGAAAGACTGCGTAAGATGCGACCAATAGTCTGATTGGCCCGTTCTGCTTGACCGTTAGACTGGGGGTGAAAGCCGGAAGAGAGACTGACGGAAGCCCCAATCAAACGGCAAAACTCCCTCCAAAATTGAGACGTGAATTGCGGACCTCTGTCCGAAACGACGTCTGACGGAAGGCCATGAATTCTGAAAACATTCTCGATGATGATTTGTGCCGTCTCTTTAGCAGAAGGAAGCTTAGCAAGGGGAATGAAATGAGCCGCCTTAGAGAACCTATCGACAACCGTAAGAATAACAGTCTTCCCCGCTGACGAAGGCAGTCCGGTGACAAAATCTAAGGCGATGTGAGACCACGGTCGAGAGGGAATGGGAAGCGGCCTGAGACGGCCGGCAGGAGGGGAGTTACCGGACTTAGTCTGCGCGCAGACCGAACAAGCAGCCACGAAACGACGCGTGTCATGCTCCCGGGTGGGCCACCAAAAACGCTGGCGAATGGAAGCAAGCGTACCCCGAACGCCAGGGTGGCCGGCTAACTTGGCAGAGTGAGCCCACTGAAGAACGGCCAGACGAGTAGGAACGGGAACGAAAAGAAGGTTCCTAGGACAAGCGCGCGGCGACGGAGTGTGAGTGAGCGCTTGCTTTACCTGCCTCTCAATTCCCCAGACAGTCAACCCGACAACACGCCCCTCAGGGAGAATCCCCTCGGGGTCAGTGGAGGCTACTGAAGAACTGAAGAGACGAGATAAAGCATCAGGCTTGGTGTTCTTAGAGCCCGGACGATAAGAAATCACGAACTCGAAACGAGCGAAAAACAGCGCCCAACGCGCCTGACGCGCATTAAGTCGTTTGGCAGAACGGATGTACTCAAGGTTCCTATGGTCAGTCCAAACGACAAAAGGAACGGTCGCCCCCTCCAACCACTGTCGCCATTCGCCTAGGGCTAACCGGATGGCGAGCAGTTCGCGGTTTCCCACATCATAGTTACGTTCCGACGGGGACAGGCGATGAGAAAAATACGCGCATGGGTGGACCTTGTCGTCAGAGAGGGAGCGCTGAGAAAGAATGGCTCCCACGCCCACCTCTGACGCGTCAACCTCGACAACGAACTGTCTAGAGACGTCAGGTGTAACAAGGATAGGAGCGGATGTAAAACGATTCTTGAGGAGATCAAAAGCTCCCTGGGCGGAAACGGACCACTTAAAGCACGTCTTGACAGAAGTAAGGGCTGTGAGAGGAGCTGCCACCTGACCGAAATTACGGATGAAACGACGATAGAAGTTCGCGAAGCCGAGAAAGCGCTGCAGCTCGACGCGTGACTTAGGGGCGGGCCAATCAATGACAGCTTGGACCTTAGCGGGATCCATCTTAATGCCTTCAGCGGAAATAACAGAACCGAGAAATGTGACGGAGGAGGCATGAAAAGTGCACTTCTCAGCCTTCACAAAAAGACAATTCTCTAAAAGGCGCTGGAGGACACGTCGAACGTGCTGAAGATGAATCTGGAGTGACGGTGAAAAAATCAGGATATCGTCAAGGTAAACGAAAACAAAGATGTTCAGCATGTCTCTCAGGACATCATTGACTAATGCCTGAAAGACAGCTGGAGCGTTAGCGAGGCCGAAAGGAAGAACCCGGTATTCAAAGTGCCCTAACGGAGTGTTAAACGCCGTCTTCCACTCGTCCCCCTCCCTGATGCGCACGAGATGGTAAGCGTTACGAAGGTCCAACTTAGTGAAAAACCTGGCTCCCTGCAGGATCTCGAAGGCTGAAGACATAAGAGGAAGCGGATAACGATTCTTAACTGTTATGTCATTCAGCCCTCGATAATCTATGCAGGGGCGCAGAGACCCGTCCTTCTTCTTGACAAAAAAAAACCCCGCTCCGGCGGGAGAGGAGGAGGGGACTATGGTACCGGCGTCAAGAGCTACAGACAAATAATCCTCGAGAGCCTTACGTTCGGGAGCCGACAGAGAGTATAGTCTACCCCGGGGGGGAGTGGTTCCCGGAAGGAGATCAATACTACAATCATACGACCGGTGTGGAGGAAGAGAGGTGGCCCTGGACCGACTGAACACCGTGCGCAGATCGTGATATTCCTCCGGCACCCCTGTCAAATCACCAGGCTCCTCCTGTGAAGAAGAGACAGAGGAAACAGGAGGGATAGCAGACATTAAACATTTCACATGACAAGAGACGTTCCAGGAGAGGATAGAATTACTAGACCAATTAATGGAAGGATTATGACAAACTAGCCAGGGATGGCCCAAAACAACAGGTGTAAAAGGTGAACGAAAAATCAAAAAAGAAATGGTTTCGCTATGATTACCAGAAACAGTGAGGGTTAAAGGTAGCGTCTCACGCTGAATCCTGGGGAGAGGACTACCATCCAGGGCGAACAAGGCCGTGGACTCCCTTAACTGTCTGAGAGGAATGTCATGTTCCCGAGCCCAGGTCTCGTCCATAAAACAGCCCTCCGCCCCAGAGTCTATTAAGGCACTGCAGGAAGCTGACGAACCGGTCCAGCGTAGATGGACCGACAAGGTAGTGCAGGATCTTGAAGGAGAGACAGGAGTAGTAGCGCTCACCAGTAGCCCTCCGCTTACTGATGAGCTCTGGCTTTTACTGGACATGAAGTGACAAAATGACCAGCAGAACCGCAATAGAGACAGAGGCGGTTGGTGATTCTCCGTTCCCTCTCCTTAGTCGAGATGCGGATACCTCCCAGCTGCATAGGCTCAGCTCCCGAGCCGGCAGAGGAAGATGGTAGTGATGCGGAGAGGGGGGCAACGGAGAACGCGAGCTCCTTTCCACGAGCTCGGTGACGAAGATCAACCCGTCGCTCAATGCGAATAGCGAGTTCAATCAAGGAATCCACGCTGGAAGGAACCTCCCGGGAGAGAATCTCATCCTTTACCTCTGCGCGGAGACCCTCCAGAAGACGAGCGAGCAAAGCCGGCTCGTTCCAGCCACTGGCGGCAGCAAGAGTGCGAAACTCAATAGAGTAGTCTGTTATGGATCGATTGCCTTGACATAGGGAAGACAGGGCCCTGGAAGCCTCCTCCCCAAAAACAGATCGATCAAAAACCCGTATCATCTCCTCCTTAAAGTCCTGATACTGGTTAGTACACTCAGCCCTTGCCTCCCAGATTGCCGTGCCCCACTCACGAGCCCGTCCAGTAAGGAGAGATATGACGTAGGCGACACGAGCAGTGCTCCTGGCGTAAGTGTTGGGCTGGAGAGAAAACACAATATCACACTGGGTGAGGAACGAGCGGCATTCAGTGGGCTCCCCAGAGTAACACGGCGGGTTATTGATTCTGGGCTCCGGAGATTCGAAAGCCCTGGAAGTGGCCGGTGGATCGAGGCGGAGATGGTGAACCTGTTCTGTGAGGTTGGAGACTTGGGTGGCCAGGGTCTCAACGGCATGTCGAGCAGCAGACAATTCCTGCTCGTGTCTGCCTAGCATCGCTCCCTGGATCTCGACGGCTGAGTGGAGAGGATCCGAAGTCGCTGGGTCCATTCTTGGTCGGATTCTTCTATTACGGTGAGTGAATGAGGACCCAAAAGCGAACTAACTTAAACAGAGCTTCTTTAATAACCAAACATAGGTAGGCTCAGATAGACCGGCAGATTCCGACAGGACAGGACAAGGTTACAGCAAACATGACGATAGTCTGGCTCAGGCATGAAACACAACAAACAAGAATCCGACAAGGACAGGAACAAAAACAGAGAGAGATATAGGGACCTAATCAGAGGGAAAAGGGAACAGGTGGGAAACGGGGTGAATGGGTAGTTAGGAGGAGACAAGGAACAGCTGGGGGAAAGCGGGGGAGAAAAGGTAACCTAATACGACCAGCAGAGGGAGACAGGGTGAAAGGAAAGGACAGAAAGACACAACATGACAATACATGACAAAATCTGAACCAATCATAGACATCCACATTGACTGAACTGGCCAGATAATTAAAATGAATTATTTAGGCTATATTATTATCCTATTATTTCAAGGCTATAATCTACAAATAAATAAAATGAAGTATTTGCGAGTGCGACACACTAGGCTGGCAGGAACATTATAGTGCTCAGCATTTAAACATTGTGTTAAATCATTATAGTCCATAAATTGCACATATAGGCTGTGACTTAAATAAAAATGAAACAAAAAACGCCTTATTAGGCATGAGTTTGGTCACAGTCTGTGGCTTCAGACTCATGTGATGGTGCCTGGAGAATACCCTCTCCGCACTTGCAAAGCCACTGGGGATGCTAAATAGCCTTCGGGCCACTCTTGCCAGACTGGGCAGGGATGTGGAGTTGTATTTTCTTTTTCTATAGTTAGGCCTAAAAAAGGTATTTAGGTCAAATAACCCTAATAAAACAGAAAGCTTGAAAGAGGTAATATTTCAGGCCTACAGGGGCAAAATCAATGACAGCGTATTATATATACTGAAAAATATATATAACGCAACAATTTCAAAGATTTTACTGAGTTACTGTTCATATAAGGAAATCAGTCAATTGAAATAAATAAATTAGGCCCTAATCTATGGATTTCACATGACTGGGCAGGGGCACAGCCATGGATGGGCCTGGGAAGGCATAGGCCCACCCACTTGGGAGCCGGGTCCACCCACTTGGGAGCCAGGCCCAGCCAATCAGAATGATTTTTTCCCCACAAAAGGGCTTTATTACAGACAGAAATAGTCCTCAGCATCCCCCTCCACCTCAGATGATCCCGCAGGTGAAGAAGCCGGATGTGGAGGTCCTGGGCTGGCATGGTTACACGTGGTCTGCGGTTGTGAGGCCGGTTGGACGTACTGACAAATTATCTAAAATGACATTGGAGGGGGCTTATGGAAGATAAATTAACATTTAATTCTCTGGAAACAGCTCTGTTGGACATTCCTGCAGTCAGCATGCCAATTGCATGTAACTGCATGTAATTCCCTCAAAACTTGAGACATCTGTGGCATTGTGTTGTGTAACAAAACTGCACATTATAAAGTGGCCTTTTTTTTCCCCAGCACAAGTTGCACCTGTTTAATGATCATGCTGTTAAATCAGCTTCTTGATATGCCATACCCGTCAGGTGGATGGATTATCTTGGCAAAGGAGAAATGCTCACTAACAAGGAAGTAAACAAATTTGTGCACAAAATTTGAGAGAAACATTTTTGTGCATATGGAACATTTCTGGGATCTTATTTCAGCTCATGAAAAATGGGTTTACATGTTGCGTTTATAGTTTTATTCAGTATATATATAACAGAACGAAAATTAACACTTTTAAGAGATGTGATTTTTAGTTTAGAAATACTTTGCTACAATGACACACTTAGCTAGCTAGCCACCTCCTTCCTTTCTGTTAGCATGTACACATAGTAAGTATGTAACGGCTTTCGTCGTCAGATGAGGAAGAGTAGTCGGACCAAAGCGTAGCGTGGTAAGTGTTCACGTTGTTTATTGAACTGAACACTAATACAAAATAACAAGAGAATAAATTAAACCGAAACAGTCCCGTAAGGTGCAAACACTAAACAGAAAATAACTACCCACAAAACCCATGTGGGAAAAAGCTACCTAAGTATGGTTCCCAATCAGAGACAACGGTAGACAGCTGTCCCTGATTGAGAACCATACCCGGCCAAAACAAAGAAATGCAAAACATAGAAAAAGGACAGAATGCCCACCCAAATCACACCCTGACCAAACCAAAATAGAGACATAAAAAGCTCTCTACGGTCAGGGCGTGACAAAGTACCCATCATGCTTGCAGGATATGTGTCTTTTCAGATCTCACAATGATTATTTAGTCGTAGACACTACATCATTGCACTCCCTCTCTTGCTCTTGGTCCTCCTCATCTTGGTAAGTCACCTTGATTTTTAACCTGTTTGTTTTATCAGTTTCTTTATGAAAATATTTAGCGAACGCCATGACAGTAGCTAAAGCAAGGGGCTATAGCAGCACACAAGTAGCCTACAAATGCATGCTGGGCTGGGTATGCCCAGAGCTCGTGAAGTGAGCACTACTGGAGTGTGCAAGAAGGTCGACGGTCCAGTCTTTGTCAAACTCGCTCTGCACTCCAGTCAAATTGGGCACACTCCACACCTTGATCTACTCCAGCTCCGCTCACATGCTCTGTCCAGGACCTCTACAACAAGCAGTGTCAGGGGAAAGCTCAAAAAATGGTCAAAGACTCCAGTCACCCAAGCTATAGACTGTTCTCTCTGCTATCACATGGCAAGCGGTACCAATGCACCAAGTCTGGAAGCAAACAGGACCCTGAACAGCTTCTACCCCGAAGCCATAAGACTTTTAAACAAGACTGATAAATAGCTAATCAAATGGCTACCCGGACAACCTGCATTGACACTTTTTGGACTAACTTTCTTGCACACACACTGGACACGCACACTGGACACGCACACTGGACACACAGCTGCTACTGTCTATTATCTATCCTGTTGCCTAGTCACTTTACCCCTACTTACAGTACCAGCCGCAAGTTTGGACACACATACTTATTCTAGGGATTTTCTTTATTTTTACATTGTAGAATAATAGTGAAGGCATCAAAACTATGAAATAACACATGAAATCATGTAGTAACCAAAAAAGTGTTAAACAAATCAAAATATATTTTATATTTGAAATTCTTCAAATTAGCCACCCTTTGCCTTGATGACAGCTTTGCGGACTCTTGGCATTCTCTCAACCAGATTCATGAGTTAGTCACCTGTAATGCATTTCAATTAACAGGTGTCCCTTGTTAAAAGTCAATTTGTGAAATGTCTTTCCTTCTTAATGCGTTTGAGCCAATTCGTTGTGTTGGTAGGGATGGTATACAGAAGATAGCCCTGTTTGGTAAAAGACCAAGTCCATATTATGGCAATAACAGCTCTAATAAGCAAAGAGAAACAACAGTCCATCTTTACTTTAAGACATGAAGGTCAATCAATCTGGACAATGTCTAGAACTTTAAAAGTTTCTTCAAGTGCAGTTGCAAAAACCATCAAGCGCTATGATGAAACAGGCTCTCATGAGGACCGCCACAGGAAGACCCAGAGATACCTCTGTTGCAAAGGATAAGTTCATTAGCCTCAGAAATTGCAGCCCAAATAAATGCTAGAGTTCAAGTAACAGACACATTTCAACATCAACTGTTCAGAGGAGACTGCGTGAATCAGGCCTTCATGGTCGAATTGCCGCAAAGAAACCACTACTAAAGGACACCAATAATAAGAAGAGACTTGCTTGGGCCAAGAAACACGAGCAATGGACATTAGACCAGTGGAAATGTTTACTTTGGTCTGGAGTCCAAATGTTTTATTTTTTATTCCAACCGCCGTGTCTATGTGAGACGCAGAGTAGATGAACAGATGATCTCTGCATGTGTGGTTCCCACCATGAAGCATGGAGGAGTTGTGATGGTTTCCTTTGCTGGTGACACTGTCATGATTTATTTAGAATTCAAGGCACACTTAACCAGCATTGCTACCACAGCATTCTGCAGCGACACACCAACCCATCTGGTTTGTGCTTTGTGGGATTCTCATTTGTTTTTCAACAGGACAATGACCCAAAACACACCTCCAGGCTGTGTAAGGGCTATTTGACCAAGGAGGAGAGTGATGGAGTGTTGCATCAGATGACATGGCCTCCACAATACCCGACCTCAACCCAATTGAGATGGTTTGCGAGCGGCCAACAGTGCTCAGCATATGTGTGGAACATTAAATAATGGCACTTTAATAATGTTTACATATCTTACATTACTCATATCATATGTATATACTGTATTTTATACCATCTATCGCACCTTGCCTATGCCGCTCGGCCATTGCTCATCCATATATTTATATGTACATATTCTCATTCACCCCTTTCAGATTTGTGTGTATTAGGTAGTTGTTGGGGAGGTGTTAGATTACTTGTTAGCTGTTACTGCACCATCGGAACCAGAAGCACAAGCATTTTGCTACACAACAATAAAATTTGATTTGAAACTCCGTTGGAAAAGCATTCCAGGTAAAGCTGGTTGAGAGAATGTCAAGAGTGTGCAAAGCTGTCATCAAGGCAAAGGGTGGCATCTTTGAAGAATCTAAAATAGACTATTTTGATTTGTTTAACACTTTTTGTTACTACATGATCTTTTACATTTGATTTAACTAGGCATTTAATGTGTTATTTCATAGTTTTGATGTTTTCACTGTTACTCAATAATGTTGAAATGAGTAAAATAAAGAAAAACCCTTGAATGAGTAGGTGTGTCCAAACGTTGACTGATACTCTAAATGTACATAGCTACCTCAATTACCTCGTACCCCTGCACATCGACTCGGTACTGGTAATCCCTGTATAGAGCCATGTTATTTTTACTCGTTATTGTTATTTGTTATTCACTGTGTATTTATTCCTGATGGCACTATTTAAATAGTTTATCTTTAACTCTGCATTGTTGGAAAAGGACCCGTACAGTAAGTAAGAATTTCACTGTTAGTCTACACCTGTTGTTTGCAAAGAATGTGACAAAGAAATGTTATTTATCACTCAAATTCTCTCTCCCAATAACCCTCACTCTCCACCTCAACATCTCTCCACCTCCCTCTCCCTCCATCCCATGTCTCTCACCTTGCATAGCAAAACCCTGGTTGGAAATGTGGTTTTCTCCTAGTCCTTATAAAATCACTCTATTAAGTCATATCTCCCTCATTCTCTCCCTCCATATCTCTGTATCTCACCTGGCATAGTGAAACCCTGAGAGTAGATGTCTCCAGCTCCGTCGAAGAGTTCATCATCATCCTGGTCGGTGTAGCCGTGCAGGTGCTCCAGGTAAGGCAGTACAGTCATGCTACACCACGCATCCCTCCCGTCAGCACTGGGGGGCATTGACACCAGAGGTTCCATGGCAGGGTGTTTCTTCCTCACCCAGCTGTAACCACTCAAAGATTGGTTTCAAGGTTATACAGTTGAAGTCGGAAGTTTACATAAACCTTAGCCAAATACATAAAAACTCAGTTTTTCACTATTCCTGATATTTAATCCTAGTAAAAATTCCTTGTCTTAGGTCAGTTAAGATCACCACTTTATTTTAAGAATGTGAAATGTTAGAATAATAGTAGAGAATGACTTTGTGACAACGTGCGTCCAGGTGGTAGGTGTAGGAGTCAGGCGCAGGAGAGCAGGGATGTCTGAGAAGCCTGTTTAATAAGAAAGTCCACCAACACAGGAATGGCACAATCAAAAGGACAACCCCCTCGACAACAGAAAACCCGTACAAAGGTACGAGGAACAAACAAAGTTCCGACACTCATACTACAGAACCCGTGAAAACAAATAACGGTAATACTTAACCGAGCACCTCACAATCAACGACTAATCCCGCACAAATTTAGGCAGGCAACAGGTTACAATTATACACACAGAAATTAACGCAAATGAAACCAGGTGGAAAAAGAACAAAAGACAAAACCATCAGAAAAGGAAAATGGGCTCGTTATGGCTAGTAGACCAGCGACGCCGACCGTCGAGCGCAGCCGAACAGGGAGAGGAGGTACCTTCGGTAGAAGTCGTGACAGACTTCTGAAAATGATTATTTATTTCAGCTTTTATTTCTTTCATCACATTCCCAGTGGGACAGAAGTTACCATACACTCAATTAGTATATTTGGTAGCATTGCCTTTAAATTGTTAAACTTCGGTCAAACGTTTCAGGTAGCCTTCCGCAAGTTTCCCACAATAAGTTGGGTGAATATTGGCCCATTCCTCCTGACAGAGTTGGTGTAACTGAGTCAGGTTTGTAGGCCTCCTTGCTCGCACACGCTTTTTCAGTTCTGCCCACAAATGTTCTATGGGATTGAGGTCAGGGCTTTGTTGTGGCCAATCCAATACCTTGACGTTGTTGTCCTTAAGCCATTTTGCCACAACTTGCTTGGGGTATGCTTGGGGTCATTGTCCATTTGGAAAACCCATTTGCGACCAAGCTTTAACTTCCTGACTGATGTCTTGAGATGTTGCTTTAATATATCCACATCATTTTCCTCCCTCATGATGCAATCTATAGACCAGTCCCTCCTGCAGCAAAGCACCCCCACAACATGATGCTACCACCCCCGTGCTTCACAGTTGGAATGGTGTTCCTTGGCTTGCAAGCCTCCCCTTTTTTCCACCATAACGATGGTCATTATGGCCAAACAGTTATATTTTTGTTTCATCAGACCAGAGGACATTTCTCCAAAAAGTACAATCTTTGTCCCCATGTGCAGTTGCAAACCGTAGTCTGGCTTTTTTATGGTGGTTTTGGAGCAGTGGCTTCTTCCTTGCTGAGCGGCCTTTCAGCTTATGTCGACATAGGACTCGTTTTACTGTGGATATAGATACTTTTGTACCATTTTCCTCAAGCATCTTCACAAGGTTCTTTGCTGTTATTCTGGGCTTGATTTGCACTTTTTCTCACCTCAGTACGTTCATCTCTAGGAGACAGAACGCGTCTCCTTCTTGAGCAGTATGATGGCTGCGTGGTCCCATGGCATTTATACTTGCGTACTATTGATGGTACAGATGAACGTGGTACCTTCAGGCATTTGTAAATTGCTCCCAAGGATGGACCAGACTTGTGGAGGTGTACAATTGTTTGTCTGAGGTCTTGATGTCAAGCAAAGAGGTACTGAGTTTGAAGGTAGGCCTTCAATTAGCCTATCAGAAGCTTCTAAGGCCATTACATAATTTTCTGGAATTTTCCAAGCTGTTTAAAGGCAGAGTCAACTTAGTGAACGTAAACTTCTGACCGACTGGAATTGTGATTCAGTGAATTACAAGTGAAATAATCCATGTGTAAACAATTGTTGGAAAAATTACTTGTTTCATGCACAAAGATGATGTCCTAACCGACTTGCCAAAACTATACTTTGTTAATTAACAATAAATTTGTTGAGTGGTTGAAAAACAAGTTTTAATGACTCCAACCTAAGTGTATGTAAACTTCCGACTTCAACTGTATATGTTGTATATACACTACCATTCAGAAGTTTGGGGTCACTTAGAAATGTCCTTGTTCTTGAAAGAAATGCAAATTTTTTGTCCATTAAAATAACATCAAATTGATCAGAAATACAGTGTAGACATTGTTAATGTTGTAAATGATGATTGTAGCTGGAAACGGCTGATTTTTAATGGATTACCTACATAGGCGTACAAAGGCCCATTTTCAGCAACCATCACTCCTGTGTTCCAATGGCACGTTGTGTTAGCTAATCCAAGTTTATCATTTTAAAAGGCTAATTAATCACTAGAAAACAGTGAAGAGGCGACTCCGGGATACTGGCCTTCTGGGCAGGGTTCCTCTGTCCATTGTGTGTTCTTTTGCCCATCTTAATCTTTTATTTTTATTGGCCAGTCTGAGATATGGCTTTTTCTTTACAACTCTGCCTAGAAGGCCAGCCTTCCGGAGTCACCTCATCACTGTTGACGTTGAGACTGGTGTTTTGCGGGTACTATTTAATGAAGCTGCCAGTTGAGGACTTTTTTTTCTCAAACTAGACACTAATGTACTTGTCCTCTTGCTCAGTTGTGCACCGGGGCCTCCCACTCCTCTTTCTATTCTGGTTAGAGCCAGTTGCGCTGTACTTCTCAGTACACAGCGTTGTACGAGATCTTCAGTTTCTTAGCAATTTCTCGCCTTCATTTCTCAGAACAAGAATAGACTGACGAGTTTCAGAAGAAAGTTTTATTTCTAGCCATTTTGAGCCTGTAATCGAACCCACAAATGCTGATGCTACAGATACTCAATTAGTCTAAAGAAGGCCAGTTGTAATTGCTTCTAATCAGCACAACAGTTTTCAGCTGTGCTAACATAATTTAAAAAGGGGTTTTCTAATGATCAATTAGCCTTTTTTAAATTATAAACTTGGATTAGCTAACAAATACGTGCCATTGAAACACATGAGTGATGGTTGCTGATAATGAGCCTCTGTATGCCTATGTAGATATTCCATTAAAAATCATCCGTTTCCAGCTACAATATTCATTTACAACATTAACAATGTCTACACTGTATTTCTGATCAATATTATGTTATTTGAATGGATTTTTTGTTGTTGTTGATTTTCTTTCAATAACAAGGACATTTATAAGTGACCCCAAATTTTTTGAACGGTAGTGTGTTTGATGTATTTATGCAGGGCTCATCTGAAAAAGAGTGTGTCGGTATGATTTCCCTGTCAAAATAATGGTTAAAATGTATATACAATTTTTTTTTAAATAATAAAACAGCTGGTCTCCCTCAATAGCGCAGGCCTTTTAAATATTGCATAATAAGGAGACACCCGGTCCTCCATTACAGTCATAATAATTTTACATGGAAATACTCAAGTACTATTCTGATGTACAATACCGAGATTGTTCAGTCTAATAAGCCTACTCTTCAAGCCAGCTTTGAAGCCAAAACCTCCTTTCTTCTCGCATTGGTCTAAATACAGGACAACCAACTGACAGAGTTGACAAAGTCTTTGCAGCTAGGCAGGGTTTGCTCTGAAGTGGGCAGACTATAAGAGTGTGGATTGAGGGCAACAAAAGAAGAGCTGCAACGCACAGCAATTGAGAGATGTGTCATGACAATTTTTATTTTATTTAACTAGGCAAGTCAGTTAAGAACAAATTCTTATTTACAATGACAGCCTAGGAACAGCCTGCCTTGTTCAGGGTCAGAAAGACAGATTTTTACCTTGTCAGCTCGGGGATCAAATCTACTGTAGCAACCTTTTGGTTACTGGCCCAACGCTCTAACCACTAGGCTACCTGCCACCCCAAATTGATCAAATATTTAATCATTGTCATCCTCAGTGCAGTATATGTCATCATTACATCTCCTGCAGCTCAGTGTTCAACACCATAGTGCTCTCCAAGTTCATCGCTAAGGTAAGGACCCTGGCACTCTGCAACTGGATTTCCTGATGGGCCGCCCCCAGGTGGTGAGAGTAGGCAACCACTCATTCTCCACGCTGACCCTCAACACAAGGGCCCCCTCAGTGGTGCGTGCTTAGTGCCCTCCTGTACTCCCTGTTCACCCATGACTGCCTGGCTGCGCACGACTACAACACCATCATTAAGTTTGCCAACGAAGCAACATTATCTTCCCCAGAGATCACTTTTTCCTTTATTATGACAGGACATACTCCTACTCACTCCTATTCTCTGATCAAGTGCTAACAGCCATTCTCCTCCACTTCCAACTCTGCTTGCTAGTTAGTTATAAACTGAACAAAAATATAAAACGCAAAAAAGACTTCACTAAGTTACAGTTCATAAAGGAAATCAGTCAATTGAAAAAAATACATTTGGCCCTAATCTATGGATTTCACAGAGATACCTTAAAAAAGGTAGGGGTGTCGATCAGAAAACCAGTCAGTATCTGGTGTGACCACCATTTGCCTCACGCAGCGTGACACATCTCCTTCGCATAGAGTTGATCTGATTGTCGATTGTAGCCTGTGAAATGTTGTCCCACTCCTCTTATATGGCTGTGCGAAGTCGCTGGATATTGGCAGAAACTGGAACATGCTGTTGTACACATCGATCCAGAGAATCCCAAACATGCTCAATGGGTGACGTGTTTGGTGAGAATGCAGGCCATGGAAGAACTGGGACATTTTCAACTTCCAGGAATTGTTTACAGATCCTTGCGACATTGGTCCTTGTATTATCATGCTGAAACATGAGGTGATACTGATGAGTGGCACGACAATGGGTCTCAGGATCTGGTCACGGTATCTCTGTGCATTCAAATTGCCATTGATAAAATGCAATTGTGCTCGTTGTCCGTAGCTTTGACTGCCCAGACCATAACCCCACCGCCACCATAGGGCACTCTGTTCACAACGTTGACATCAGCAAACCGCTCGCCCACATGACGCCATACACGTGGTCTGCAGTTTTGAGGCTGGTTGGACCCACTGCCAAATTCTCTAAAACAATGTTGGAGGTGGTTTATATCAGCGAAATTAACATTAAAATTATCTGGCAACAGCTCTGGTGGACATTCCTGCAGTCAGCATGCCAATTGCACGCTCTCTCAAAACTTGAGACATCTGTGGCATTGTGTTGTGTGACAAAACTGCACATTTTAAGCGGCCTTTTATTGTCCCCAGCACAAGGTGCACATGTGTAATGATCATGCTGTTTAATCAGCTTCTTGATATGCCATTGGTGGATGGATTATCTTGGAAAAGGAGAAATTCTCACTAACAGGGATGTAAACAAATTTGTGCACAAAATTTGAGAGAAACATTTTTGTAAGTATGAAATATTTCTGGAATCTTTTATTTTAGCTCATAAAACATGGGACCACTTTACATGTTCCGTTGTATTTGTGTTCAGTGTATAAAGAAGGCTAACCAATGGACTAAGCAGTTACTTAAAACAACTGATATGTATAATTGTGGTGTGCAGTTAAGAGATGGCCGGTAAAATGTGGGTGTAGAATAAGAAGCTGTGTGTAGGGTATGATAGTAAGTGGGTGTGTGTGTGTTTGATTGGACTGTCATTTCTCTTTGCTTATTTGAGCTCTTCTTGCCCTAATATGGACTTGTTTTTTTTATCAAATAGGGCTACCTTGTCAGAACACAACCGAAGAATCTCAAATATAAAATATTTTTTGATTTGTTTAACACATTTTCGGTTACTACATGATTCCATGTGTCATTTCATAGGTTTAATGTCTTCACTATTATTCTAGTGTAGAAAATAGTAGAAATAAAGAAAAACCATTGAATGAGTAGGTGTGTCCAAACTTTTGACTGGTACTGTAGATAGTTTTTGTCATTGGGGTTTTTGAACCCACAAGTCGTCGTGACATCGTCTGCCCTGTACGGAGATTGCGGACGCCCAGTATCCAAACATGCAAACATGCATGGCTTGAGATGCCAACGGTCGAGTGTGTGTAGCTAGCTACCTAGTTTCAATATCAACAGTACTGCCAAAGAAGCATAACGTTTGAGTAGTATTTAAAAACACCTGATTTAAATCATCATCATCATCATCAATATTCGATCTGGTTGGCTGATATGCGCCGCAGAGAAAGGTGCAGCTGCATCAACGAGCCTCCGACCCAACTCCATCCCTCCTTCAGTCGGGAGTTGCACGTGTGTGTCAGGGCAGTAGCAACACAGCTAGTCTAGACACTAGCTAACCACCATACACTAAAATATCCACACAAACCACTAGCCGACCAGCCAGCGATATATCATGAGTTAGAAGATTATTAATAATATGAAGTTATGTAAGAATTTTAAGAGCATTGAAGATAAATCACAAAAAAAAAAAAATCTGCGATCAGCTGATAGCCCACTCTCTTTCCCCAATGTCAGTCATGTCTTTAGGAGGCAATGTAACTAGCTTGCTTACAATTTGTGATGTGTGTTGTTGCAGAAATAAATAGGCCTATGTGCCAAATGTTTACTTGCTACAGAGGCAGTTGGTAAATTAGGAATTTAGACATACAGTATGAATTATGACAGTAATTGTTTTTCAAGCGCCGAGTGCGCCCTGTTTTTGTTTTGAGCACTTGATACCGGTCTGTGCAAGGCCTTGTGTGTGTGTGTGTGTGTGTGTGTGGGATAATAAGTGATCAAGCCTCCATAATGCAGCCTAGTGAAGCTGCTACACCTTAAGAATAGGGTGCACCTCAGGAGCCGGGACATTACAGTTGCATTGACTCAGCATGGCTACTCTACCCATTGTAATTCCCCTTAATGTTAATATTTGCAGAGCTTGGAAATTAATGTTAAAGACCCATCTGCCCTTTTGCCAGGTGAAATATTTATACAGCTCTACATACAGCTCAAGTGCCTGGATTAGAACCTTTGCCGCTTCCTGTGTGAGGTTGAGTCGTACTCTACGGATGTTGTAGAGCATGCTTTGATGTTTGCAGAGAATGAGAGGGTGTTGTCCAGGGTCACGCCAAGGTTCTTCGCACTCTGGGAGGGCGACACTGTTGAGTTACCAACTGTGATGGAGAGGTCTTTGAGCAGACAGGCCTTCCCCGGGAAGAAAAGCAACTCTGTCTTGTCGAGGTTGAGCTTGAGGAGATGGGCTGACATCCAAGCTGAGGTATGCCAGGCATGCAGAGATGCGTGTCGCCACCTGGGTGTCAGGTGGAAAGTAGTTGAGTGTTTTCCACATAGCAATGATAGGAGAGACCATGTGAGGATATGACGCAGCCATGTGACTTGGTATATAGAGAGAAAAGGGGAGGGCCTAAAACAGAGCTGGGGGACACCAGTAATGAGAATACGTGGTGCAGACCCAGATCCTCGCCACATCACCTGGTAGGAGCGACCTGCCAGGTAAGCTGCAATCCAAGAGTGTGCAGAGCCTGAGACACCCAGTCCTGAGAGAGTGGAGAGGAGGATCTGATGGTTCACGGGGTCGAAGGCAGCGGATAGATCTAGGAGGATGAGAACAGAGGAGCGAGAGTCAGCTTTGGCAGTGCAGAGCCTCCGTGACACAGAAGACCCGTCCTGGTTAGGGTCAAGAAGATCGTTCTGAGAGAGATAACAAGAGTTTATCAGAGACAGAACGCTTAAGTGTTTTGGAAATAAAAGAAAGGTATACAGGGCTACAGTTTGAGGTCAGATGAGTCACATTTGCTACCATGTTAAAAATCCATGAATAACCTATTTTAATTACTGAATATTCAAAAAGCATATATTAGACATATCTAAACCATGAGAAACTTCCAATGTAAAAAGTAACTACAAATGTTTCTATAACTAGGCTATAACTCTTCAACATTCACTACCATTCAAGTTTGGGGTCACTTGGAATTGTCCTTGTTTTTGAAAGAAAAGCAATTTTTTTGTCCATTAAAATGACATCAAATTGATCATAAATACAGTGTTTATATTGTAAATTACTATTGTAGCTGGAAACAGCAGATTTTTTATGGAATATCTACATCTACATAAAATCTACACTGAACTACAAGATGGCGTAGCAGTAGGATGTGTGTGTTTGACTTTGTCTAATACCATGTCTTATCCAGTGTAATTATCCAGTATTTTTCGTATACATCTTAATCTCACATTCTATCTACGAACTAAATATACTTTCCTGCAACCCGCCTCACCCAATGTGGTACAGATCTGCTTCCATCAGGAGCTAGCCAGCTAACTAGCTACTAGTCGTTGTTAGCAAAGGCTAGTGGTCTTCACCTTTTTCTCGGTCACCAGCCAGCCTTAGCTCGGATAACACCTGCCAGACTGCACAGCGCGACATAAACCCAGAGCATATTGGACTGCTTCTCTGTACACCATCACCGGATTCCTGCCGCTCTGGATCATTACACCGGATCATCGCAGCTAGCTAGCTGTTGCTGTTAGCTAAAGCCTGTGTCCCGAAGAAAGCACCAGCTAGCCTTGAGCTAGTCTCGAGCTAGGCCCATATACCAGCTAATTCTAGGGCTACAATACCTCCTTTGCCAATTGGCCTGGACCCTTTATTGTCGACACGGAGCCCCGCCAATCCATCACGACTGGACTGCTGATGTGATTGCCCGATGTGGTCTCAACAGGCTATTCTGTTACGATGTCGCCGAAGAACCATCTACTAGCCCTGGCCCGCTAGCTTTTCTGAACTAGCTTTTCTGCGTAGTAGCGACTATCAAACGGCACCCTGACTCACCTATTGCTGCTCTTTTGACCCTATGATCACTCGGCTACACAGCTGATGCCCCCTGGACTGTTTCAATAACACGGTACCTCATTTTGTTTACCTGTCGGCCCCAGCCTCAAACTCAGGTCCTGTATGTACCTAACTGACCTGCTCTGCCCATTCATCGCCATTTACCCATTGTTGTCTTAGCTCTCCTGATCAACACCTGTGATGGCTTTATGCTTCTCTCTAATGTCAATATGCCTTGTCTACTGCTGTCTTGGCTAGTTCCTATTGTTTTATTTCACAGTAGAGGCCTCAGGACTCCGCTCCAAATGCCTTAGATAGCTGTTTTGTCCCAACCCACACACATGCGGAGACCTCACCGGACTTAACTACTGCCTCCAGAAACGAAACCTCTCTCATTGTCACTCAACGTCTAGGTTTACCTCCACTGTACTCACATCCCACCATACCATTGCTGAACATTATGCCCTGAATCTATTCTACCACGCCCAGAAAACTGCTCCTTTTATTCTCTGTCCCCAACGCACTAGACAACCAGTTCTTATAGCCTTTAGCAGAACCCTTATCCTACTACTCCTCTGGTGATGTAGAGGTTAACCCAGGCCCTGTAGCCCCCAGTTCCACTCCTATTCCCCAGGTGCTTTCATTTGTTGACTTCTGAAACCGTAAAAGCCTTGGTTTCATGCATGTTAACATCAGAAGCCTCCTCCCTAAGTTTTTTTATTCACTGCTTTAGCACACTCCGCCAACCCTGATGTCCTAGCCGTGTCTGAATCCTGGCTTAGGAAGGTCACCAAAAATTCTGAAATTTCCATCCCCAACTACAACATTTTCTGCCAAGATAGAACTGCCAAAGGGGGTGGAGTTGCAATCTACTGCAGAGATAGCCTGCAGACTTCTGTCATGCTAACCAGGTCTGTGCCCAAACAGTTCGAGCTTCTACTTTAAAAAATCCACCTTCCCAGAAATAAGTCTCTCACTGTTGCCGCTTGTTATGGACCCCCATCAGCCCCTAGCTGTACCCTGGACACCATATGTTAATTAATTGTCCCCCATTTATCTTAAGAGTTTGTACTGTTAGGTGACCTAAACTGGGACATGCTTAACACACCGGTCATTCTATAATCTAAGCTAGATGCCCTCAACCTCACACAAGTTATCAAGGAACCTACCAGGATGGCCTCCCGGGTGGCCCAGTCGTTAAGGGCGCTGTACGGCAGCGCCAGCTGTGCCACCAGAGACTCTGGGTTCGCGCCCAGGCTCCGTCGTAACCGGCTGCGACCGGGAGGTCCGTAGTGCGATGCACAATTGGCAAAGGGCTCGGGTTAGGGAGAGCTTGGCCGATAGGGATATCCTTGTCTCATCGCGCACCAGCGACTCCTGTGGCAGGCCGGGCGCAGTGCACGCTCACCAAGGTTGCCAGGTGCACGGTGTTTCCTCCGACACATTGGTGCGGCTGGCTTCCGGGTTGGATGCGCGCTGTGTTAAGAAGCAGAGCGGTTTGATTGGGTTATGTATCGGAGCACGCATGACTTTCAACCTTCGTCTCTCCCGAGCCTGTACGTGAGTTGTAGCGATGAGACAAGATAGTAGCTACTAACAATTGGATACCACGAAATTGGGGAGAAAAAGGGGAGAAAAAAAAAAGAAAAAAAAAGGAACCTACCAGGTATAACCCTAAATCCGTAAAACATGGGCTCCTTCATAGATATCATCCTGACCAACCTGCCCTCTAAATACACCTCTGCTGTCTTCAACCAGGATCTCAGTGATCACTGCCTCATTGCCAATGGGTCCGCGGTCAAATGACCACCCCTCATCAATGTCAAACGCTCCCTAAAACACTTCAGCGAGCAAGTCTTTCTAATCGACCTGGCCAGGGTATCCTGGAAGGATATTGATCTCATTCCGTCAGTAGAGGATGCCTGGTTATTCTTTAAAAGTTAAAAAAAAAAAATAATAATAATAATAATAAATAATAAATAAATAAAGTAAAAGTAAGCATGCCCCATTCAAAAAACATAGAACTAAGAACAGATATAGCCCTTGGTTAACTCCAGACTTGACTGCTCTCGACCAGCACAAAAACATCCTGTGGTGTACTGCATTAGCATCGAATAGCCCCCGCAATATGCAACTTTTCAGGGAAGTTAGGAAACAATATACACAGGCAGTTAGGAAATCAAAGGCTAGCTATTTCAAACAGAAATTTGCATCCTGAAGCACAAACTCCAAAAAGTTCTGGGACACTGTAAAGTCCATGGAGAATAAGAGCCTCTCCTCCCAGCTGCACAATGCACTGAAGCTAGGAAATACTGTCACCATCGATAAATCTACGATAATCTAGAATTTCAATAAGCATTTTTCTACGGCTGGCCAGGCTTTCCACCTGGCTACCCCTACCCCGGTCAACAACTCTGCATTCCCCACAGCAACTTGCCCAATCCCCCCCATTTCTCCTTCACCCAAATCCAGATAGCTGATGTTCTGAAAGAGCTGCAAATCCTGGACCCCTACAAATCAGCCCGGGCTAGACAATCTGGTCTCTCTCTTTCTAAAAATTATCCACCGCTATTGTTACAGCCCCTGTTACTAGCCTGTTCAACCTCTCTTTCGTGTCGTCTGAGATTCCTAAAGATTGGAAAGCTGTCGCAGTGATCCCCCTCTTCAAAGGGGAGACACTCTAGACCCAAACTGCTACAGACCAATATCTATCCTACCCTGCCTTTCTAAAGTCTTCAAAAGCCAAGTTAACAAACAGATCACTATCCATTTCGAATCTCACCGTACCTTCTCTGCTATGCAATCTGGTTTCCAAGCTGGTCATGGATGCTTATCAGCCAGGCTCAAGGTCCTAAACGAGATCATAACCGCCATCGCTAAAAGACAATACTGTGCAGCCATCTTCATCGACCTGGCCAAGGCTTTCGACTCTGTCAATCACCGCATTCTTATCGGCAGACTCAATAGCCTTGGTTTCTCTAATGACTCCCTTGCCTGGTTCACCAACTACTTCTCAGATAGAGTTCAGTATGTCAAATCAGAGGGCCTGTTGTACGGACCTCTGGCAGTCTCTATGGGGTGCCACAGGGTTCAATTCTCGGGCCGACTCTTTTCCCTGTATACATCAATGATGTCGCTCTTGCTGCTGGTGATTCTCTGATCCACCTCTACGCAGACAACACCATTCTGTATACTTCTGGCTCTTCTTTGTACACTGTGTTAACAAACCTCCAAACAAGTTTCAATGTCATACAACACTCCATCTGTGGCCTCCAAATGCAAGTAAAACTAAATGCATGCTCTTCAACCGATGGCTGCCCGCACCCGCCCGCCCGCCTAGCATCACTACTCTGGATGGTTCTGACTTAAAATATGTGGACAACTACAAATACCTAGGTGTCTGGTTAGACTGTAAACTCTCCTTCCAAACTCATATTAAGCATCTCCAATCCAAAATTAAATCTAAAATTGCTTCCTATTTCGCAACAAAGCATCCTTCACTCATGCTGCCAAACATACCCTCGTAAAACTGACCATCCTACCAATCCTTGACTAGGCGACAGCCTCCAACACTCTACTCAGCAAATTGGATGTAGTCGATCACAGTGCCATCCGTTTTGTCACCAAAGCCCCATATACTACCCACCACTGCGACTTGTATGCTCTCATTGGCTGGCCCTCGCTTCATATTCGTCGCCAAACCCACTGGCTCAAGGTCATCTATAAGTCTTTGCTAGGTAAAGCCCCGCCTTATCTCAGCTCACTGGTCACCATAGCAGCACCCACCTGTAGCACGCACTCCAGCAGGTATATTTCACAGGCCATCCCCAAAGCCAACTCCTCCTTTGGCCGCCTTTCCTTACAGTTCTCTGCTGCTAATGACTGGAAAAAAATATCACTGAAGCTGGAGTCTTATATCTCCCTCATTAACTTTAAGCACCAGATGTCTTAGCAGCTTACCGATCATTGCACCTGTACACAGCCCATCTGTAAATAGCCCACCCAACTACCTCATCCCCATATTGTTATTTTTTTGCTCCTTTGCACCCCAGTATCTCTACTTGAACATTCCTCTTCCGCACATCTATCACTCCAGTGTTTAATTGCTAAATTGTAAATATTGTGCCACTATGGCCAATTTATTGCCTTACCTCCCTAATCTTACTACATTTGCACACACTGTATATAGATTTTTCTATTATGTTATTGACTGTACGTTTGTTTATCCCATGTGTAACTCTGTTGTTTGTGGCGCACCGCTTTGCATTATCTTGGCCTGGTCGCAGTTCTAAATGAGAACTTGTTCTCAACTGGCCTACCTGGTTAAATAAAGGTGAAAGAAAATAAAAATAGGCATACAGAGGCCCATTATCAGCAACCATCACTCCTTTGTTCCATTGGCATGTTGTGTTAGCTAATCCAAGTTTGTCATTTTAAAAGGCTAATTGATAATTAGAAAACAGTTGAAGAGGCGACTCCGGGATGCCGGCCTTCTTGGCAGAGTTGCAAAGAAAAAGCCATATCTCAGACTGGCCAATAAAAATAAAAGACTAAGATGGGCAAAAGAACACAGACACTGGATAGAGGAATTCTGCCTAGAAGGCCATCATCCAGGAGTCGCCTTTTCATTGTTGACATTGAGACTGGTGTTTTGTAGGTACTATTTATTGAAGCTGAGGCCTTGTGAGGCATCTGTTTCTCAAACTAGACACTCTAATGTACTTGTCCTCTTGCTCAGTTGTGCACCGGGGCCTCCCACTCTTTCTATTCTGGTTAGAGCCAGTTTGCGCTGTTCTGTGACGGGAGTAGTATACAGCGCTGTACCAGATCTTCACTTTCTTGGCAATTTCTCACATGGAATAGCCTTCATTTCTCAGAACAAGAATAGACTGAGAGGTTTCAGATAAACCTGAGAGGTTTATTTGTTTCTGGCCATTTTGAGCCTGTAATCAAATCACAAATGCAGATAGGCCAGATACTCAACTAGTCTAAAGAAGGCCAGTTGTATTGCTTCTTTAAAATCAGCACAATATCATGTATCCCTCTGGAACTTTCATTGCGCGCACCTGGCCCCTATTTTCACTGATTGTATTTGTATATATACAGTGGGGAGAACAAGTATTTGATACACTGCTAATTTTGCAGGTTTTCCTACTTAAGACCCAGCCACGACCCATCTTCAATGCTCTTACTGAGGGAAGGAGGTTGTTGGCCAAGATCTCGCGATACATGGCCCCATCCATCCTCCCATCAATACGGTGCAGTCGTCCTGTCCCATTTGCAGAAAAGCATCCCCAAAGAATGATGTTTCCACCTCCATGCTTCACGGTTGGGATGGTGTTCTTGGGGTTGTACTCATCCTTCTTCTTCCTCCAAACACGGCGAGTGGAGTTTAGACCAAAAAGCTCTATTTTTGTCTCATCAGACCACATGACCTTCTCCCATTCCTCCTCTGGATCATCCAGATGGTCATTGGCAAACTTCAGACGGGCCTGGACATGCGCTGGCTTGAGCAAGTGGACCTTGCGTGCGCTGCAGGATTTTAATCCATGACGGCGTAGTGTGTTACTAATGGGTTTCTTTGAGACTGTGGTCCCAGCTCTCTTCAGGTCATTGACCAGGTCCTGCCGTGTAGTTCTGAGCTGATCCCTTACCTTCCTCATGATAATTGATGCCCCACGAGGTGAGATCTTGCATGGAGCCCCGGACCGAGGGTGATTAACCGTCATCTTGAACTTCTTCCATTTTCTAATAATTGCGCCAACAGTTGTTGCCTTCTCACCAAGCTGCTTGCCTATTGTCCTGTAGCCCATCCCAGCCTTGTGCAGGTCTAGAATTTAATCCCTGATGTCCTTACACGGCTCCCTGGTCTTGGCCATTGAGGAGAGGTTGGAGTCTGTTTGATTGAGTGTGTGGACAGGTGTATTTTATACAGGTAACTAGTTCAAACAGGTGCAGTTAATACAGGTAATGAGTGGAGAACAGGAGGGATTCTTAAAGAAAAACTAAACTAATTCTGTGAGAGCCGGAATTTTTACTGGTTGGTAGGTGATCAAATACTTATGTCATGCAATAAAATTTAAATTAATTACGTAAAAATCATACAATGTGATTTTCGGGATTTTTGTTTTAGATTCCGTCTCTCACAGTTGAAGTGTACCTATGATAAAAAATTACAGACCTCTAAATGCTTTGTAAGTAGGAAAACCTGTAAAATCGGCAGTGTATCAAATACTTGTTCTCCCCACTGTATGTGCCCTTTGTTCACCATGGTGCTGTCGATTATTGTTACAATGTCCGTTTGTACGTGTGAGTACCTGTCCTGTGAGCTTTCGTGCCCTTGTGGATTGCGCAGATGATTACGGCTCTCATCCCGTGTGTTAATCATCGTGTGCATGTGTTATTTATTCGAGGTACTCCTCGCTCTTTTGTTTAGGTTTCAACCCTGTATTTTGTGAACATGTTTGTTTGGTCTTCGTCCCCGTGCCTTTAAACGGCACACCGTCATTTTGGGTGACACACAACAGTTTTCGGCTGCGCTAACATAATTGCGAAATGGTTTTCTAATGATCAATTAGCCTTTTAAAATGATAAACTTGGATAATCTAACACAACGTGCCACAGGAGTGATGGTTGCTGATAATGGGCCCCTGTACTCCTATATAGATATTCCATTAAAAAGAAGAAGAAAATGCAGTTTTCAGCAACAATAGTAATTTACAACATTAATGTCTACACTGCATTTCTGATCAATTTGATGTTATTTTAATGGACACATTTTTTTTTTTTTTTAAAACAAGGACATTTCTAAGTGACCACAAACTTTTGAACGCTAGTGTAGTTCATTACAAGTGTGTGTGTGCTTGTCTACACTCTACAAGAATCTGCCGGTTTTCATCATTTTTTTCTCATTCCTTTTAGCACCCAATACAGTGAAATAAAATGAAATATGATTTTAAAGCAGTTTCGAGACGCCCACGGCCCCTCCCTCTCTATTCTCTCTCAGTGGTCTAACATCACACCAGCACACAGATATGCTTCAGTCATTTGTTGCCATGGTAACTGCAGCCGACATTCGCCAAAGCAACAGCTCGTGTAGTCAAGAGTCTTTAAGGGCTGTAAAAAAAAGACTGGAAAGTTAGGAGAGAGAGAGGCAGCGATAAATAGGCAAAAATTATATTTCTCTCTACACCATTTGTATTTCATATACCTTTGACTATTGGATGTTCTTATAGGCACTTTAGTATTGCCAGTGTAACAGTATAGTTTCCGTCCTTCTCCTCGCTCCTAACTGGGCTCGAACCAGGAACACATCGACAACAGCCACCCTCGAAGCAGCGTTACTGTCACGACTCCAACAGAAGGTGGCTCCCCTGCCTGTTCGGGCGGCTCTCGGCAGTCGTCGTCGCCGGTCTACTAGCTGCCACCAATCCACTTTTCCTTTTCTGTTTGTTTTGTCTTATTGGTTGCACCTGTCTCTTATTTTGTTTTTGATTCAGGACTATTTAAGCCTGTTAGGCCCGCCTGTTTTTGTGAGGGCTTGTTTTCTGTTAGTCAGGTTGTGCGTGTAGTGTTCCTGTCCGTTTGTGCCCTGTGTTGGGTTGGACATTTTTGTGATTATATCGCCTGTTGGTTTGGGCGTTAGCATTGGAAACCGAAATAAAGTCCGGTTTCCCCAGTTTCCTCTGCTCTCTGCGTTTGACTCCGCACCCACCACTCCAGGCATTGTTTCAGAAGCCCGCACCATACTATGGAGTCAGCAGGAGCAGCTGCACCTCCTCTCCCATCCATGGAGGAGCGAGTCCTCCATCATACGGCCAATCTCCACCGTATCGGGTCGGCAATGGACCAAATGATGGAGAGGATGGACCGATGGGAGAGGAGTGGCCTCCCTACCTCACCCCCAGCTCCTCCTCCGCCAGCACCACCTACCCCTCCTACAGCGTCCGGATCCGGTGCTCTGCGTCTGGCGCTCCCCAGGGAGTACGATGGCACGGCAGCTGGGTGCCAGGGGTTCTTACTACAGCTTGAGCTGTACCTGGCTACCGTTCGTCCGACTCCCTCGGGGGAGGAGAGCACGGCTCGGGCCATTCCGGCGAGGGACGGCGAGGGACCACTACCCCGAGTTCACCCGCCGGTTCCGGGCCGTGTTCGACCACCCACCTGAAAGCTGAGCGGCTGGTGAACGGCTGTTTCAACTGCGAACGGAGACGAGGAGCGTGCAGGACTTTGCGCTGGAGTTCCGGACCTTGGCTGCTGGGGCGGGGTGGCACGAGAGAGCTCTGATGGACCACTATTGTTGTAGCCTCCGGGAGGACATCCGCAGGGAGCTAGCTTGTCAGGACGCCACCCTCTCCCTTGACAAACTCATTGACATGTTGATCCGACTAGACAACCTGCTGGCTGCCCGCGGGCATCCAGAACGGGCCCTGTTGGTTCCACCTCTCGGCCCTCCCGCTCCAATCCCCATGGAGTTAGGCGGGGCCGCATCGAGGGGGACCGGAGGAGGAGGAGCTCGTCTGGGAGTCGGGAGGGCAGGCAGAGCACTCCTCGTTCACCCCAGGTGAGTCAGCACCAGACTCACCCAGAGCTCCCAGTTGGTCATATGTTCCTACTAATTTCTTTCTCTGAGTTTTCTCCCTCTCTACAGCATAAGGTGCTATTCGATTCAGGCGCAGCAAGGAACTTTATGGATCGTGGGCTCGCGTTAAGGCTAGGGATTCCCCTGGTGCCGCTAGACCAACCTTTCCCCGTGCACTCCTTAGATAGCTGACCATTAAGGTCAGGGCTGGTCAGGGTTGTTCAGGGAGGCCACGGTTCCACTGGACATGGTAACGCAGGAGGATCATAAGGAGCGGATTAGTCTATTCTTTATTGATTCATCTGCGTTTCCAGTGGTGCTGGGGATTCCCTGGTTGGCTAATCACAATCCTGAGATTTCATGGAAACAGGGGGCTCTCTCCGAGGGTGGTCAGAGGAGATTTCAGGTAGGTGCAGAGGAGTTTCCATCGGTGCGATGATGGTGGAGAGCCCAGACCAGGTTTTCACTGTGCGCATTCCCTCTGAATATGCCGATTTGGCCCAATTACCACCTCATCGACGAGGGGATTGCGCGATAAACCTCCTGGTAAACGCTGCACTTCCCAGGAGTCACGTGTACCCGTTGTCCCAGGAGGAGACAGTGGCTATGGAGACATATGTCACTGAATCTCTGGGACAGGGGTACATTTGGCCCTCCACGTCACCCGTCTCCTCTAGCTTCTTTTTTTGTGAAGAAAAAGGAGGGAGGGGTCTGCGTCCGCTCATTGATTATAGAGGTCTAAATTCCATCACAGTGGGGTTTAGTTACCCGCTGGGGTTTAGGAGACCTCTCATCGCCACGGCGGTGGAATCATTTCACGGGGCGCGTTTTTTCACAAAACTGGGCCTTAGGAGTGCGTATAATTTGGTGCGTATCCGGGAGGGAGATGAGTGGGAAGACAGCGTTTAGTACCACATCTGGTCATTATGAGTACCTCGTCATGCCGTATGGGTTGGAGAATGCTCCAGCCGTTTTCCAATCTTTCGTAGACGAGATACTCAGAGACCTGCACGGGCAGGGTGTGGTGGTGTATATCGACGATATACTGATCTCGCATGTGTCTCTGGTGCGTAGGGTACTTGGGCGACTGCTGGAGCATGACCTGTACGTCAAGGCTGAGAAATGTGTGTTCTCCAAACAAGCCATTTCCTTCCTGGGTTATCGCATTTCCACCTCTGGGGTGGTGATGAAGTGTACCCGCGTTACAGCCGTGTGTAATTGGCCGACTCAGTGTCCAGCGGGTGTTCAGTACGTGCTGCTTGGTGTCTGTGATCGTTGGATTTGATGGGCCCATACACTACCCTCTTTGGGTCATCCTGGTATTGAGAGGACAGTGCGGAGTCTTAGGGTGAGGTAATGGTGGCCCACTTTGGCCAAGGACGTGAGGTTTTATGTCTCCTCCTGCTCGGTGTGCGCTCAGAGCAAGGCTCCTCGACACTTGCCTAGAGGGACAGCCCCTCCCCGTTCCACAACGGCCGTGGACACATTTGTCGGTGGATTTTCTCACCGAATTTCCCCCGTCTCAGGGAAACACCACGATCCTGGTTGTTGTGGATCGGTTTTCTAACTCCTGTCGCCTCATCCCGTTGCCCGGTCTCCCTACGGCTCTACAGATTGCGGAGGCCCTGTTTACCCACGTCTTCTGGCACTACGGGGTGCCTGAGGACATCGTTTCTGATCGAGGTCCCCAGTTCACGTTTGGAGGGCGTTCATGGAACGTCTGGGTGTCTCAATCAGCTTTCACCCGGAGAGTAATGGGCAGGTGGAGAGAGTGAACCAGGATGTGGGTAGGTTTCTGCGGTCGTATTGCCAGGACCGGCCTGGTGAATGGGCGAGGTACGTCCCATGGGCGGAGGTGGTTCAGAATTCCCTCCTGCGTGTTGGGCTACCAGCCGGTCCTGGCCCCATGGCATCAGAGCCAGACCGAAGCTCCTGAATGAATGCTTATGAGCCTGCTGGTGCCCACCATCGCTCAGTCAGACTGCTCTATCAAATCATAGACTTAATTATAACATAATAACACACAGAAATACGAGCCTTAGGTCATTAATATGGTAAAATCCGGAAACTATCATCTCTAAAAACAAAACATTTATTCTTTCAGTGAAATACGGAACCGTTCCGTATTTTATCTAACGGGTGGCATCCATCAGTCTAAATATTCCTGTTACATTGCACAACCTTCAATGTTATGTCATAATTACGTAAAATTCTGGCAAATTAGTTCGCAATGAGCCAGGCGGCCCAAACTGCGTGCAATGAACGCAAGAGAAGTGACACAATTTCACCTGGTAAATATTGCCTGCTAACCTGGATTTATTTTAGCTAAATATGCATGTTTAAAAATATATACTTCTGTGTATTGATTTTAAGAAAGGCATTGATTTTTATGGTTAGGTACATGTTGGAGCAACGACAGTCCTTTTTTTGCGAATGCGCACTGCATCGATTATATGCAACGCAGGACATGCTAGATAAACTAGTAATATCATCAACCAGTGATTATGATTGATTAAGTTTAATGCTAGCTAGCAACTTACCTTGGCTTCTTACTGCATTCGCGTAACTGGCGGGCTCCTAATGAGGCAGGTGGTTAGAGTGTTGGACTAGTTAACCGTAAGGTTGCAAGATTGAATCCCTGAGCTGACAAGGTAAAAATCTGTCGTTCTGCCCCTGAACAAGGCAGTTAACCCACCGTTCCTAGGACGTCATTGAAAATAAGAATGTGTTCTTAACTGACTTGCCTGTAAAAAAATATATAAATAAAAAATAAAAATCGGCGTCCAAAATTACCTAATTAATCGGCCATTCCGATTAATCGGTCGACCTGTATCTCACACACACACACACACACACACACACACACACACACACACACACAGTCAAAAGTTTGGACACACCTACTCATTCAAGGGTTTTTATTTTTACTTTTTTCAGCATTGTAGAATGATAGTGAAGACATCAAAACTATGAAATTACACATGGAATAATGTAGTAACTCCAAAAAAGTGTTCAACAAATCAAAATTCATTTTATATTTGAGATTCTTCAAATTAGCCACTTTTGCACACTCTTGGCATTCTCTCAACCAGCTTCACCTGGAATGCGTTCCCACATATGCTGAGCACTTGCTGGCTGCTTTTCCTTCACTCTGCGGTCCAACTCATCCCAAACCATCTCAATTGGGTTGAGGTCGGGTGATTGTGCAAAGCACCCCATGCCATTACACCTCCCCCTCCATGCTTCACGGTAGGAACCACACATGCGGAGCTCCGTTCACCTACTCTGCATCTCACAAAGACATGGCGGTTGCAACCAAAAATCTCAAATTTAGACTCAACAGACCAGATGTACACCGGTCTAATGTCTATTGCTCGTGTTTCTTGGCCCAAGCAAGTCTCGTCTTCTTATTGGTGTCCTTTAGTAGTGGTGTCTTTGCAGCAATCCGACCATGAAGGCGTGATTCACACAATTTCCTCTGAACAGTTGATGTTGAGATGTGTCTGTTACTTGAACTCTGTGAAGCATTTATTTTGGTTGCAATTAACTTTAATGAACTTATCCTCTGCAGCAGATGTAACTCTTGGTCTTCCTTTCCTGTGGCAGTCCTCATGAGAGCCTGTTTCATCATAGCTCTTGATGGTTTTTGCGACTGCACTTGAAGAAACTTTCAGAGTTCTTGACATTTTCCAGATTGATTGACCTTCATGTCTTTAAGTGTAATTTTTCTTTGCTTATTTGAGCTGTTCTTGCCATAATATAGACTTGGTATTTTACCAAATAGGGCTATCTTCCAGCTATCTTCCACCTGCATTCCAGGTGACTACCTCATGAATCTGGATGAGAGAATGCCAAGAGTGTGCAAAGCTGTCATCAAGGCAAAGGGTGGCTACTTTGAAGAATATCAAATATATTTAGATTTGTTTAACACTTTTTGGGTTACTACATGACTCCATATATGTTATTTCATAGTTTTGATGTCTTCACTATTATTCTACAATGTAGAAAATAGTAAAAATAAAGAAAAAAACTGGTATGAGTAGGTGTATCCAAACTTTTGACTGGTACTGTGTGTGTGTGTGTGTGTGTGTGTGTGTGTGTGTGTAGATATAGATATAGATGTATTTTTTTTAACACAGGAAATCCTGTTTTTACTGCACTGTGCCTTTAACTACTGCTCATCAGAGGCCCTCACATCCCAACAAATGCTACCAGATGAGTTCTCTGATGTTAGATAGAGGCGTACAAAA
Organism: Oncorhynchus mykiss; assembly: GCF_057628025.1. Taxonomy (NCBI): domain Eukaryota; kingdom Metazoa; phylum Chordata; class Actinopteri; order Salmoniformes; family Salmonidae; genus Oncorhynchus; species Oncorhynchus mykiss. The sequence goes on from NC_143022.1 coordinate 22,988,208, forward strand.
GATTGGAAGATGAATTGGCTATAACAAACTACAGCGTTTGTGCTAACTAGCAAATGTGAATATTTCCTTTTTGGTGTGTAAATTAACACCACGTCATTCCCCATTTGTCCCCACAACATCACAGTATAGCCTAATGAAATTTGCCAAACTATTGTCTACTTGGTGTTCCAGACTAGAAAGTGCATTCCTTGGGCAAGGCCAAATAAAAGTAAGGTCAACATCATGAAAAGAGATGAATATGTGAATCTGTAAGCAGCAGCATGTCGTGACTGAGATTCAGAGAGGGGAAGGTTGTTGACCTTCTGTAGCTCCTATTTACTACTGGACACTGAGCTGAGGGCTTGGTCAAGCGCACACACACATGCAGATAAAAGAGACAGAAAACAAACAGATATGCGCTAAATGATCATAAAAGCCTGTTCCAACACAATGGGCCTCCCATAAGAGCTGCAAATGATAGAGTGAGGAGGTGCATTTTCTTTTTTCTCCTCCAGTCCCCTGTTACCCACCATTATCAAAATTAGACAAATTGGCATTCAGCGGAGCTCAGATGCAAATGACAACAAATCTATCAAAGAAGAGATGCATATTACATTCATCCTCGTGTGTTGAAAATAGATTGGACACCGCTCATCACCGGACTGCTGTTTTCCCCAATTCATCTCCTTTTCAATTTGTACTTCTAGCACTCTCTTCAGCACATATTCTGCTTCAAAGACAAAGGGAGTACGATGACTTACTTGTGTAGTCTAATGTGTTGTATTGAGAACCTCTTCTCAGGGTCATACTCAAGCATTCCTGGAAGAAAAATACAAAATAAATTATTGATGGCTTTATAACCATTTGATGAGATGCATTTATTCCTTTCATTATTTCCTTATTTTTGTGCTGTGTTCAAATCAGGGCTTCTTGAAAACAATGAAACAGACAATTGTGCATAATGACCATTTCCATCAAGGAAAAAAGGGTGTCAATTAAACCCATCTTTACCTTAGAAATGCATTTTCTATCAACTGCATATTCATGATACATCAAAATGATAATTGTTGTGCTAATGTAAAATCACCACAGTGCCATCTACAGCTCCTAAAGAAAAACCTCCAAGATTGAATCACCGCTACTTACTATAAAGTACATCTGAGTGGACGAATTAAGTCCAATAAAGAGGAAAATCTATAATTCTGTGGTCATACCCTTCTTGTAATACTCTTACTACTGCAACTAATGCTTTCATCTCTAATAAGGTTTAATACCATGAAATAGAATATCGGGAGTGCCAGCAGTAGTGTTAGTCAGTCTAGACTCTTACCTCTTAGCAGGCCAGAGAGCAGAGGGCCACACTCCTCTGGAACACTGTAGTGTCCCTTTCCAATGTTCTCAAACAGCTTATATATGTTATCCCCTTCAAAAGGGTACAGGCTGGTTGTTATGTTATATCTGAAAGGAAAAATTCAATATATTCAAAAAATAAAAATAAAAATAAAATCAGGCATGAAATAAATATGCCATCTGAAACCATTAATCTGCGAGTGGCCACTCACAGTGTGACACCAGCAGACCAGATGTCCACTTTGAACCCCGAGAAGGTGTCCAGGCCATTGGCAATCTCTGGGGGATGGAAGGCAGGAGAGCCCTGTCCTCCGCAAACAGGTGCAGCGCCTGAGAGGGAGAACACCAGGGGGACACAGACATCATCAGAAGGGCCCAGAGCTTTTCTTGGGCAAGTCTCTTGTTTTGGGGTTTGCAAATGTAGCCCACGGATGTTGAACTATGCCCAAATTGAAATGCAATAAAGTTGACATCAAAAACTATTAGAGAATATAATTACCTCCGCTACACCCAGGTCAGAGATCTTTAGTGCACCGTCCGTCGTCAGCAGTAGATTCCCTGGTTTAATATCTTTGTAAACTGTTCCCTGGCTGTGCAAATATTCCAAGCCATCTAGCAGCTGACAAAAGTACCTGGGTAAAAAGAGAAATGTACACAGTTGAAGTTGGAAGTTCACATACACCTTAGCCAAATACATTTAACCTCAGTTTTCACAATTCCTGACATTTAATTAAAGTAAAAATCCTGTTTTAGGTTAGTTAGGATCACCACTTTATTTTAAGAATGTGAAATGTCAGAATAATAGTAGAGAGAATGATTCATTTCAGCTTTTATTTCTTTCATCATATTCCCAGTGGGTCAGAAGTTTACATACACTCAATTAGTATTTGGTAGCAATGCCTTTAAATTGTTTAACTTGGGTCAAACTTTTTGGGTAGCCTTCCACAAGCTTCCCACAATAAATTGGGTGAATTTTGGCCTATTCCTCCTGACAGAGCTGGTGTAACTGAGTCAGGTTTGTAGGCCTCCTTGCTCGCACACACTTTTTCAGTTCTGCCCACACATGTTCTATAGGATTGAGGTCAGGGCTTTGTGATGGCCACTCCAATAACTTGACTTATTTGTCCTTAAGCCATTTTGCCACAACTTTGGAAGTATGCTTGCGGCCCCTGAACAGGCAGTTAACCCACTGTTCCTAGGCCGTCATTGAAAATAAGAATTTGTTCTTAACTGACTTGCCTAGTTAAATAAAGGTAAAATAAATAAAATAAAAAATAATAAAATTGTCCATTTGGAAGACCCATTTGCGACCAAGCTTTAACTGATGTCTTGAGATGTTGCTTCAATATATCCACATAATTTATCCTCCTCATGATGCCATCAATTTTGTGAAGTGCACCAGTCCCTCCTGCAGAAAAGCACCCCCACAACATGATGCTGCCACCCCCGTGCTTCACTGTTGGGACGGTGTTCTTCTTGCAAGCCTTCCCCTTTTTCCTCCGAACTTAACAATGGTCATTATGGCCCAAAAGATTTTGTTTCATCAGGCAAGAGGACATTTCTCTAAAAAGTACAATCTTTGTCCCCATGTGCAGTTGCAAACTGTAGTCTGGCTTTTTTATGGTGGTTTTGGAGAAGCGGCTTCTTCCTTGCTGAGTGACCTTTCAGGTTAGACCTTTCAGGTTTTACTGTGGATATAGATACTTCTGTACCCGTTTCCTCCAGCATCTTCACAAGGTCCTCTGCTGTTGTTATGGGATTGATTTGCACTTTTTGCACTAAAGTACGTTCATCTCTAGGAGACAGAAGGCGTCTCCTTCTTGAGCGGTATGATGGCTGCATGGTCCCATGGTGTTTATACTTGCGTGCTATTCCTTGTACAGATGATCGTGGTACCTTCAGGCATTTGGAAATTGCTCCCAAGGACTTGTGGTCTACAATTTTATTTTCTGAGGTCTTGGCTGATTTCCCCATGATGTCAGCAAAGAAGCACTGAGTTTGAAGGTAGGCCTTGAAATACATCCAAAGGTACACCTCCAATTGACTCAAATTATGTCAATTAGCCTATCAGAAGCTTCTAAAGCCATGACATTATTTTCTGGAATTTTCAAAGCTGTTTAAATGCACAGTCAAGTTAGCGTATGTAAACTTCTGACCCACTGGAATTGTAATACAGTGAATTATAAGTGAAATAATCTGTCTGTAAACAATTGTTGGAAAAATTACTTGTGTCATACACAAAGTAGATGTCCTAACCGACTTGTTAGCAACAAATTTGTGGAGTTTTAATGACTCCAACCTAAGTGTATGTAAACTTCTGTCTTCAACTGTGTCTTTATTAACTTTGTTGTTTGGTCAGATATCTTCAAGCCTCATATCTACAATTATTGAATTGAGATGAAAGATAAACATACCCATGAGCTTGAAAAACTGGAAACCTTTTCTCATCAACACTGTCCAACATCTCCTGCATTCCACATACACAATATTCTATCACCATATACGTAGGCAGAGTCAAGGAAAAGAGACATGGTGGCAATTGTTTCATACTGGTAACCTAGCAAGGTATCAAAACGAAAGTGCTATATCTTCATCACCAAAGGATTTGTATTAATTCAACACAAATGACCTTGAATCCTGTCTACATTACTGATCAATATGTGGTTGACTGACTAGTTACTAATCCATCAAACTAGCTAGACACACAAAATATCGTCAATCCAAGATAACTCTGGAAAAATACAATTTGTCCCTGAGAATAAATTGATCTTCCTGAATGGACCGAAGATGAGACAATGAAAGTGTACAAATGGATTGTGAAATTGAATGTCAAAACAGTACTAAATTCTGTATTCACAGTTCTCAGGGTCACTTATAGAAGGCACTTATCTAACCAGCAGCTCCAGCCAGAGAGGAAGAAGAGCAGGGAGGAGAGAGACATGAAAGGTGGGGATATTTCCATCCTGTTGGATTGGGGAGGGCTGGTTGGTTGGGTAAACAGGCAGGTCTATGACAGTAGGAGCCAGTTAGTCACGACTGCGTCAGTGTTCCTCTCTCCCAAGGAGGGGGGGGGCAGTCAGCCCACAGTATGCGCTTCACACCCATATTAGAACCCCCATTAACTAACCGCTGGAGGGACTTCACATGACCGGTGAGAAAGGCACAGGAAGGAGCGGGAGAGAGGAAAAGGGAAGGGAGAGGGGGGCTGCCCTCATTGCCGGTTCAATCAGTAACACACATTAGGAGTAAATTGAGTGAATAGATGATGCAGCTGGGCTGCAGTCAGACGGGGCTGAAGGAGCACTCACCACTGCTGGGCCCATCTGACGTAGGAGCCGTGGTCTTTCAGACAGGGGTGGCCAGGCGGGCGGAAAGAACATTTTTGAGAGGCAAATGATTTATGTTTTTAAAGGTAGAATTCTACGTATTCACACTTCTGGCTCTGTGCAAAAAGACAGGTAACAAAAACATATGGTTCCGTGTTGCTTTTAGAAACTTTTTTGCAACTATTCTCAGAGTTTTTTTAGAAGCAGAAGCCAGAGCTCTCACGCCCTTAACATATTTGTGTTCCGCACAAATAACTCAGTCACGTTTTTCATCACTGCTCTTTTACAGCCGCAATGCAAAGTGACCTGTGAGCCACAATGTTCCAACAGAGCATGCCGCGGATGAAAAGAATAGACCCCTTGACACTAAATTATAAACACAAACACGTGTCGCTAGACAAAGCGGAGACATTACATTAAGTCAATCTAGCTAGTATGACTCAGCAACTAAAATGAAAACCATGCCATAACTTCCTATAATATGTTCTCACCTCAACAATTACGTGGTCTAAAATGTAAATTGGGATTTTTTTTTTGTTACCTGACTGAACATTGGCTGAATCATTCATGGTCTAAACTGTACTAAATACATTGGGGAGACCCTTTTAATGTCCGACACAAAGGGTAATGAGTGTTTTATGTGGTGTAGAGCGGCAGACTTCGAAGGACAAGCCAGAGATTATTAGAATCAAAGAGTGAGTGAGTTGGGGGGAGGAAGAGAGCAGAAGGTAAAGGCCTTGTGAAGTTAGTTAGTCCATCTAATACTGAGCGTTATGTTGCCGTATTCCCCCAACAGGACAACAGAGCCCCCGTGTGGTCATACCACTGAATTACAGCAACATGACATTTCCGGTGAAAGTGACTATTGGTGCATTGAAACTCATTTGAAGGACAGTGCACACTTGTCTTTACAGTTGATCTGCATAGCTTACTCTACTGTTCCATGGGAAAACAATAATTCCCTAACTGTGAGAAAAGTAGCCGCAAAATAGACTAGCTTATCCCACTATCCACACATTATAATGCTTGGACAAATCTTATGCAGTGCTTTGAAGTCTTCGTTAGTACGATTTGTACAACTAATGAGACATCTCTATAGTTTAGATAGACTCCTGCTAAAGAATAAAAACACATTCATCATTTTTAAAGGATATATCTTTTGCTTCTCCTCATTATACAAAACCTCGACCAATTGGATAATATTATTGTGCCTCAATCTTCTTAACAGCTGAATCTCTCAGTAAGGAAAATGTTTTTTTAAACTGTTTAGATATATGGCATTGGGAAAACTGAAATAATTTCACTACGAAATAATTATGCAGTTTCATCAGCACAGATAACAACAAAAAACACAGAGGGCCAAAGTAATTTGAACAACCTCCACGTTGTTTTATCTTCTGACCTTCTAAAGGCAGGATTTAGTGAGAAAACCATAATTACTCATAAAAAGCTACATTTAATCACTTCAACTAATAGTGGTTAATATTACTCTCAGTGATTCTTAAAAGGCACAGTAACGCCTGAGGTACATCCACTGATTAGAAGCACATTCACACACCAAAAAAAACACGACTGGTCTATTACTCATCTATCAACAGTAAAATTACTGTGAAGACCATTGCAAAGCGTCTCACATACTTTTTGCCATGTTGCTCCCCGTTTGGGATGCGTCTCAGTTTCTTCTTCTTAAGGATCTTGACAGCCCTCCTACAGAGTGTCTCAGAGTCCAGCATCTCCTTCACCTTCCCATAGGAGCCCTCCCCCAGCAGGTCTCCCATCAGGTACTTCCCAATCAGCTTGGCCCTCTTCCTCCGCGGCTCGTAGATGACTTCTGTGGAGTCGATGCGGTGGATGAAGGTGTCCATGGTCAGGCGATTCTCCAAATAGTCCATGAGTTCATGGAAGTCCCCGTCACTCATGGTTTCCCCTTTCAGCCATGTGACTGTTTTTAATACTTATGTATTGTATGTTTCTGGATATCCTGGGTCGGACAATACTCCAACAATGAATACAAATGCAGATTCATGTTTTGAAATGTGGGATGCTGCAACTGCAGAAATGCAACAGAAGGTTCTCCTTAACCTGCTGACAATGTAGCACTGCTTGAGTATGACCAGAGAGGTGAGTGGACCTGGTGTCCAATATTACAGGTCTACAGAGTTTGGCTCTGATAAGAGGGAATGTTTGGTTCTCTGTCTATGTGCTCAGATGATACAGGCTTATTCCATCCTTCTTAGCCATGTCCTTGTGACACCTGGAAACTGCTGTGATGAGTGCTTTGGTTGTTGGTTACAAACCATGTAATTACGTTCTGTTTGCATAATTGCTATTATTCAAGTGTAATAATGAATTGTGAATGTGGTGTATGGTGATAGATTTTCAACGAGGTCTTTTACAAAGCTTGGGTAATCGAATGTTCTGCTTCCATCCATGTTCTGAATAAATCCTGGGTACTTGCCAAGCCTGCACAACTGTCCATCCAGTTTCAATGAATCATTGTAGGGATCCTCAGATCTGCAATACAAATGCACAATCACATGCATATGCATTTTGATGAAATTCACGAGACTGAAATGCATGGAAAGTGCAAATGCATTTGTTCACTACCATGTCTATACACACTACGATACTACCATGTCAATACACACGACCAATGATGCGGATGTGCTATCATAACGGTATACATTTAAATACTAGTTAACTAGCTCCTATCATTACAACAAACAATGCTGAATATTTTTATGAGCATCACGTCCACTCAACAACATAGCAGGCCCATGGGCGGAAATCCCAGGGGGGACGGGGGACGCGACACCCCCATCCTGGGAAAAATATGATTTGTCCCCCCCAATATATCACTGTAAACATAACTATGTAATTTCAATAATATTAATAATACGCAATGAAAGCACTTGTGCTGATTATAGACACCTAATAGCGCGTTTTTAAGTTTCAAAAGATTGCGACCCCCCGCCCTTTGCCTCACAATGGTTTGATCCACTGCCAGTTCCTTATCTGGCAGGTAACAGAGGGTTCGTATCTACTGTCTGAAAGGCACTCAATGCACGTAATTGAAGTGAGGTTAATCCAGTCAATCGCGCCATAGCAATGTTTTTTTTTATGTTGGCAGGGTTTACACACACACTAGCTGAATTTGCAGAGCCAGCGGGCAAACATCAACTATTAAGCTAGCTAGTACCTATTCCATTTAAGTGGCGTCGTCAAAGATGGAATCTGCGCTATCGTCAGTTTATTCCAAGATCAGCATACAGCTGTATTGCTTCAAAGTCCTTGTGATAAGGTTAGCGATAAACTGAACTCCCAACTGAACAGAACTGCACTCTCTTCTACCATTGTCTTAAATATCTTTAATGGTCTCGATGCAAAAGCTAAAATGTCGCTATGGGACTTTGAAGCACATATGTGCCGATCTTGGAGTAAACTGACGATAGCAAAGATTATTGCAAACACCACAGAAACGGAATTGGTGCTCGCTAGCTTTGCAAATTCAGCTATTGTTGGAAGCCAGCCAATATGAAACAAACTATATTCAAATTACAAAAGGTTGCAGCATATGTTGTGTAAATGGTGAACTCATACAGCTGTCAACTCTTGTCACTGCAATCCGTTTCACATTTGCTAGCTACCTTTTAGATCGAAGCCCATATAGAATGATAGAAGATAAGATGATAGAAGCCCATATCCTAATGTAAATAACCTACACACTGTGTGTGTGTGCAGCTAGCCAGCCTGCCAGGTAGAAAAATGTCAGAAAAACTATAAAAAAATATATTTTTTTCAGTACACCAAAACGCAAAGCAAGAACCCTAGTAGCCTAAGACTAGTTGATAAAATGTTCATTAGAAAGAAGTGAAATGCTAATGGAAACGTTTCACAATGATGTCATTAGGCAGATCAGGCAACAGAGGGCACACAGACAGCAGAGCTGGGGACAGACTGGCAGAGACAGGGAGTCTCAGGTAAGTTTGTTGAGTCTTTGTTTGGCAGCATTATGAAAGGTTCTCAATTTTTTTGACTTGTAAAATAGGGACATAATTGGAAAATGCCATGGATAACCCCACTCTCAACTTTAACTGGTGACTGAACTAAGATTTGTTTAAGGCAATGGTATTGCTGTTGTGATTAATTATGTAGTTTTGGGTACCGGTAGTTAGGAGTATGGCAAACACCTTATTTATTTTCTAGGAGACAGACTGTGAGTCAGTGAGGGTGGTGAAAGGGAAAGAGCCAAGGAGAGAGAGTTCAGAGGACAGTGTCACAGCCATGGCAGGACCAGCTGTCAACCTTGTTGCCAGCAGCACCAGTATAGGGGACAGTGTCACAGCCACAGCAGGACCAGTATAGGGGACAGTGTCACAGCCACGGCAGGACCAGTATAGGGGACAGTGTCACAGCCACGGCAGGACCAGGTGTCAACCTTGTTGCCAGCTGCACCAGTATAGGGGACAGTGGCACAGCCACGGCAGGACCAGGTGTCAACCTTGTTGCCAGCAGCACCAATATAGGGGACAGTGTCACAGCCACGGCAGGACCAGGTGGCAACCTTGTTGCCAGCAGCACCAGTATAGGGAACAGTGGCACAGCCACGGCAGGACCAGGTGGCAACCTTGTTGCCAGCAGCACCAGTATAGGGGACAGTGGCACAGCCACGGCAGGACCAGGTGTCAACCTTGTTGCCAGCTGCACCAGTATAGGGGACAGTGGCACAGCTACGGCAGGACCAGGTGTGAACCTTATTGCCAGCTGCACCAGTATAGGGGACAGTGGCACAGCCACGGCAGGACCAGGTGTCAACCTTGTTGCCAGCAGCACCAATATAGGGGACAGTGGCACAGCCACGGCAGGACCAGGTGTCAACCTTGTTGCCAGCAGCACCAGTATAGGGAACAGTGGCACAGCCACGGCAGGACCAGGTGGCAACCTTGTTGCCAGCAGCACCAGTATAGGGAACAGTGGCACAGCCACGGCAGGACCAGGTGTCAACCTTGTTGCCAGCTGCACCAGTATAGGGGACAGTGGCACAGCCACGGCAGGACCAGGTGTCAACCTTGTTGCCAGCTGCACCAGAATAGGGGACAGTGGCACAGCCACGGCAGGACCAGGTGTCAACCTTGTTGCCAGCTGCACCAGTATAGGGGACAGTGGCACAGCCACGGCAGGACCAGGTGTCAACCTTGTTGCCAGCGGCACCAGTATAGGGGACAGTGGCACAGCATTGTCCAGTTACCTCAGTGATGGCACAAAACCATGTCAGCCACACCCACAATTTATAGAACCCCAAACTCTTGCCAACAGTGTTGACGTTTCAAGAGGGATGGTTTGGCGATTTCCCCTGGCTACATTATAATCCATCAATAAAAAGAGTTTTGTGTTTTCACTGTAGCCAAGGGTTTTCAAGCCAGCCATCTTTTGGCCAAAGAGCAGATGCTGCCTTCATTAGTGCAGGATTTAGGAACTGGAGAAAAGCCATTGTAAAATTCACAGCACATTAAAACTGCCAAACCCACCGCCACTGTGTAACTGTAACAGCACACCAGCTAAATCCAATCAGTGTCCAGTTATCCAGCGCGTGGGGTAAACAGCAGAAATGAAGAAAGCTACCTTGCACTGTATGAGAAAGCAACAACATTGATTGAATCCATTGAGACAAACTCAAGACGATTTGCTGGCAAAACAGTGGATCACTATAGGGCAGAATTTAAAAAAATGTTGGATGGTGTGGAGGTTCAGTTTGGCGACCGTTTTGACCAGGACAGTCTAAACATTCTGCAAAAGTTGTAAAGAGTGCTTCTCATGGGGGAGTTGGATGAGTCTCTAGATCAGTACCCTGAGCTGAACATAGATTCTCTTTCAGTGCAGTTGCCTCTCTTTCGCAACAAATACCCCTGTAGCAGCAGTTGAGAGGTCCCCAGGAGGCTTCCAGTGGAGGTGCGGGGTTGGTTGACCAAGTTGAGGTGCTGATCAGAATTTTGTCTGTAATGTACATAAAGACAGGCTGGACAGTATTGAGGGAAAATATCTGCTAGCAATTTGTTGGATCCATTGAAACCCTCAAACATATGTTCGGTTCTTTTGTTCAGTAGTGTGTATAGCAATGGTTCTCAACCTTTTTCGAGTACCGGAACCCCTGCATATTTTGAGGAAAGGCAGGCAAGGTTTTGAGTGGTCCTCTGGGACCTCCACCCCCTCTATATTATATATAAAGTTAGTGGAATCCCTGTGCTGCTGAATACGTTCATTACACTTTTTTATTTCATGGACCCCTTGCCATTACACCAGGGACCCCTAGGGGTCCACCTACCCTGTTTGAGAACCCCTGGTGTATAGTATGTTATTTGTTATTTTGTTTAGTCGTTTTTAGTACACGACAGTACACTTACTAATTGTTTATTTTATTTAAAATTGCATACTTTGTGTGACATACTTGTCCATAGCTGTTGTTTGAAGAGTTGTGACACTGACTGAACAATAACTAAGTTTTTCTGAAGGATATTTTGGTTGATTTGTTTGGGTTTTTCATTGAAGTAGTTATCTTGCTTTTAGAACTGTACTTATTCTGAGCGTTTTGTTCTTGTAAAGATGTTGTAATAGACTCAAACCAGTGTCACATATTTAATTACTATATAAATGAATCAGAAAATGTTCAATAAAAAGTTCAGTGCGGAGACCAACTTTGTGATGGTTCTCAATGGAGATTCTTTGAGATGAGATCGCACCATGTTCATTGTATTAATGAAAACTGCACCCATACAGTGTACAGTACCATTACCACCTACTGGCCTTGCTTGGTATTGCTGGTTGTAAATACAAACACTTGCATACATACTGGACTGATAAGGAACACTGCTATAACTATTATTATTAGTAGTATTATAATGATTTAAACGTTTTAACAAGTTGGGACAACCCTTCAGTTAACTACTGTACCTATCAATTATCCAGTAGTAGTAATTATGGTTCCTCAATATACATTTGACATATTATAACGTAGGCTATGTGTTACAGCACTACTTTTGGTGTCCGGGAATTGCTCTTGAGAAGATTTCATGTAATTGTCCCTCCAAAGTTGATATCAGATTTTCGCCCCTGAGCAGGCCATGAATAGCATAATCAGTGTCAGTGAGTGAGGTCAGTAAGTGCAAACCAGCGGTCTCTGTCTGTCGTGACTAGCTACAATATAGCTGAATAAACTCAATTTCACGATTTGAGCGGCGACAACAGTTAAGACTGGAGTTCCCGCGTCCCAAACAATCTAGTTTTTATCCCAAACTAGTGATTTCAGCACCCAAAGATTAGCCCGCAATTACACACGACATTGTTCTGTGTAATTGCTGGCTATTATTTGGGTGTTTAAATCAATAGTTTGGAATAAAACCTTCATCGTAGATGTGACGTCGGAGCACCAGTCCGCCCACACTAGTTGCCGCTCAACTCCATCGTAAATCGGTGAGTTTAGTCGGCTAGAGTTACAACACAAAGCATATTGAAACAGCAAGGCTAGCAAACGTTAGCTAGATAACGTTCATTGTTTTGCTATAAGGGCACACATATAAAGGAACAATAACAATTCCGAGAAGACTCATTGTAGCAGCCGACTCTTGTGCAATAAACATCTCCCCAACGAGCCTGCTTGCCAGCTAACTAACTATCTTATCTACTGTAGTTACATCCACAAACCAAGCAATGTTATAGATTTAGTATTTAGCTGTCTCTTAGTAAGCTATTAAGTTAACTAACTTAAAAAAAACAAGATTTAAAAACTGTATTTTTACAAAATGTGTAGTTTCTTGTAGAAACAGGGCGGTTTCAGTGAGTTGACCTCAATGCAAACTTCTGTCTACAGGACCATTGGGGTTAAAATTTCACTCTGTGATTAAAGTCAGTGTCTCAAAGCCACAAAAGGGTAGAACATATTTCAAACGTTGTTTATTAGGGGGAGATGGGCCCTATCATGTCACTATCACAGGTGATTATTGTTTCTGAGGCTGTGTGAACAAATTATTGGATTATGCTAATAGTTATAAAAACATATTTTATTCAGCTTTCCCTTATGTGGATGTGATGTTAACACTCACCAGTTGATGGCAGCACTGGTAAATTATATTTTTCTGGACCAAATGCATAGTCACAGCAATGATACAGTGGCACATTAAACAGAGAAAGACAGACAAATACAAACAGAATTATGATTGATAGAATATATCCTTAAACTATAGTCATATAACTTTTAGAAAACCCTAGATTCTACACATGCTTCATAGTCATGTCGTTTTACAACATTTCTTCAACTTTGAATGTCACACCAGCATTGCATTGCCATAGATACATAAATAATAGCGATAAGAAGTGGTTAGTCTGGGTTGCCAAACCGTAGCCTATTCATCTGTGTGGCCCAATGATCCAAACCATGTGAGCTGCTGCAGTGACCCAGTTCTCCAGCCCACCCACTGCACCACTCTGCAGGGTCAGCATTCCAGCTGTGCCCTGGGGATCTCTGTACAGCAACGGAAGGCAACATCATTCACCACGACTTACAGAAACAGCATATGCTACTTTCATTTTCTCCACCACCAAAGGGACTACAAGCCGGAGACAGACAGATGGGAAGATTGGCACAATTTTGGCTCCCAAGCAATATCATACGCCACAGAAGAGAGGCAGTGATAGGGGACAAGAGAAAGAAAGGGGATGGAAGATAGATCCACATGTGGATGAAATAACACTCAGGCTCTATCAGTGAAATGAGTGCCTCCTAACCATCACAATCACCTGCCATCGCTCTCACTGATGCTTTGCATCTGCTTCTGCTTCTTCTGTGTTGGTGTCCCTGCTGCTGTTGAAGACTGACTTGGGGCCACAAATGTATTTTATCACTTATTAGCTTTAATGTGTCCTCTCATAAAAATTGACATCTCTAACATGTTGGTATTTATCTAACCACATCTAACTTAGTGGTATTGAGACTGTCTATAGGCTGGATGTATCTTACTTCATATCTTAGTTGATGATATGGATTAATGATATGGATTAATTTTGCATATTGTTAATGTTCATCTACATTGCAACAATAGTGTGTATAGTTGAGGAAATTAGGCATGTCACTACAGATTTAAAACAATCTAGACCATATCAAAGCTGCAAGTCATACTGTATATCCTGTTATCAGTAAAAAAAATAATATAACAAATAAAACAGAATTGTGATATTGTTGTAATTGATTATAGCCAACATTGTCGACAGATAATTATTTCCTTGTAATACAATTGAAAGCTATATGATATGGACTGAAACGTTCTGAAGTTTTTCTACATTATTTTAAATATTTGAATGAAAAAATTATCTATTCGCATATAATACTTTAAAAATATGTAAAACCTATTCGAAATATGCTAGGCCTACTCTACGTTCACAACACCACCGTAATCAGAAGACGCATGGTCCAGTTGCGTCTGATGCACTCTGGTGAGGGGACGTCTCTTGTCTGGAAATTGAGTCAACACGTAGAGAACACTGTCCGTTCCAGCCTTGTTCCAGCATTATAACTGGCTGAGAGCATCGCCCATCCCAGCAGCATAATTCGTCTGGGCTAACTATTTATATAGAGGGGAACGACCTTCATTTACAACACATTCATTCACGTGAGAGAACTCTGCGAACTTCTCCATTGCCAAGTTAACATTATTTGAAAAGGTTTGGAAAAGAACAAACAGACATTTTGAAAGTTTTGCCCAAAGTTTTATTTTACAATTATTATAATATTTTTTTTATCACCATGGGCTTTTTGATTGCTCTTTTCGGTGTGACAGTTGCTTTGAGTCAAATGTTTGGAAGATATACTGTAAATGGTGAGTAAAGTATTATTTTATTTTATTTATCAAAAAATTACGTTTGATATGTAGACTAATTATGAAATAATTCTGGAACAATTTTTGCTTAAAGAAGTCTAGCTTTGATATCTTAATTTAAAACGCTTAAAACATTCGAAAGTACTTTGACATGATTTGTGAATAATGACCATTAAACCAAGTTAAACCATAGTTTTGCTTGCTTGATACTGAGATTTACAGAGTGCAGGTGCGCATTGTGTTACTACGGTGTAACGTGCAAACAGTTACTTACCGTAATCACTGGTTTGCATTAGTATGCAGAACTGCATGTTTATTCCAAAGTAACTTTATTCTCTCATTTAGGGACGTTGGAATACCTTATATATTACAAAGTAATATACGTGAGAGTTTATGGGTTGTGGCAGTGATGAGTCCTAAAACCTTTAAACAAAACTCCACGATTGTGCAAAAGGTCTCTATTCTCCTGTATGAATTGGTGGATTAGATGCTGCTAAAGTGTATTGCGTGTGGACAGTGAGGTCAGCCAGGTCTGGCTACGGACTGGTCTGGTCCATTCAGCCCAGTTTGATGTAAAGTAATCAGAGTCCTGGCTATTGTACAAGTGGGCCAGAGCCATAAATCTATATTATGGCTCTGAAGTGGGCTATTTGTATTTCCAGTAGGCCATTGTATACATCAAAGTATATCTACTTTAAATATGTCAATCATGTCTATAAATTATGTAGAAAAACTCCAACTAGATGCATTGTTGTGTTTGTTGTGGTGTGTTCAGCGGGGATGTGTTGGCTGCAGCAGAGCCAAGAGCAGCGCTGTGACATGGTGCTGATGCGTGGGGTCAGCAGGGAGGAATGCTGCTCCGGGGGCCGTCTGGACACGGCCTGGTCCAACACTAGTCTGCCTATCAATGAGGTCAGCCTGCTGGGCTTCCTGGGAATCGTGTCCTGCAAACCCTGCAAAGGTAACAACGCAGTAGAACTTGCAGAATTACTTGCTGTGAACCAACTAACAAAATTACACTATCATATCCCTATCATTAATAAGGGTGTTTTGCTATTTCTCAAACCATTTGACTAACAGAAGTCGATGCTGATTTCTTGACTCTTGTTATGGCAAACCACCATCGCTGGTAGTGTACTAAAGGTGCCTCAGACAAGTTAGATGGTTTTAGGTTGTCCACTTGGTCCCCTCGTAACTGGCAATGAATGAAGCAAAGACGTTAAGGGGTCACATTTTGATCATAGTTCCAAATGGCAGGTCATTTGGCTATAACTAGACCACCTGTCTTCTTCTTGGGATAACTTTGACCCATATGGAATTTCCAAGTCAAGTTAGTTTCCAGAGGTTTCTAAATTTTGTGAAATGTGGATCTCGGCCAGTCATTCCATCTAACTCTGTCCAGCTGTTTTGAGTGGCTTCCACTATTGGAAGCCTTCACCATGGGTATTCAGGTTCACTCAAGGATATATTCATTTTTTATAAACTAAGGTTGCGGTGGCACTTTAACAAGTCCTTGTGATCTCTTGCCAGGGTAGTTGATTATTTTAAACCATGTGAGGATGATTAGTCTCAGCAAGGCTGAAGCCAGCATGTACCAAATATCAATATAATCCTAGTTTCAAAATGTAGTAGCATTCCTGCTAACTACTGTATGATCGATCATTTTTTCACTTCTATGGAGCATTCTTATTTTAAGGGATATAAAGGCTATTCCAGCATGCTGTTGATTACAACAAGGTATAAACCAACTAGTTGAATTAACAAGCATAATTATATGATAGCAGCAAAAGTAAATAATTAAATGTTCTCGTCAATTATGTGCTTAATTGATAAGTGGATAACCTCAAGTGATCTAGAATGACAAAAGTAACAAGACAAGTTGTAAAAGACAAGCTATAAACGTCAATGATTTAGCTACAGTGCCTTCGGAAAGCATTCAGACCCCTAGACTTTTTCCACTTTTTGTTATGTTACAGCCGTATTCTAAAATGTACTAAATAAATAAACATCTCAGTAATCTACACACAATACCCCATAATTACAAAGCAAGAACAGGTTTGTAGAAATTTTAGCACATTTATAAAACAAAAAAAACAAAAACAGAAATACCTTATTTACATTAGTATTCAGACTCTTTGCTATGAGACACAAAATTTCACTCAAGTGCATCCTGTTTCCATTGATCATCCTTGAGATGTTTCTACAACTTGATTGGAGTCCACCTGTGGTAAATTCAATTGATTAGACATGATTTGGAAAGGCACACACCTGTCTATATAAGGTCCACAGTTTACAGTGCATGTCAGCGCAAAAACCATGAGGTCGAAGGAATTGTCCGTAGAGCTCCGAGACAGGATTGTGTCGAGGCACAGATCTGGGGAAGGGTACCAAAAAATATCTGCAGCATTTAAGGTCCCCAAGAACACAGTGGCCTCCATCATTCTTAAATGGAAGAAGTTTGGAACCACCAAGACTCTTCCTAGAGCTGGCCGACCCGGCCAAATTGAGCAATCGGGGGAGAAGGGCCTTGGTCAGGGAGGTGACTGAGAACCCAATGGTCACTCTGACAGAGCTCTAGAGTTCCTCTGTGGAGATGGGAGAACCTTCCAGAAGGACAACCATCCCTGCAGCACCACCAATCAGACATTTATGGTAGAGTGGCCAAACAGAAGCCACTCCTCAGTAAAAGGCAAAAGGCAGGAAACTTGGCACCATCCCTACGGTGAAGCATGGTGGTGGCAGCATCATGCTGTGGGGATGTATTTCAGCGGCAGAGACTGGGAGACTAGTCAGGTTTGAGGGAAAGATGAACCAGAGCAGGTTCACCTTTCAACAGGACAATGACCCTAAGCACACAGCCAAGACAACGCAGTCTCTGAATGTCCTTGAGTAACCCAGCCAGAGTCCGGACTTGAACCCAATCGAAAATCTCTGGAGAGACCTGAAAATAGCATCTACCTGACAGAGCTTGAGAAGATCTGCAGAGAAGAATGGGAGAATCATCCCAAATACAGGTGTGCCAAACTTGTAGCGTCATACTCAAGAAGACTCAATGCTGTAATCGCTGCCAAAGGTGCTTCAATAAAGTACTGAGTAAAGGGTCTGAATACTTGTGTAAATGTGATATTTCAGTTTTTTATTTTTAATAAATTAACAAAAATGTTGCTTTGTCATTATGGGGTATTGTCTGTAGATTGGTGAGGGGGGAAAAATGATTTAATCAATTTTAGAATAAGGCTGTAAAGTAAAAAAAATGTGAAAAATGTCAAGGGGTCTGAATACATTCTGAAGACACTATATGCCTATTGAGAGGTGTGTCCATCCCCCCTTGGAACTGGTCCACAAAAAGTTGCAGTGCAATCAAATAAATGGACAATAACCCTCCTTCTCCTCCTCCCTCTTCTTTTTCACTCTGCATTAATTATTTCCCAATGCTGGCTGAGACACAGGCCTGGCTGCCTCCCCTCAGAGAATAAAAAAATGAATTTCTGTTTACCACAGGAGAAATGTTTGCCACATGCCCAGACATCTGTTTTTCATAATGTGGAGCAATATCTGGATCATTAAGCAGACTGAAAGAACAAAACTACAGCATCAATGTACATGTGATACTGCGGGGAAGTGCTGGTCTATTATCATAGTACTGCCTGTCAGAGTCAGACTGGGCCCAACAGTTGATCCTCCCCATTGGGGCTACTGATTTCCAGTGCTTCAAAGCATTCCTGGGTGTTGACTAGTGCTCCATGTCTGACCTATATTTAAATCTGCATTGATTTGTGAAAACGTATATGAATTGCAACGAGCTGCCAGTTAACCGGAGCAAAACATAACAGAAAAGGGGATTTTTTGGGATTTCCCTGGGAGGAATGGGGATGAATCTGATACTCGTGTGAGAAATCCAGAGGTATCAGAGTTGGCCTCTTTGGAGATGGAGAATAGCAGGATATTAAAGCAAGCGCTCGCAGAGAAAGGCAAGTGCTGCTTTTTACAGGATCAGGTCTGAATATCACTCTATATTAGGATCAAACAGGTCCTGAGAAGCCTGTTGAAAGGTGGCGATGGTATGTCTGTGTTGTTTTAGGGTTACAGTACTGGGTGACTTCCTATTGACCAGGCTGGGCCTTGGAGAGTCAACGGTTCCTCCTGCAACATCTCTCAGCCTGTAATACCCAGTGACAGGACTTTGAACTGGTTGGTCTGCTCAAACACCCTTCCATCCATCTAAGACTTAGCCCTGCTTTCATCATTACAGGGATCCTACAGTCATGGAAACAGGCACAACCTCAGACACATTCTTACAGACTTAACATCCTTGTGTGTCATACATAAACATAAACAAATCATGCGTTTATTGTAAATGTTTTGCTGGATAAATCATGCTGCGGTTAAAGACAAAAGTTTTCAGAAATTTGTTCTGTTTTGCTGAGAATGAATCTTAAGCAGCAGTGGATATGGATCACTTAACGACAGACCATTTAAGATGAGCAAATGCTTCGACAGTAATACTGACTTTTTACTCTATGTTTTGCAGAGACCTGTGATGGTGTGAACTGCGGCCCAGGGAAGGTGTGTACGTTGAAGGCTGGACGCCCTCAGTGTGCGTGCTCTCCCGACTGCACTAACATCTCCAAAAAGCATGCTGTGTGTGGCAGCGATGGGAACTCCTATCGTGACGAGTGTGTCCTCCTGATGGCCCGCTGTAAGGGACACCCTGATCTGGAGGTCATGTACCAGGGAGAATGCAAAAGTGAGGACACGCCTGTACTTCAAGAGTTATCTTGCATGTCAGCAGTTTGGTTATTTCAAATACTAATTGTGCTACTGCAGCAATATTACACACATTCTTGGATTCAACTCAGTATTCCTTTTAGCGATACTATATTCCTAATGCTCTATGTTCATGTTCTGTCCAGAGTCTTGCTCCAATGTGGTGTGCCCAGGTACCCACACCTGTGTGACAGATCAGACTAACAGTGCCCACTGTGTCATGTGCCGCACAACCCCCTGCCCAATACCGCTGAAGTCCGAGATGCCTATCTGTGGCAACGACAACATCACCTACCCCAGCGCCTGCCACCTCCGTAGAGCCACCTGCTTCCTGGGGCGCTCCATAGGAGTGCGTCACTATGGCAACTGCACTAGTAAATCCCCTTCACCGTTCCTGATCTGTAACACATAGCCTAAGTATAATCAATAAATTAATAAACAACCTAAATTGAATGGATTTTCTAACTTTAGATATTTTGGCATGTGTTGGATGTGTTTTGTCTTGTGTCCTCTCTCTCAGGTGTTCCAAGAAACACTCTGGCTTTGGAGGGCAGTGAGGAGAATTCACTCTAACGGGACAGTTCTTGTGTGGTCCAACTGGTACTTCAGTCCACCTGGCACTAGACTTAGCTTAGTCCACCCGGTACGAAGATTTCCAAGAGATCACCTTCGATACGTGAACCAACATTGTCCCGATGTTCACTCACCAAGTTCTGATTTATGTTGACTACTTTTTTTACAATCACTTATCCCCTCCATCCCTACCCCCTGTACATAGAACAATGATACATTTGATGTGGGGGAACCCGTTGGAAGTAGCAGTTTGTTCTTCCAAAAGGAAACCAATACTGTATTTGTTGATGCATGCAATGTATGTTAAATAGGAGGATGTGCTCATGAAACTGTGGAGAAATATGTAGGGGGCTTTAAGTATTGGAAAATATGTGTATATTGTAAGTAAATACTGCTACTATTTATTGAAGAAGGTATCAAATCTGTTCTATTTATGTTTTGACCCTGTATACAAATCCATATATCAATAGGTCAGCCCTATTTATTGTATTTTGTTTTAAGGTACATGTATTTTGTTTTAAGGTACATGTATTTGAATGGCCACTGGCATTCTTTTATTTTGGCAAGTTATTTTTATTTTTGTGTATTTTTCATATCCCTAAATAAAGTGCTTTGTCCCCTTAAAAGCAGCATGAAAAAAAACTCAATTTGTTTGGATACTGGATACCACATTTAGAGGATAACAATATATTTTGTGTCAATTCACTCTAAGAAAAACAGGGTAACTGCTGTCTGTATTTCAGTGTTTGTTTGGAGGTGATGAGAGACTTAGCCAAAACAAAAGTGAACAGTATGTCTCCTCTAACTCTGCTTGCACAGAGTATGAAACTGTTTATGCTGGAGCCCAATAAAATGTATAAGCCTCCCACTGATCACTCAAATGAACAGTTTAGTTCAGTGTGCAGCAATTTTATTAGACTGTTGATTCAACCCCAAGCCTTTACAATACCTCCTCTGTTGAAGTCTTGGCTTTGTTTATTTTGTATGTTTGTGGGTAATATGAGACCAATATAATGCCATTCAGGTTGTTGAATACACTGTAATATAGTGTAACTGCAAAATCTGACAAATGTTGTTAGCCTTATCAAATTGAAAACATGATAATGCCAAATTACATTAATTTACTCAAAGTTAACTCACAGCCGAATGTATCTGTTCAACGTTTAAGTACTAGTGGCTATTTGAACCAAATGGGCAGATAGCTATTTGCAAATAGCTATTGGCTATTGTGATATGAATGAATAGTGCTGCCCACCATTTATTCTAGATGATATAATAGATTTTTAATTAAAACAAATACTTTTTTTGAACAATTTACACTAGTTTCTTGTAAATATAACTCAATTTCATGTACCTGTGTTCCTACTGTGAAATTTGAATGACAAATGTATCTACTTATTTTTGTATTTTTGTACTGCCATTTTATCTCAACATAAACTATAGTATTTGTCATGATGCCTCTTTCATTTCTGGTGCAACTTCGACAGTCATTAAATTCATGTTATACGAGTCAGAATAATCTCTCTAGTCTAGTGCATAATTCCAGATAGGCTTTGTCCTACCCTCTGTTATTAATTCTCTATCATACAAAATATCACTTACAGTACAAACATACTGTATGCACACTAATTGCCATTCTAGATTCTAGACTTTTGTCAGTCTAAAAATACACACAATAGTAAAGGCATTTATCAATGGAGTCCTTTCAAGCCTCGTGGGGCGGTTGTGACAAGCTTATATGCACATTGTCTATCCCTTACTGCCTACAGAAGATCATGGCTATGGTTATGAACCTTAGTGAACCGTCTACCTTAACTACCCACATAGAGGAGTAGCAGGTGGGCTAGAGTGTTGGACGGCTTTTACTATGCGGCAACCTCTGTGCGTGCAATGGCCCTGGCAACTGACATCCCACTGACAAACCTCAGAGGATGGGAGAGGAGACCAGTGAAAAGGGGCGGTGGAGCATTAAAGCAAGGGCACAGGCACCCCATCTCCTGTTCCTGAGGAGCCCCCTCTGGAGGAGAGGAGGTGGGTGAGGTAAGCGACAGAGGGCCACTGACTGACTCACTTTCCTACAGTGCCTTGCGAAAGTATTCGGCCCCCTTGAACTTTGCGACCTTTTGCCACATTTCAGGCTTCAAACATAAAGATATAAAACTGTATTTTTTTGTGAAGAATCAACAACAAGTGGGACACAATCATGAAGTGGAACGATATTTATTGGATATTTCAAACTTTTTTAACAAACCAAAAACTGAAAAATTGGGCGTGCAAAATGATTCAGCCCCTTTACTTTCAGTGCAGCAAACTCTCTCCAGAAGTTCAGTGAGGATCTCTGAATGATCCAATGTTGATCTAAATGACTAATGATGATAAATACAATCCACCTGTGTGTAATCAAGTCTCCGTATAAATGCACCTGCACTGTGATAGTCTCAGAGGTCCGTTAAAAGCGCAGTGAGCATCATGAAGAACAAGGAACACACCAGGCAGGTTATAGAGATACTGTTGTGAAGAAGTTTAAAGCCGGATTTGGATACAAAAAGATTTCCCAAGCTTTAAACATCCCAAGGAGCACTGTGCAAGCGGTAATATTGAAATGGAAGGAGTATCAGACCACTGCATCAGACCACTGCAAATCTACCAAGACCTGGCCGTCCCTCTAAACTTTCAGCTCATACAAGGAGAAGACTGATCAGAGATGCAGCCAAGAGGCCCATGATCACTCTGGATGAACTGCAGAGATCTACAGCTGAGGTGGGAGACTCTGTCCATAGGACAACAATCAGTCGTATATTGCACAAATCTGGCCTTTATGGAAGAGTGGCAAGAAGAAAGCCATTTCTTAAAGATATTCATAAAAAAGTGTTGTTTAAAGGTTGCCACAAGCCACCTGGGAGACACACCAAACATGTGGAAGAAGGTGCTCTGGTCAGATGAAACCAAAATTGAACTTTTTGGCAACAATGCAAAACGTTATGTTTGGCGTAAAAGCAACACAGCTCATCACCTGAACACACCATCCCCACTGTCAAACATGGTGGTGGCAGCATCATGGTTTGGGCCTGCTTTTCTTCAGCAGGGACAGGGAAGATGGTTAAAATTGATGGGAAGATGGATGGAGCCAAATACAGGACCATTCTGGAAGAAAACCTGATGGAGTCTGCAAAAGACCTGAGACTGGGACGGAGATTTGTCTTCCAACAAGACAATGATCCAAAACATAAAGCAAAATCTACAATGGAATGGTTCAAAAATAAACATATCCAGGTGTTAGAATGGCCAAGTCAAAGTCCAGACCTGAATCCAATCGAGAATCTGTGGAAAGAACTGAAAACTGCTGTTCACAAATGCTCTCCATCCAACCTCACTGAGCTCGAGCTGTTTTGCAAGGAGGAATGGGAAAAAATGTCAGTCTCTCGATGTGCAAAACTGATAGAGACATACCCCAAGCGACTTACAGCTGTAATCGCAGCAAAAGGTGGCGCTACAAAGTATTAACTTAAGGGGGCTGAATCATTTTGCACGCCCAATTTTTCAGTTTTTGATATGTTAAAAAAGTTTGAAATATCCAATAAATGTCGTTCCACTTCATGATTGTGTCCCACTTGTTGTTGATTCTTCACAAAAAAATACAGTTTTATATCTTTATGTTTGAAGCCTGAAATGTGGCAAAAGGTCGCAAAGTTCAAGGGGGCCGAATACTTTAGCAAGGCACTGAAATATGAAATATTGTCCTTGTTTTCTCTGCTCCTACTGAGAACCACTCCTAGACTGACTGGGCCAACATCTGGCCTGACTGGGCCAGCATCTGGTTTAACTTTGCGATATGTTATATTGTGATCCAAGCACCCTTTTAATACATTGATAATGGAATTAAAGGTTTGCTCGAACAGGCAATAACAATTTTATGGAAAAGTGGTTGTTTTTCTGATTTGCATGCATCTTATTTCTGTTTTTTTATTCTACCGTTTCTCTATTGTAAATGCTGTTCTTTTGTTTTCTGTTTTGTAATTAAATGCAGCATTATCAGATGGCATAGAGGGAACCCACCCATTCCCTAGTTTATAGAGTTCTGGTACAAACTGTAATGGTCTGATGATCTCGTCAGACCTGACCTCAATGTGGTCCAATGGCATGCACTACTCTTTTTTTGTATCTAAACGCTCCAATTCTTAGGAAGAAGGAGCTCTCATGCCAGCTGAGTTTTTCATATAGTGATAATCAGCATATAAAAGTAGAGTATATGAAAGATCCTCCCTAAAATGTAAGGAATTTCAATTAAAGTTTCATTATGGAGAATGCCTGAGAAAATTAAATGTTTAAGGCATGGTTCCCAGACCATTTTTGGGATATGAGTAACCCATGTAAACCCATTTCAATTGTCTTGTGACCCACCCAATAAACAAAACCAATGTTTAACCATTCTAGACTAAACTGTGACCCAAAGGAGTATCTGTGACCCAATAGTAGTATAGAATACAACTTCATTGTAACTTGGTTAGAACTTAAATGTTAATTCTGCCTTCCTTTCTCAACACCCCTAGATACAAACAAACACATACACACACATTGAGAGGCACAGGGTCAGCAGCAGTACAGCACCCCCTGGATGGAGAGCAATTGTGGGGGGGGGTTGAGTGCCTTGCTCAAGGTCACAAAGGCAGGAAATGTTACATGGGATCAGAGATCAGCAGCCTTCCAAATGCCAGTTCATGTCCATTCCCATTTTTGTGTTGCCCAGCCCGGGACTTGAACCATGGTCTGGCTCTCTAACCTCTAGTCTACTGCCATCCCTGGTCCCCCAGGAATAGCTTTAAAGGGATAGTTTGAGATTTTGGCAATGAAGCTCTTTATCGGGTTCATGTGTAAGTCTTCATAAACCAACGTGGGCCACCATAACAGCCATCCCTGTTTTGTAATATACATACAGGAAGAACAACCTAATCCCAAACACAGTGTATTATTACAGCTAATGTCTTCTGAGTCACAACGGAAATGATGCTCCCCAATCCCAAAGTGGAGGTATAACTTCAGGGTGCACAGACCATATGAGGCATTTCAAAGCAATTGTAATTAGGTTTAGCGTGAGACCTCTGAGATTCGTAGCACACCATGATCAGGAGGTCCACAGTGTCATCTGTTTTCTACATGTAAGGGGGCAGTTCTGAAGGCCATTAAGTATTCCCTTCACTTCCTGAATGGAAGGAGTCTGCAATCCTGCTGTAGATTGTGTCATGCACTGCCGTGGATTTTACAAGAACACACTGATGTGTTGCTCTGAATCCAACAGATGCACACCGCACAAACCTCTCTGTCATGACTCATGAGCTCCAAGTAAGATGTTTAGACTTTCAAACAAACACTTGAAGCAACTCAAACACACAAGTTTGAGAGATGTTGGGTCCATCTATTTTGATCAGAAAAAGTCTTCATTGCTCACTCTCCATGCCTCTTTTTGTCCATTTCTTGTCGTCTTGGTGCTGCAGTTGACTGACAACTTCCAGTAAGTTACGCCCAACAGTTTGATCGGCGAAGACGTCCTGACGAAAACATGCTGGGGTGCTCCCAGAGACCACCCACTCTCCACATCACGCCTTGATTTAAACAGTCCCAACCCCACATCTGAAACTGATCAATGTGACTTCCTTCCAATTTATTTCCTTTCCATATAGGTCTCCAAAGTTTATAGATATTATATGCAAAAATCTCCTTCGAAAAATGATGTATGGATCCAAATAAATTAGCCTAATATAATTTGTGGCCCAATACATTTAGAATATTACCTTTTTTTGCATTAGTAGCATAG
Organism: Oncorhynchus mykiss; assembly: GCF_057628025.1. Taxonomy (NCBI): domain Eukaryota; kingdom Metazoa; phylum Chordata; class Actinopteri; order Salmoniformes; family Salmonidae; genus Oncorhynchus; species Oncorhynchus mykiss. Next base: position 23,013,881 of record NC_143022.1, read on the forward strand.
CAGATAGCTATTTTATATAATGAGGAGTATGCATCTATCTTTGAGTCTGTTTGCAATTGACTTCAAGTACAGCAAGGGATGTATCCCTTTGATTCCATCAACAAGCCCATCTCTTTGCAAACTGGAAACCATTTATCCGGAGGCTGCATTCATTGTAGCTGGGGATTTTAACAAGGCTAATCTGAAAACAAGACTCCCTAAATTTTATCAGCATATCAATTGCGCAACCAGGGGTGGAAAGACCTTGGATCATTGTTACTCTAACTTCCGCGATGCATATAAGACCCTGCCCCGCCCCCCTTTTGGAAAAGCTGACCACGACTCCATTTTGTTGATCCCTGCCTACGGACAGAAACTAAAACAAGAGGCTCCCACGCTGAGGTCTGTCCAACGCTGGTCCGACCAAGCTGACTCCACACTCCAAGACTGCTTCCATCACGTGGACTGGGACATGTTTCGTATTGCGTCAGACAACAACATTGACGAATACGCTGATTCGGTGTGCGAGTTCATTAGAACGTGCGTTGAAGATGTCGTTCCCATAGCAACGATTAAAACATTCCCTAACCAGAAACCGTGGATTGATGGCAGCATTCGCGTGAAACTGAAAGCGCGAACCACTGCTTTTAATCAGGGCAAGGTGTCTGGTAACATGACCGAATACAAACAGTGCAGCTATTCCCTCCGCAAGGCTATCAAACAAGCTAAGCGTCAGTACAGAGACAAAGTAGAATCTCAATTCAACGGCTCAGACACAAGAGGCATGTGGCAGGGTCTACAGTCAATCACGGACTACAGGAAGAAATCCAGCCCAGTCACGGACCAGGATGTCCTGCTCCCAGTCAGACTAAATAACCTTTTTGCCCGCTTTGAGGACAATACAGTGCCACTGACACGGCCTGCAACGAAAACATGCGGTCTCTCCTTCACTGCAGCCGAGGTGAGTAAGACATTTAAACGTGTTAACCCTCGCAAGGCTGCAGGCCCAGACGGCATCCCCAGCCGCGCCCTCAGAGCATGCGCAGACCAGCTGGCCGGTGTGTTTACGGACATATTCAATCAATCCCTATACCAGTCTGCTGTTCCCACATGCTTCAAGAGGGCCACCATTGTTCCTGTTCCCAAGAAAGCTAAGGTAACTGAGCTAAACGACTACCGCCCCGTAGCACTCACTTCCGTCATCATGAAGTGCTTTGAGAGACTAGTCAAGGACCATATCACCTCCACCCTACCTGACACCCTAGACCCACTCCAATTTGCTTACCGCCCAAATAGGTCCACAGACGATGCAATCTCAACCACACTGCACACTGCCCTAACCCATCTGGACAAGAGGAATACCTATGTGAGAATGCTGTTCATTGACTACAGCTTGGCATTCAACACCATAGTACCCTCCAAGCTCGTCATCAAGCTTGAGACCCTGGGTCTTGACCCCGCCCTGTGCAACTGGGTACTGGACTTCCTGACGGGCCGCCCCCAGGTGGTGAGGGTAGGCAACAACATCTCCTCCCCGCTGACCCTCAACACTGGGGCCCCACAAGGGTGCGTTCTGAGCCCTCTCCTGTACTCCCTGTTCACCCACGACTGCGTGGCCACGCACGCCTCCAACTCAATCATCAAGTTTGCGGACGACACAACAGTGGTAGGCTTGATTACCAACAACGACGAGACGGCCTACAGGGAGGAGGTGAGGGCCCTCGGAGTGTGGTGTCAGGAAAATAACCTCACACTCAACGTCAACAAAACTAAGGAGATGATTGTGGACTTCAGGAAACAGCAGAGGGAACACCCCCCTATCCACATCGATGGAACAGTAGTGGAGAGGGTAGCAAGTTTTAAGTTCCTCGGCATACACATCACAGACAAACTGAATTGGTCCACTCACACAGACAGCATTGTGAAGAATGCGCAGCAGCGCCTCTTCAACCTCAGGAGGCTGAAGAAATTCGGCATGTCACCAAAAGCACTCACAAACTTCTACAGATGCGCAATCGAGAGCATCCTGGCGGGCTGTATCACCGCCTGGTACGGCAACTGCTCCGCCCTCAACCGTAAGGCTCTCCAGAGGGTAGTGAGGTCTGCACAACGCATCACCGGGGGCAAACTACCTGCCCTCCAGGACACCTACACCACCCGATGTCACAGGAAGGCCATAAAGATCATCAAGGACATCAACCACCCGAGCCACTGCCTGTTCACCCCGCTATCATCCAGAAGGCGAGGTCAGTACAGGTGCATCAAAGCTGGGACCGAGAGACTGAAAAACAGCTTCTATCTCAAGGCCATCAGACTGTTAAACTGCCACCACTAACACTGAGTGGCTGCTGCCAACACACTGACACTGACTCAACTCCAGCCACTTTAATAATGGGAATTGATGGGAAATGATGTAAATATATCACTAGCCACTTTAAACAATGCTACCTTATATAATGTTACTTACCCTACATTATTCATCTCATATGCATACGTATATACTGCACTCTATATCATCGACTGTATCCTTATGTAATACATGTATCACTAGCCACTTTAACTATGCCACTTTGTTTACATACTCATCTCATATGTATATACTGTACTCAATACCATCTACTGTATTTTGCCTATGCTGCTCTGTACCATCACTCATTCATATATCCTTATGTACATATTCTTTATCCCCTTACATTGTGTACAAGACAGTAGTTTTGGAATTGTTAGTTAGATTACTTGTTATTACTGCATTGTTGGAACTAGAAGCACAAGCATTTCGCTACACTCGCATTAACATCTGCTAACCATGTGTATGTGACAAATAAAATTTGATTTGATTTGATTTGATTTGTATATCACCCATCCAATCTACCTACCTCATCCCCATATTGTTTTTATTTACTTTTCTGCTCTTTTTGCTCACCAGTATTTCTACTTGCACATCATCATCTGCACATCTATCACTCCAGTGTTAATCTGCTAAATTGTAATTACTTCGCTACTATGGCCTATTTATTGCCTTACCTCATCATGCCATTTGCACACACTGTATATAGACTTTATTTTTTTCTATTGTGTTATTGACTGTAATCTTGTTTATTCCATGTGTAACTCTGTGGTGTTGTTTGTGTCGCAGTGCTTTGCTTTATCTTGGCCAATTCGCAGTTGTAAATGAGAACTTGTTCTCAACTAGCCTACCCGGTTAAATAAATAAATAAAGGTGAAATAAAAAAATAAAAAAATATATAGATCACTGGGCCTTGAGATCTCTCAATAAGTGGTCAACATAAACTTGTCATCCACAGCGACAAAAAAATAACATGTTAGCAATTGAGGGCCATGCTTTCGATTTTGAGGGGAAAATCAGACCATCAAGACAAGAGAGCAAAAGATTTAGGAAGTTGCGCAAAATAAAATTGTCCCCAATTATGCAACTTGTTTTTTCCTGGATGCGTCTACTGGGACAGCCTGACCCCTGGCTGTGTCTGTGTGTGGCTTTATGGAGTCAGGGAAGACGGTAGCTGGAGTGTGATATAGTGTGTGATATAATGTACACAGATTCTTAGCAATACATTACAGCTGCGACAGAAAACCATTTGTTTGGTCTAGGAATGGCATAGGATTACTGTTGACCTCTGCACCCTGTGATGACAAGGTCACTGATTGAACCAATGTGTGGGCACAGGTTGAATGGGTCATTGGGGGAAGTACAGTATGTTAACTGAATGTTCCCAGTCTTACCCAAAGTCAACTTACGTAACTGAGTAGATCTGTACATACCTGGCAAGGTTGTTGCTCACACCATCAGCAACATCACTGCCCTACTTTCAGGTGGGCCAACTAAGACACATGCAGTAACTATTTTATAAGCAAGAAATGGCCAAAATGCCATAATGGGATCCATTACGTCTGACTACTCAAAAATCAAAGACGCCGTAGCAGTCGGACGTCTGTTTTGTCTTGTCATGTCCTGTCCCATGTATATGCAGTATTGTTTTCTTCGTATATATTTAATATATATTTTTAATATTTCTAATCTCAATTTTCATCTACGGACTGAACATACTCAGGCCCTGTAGCCCCCAGCACCACTGCCAATCCCCTGGCGCTTTAATTAGTTGACTTCTGTAACCGTGAAAGCCTTGGTTTCATGCATGTAAACATTAGAAGCCTCCTCCCTAAGTTTGTTTTATTCACTGCTTTAGCACACTCCACCAACTCGGATGTCCTAGCCATGTTTGAATCCTGGCTTAGGAAGGCCACCAACCCTGAAATTTCCATCCCAACTACAACATTTTCCAACAAGATAGAACTGCCAAAGGGGGTGGAGTTGCAATCTACTGCAGAGATAGCCTGCAGAGTTCTGTCATGCTAACCAGGTCTGTGCCCAAACAATTTGAACTTCTCCTTTTAAAAATCTACCTTTCCAGAAACAAGTCTCTCACCGTTGCCTCTTGTTATAGACCCGCTTCAGCCCCCAGCTGTGCCCTGGACACAATATGTGAATTGATTGCCCCCCATCTATCTTCAGAGTTCATACTGTTAGGTGACCTAAATTGGGACATGCTTAACACCCTGGCCGTCCTACAATCTAAACTAGATGCCCTCAATCTCACACAAATTATCAAGGAACCTACCAGGTACAACCCAAAATCCGTAACCATGGGCACCCTCTTAGATATCCTCCTGACCAACTTGGCCTCTAAATATACCTCTGCTGTCTTCAACCAGGATCTCAGCGATCACTGCCTCATTGCCTGCGTGCATAATGGATCTGCAGTCAAACGACCACCCCTCATCACTGTCAAGCGCTCCCTAAAACACTTCAGCGAGCAGGCCTTTCTAATCGACCTGGCCCGGGTATCCTGGAAGGATATTGACCTCATCCCGTCAGTAGAGGATGCCTGTTTCCTCTTTAAAAGTGCTTTCCTCACAATCTTAAATAAGCATGCCCCATTCAAAAAATGTAGAACTATGAACAGATATAGCCCTTGGTTCACCCCAGACTTGACTGCCCTTGACCAGCACAAAAACATCCTGTGGCACTCTGCATTAGCATCAAATAACCCCCGCGATATGCAACGTTTCAGGGAAGTCAGGAATGAATATACTCAGTCTGGAGGGCCTGTTGTCTGGACCTCTGGCAGTCTCTATGGGGGTGCCACAGGGTTCAATTCTCAGCCGACTTTCTTCTCTGTATATATCAATGATGTTGCTCTTGCTGCGTGCGATTCCCTGATCCACCTCTACTCAGACAACACCATTCTGTATACTTCTGGCCCTTCCTTGGACACTGTGCTATCTAACCTCCAAACGAGCTTCAATGCCATACAACACTCCTTCCGTGGCCTCCAACTGCTCTTAAACGCTAGTAAAACCAAATGCATGCTTTTCAACCGTTCGCTGCCTGCACCCGCAAGCCGACTAGCATCACCACCCTGGATGGTTCCGACCTAGAATATGTGGACATCTATAAGTACCTAGGTGTCTGGCTAGACTGTAAACTCTCATTCCAGACTCATATCCAACATCTCCAATCCAAAATAAAATCTAGAATCGGCTTTCTATTTCGCAACAAAGCCTCCTTCACTCACGCCGCCAAACTTACCCTAGTAAAACTGACTATCCTACCGATCCTTGACTTTGGCGATGTCATCTACAAAATGGCTTCCAATACTCTACTCAGCAAACTGGATGCAGTTTATCACAGTGCCATCCGTTTTGTCACCAAAGCCCCATATACTACCTACCACTGCGACCTGTTTGCTCTCGTTGGCTGGCCCTCGCTTCATATTCGTCGCCAAACCCACTGGCTCCAGGTCATCTATAAATTTATGCCAGGTAAAGCCCCGCCTTATCTCAGCTCACTGGTCACCATAGCAACACCCATCTGTAGCACGCGCACCAGCAGGTATATTTCAATGGTCATCCCCAAGCCAACACTGATTTTGGCCGCTTTTCCTTCCAGTTCTCTGCTGCCAATGACTGAAACAAATTGCAAAAATCACTGAAGCTGGAGTCTTATATCTCCCTCTCTAACTTTAAACATCAGATGTCAGAACAGCTTACCGATCACTGTACCTGTGCACAGCCAATCTGTAAATTGTACACCCAACTACCTCATCCCCATATTGTTACTTATCCTCTTGTTCTTTTGCACCCCAGTATCTCTCATCATCATCTGCACATCTATCACTCCCGGGTTAATGCTAAATTGTAATTATTTTTGCCTCTATGGCCTATTTATTGCCTTACCTCCCTACTCTTCTACATTTGCACACACTGTACAATGATTTTTCTATTGTGTTATGGACTGTACGTTTGTTTATGTGTAACTCTGTGTTGTTGTTTGTGTTGCACTGCTTTGCTTTATATTGGCCAGGTCACAGTTATAAATGAGAACTTATTCTCAACTGGCCTGCCTGGTTAAATAAAGGTGAAATAAAATAAAATAAATCAAATTACACACATCTCAGCAACAGACTTATGGTGAGGGAGTTCTCAACTGGAGGACTGCCTGCCTGCCTCTGCCCTGATATCATCTGCCCCGGCTCAGTGCAGGGGCGTGTCGACAACAACAGTCTGACACACTGGCCCCACTCTCTATCTATATTGTTGTTGCTTGTTTTCTCCTCAGCAAAAACGTCAAAATTAAAGACAGATTTTTTGAGTTATCTTAGATTAATTCTGACTATTTTGAGGAAGTACAGTTTATACTGGCTACCCAGCCTTGACAAAATCCATTTGACACATCTGCTGCGTCTAATACCTTCCAGCAGACGATAGGGATCTGAGTCTGTCTGCCATGGCCCTTCACCACCCTTCCTCACCATGGTGACCTGATTCTGGGATAAGGGACGGAGGCACACTTTGAGTTCACGCTCATGTCTGACACATGTAATAATGTGAAGCAATGGGTCATAAATTCACTACCAAACTATCATTATATCAAGATCTCTTGGGTATTGCAAGAGCATAGAGAGAGTGACTAAGAAGCCTTCACTATGACAGAGGAGATTGGATTGTTGCTGCTAATTGTGCACACATGTTATTGCCGACTACACTGGTATCTATATTTCCGTGGCTTCGTAGTGATGTAATCGGCAAAGCTAATAGACTATTGCAGTGCGGCCAGTGTCTGTGACACATAGCCTAGTCACACAATCACAAATGGAAAAACACTGTGGATGAGCTGACCAAAGAGAAGATCTCATGACCTGGAATTGATTTGGCAGACAATCCACACTGCCTAATGTGTGTTTAATTGATGTGTTGAAAAGTTTTATGTTTGTCTTGACTTCTTGGGCAGACATATTTTCCATTACTACTGAAATCTTTACAACTCTGGCACTCACTTCTGGAATTTTACAGTGTGATGATGTATGGCTACAGCCAGCGTGTGTAGGAGAGGGACCTCGTTAAGTGGGAGCAAAAATAAGTGATGCATGATTAAGAGGCCCAGGAAGTTTGTTATTGCTGTGTGTCTGAGTACTCGGGGGCCGAGCGGAACTGTGCAGGCCATTCCCTGCTGGAGTGTCTGGAACAACTCTATGGGGTGACAGCTGTCCTACCAGCATGCCTGGGACAATGCCTGTCTAGTGCCTATACACACGTTTACACACAAAGCATGTGGTGTTCTAGTCTTATGACTGCATCATCAGGAGTTGGCCATGCTGGCCCTAAAGGACCCTTCTGTCTGCCGATTGTAGTTTTACCATCTGTTTTTACACAGATAACTTGCATAGTAACACATATTCAATAATATACATGTACAGTGTTTATTAATCCCATTTACTCTAGGTATACACACATTTTGAGCATTAATTAATTAATACTGTATTTCATATTGAACTGCTGCCTGTCACCATATCTTACTTCTACATGACTGAGGGATAGCCTCAAATACTCCAAAGGTAAGCTCAGTTCTATTTTCAACACTTAATAATTCAATATCTTAACCCCAGATTACTACGGATTACTACGGTGACATGATCAGAGAGCTTGCTCAGTCTTGCATGGTTATTTCCAACAGCTCACATGATCTGTCTCTGACCCTGGTCTGCTCAGGCTTCTCATAGTCACTCCCCAGATTTGAGTGCAACAGTGAACATGGTACTGCAGCTGTCACGTTCTGACCTTAGTTATTTTATTTAGGTCTGTGTTTTAGTATGGTCAGGGCGTGAGTTGGGTGGGTTGTCTATCTTCGTTTTTCTATGTTGGTTTTTGAGTTTGGCTTGGTATGGTTCTCAATCTGAGGCAGGTGTCGTTAGTTGTCTCTGATTGAGAATCATACTTAGGTAGCCTTTTTCCACCTGTGTTTCGTGGGTGTTTGTCTTCCGTGTCAGTGTTTGTTACCACACGGACTGTTTAGTTTATTCACGTTTATTGTTTTGTTCCAGTGTTCTGTTGTGTTTGATTAAACATTATGGACACTTACCACGCTGCGCATTGGTCCTCCGATCCTTCTCGCTACTCCTCCTCAGAAGAGGAGGACGAGATCCGTTACAGCAGCGGTGACCAGAGCCATCATTCACATAGGATGGCACGTGCCCCTCAGATTTGTGCAGTTTATTATTATTTTGTTTGGTTCTCTGTAATACTATTAGCCAGTTAGCAATTTTATGAAGCTGGCTTAGCTAGCCCAAGTAGGTTCCCAACCTCATAACAAGCTATCAAGAAGCCACTTCAGGCTATCAAGTTAGAGTAGCTAGCTTGTCTTGTGTTTTTTATTTGTAATGAACCTGAGGGCTGCATGATACACTGAATCAAGTGCTCTCAGGGTAGTGGTTGAGGCCTGAACATATACTGTATAACATAACTAAAATCTAAAACCGCCAGTAATGTACATTGTACCAGCTCCTTCCTGGCCTCTAAATAAAAGCAAGCCGTGCGCCGGTAATAAAAACCTATTCTCAGCTCAGCTTATCATCAGTGATACTTGTCACTGACAACTGCCAATGTGCTATCGTGAAAATTATTATTGAGAAAGATTCACTGTTGCTATCAAAGTCATTCCAACAATATGTGTTTAAGAGAGCAAGTGAAATGTAATGTAATCAATGTAGTCATATATATCATCAATTATACTATTTTGGCCTGTATAACATTTGCGAAGTCATAAATAGCTATTGTTTTAAATCAACCCTGGTTTCAACCAAAAATAGACAATACATATAGGCCTAGGGTTTCAAGCTTTGGTTGATTTCAAATTGTATCTTCAAGTTAAATATTAATATGTTTGATTCAGGTCTCCAGTTCAACCCAAAGTTAAAGTCAAAGAAAAGGACTAAATCAAATCAAACATGATTTAGTCTGGCGACTTCGATTTTCGGTTGAGATGGATACGTGAATCCAACATATCAATTATTAAACTGGAATTAAAGCCAGACTAAGTCAGTGACACAGAAGATAAAGTTGAAGTCGGAAGTTTACATACACCTTAGCCAAATACATTTAAACTCAGTTTTTCACCATTCCTGACATTTAATCCTAATAAAATTGCCTGTCTTAGCTCAATTAGGATCACCACTTTATTTTAAGAATGTGAAATGTCAGAATAATAGTAGAGAAAATGATTTATTTCAGCTTTTATTTCTTTCATCATATTCCCAGTGGGTCAGATGTTTACATACACTCAATTAGTATTTGGTAGCATTGCCTTTAAATACAATAAGTTGGGTGAATTTTGGCCTATTCCTCCTGACAGAGCTGGTGTAACTGAGTCAGGTTTGTAGGCCTCCTTGCTCGCACGTGCTTTTTCAGTTCTACCCACACATTTTTTTTAGGGTTGGGGACAGGGCTTTGTGATGGCCACTCCAATACCTTGACGTTGTTGTCCTTAAGCCATTTTGCTACAACTTTGGAAGTATGCTTGGGGTCATTGTTCATTTGGAAGACCCATTTGTGACCAAGCTTTAATTTCCTGACTGATGTCTTGAGATGTTGCTTCAATATATCCACATACAGTGCCTTGCGAAAGTATTCGGCCCCCTTGAACTTTGCGACCTTTTGCCACATTTCAGGCTTCAAACATAAAGATATAAAACTGTATTTTTTTGTGAAGAATCAACAACAAGTGGGACACAATCATGAAGTGGAACAACATTTATTGGATATTTCAAACTTTTTTAACAAATCAAAAACTGAAAAATTGGGCGTGCAAAATTATTCAGCCCCCTTAAGTTAATACTTTGTAGCGCCACCTTTTGCTGCGATTACAGCTGTAAGTCGCTTGGGGTATGTCTCTATCAGTTTTGCACATCGAGAGACTGACATTTTTTCCCATTCCTCCTTGCAAAACAGCTCGAGCTCAGTGAGGTTGGATGGAGAGCATTTGTGAACAGCAGTTTTCAGTTCTTTCCACAGATTCTCGATTGGATTCAGGTCTGGACTTTGACTTGGCCATTCTAACACCTGGATATGTTTATTTTTGAACCATTCCATTGTAGATTTTGCTTTATGTTTTGGATCATTGTCTTGTTGGAAGACAAATCTCCGTCCCAGTCTCAGGTCTTTTGCAGACATCAGGTTTTCTTCCAGAATGGTCCTGTATTTGGCTCCATCCATCTTCCCATCAATTTTAACCATCTTCCTTGTCCCTGCTGAATAAAAGCAGGCCCAAACCGTGATGCTGCCACCACCATGTTTGACAGTGGGGATGGTGTGTTCAGCTGTGTTGCTTTTACGCCAAACATAACGTTTTGCATTGTTGTAACGGTTTTCTAGGTGTGAAGGAGAGTCGGACCAAAATGCGGCGTGTAGATTGCGATCCATGTTTATTGTGACTATAGCAACATGAATCTAAATACAAACAGTGCAAAATAATAAACGTAATGAAAACCGAAACAGCCTAAACTGGTGCAAACTAACACTAAGGACAATCACCCACAAACACACAGTGAAACCCAGGCTACCTAAATATGGTTCCCAATCAGAGACAATGACTAACACCTGCCTCTGATTGAGAACCATATCAGGCCGGACATAGAAATAGACAAACAAGACATCCAACATAGAATGCCCACCCAGTTCACGTCCTGACCAACACTAAAACAAGGAAAACACACACGAACGATGGTCAGAACGTGACAGTACCCCCCCTCCAAGGTGCGGACTCCGGACGCACAACTTAAACCTATGGGGGAGGGTGTGGGTGGGCATCTGTCCGCGGTGGCGGCTCTGGCGCTGGACGTGGACCCCACTCCATAACAGTTTTAGTCCACCTCCTTAGCGTCCCTAGATAGGTGACCCTTCTTAATGACAGCTCGGGACAGAGGGTCAGCTCGAGACAGAGGGGCAGCTCGGGACAGAAGTAGCTCGGGACTGATGGGTAGCACAGCACTGAGAGGAAGCTCAGGCAGGTAGTTAGATCCGCCAGATCCTGGCTGGCTGGCGGTTCTGGCAGATCCTGGCCGACTGGCAGATCTGGAAGAGTCTGGCCGACTGGCAGATCTGGAAGAGTCTGGCCGACTGGCAGATCTGGAAGAGTCTGGCCGACTGGCAGATCTGGAAGAGTCTGGTCGACTGGCAGATCTGGAAGAGTCTGGTCGACTGGCAGATCTGGAAGAGTCTGGTCGACTGGCAGATCTGGAAGAGTCTGGTCGACTGGCAGATCTGGAAGAGTCTGGTCGACTGGCAGATCTGGAAGAGTCTGGTCGACTGGCAGATCTGGAAGAGTCTGGTCGACTGGCAGATCTGGAAGAGTCTGGTCGACTGGCAGATCTGGAAGAGTCTGGTCGACTGGCAGATCTGGAAGAGTCTGGTCGACTGGCAGATCTGGAAGAGTCTGGTCGACTGGCAGATCTGGAAGAGTCTGGTCGACTGGCAGAGCTGGAAGAGTCTGGTCGACTGGCAGATCTGGCTGCTCCATGCTGACTGGCTGCTCCATGATGACTGGCAGCTCTGGCTGCTCCATGCTGACTGGCTGCTCCATGCTGACTGGCAGCTCTGGCTGCTCCATGCTGACTGGCTGCTCCATGCTGACTGGCAGCTCTGGCTGCTCCATGCTGACTGGCGGCCCTGGCTGCTCCATGCTGACTGGCGGCCCTGGCTGCTCCATGCTGACTGGCGGCCCTGGCTGCTCCATGCTAACTGGCGGCCCTGGCTGCTCCATGCTAACTGGCAGCTCTGGCGGCTCCTTGCAGACTGGCAGCTCTGGCGGCTCCTTGCAGACTGGCAGCTTTGGCGGCATCCTGCAGACAGGCAGCTCTGGCGGCTCCTTGCAGACTGGCAGCTCCTTGCAGACTGGCAGCTCTATGCAGACTGGCAGCTCCTTGCAGACTGGCAGCTCCTTGCAGACTGGCAGCTCCTTGCAGACTGGCAGCTCCTTGCAGACTGGCAGCTCCTTGCAGACTGGCAGTTCTGAACAGGCGGGAGACTCCGGCAGCGCTGTAGAGGAGGAAGGCTCTAACAGCGCTAGACAGGCGGGAGACTCCGACAGCGCTGGAGAGGAGGAGGGCTCCGACAGCGCTGGACAGGCGAGGCGCACTGTAGGCCTGATGCGTGGTGCTGGCACTGGTGGTACTGGGCCGAGGACACGCACAGGAAGCCTGGTGCGGGGAGCTGCTACCGGAGGGCTGGGGTGTGGAGGTGGTACTGGAAAAACCGGACCGTGCAGGCGCACTGGAGCTCTTGAGCACCGAGCCTGCCCAACCTTACCTGGTTGAATGCTCACGGTCGCCCTGCCAGTGCGACGAGGTGGAATAGCCCGCACTGGGCTATGCAGGCGAACCGGAGACACCGAGCGCAAGGCTGGTGCCATGTAAGCCGGCCCAAGGAGACGCACTGGGGACCAGCTGCGTAGAGCCGGCTTCATGGCATTAGGCTCGACGCTCAATCTAGCCCGGCCAACACGCAGAGCTGGAATATACCGCACCGGGCTATGCACCCGCACTGGAGACACCGTGCGCACCACTGCATAACACGGTGCCTGTCCGGTCTCTCTAGCCCCCCGGTAAGCACAGGGAGTCTGCCCAGGTCTCCTACCTGGCGTAGCCATACTCCCTGTTAGCCCCCCCCCCAAGAAATTTTTGGGGCTGCTTCTCAGGCTTCCATCCGCTACGTCGTGCTGCCTCCTCATATCTGCGCCTCTCCGCTTTCGCCGCCTCCAGTTCTTCTTTGGGGCGGCGATATTCTCCTGGCTGAGCCCAGGGTCCTCTTCCTTCTAATTCGTCCTCCCATGTCCATACCTCCTCTTTGGGCTGCTCCTTTGGGCGGCTACACTCCCCTGGTTTAGCCCAGGGTCCTCTCCCGTCGAGGATTTCCTCCCATGTCCAGAAATCCTTATTGCGCGTCTCCTCGCGCTGCTCCTGCCTGTTGACACGCTGCTTGGTCCTTTTGTGGTGGGTGATTCTGTAACGGTTTTCTAGGTGTGAAGGAGAGTCGGACCAAAATGCGGCGTGTAGATTGCGATCCATGTTTATTGTGACTATAGCAACATGAATCTAAATACAAACAGTGCAAAATAATAAACGTAATGAAAACCGAAACAGCCTAAACTGGTGCAAACTAACACTAAGGACAATCACCCACAAACACACAGTGAAACCCAGGCTACCTAAATATGGTTCCCAATCAGAGACAATGACTAACACCTGCCTCTGATTGAGAACCATATCAGGCCGGACATAGAAATAGACAAACAAGACATCCAACATAGAATGCCCACCCAGTTCACGTCCTGACCAACACTAAAACAAGGAAAACACACACGAACGATGGTCAGAACGTGACAATTGTTGCCAAAAAGTTCAATTTTGGTTTCATCTGACCAGAGCACCTTCTTCCACATGTTTGGTGTGTCTCCCAGGTGGCTTGTGGCAAACTTTAAACAACACTTTTTATGGATATCTTTAAGAAATGGCTTTCTTCTTGCCACTCTTCCATAAAGGCCAGATTTGTGCAATATACGACTGATTGTTGTCCTATGGACAGAGTCTCCCACCTCAGCTGTAGATCTCTGCAGTTCATCCAGAGTGATCATGGGCCTCTTGGCTGCATCTCTGATCAGTCTTCTCCTTGTATGAGCTGAAAGTTTAGAGGGACGGCCAGGTCTTGGTAGATTTGCAGTGGTCTGATACTCCTTCCATTTCAATATTATCGCTTGCACAGTGCTCCTTGGGATGTTTAAAGCTTGGGAAATCTTTTTGTATCCAAATCCGGCTTTAAACTTCTTCACCACAGTATCTCGGACCTGCCTGGTGTGTTCCTTGTTCTTCATGATGCTCTCTGCGCTTTTAACGGACCTCTGAGACTATCACAGTGCAGGTGCATTTATACGGAGACTTGATTACACACAGGTGGATTGTATTTATCATCATTAGTCATTTAGATCAACATTGGATCATTCAGAGATCCTCACTGAACTTCTGGAGAGAGTTTGCTGCACTGAAAGTAAAGGGGCTGAATAATTTTGCACGCCCAATTTTTCAGTTTTGGATTTGTTAAAAAAGTTTGAAATATCCAATAAATGTCGTTCCACTTCATGATTGTGTCCCACTTGTTGTTGATTCTTCACAAAAAAATACAGTTTTATATCTTTATGTTTGAAGCCTGAAATGTGGCAAAAGGTCGCAAAGTTCAAGGGGACCGAATACTTTCGCAAGGCACTGTAATTTATCCTCCTCATGATGCCATCTATTTTGTGAAGTGTACCAGACCCTACTGCAGCAAAGCACCCCCACAACATGATGCTGCCATCCCCGTGCTTCACGGTTGGGATGGTGTTCTTCAGCTTGCAAGCCTCCACTTTCTTCCTCCAAACATAACGATGGTCATTATGGCCAAACAGTTCTCTTTTTGTTTCATCAGACCAGAGGACATTTCTCCAAAAAAGTACGATCTTTGTCCCCATGTGCAGTTGCAAACCATAGTCTGGCTTTTATATGGCGGTTTTGGAGCAGTGGCTTCTTCCTTGCTGAGCGGCCTTTCAGGTTATGTCGATATAGGACACGTTTTACTGTGGATATAGATACTTTGTACCTGTTTCTTCCAGCATCTTCACAAGGTCCTCTGCTGTTGTTCTGGAATTGATTTGCACTTTTCGCACCACAGTACGTTCATCTCTAGGAGACAGAACACATCTTCTTCCTGAGCAGTATGGCGGCTGCGTGGTCCCATGGTGTTTATACTTGTGTACTATTATTTGTACAGATGAACGTGATACCTTCAGGGGTTTGTAAATTGCTCCCAAGAATGAACCAGACTTGTGGAGGTCTACAATTTTCTTTCGGAGGTCTTGGCTGATTTCTTTTGATTTTCCCATTATGTCACGCAAAGAGGCACTGAGTTTGAAGGTATACCTTGAAATACATCCACAGGTGCACCTCCAATTGACTCAAATGATGTCAATTAGCCCATCAAAAGCTTCTAAAGCCATGACATAATTTTCTGGAATTTTCCAAGCTGTTTAAAGGCAACTTAGTGTATGTAAACTTCTGACCCACTGGAATTGTGATGCAGTGAATTCTAAGTGAAATAATCTGTCTGTAAACAATTGTTGGAAAAATGACTTGTGTCATGCACAAAGTAGATGTCCTAACTGACTTGCCAAAACTATAAGAAGAAGACATTTGTGGAGTGGTTGAAAAACGAGTTTTAATGACTTCAACCTAACGTGTGTCACGTTCTGACCTTAGTTCCTTTGTTTTGTCTTTTGTTTTAGTATGGTCAGGGCGTGAGTTGGGTGGGTTGTCTATGTTAGTTTGTCTATGACTCTCTATTTCTGTGTTTGGCCTGGTATGGTTCTCAATCAGAGGCAGCTGTCAATCGTTGTCCCTGATTGAGAACCATATTTAGGTAGCCTGTTTTCCATTGTGTTTTGTGGGTGGTTATTTTCTGTTTAGTGTTGTGTTGCACCTTACAGGACTGTTCGTTGGTTGTTTATTGTTTTGTTTTCAGTGTTCATTAAAATATTTAAATAATATGAACACTTAGCAAGCTGCACCTTGGTCCTCCTCTCCTTCCCCAGACGACAAGCGTTACAAAGTGTATGCAAACTTCCGACTTCAAATGTTGATATTTGGTTGTGTTGACAAGCAAACACAATTTAATATCACTTTTGCAATAAAGTAAAATTAGCCTATTAACTTTTCGACAATTTACAAATAATATGTTTGGATTCACGTCTCCAATTAAACCAAAAATACAAGTTAAAGAATAGGATTAAGCTAGTGGCTCAGATGGAACTATCCAAACATTAGATACTGTGCCTCCAGAAAGTATTCACATCCCTTCACTAGCCTACACACAATACCCCACAATGTCAAAGTGGAGTTATGTTTTACATTTCTTTAAACTAATTAATACAAAATTAAAAGCTGAAATTCAACCCCTTTGTTATGGCAAGCCTAAATAAGTTCAGGAGTAAAACCTTGCTTAACAAATCACTTAATAAGTTGCATGGACGATAATAGACAATAGTGCTTAACAGGATTTTGAATGACTACGTTATCTCTGTACTCCACAAATACAATTATCTGTAAGGTACCTCAGTCGAACAGTGAATTTCAAATACAGATTCCACAAAGACCAGGGAGGTGTTCCAATGCCTCGCAAAGTAGGGCACCTATTGGTAGATGGGTAAAAAATAAAAAGAAGCAGACATTGAATATCCTTTTGAGCATGGTGAAGTTATTAATTACACTTTGAATGGTGTATCAATACACCCAGTCCTTCATCAAATAAAATAAAATGTTATTGGTCACATACACATGGTTAGCAGATGTTATTGTGAGTGTAGCGAAATGCTTGTGCTTACAGATCTGACAGTGCAGCAGTATCTATCTACATGTAATATCTAACAATTCCACAACTAAACCTAATACACGCAATCTAGTAAAGGACTGGGATAAGAAAATAGAACTATAAAATATATGGATGAGCAGTGACAGAGCGGCAAAGATGCAATAGATAATAAAGAATAGATAGTGAAGAATACAGTATACTGTATAGACATATGAGATGAGAAATGTGAAATATGTAAACATTCTTAAAGTGGCATTATTAAAGTGACTAGTGTTCCATATATTAAAGTGGCCAATTATGTAGGTCTGTAGGTCTGTAGGTAGGCAGCCACCTCTGTGCTAGTGGTGGCTGTTTAAAAATCTGATGGCCTTGAGATAGAAGCTGTATTTCAATCTCTCTGTCCAAACTTTGAATCACATGTACTGACCTCACATTCTGGATAGAAGCTGCGTGAACAGGCAGTGGCTCGGGTGGTTATTGTCCTTGATGATCTTTTTGCCTTCCTGTGACATCGGGTGTTGTAGGTGTCCTGGAGGGCAGGTAGTTTGCCCCCGGTGATGCGTTGCGCAGACCACATCACCCTCATACTCATTACTGAGTTGCCAGAGAGGAAGGAAACTGCTCAGGGATTTCACTGTGATGCCAATGATGACTTTAAAACAGTTACAGAGTTTAATGGCTGTGATAGCAGAAAACTGAGGATGGATCAACAACATTGTAGTTACTCCACAATACTAACCTAATTGATAGAGTGAAAAGAAGAAATATTTCAAAATATGCAACCTTTTGGCACAAAGACCCTGAA
This sequence comes from Oncorhynchus mykiss, assembly GCF_057628025.1. Classification (NCBI taxonomy): domain Eukaryota; kingdom Metazoa; phylum Chordata; class Actinopteri; order Salmoniformes; family Salmonidae; genus Oncorhynchus; species Oncorhynchus mykiss. The sequence goes on from NC_143022.1 coordinate 23,031,408, forward strand.
GTAATACTTCAAAAATGTGTGAAAGCAATTAGCTGTTTGTCCTGAATACAAAGTGTTATGTTTGGGGTAAATCCAATAGAACACATTACTGAGTACCACTATTCATATTTTCAAGCATAGTGGTGGCTGCATCATGCTATCGGTATGCTTGTAATCGTTAAGGACTGGGGAGTTTTTCAGGATAACTTATAGACAGAATGGAGTTAAGCACAGGCAAAATCCTAGAGGAAAACCTGGTTCAGTTTGCTTTCCACTTGGAGATGAATTCACCTTTCGGCAGGACAATAACCTAAAACACAAGGCCAACGCTACACTGGAGTTGCTTACCAAGAAGACAGTGAATGATCCTGAATGGCCGAGTTACAGTTTTGACTTAAATCTACTTGAAAATCTATGGCAAAACCGGAAAATGGTTGTCTAGCAATGATCAACAACCAATTTGACAGAACTTGAAGAATTTTGAAAAGAATAATTGGTACATTTTGTCCAATCCAGGTGTGGAAAGCTCTTAGAGACTTATTACCCAGAAAGACTCACAGCTGTAAATGCTGCCAAAGGTGCATCTACAAAGTATTGACTCACCCATCCATTTCATTTTCAACAAATGTAAAAATAAATATAAAAACATGTTTTAACTTTGTCATTATGGAGTACTGTATGCTGATGGGTGAGATGTTTTTTTTTAAAATCAACTTTGAATAACACAACAAAATGTGAAATAGGTATGAATACTTTCTGAAGGCACTGTGCATCTTCTTTAAAATGTTGATATTCGTTTGCATTGTCAACCAAGTATAATTCAATATTACTTTTGTAATAAGGTTAAAAGCCTAAAGTTAAGGCTATCTGACAAACTATTGTAACAGTGTTTACTCAACCTTAAAATGAGTGACACATCCATGGCCAGATTGAGGTTACTGTAACTATAAATGTCTTTATATGTAATCATAGAAAGCGTGCATGTTCAAGATAGCAGGTCGCAGGTCTGTGGAGATCTTCACAATTGCTATAATAACCTGTGCAGAATCTCGAACAGAATTGATCAATTGCACATGTACTTTCAATGTAATATCAACTGCAATCCAGATCATGTGGTGGTTCTATTAAATGATGCACAGTGATAACACATTAATCTGTTGCATAAATAAACAATATATTTACATAGTATTCCCATTTTATCTTTGCTTGCTTTAGATGGTTGAAAGCATATTGATAACACATTGAGAATTCAACAAACTTCTGTCTGATCTTTTTCGTGGGTGAATAAAGGTTGAAATCTCATTGATCAACGTCTCAACAAGATATTACCTAAATGTCCACGTTAAAATGAAGTGGTGTGCCCAGTGGGACATAATATTATATCACTGTGAAATGTTCTCAGCTGATAAAGAGAAATAGTCCTCATGTTGGACTAGCTAATGTGATGGAAAATATTTTTAAAGGCATAATGACCCACAAGGACATGGTAATTTGTAAATTAGGCGAGGCAATTTGTACATTGTGTTTACTATGCCATTTTTCTAATTAGTTTTAAAGGTATGTTGGCAACAACAGGTTGTATTTAGTCCAAATCAATAAAAAGTACCCTACTTTGGCCTCATTCTATTCTATGCCTGGTATATGGATTCTGTATTTGCTAAAAGTAATGGTTTCGGCATGGCAGGAGTATGAAATATCACATCAAAATCAGCCGAGCAGATTGGAGAGCAGAGATTGGCTGCAGGACAGTCAGGCGGAAACTCCTACTTACTCTTAACACTTGGTGCCAAGTACTGGAAACACTGCGTGTCTCAAGGTAGCACAGCAAACTCAATACCCCTACATGCTGGAGTGATATCTTACAAAGCGACCAGAGCTGACCATAAATCACTTATGTTATGTCTCTCTGGAGATAACATTAAAGATACTTGTGAAAGAGTGAAATATCAAAGGACATGTATTTTTCATATCCAAATAAAAACAGACCTGCATGGTGCACTGGGTCTTATCAATCAAGCTTCCCGCTTTTACATAACTGCAAAACCACCTGGGCAGTACAATATTGCATTACAAATGTGATGCTTGACTATTATGTGCATTTATAACAGATAAATAGATTAATACTATCTGCATATTATTTTGTATATTTAAAATATCTCTGAAACCCACAGCTTGTCAAATCCCCAAAGTATGTAATTATATAACCTTTTTCTGCAGTAGGCTAAATCAGGGTCACACAGAGTGTTTCTTGGTAGTCTTAAACAAATCTACTTTGAAACAAAAGTATACACCTCAAACACATGGTTATAAGCTTAAAAAAAAGATGACACCTGTACCATGTCAGATAACGAGTTGAAATGTATAAAATGTTGAGTTTGCATCCCAATATTACTGTAGTTGGACTTGGTGGACTGTAACGTTCTTTAGGGTTATGTTTTACTTAGCCCTATGTGTTCCATCCCAGGTGCTTGTAAGGGCACAGATGACAGACCGGTAGGATTCCAGTTGAGGTGGTTTAATGACGCTGATTCACATAGAACAGTAACGGAACAGCACAGTGTATGGCTTGACAATTGTGTTAACCAAGAGTGTGTGTGGTTCTGAAAAGGGGGAAATTAAATACAATAGTAAATGGCAGGTATAGGCTTAATACAACCTCCAATTACATAAGCTATAAATAATATGACTACAATAGGTCATCTGCTGCAGAGGGAAATACAACCTAACAACATGGCTGTGACTTCACTAATGAATGACCAGAAGAGTGCAACTACACAACACTACAGAGCAGCACCATCATCCTCACACAACTGCATGAACTTGAATGTGTAATGCATCCACAAGGCTCAATTCTAACAAATACCCACATAATCTGTACAGTATACATCCATATAATAAGACTAGACACTGAAATGCTACATTTCTGAAATTAGAGGACTTACAGTTCCTAGCGCACGGTAAAAACCGCTAATTAGTATAACAACGAGGTGTGTCCACAACACATGAATTGTAAGAAATATGAACAAACATTTCTGAAGCACGCACACTGGCCTTGGCTAAAACAAAGAGTGCTAACTAAAGGTAATCACAGGAGATGGCTGGAACTTATCACGGCGTGTGTACTTTCTCTAGTTACTTCCTTCTCCTCAGAGATCACCCAGCATTCACTGCTCCATATCACCGGTGGGCAGAGCTACATCTCTCCAATGATGAACTAATATTTCCTCTCAATAGTCTTTTGTACAGCTGCCCCCAAATTGCGATATCAATTTGCTCCTGAGAAAGGCTAAGGGCTCTTGGGAGTGGTTACGGAATGCGTACTGTCATTGTCTTCTCTGTCAGGGAGAGCTAGGAAGACTATCAATCGGGCCACAGGACGTGTGCATGTTCTGTCCTTGATCTTGACCTCGGCAGACCTCACATGACCGTCTGCACTTGGGTGAACTTTAATGACACATCCGATGGGCCAGAGGGCTCTCAGAAGCTGGGGGTCAACCAACATAACCACAATATCCTGTTTGAGGTCTGCAGGGATGGCATGCTACTTCTAGCGGGCTTGCAGGCTGGGTAGATAGTGCATGATGTAGCTGGACCAGAAGTGATCTGTCAGGATCTGGCAGTGTCTCCATCGACGTCTGCTGAGGAGCTCAGTCTCTGGGTACACCCCTTGAGGCAGGGATCCATCTGACCGCCCCCTCAACAGGAGGTTAGGGGTCACGGGGTCCAGGTCTGCAATACTGGAGGACACATAGCCCAAGGGCTTCGAATTCAAGATACCTTCCACTTCAATGAGGACAGTTCTGAGCACTTCATCGGTCACTGACTGGGCACCCACTGTAGTGTAAAGGGTAGTCTTAACTGAGTGAATCTCTCTCCCCCAAACTCCTTCGTAGTGCGGTGCTGCAGGGCGGTTGAAGCGGAAGGCAATCTTCTGTTTTGCAAGCTGCACTTGCAGGTTGGGAGACAAATCAGTGAAAGCCTCACACAGCTCCTTCTCGCCTCCCCAGAAGTTCGTTCCTGGTCAGAGAACAATTCAGCAGACGTCACTAGGCAGGCGATGAATCTTCTAAGAGCCATCAGAAAGGAGTCTGCATTGATGTTGGTCAGGAGGTCCAAGTATACACCTCTCGTGGTGAGACACTTGAAGATTATACCCCATTTCTTCTCGATGCGCAGCCCCAGTTTGACCTGGAAGGGCCTGAAACAGTCCATGCCCGTGGAGTGAAAGACTGGCTTGAAGAGGCACAGGCGTGGAGCTAGCAGGTCAGCCATCTTGGGGACAGCAGATCTGAATTTCTCACCTCCGGCATTCCGTGCAGGTGTGCTCGAAGCAACGGATGGCTTCCCACCTGCGGAGGATCCAAAGGGTGTGGCAGATCTCTGCAAACATCCTCTCAGGGCCGGGATGGCACAGACAGTTGTCGTAATCTTGGATCAGGAGTGTAGTGGATGGATGACCAAGGTTGGGATGAACTGTAGCATGTTCTAGATCTTCAGCACGATTTAGTGTCCCACCAACTCGGATGAGCTCTCCGGACTCGTCAAGCTCAGGTGACAATGTAAGTAGGCGACTACTGGATGGGAGAGGCTTACCAGCTTTCAGGAGACAGAGCTCATCTGTGAAACTCTCTCGCTAGCTCTCTTGTAGATAACGGTCTCCGCTTTCTGGTAGTCTTCGGCAGTAGGGTCACCACCCTGATCTGCCGCCCCTTGTAGCATTTGCATTGTGACTTCCAGAAGCTCCTTCCATGTGGTACACTAGCTCACATCTGGGTTTTGGGGACCAGCAACCCGTAGAGACACAGCAGAAGATGGGCTTTCTGAGTTCAGACGTGTCCTCTTCAGGATGAGCATTTAGCTTAGCTGGCCACTCGCCTGGACTTTGAAGGAGAAACGGTGGTCCTTGACTCCATCTGTTGGGCTCCGCAAGGTCTTTCAGAGTCTTGCCTCTTGTGATGTTATCTGCGGGATTCCCCGCCAAATCCACATAATGCCATGCACGGAGGTTTGTAACTTCTTTAATCTCGGCCACCCGGGTGTCTACAAAAACTTTGAAGCGGCAGGATTCTCACTGCAGCCACACCAGCACGGTTGTGGAGTATGTCCACAACATATTGGGGGGGTCTGGCCGATCTTCAAGGTACAGTAGCTTGCGATATTATATACCCCCTTTGCATATTTCCTATTTTTGTTGCCTTACAACCTGGAATTAAAATTGATTTTTGGGGGGGGTGTATCATTTGATTTACACAACATGCCTACCATTTTGAAGATGCAAAATATTTTTTTTTATTGTGAAACAAACAATAAATAAGACAAAAAAAACTGAAAACTTGAGGGTGCATAACTATTCACCCCCTTAAGGTAAATACTATGCAGAGCCACATTTTGCAGCAATTACAGCTGCAAGTGTCTTGGGGTATGTCTCTATAAGCTTGGCACATTTAGCCACTGGGATTTTTGCCCATTCTTCAAAGCAAAACTGCTCCAGCCCCTTCAAGTTGGATGAGTTCCGTTGGTGTACAGCAATCTTAAAGTCATACCACAGATTCTCAATTGGATTGAGGTCTGGGCTTTGACTAGGCCATTCCAAGACATTTAAATGTATCCCCCTTAAATGTATCCCCCCTGTTGCTTTAGCAGTATGCTTAGGGTCATTGTCCTGCTGGAAGGTGAACCTCCGACCCAGTCTCAAATCTCTGGAAGAATGAAACAGGATTCCCTCAAGATTTTCCATTGAGGGAAAATGATTTAGCGCCATCCATCATTCCTTCAATTCTGACCAGTTTCCCGGTACCTGACAATGAAAAACATCCACACAGCATGATGCTGCCACTCCCATGCTTCACTGGGGATAGTGTTCTCGGGGTGATGAGAAGTGTTGGGTTTGCACCAGACATAGCATTAGGTTGACTTTATTTAACTAAATATGTGACTTCTGAAGGTAATTGGTTGCACCAGATCTTATTTAGGGGCTTCACAGCAAATGGGGTGTATGCACGCACCACTTTTCCATTTAAATTTGTATTTTATTTTTTTAAACAAGTTATTTTTTGTATTTCACTTCACCAATTTGGACTATTTTGTGTATGTCCATTACATGAAATCCAAATAAAAATATATTTAAATTACAGGTTGTAATTCAACAAAATAGGAAAAACACCAAGGGGGATGAATACTTTTGCAAGGCACTGTAAACTCTTTCTCTATCAGCTTGGCAAGTTGGGCTCTAGTTTTGGCATGGTAAGTAGTCGCTAAGGAGCAACTCTGGACGTGGCCATCAGGAATGACAGGTAGGTCTTGTTCTGACTATCTCTGTCCTCAGGTATGTGACAGACCCGTAGGCATTCTCTGATGGGTCTCAGAACACATGGACCTCTCTGGTGACACTTGACTGGTAGACATCTGCAGGTACATAGCACCTAGGCAGGGTGATGCATGGCAAGATCTGTACCTCTCCTTCCCAAATGTTCCAAGCCTGAAGAAGATCTTGAGTGAGAAGAGGGTCATTCCAGTCCCAATGTTTATCCCAGAGGCGCTGGACCAACACTTTGGCTCGGGTGGTGTACGGCAGAACGAACCCAAGGGCGTCGTACTGGCTGGCGAGAACCTTGTACACATTCCGAATGATCGGCACTCCGTAGTCCACGGCTCAATGCGTGTACCCCAAGGTGTCTGACATGCAGTGCCAGCTGAGGCCTAGGGTAGACTCAGGTGAATCTTCTTTCTCTTGGGCAAACCAAAGCTCGAGGTTGTCTGATCTGGCCTCCTTTGGTAGGTGATTGATGATGCTTGGCATGTTGCTGGTCCACTGGTGTAGCTCGAACCCTCTAGATGCCAGGAGCCCTCGTTGCTTGTCCACTAGCTGTCTGGCTTCTGCCGGTGTTGGCACGCTCTGGGAGCAGGTGTCAATGTAGAAGCACCTCTACAGAGAACCGAACATCTTCGCTAGGCTCGCTATTTTTCTGTGACATGCCTCTGGAGGGCAAAGATTGAGCATCATGGGCTGCATCTGGTGCCAAAGGGAAGCACCTGCCACTCAAAGACATCAGGGTGCTCTTCTCTCTTCATGTCGCACCACACAATCCGTAGGAAGGGCCTATCTTCAGGCAGGAGGCGGACCTGATGAAACATTGCCTTGATGTCACCACTGATCCCGACGGCATGCTCGCAGAATCGCAACAGTACTCCCAGGGGTGACGCACCCAAGGTATGTCCTGGCAGCAGGGATTCATTCAGGTTGAAACCCTGGAACTGGTAGGAGCAGTTGAATACGGTGCGATTCTTGCCATTGTGACTCAACATGTGGCGGGGGATTTACCACCATTCTCCTTCTTGAGTGAGCATGTCAGAGCTTAACTTCTTAACTGAGCCTGCCTGCACCAGCTTCTGCATCTCAGCACTGTAGGCTGCAGCTCTCTCTGGATCCTTAGCAAGCCGTCTCTCCATTCTTCTAAGGCTTTGCATCACCGCTTCCTTAGGGGCTTGGCATTAGCGGGTTGGCGTAGCGAAACACTTTGTCTACCTCTATGCATGCAGTCTTGGTCTCGAGCAGGTCGACGAATTCCTTGTCCTTCCTCAACCGGGTCATCTCTTTCTCATTCTGGAAAGGTATGGACGGTATGGATGATGGACGTCACTAAATATTGCTGTAGCCGGAGGTGTTGCTCCACCAACCTAGCTGGACTCTGAAGCATTCATCCAAGTCTGGTCCAGACAGCTGCTGGCCCGCACGGAGGACCCAACCTCACTGGTTCAATGGGGGTAATCAAATGAGGATGATCCGCACCAATGAGGGCTAGAGGCTTGCCGTTTATGAACGGCTGTAGGGGGAGACCAACCAAGTGCGTGTACCTCTTCTGAAGGCTGGTCACTGGATAAGAATGGTCTGCTAGCCCAAGGCGAGTCGCAGTAAAGGCCCATTTATCTGGAAACTGGTCTTTCAAGGCAGGAGAGATGTGGAAGGTCACTGACACACCATGATTTATCGGGCGGTGGCCGTGTTTCCTAGCCTCAGTGCAGTGGGCAGCTGGGAGGAGGTGCTCTTAATACCCATGGACTTTACAGTGCCCCAGAACTTTTTGTATATTGGTTCCTAACTTCCCTGAAAAGTTGCAGGGGGCTATTTGATGCTAATGCAGTACGCCACAGGATGTTTTTGTGCTGGTCAAGGTCAGTCAAGTCTGGAGTAAACCAATGGCTATATCTGTTCTTAGTTCTAAATGTATTGAATGGGGCATGCTTATTTAAGATGATGAGAAAAGCACTTTTAAAGAGGCATCCTCTACTGACGGAATGAGGTCAATATCCTTCCAGGATACCTGGGCCAGGTTGATTAGAAAGGCTTGCTTGCTAAAGTGTTTTCGGGAGCGTTTGACAGTGATGAGGGGTGGTCAGACGCAGGCAAATGAGGCAGTAGTCTCTGAGATCCTAGTTGAAGACAACAGAGGTGTATTTAGAGGACAGGTTGGTCAGGATGATATCTATGAGGGTGCCCATGTTTATGGATTTAGGGTTGTACCTGGTAGCTCGATATGCTCTGGGTTGATATCGCGCTGTGCAGACTGGCAGGTGTTGTCCGAGCTAAGACTGGCTGATGACCGGGAAAAAGGTGAAGACCACTAGCCGTGGCTAACAAAGACTAGTAGCTATTTAGCTGACTAGCTCTTGATGGAAGTTCCAGTTATAAGGAATCAAAATAGCAGTTCTGTACCACATTGTATGAGGGTTGAAGGAAAGTATATTTAGTTTGTAGACAGAAGGTGAGATTAAGATATTTCAGAAAAAGTCAGGCTATTTATAAGACACGGGAACAAGACAAAGACAAATACACACATCCTACTGCAACGCCGTCTTGGATTTTTTGGGTGCTATTTGACCAAGAAGCAGAGTGATGGAGTGCTGCATCAGTTTACATGGCCTCCACAATCACCCGTCCTCAACTCAATTGAGATGGTTTGGGATGAGTTGGACCGCAGAGTGAAGGAAAAGCAGCCAACAAGTGCTCAGCTATGTGGGAACTCCTTCAAGACTGTTGGAAAAGCATTCCAGGTGAAGCTAGTTGAGAGAATGCCAAGAGTGTGAAAAGCTGTCATCAAGGCAAAGGGTGGCTACTTTGAAGAATCTCAAATATAAAATATATTTAGATTTGTTTTACAGTTTTTTGGTTTCTACGTGATTCCATACGTGTTATTTCATCGTTTTAATGACTTCACTATTATTCTACAATGTCGAAAATAATAAAAAAGAAAGAAAAACCTTTGAATGAGTAGGTGTGTCCAAACTTTTGACTGGTACTGCATGTAAATATGACAGTTCAGTTTTTTTTAAATGTTCAATACATTTACAAAAATGTCTAAATACCTGTTTTTACTTTGTCATTATGGGGTATTGTGTGTAGATTGATGAGGGAAATCAATTATTTAATCAATTTTAGAATAAGGCTGTAAAGTAACAAAATGTGGAAAAAGTCAAGGGGTCTGAATATTCTCTGAATGCGCTGTACATCACAGAAGACTGAAATATAACAAAACCGTTTGACATAGAAACAACAGATTTTCCTAGTTGTTTTTAAACCACGTTTATTAATAAGGACATTATGGAAAACATTAATAACATTCCATCCATGAGGATACTAGAGGGCGATTTGGTTATTTAGCATCACAAGGATTATTTCCAATAGGTTCTCAACTGGTCACTAAATGTACCACAATCTTGTACATTGATATGAAGAAATTAGGAATAGAATACTTTACCTGCGGAACTGCAATATTGGCTGGAGATCATCTGTAAATATAGGACACAAAAGCACCACCATGTGGCAATAACGCATAGAACTGCCATCAGAAAATGAAATATACATTGGTCATTTTATTTTTTCCCCAAACGTCTTTATAAATGTGTATTTTGCTCATTTTAATTTCTTTAAAAATCACGAGAAAATGATATATGTGGTCGGGTTACAATAGCTCAACTTAGTCCCATGAGTTAAAGAAACATCCAAGTCATATTTTAGCCATAAATCGAGTTCTTTCAGCTTGTAAAATCAGACTGACTAGCTCGCTAGCTAACTATCTGTATCTGATGTACTTCTCTGTCAAAATGAGTGCAACGTTGATAGAATGAGAGAAAATGCTAATTTAGGCCTACTTCAAGAATGCATTTTTTATTTTGCTAGCTTGAATATGTGGAATAATATAAATGTAGAAACAGATTTGAAGAGTTTGAAGTATTTCATTATATGCTTTACGTATATTCTAGTGAGCGAATCATTCTTGTCCCCTTCTTTACTCTGTACTGTCGCCACTGTTGTCAGTAGTTACCACAGCCACAAAGTCAAAATTGGCTATGTCACAGAGTTTCTAAAATGAGAGGCGCAACGTCGCTATACTTCCGGGAACGCTTGCAAAACAGAACAAACAGACCAGGCTGTGGTTTTGGGTTTTAATAAGTAAATGAGATAAGTCAAAATGTCTTCCTTATTTGTTAATTTAATCGAAATCCAAAGTCACAACCTAGATTACACCCAATGTCTTAAGTAGTTGATCTTGTTTTTACTCCAAGGTCGTGAAAGTGATAAACTGACACGTTTTCATTTTTGTCAAAAATAACTTTATATCGAAGGAGTGCCTTTGATTTGACGACTGCACATGCGCAGTTTGTGGCGAGACGACCGTTAAACGCGATTAAGTGTTTCTACGCATGAGTTTAGCTAGCCAACGTCGACATGACATCGTCTACCAGTGTGATTTGGGATTTCTATTGGAGAATCATACTGTACTAACTTTGGCTATATCGTAAACATGTATGAAAACAAACATTTGCTTTTTGGTCTTAATTTAAGATTAGGCTTGGAAATACGTTTAGCAGTGTGGTTAATGTTAGGTTTAAAATCAGATTTTAAGAAGATAATTGTAGAAATAGTCTGGGTTTATCCATAATTACGACTTTGTGGCTGTGGTAACTAGTGACGACCCTCCAACTGAATCCTTCAACAGAGAACCAAAAAAATGGCGGAAGCACCTCCATGGCCCAGCCGGTTTTTCTGTCACAGATGTTCGGAAGAGATCAGCCCTCGTCTCCCCGTAAGTAACATTGACAATAAGCGAAAGACAATTAGTCGAGGAGAGTAGCTAAATTATTGTTGGTCTTGTACGTTTGAACGAGTCCATAAAAATTCTAGCTAGCTGGCTAGCTAAACCCCATCATACAGTCATTGAGCTAAGCTAACCATATTTTCAACTTCTTGCATCTGACTGTTAGCCAGCTAACGAGAACTAGTCTAGTTCGCTCATATTTTAAAATAGAAAGCTTGTAAAATCAGAGACTGATTAGCTCGCTAGCTAACTAACCGCATCTGATGTGCTTATCAGCCAAGCTAGCTATCCTGTATTGTGTTGCGTCGTTTGTAGTTAACGTTAGCTAGCTAGTTATTCTGGTTGTGTGCGCGTGCTAACGTTAACCAGTTTGATTTATAGCTAGGGCATGAAATTATCTTGACAGCAATTATTGTATACTCACGGCTCATTATTAATCTGTGCCAGATATAAATGGGAACAACATAGCTAGCTGCCTAGAAATCTTGACAACACATGGGACAAACAGTCTTAGCCAAGGAATGCATCTGAACTGCCTGTGATATCAGCAATGCTTGGCAATGGCATGTGCATCCAGATTAGTCATAAATGATGTATAAAGGATTCCATTCAGTAACCAAACATCCTGTAGGCTTCAGATCAGCTAAAGCAGAGGGAGATTTGTATTTAGCTAACGTTAGTTATATGATATGTTTATTTTTCTGCATCTTCAAGGAACAATTTATTGTAATATTTCCATGATGATGGCATTTATGTTTTCTGTAGAAAGTAGAGGAGAGAGGTTGTTGGCAGATTCCAATGCCTAACCTAAAATATTATGTTTAGTGTTATATTCTAGTCACAGTGACAATGGCACAGTGCATTCTTTGTGTGTGTGTGTGTGTGTGTGTGTGTGTGTGTGTGTACCATTCAGTAAGTTACACCAGCATAGCAGTCAGGTGCTGGAATGATCTGTCATAGAATACTAAAGGTGTCTCTCACAATGAAACATGTTAATCAGTAGGCTTTCCACAGTTTGCTGGCAATGAACACTGAATTAAATACTGAACACAATTCAACTCCTTCCTTCTTGACTGTTCTTAACAGTGTAGTTCAATTGGGTTATCTCCTTTTTGTCCATTTTTTCTCTCGTGTTGGCCACACATATAGTGCCAGTCAAAAGGTTGGACACCTACTCATTCAAGGGTTTTTCTTTATTTTGTATATGTTCTACATTGTAGAATAAGGCAATAAATGTCGTTCCACTTCATGATTGTGTCCCACTTGTTGTTGATTCTTCACAAAAAAATACAGTTTTATATCTTTATGTTTGAAGCCTGAAATGTGGCAAAAGGTCGCAAAGTTCAAGGGGGCCGAATACTTTCGCAAGGCACTGTATGTGGGAACTCATTAAAGACTGTTGGAAAAGCATTCCAGGTGAAGTTGGTTGAGAGAATGCCAAGACTGTGCAAAGCTGTCAAGGCAAACAAACGGTGGCTTCTTTGAGGAATCTAACATATATTTTGATTTAACACTTTTGGTTACCACATGATTCCATGTGTTATTTCATAGTTTTGATTTCTTCACTATTATTCTACAATGTAGAAAATAGTCAAAATAAAGAAGAACCCTTGAATGAGTAGGTGTCCAAACTTTTGACTGATACTATAGTTGAATGTAGTAGTAGTGATTCAATAGCTGATTGCTAGCCTGTTTTGTGGTAGAGTGAATGCGAAAATGACACTTAAAGGCGTTATAATATTTGTTTGCAGGATTACACATGTCCTCGGTGTGAATCTGGCTTTATCGAGGAACTGCTGGAGGAGAGACGGTTTGTTGAATGTGTGACATCAAAGCAAGCATTCTGTTGACATTCTGAATAAAAATGTCAGCAACCTTGTCACTAGGTTTTGTCACTTGGCATCACATAACTTTTTACCTATGATTACAGCACTCTGGTCAAGAGGGTGTGCGCACACATTTAAGTCAAATCCCTCTCCAAAAATGCTAACTGTTTTCTATGTTTCTCTTCCTAAACAGCAGTGAAAATGGGTCCACATCCACCATCTCCAGTGGTGACCAGAACCAACATCCATTTGAGGTTTCTCATCTTATTTACTCTGCGTATTGAGAAACAAAGGCTTTACCATGACATTGTTATCTTAGAAAACAAACAAACACAACTTGTAAAATCGGACCTGGTTTTTGACGTAGGCCTAGTTGGGATTTCTGTTGACTATAAACATTGAATAGTATGTACAGAAAGAACTCCAAGTAATTTATGAATGCATCTGTTTGTGAAATGTCCATTTCTTGTAGAATGTGGACCCTTCAAATATATTTACGTTCCCCTCGGGTTACGGCCAGTTTGCTATGGGTGTCTTTGACGACTCCTTTGACTTCGGAGCGGGGCTGGGAGGAGCTGGGTTGGGAGGAGCAGGGCTAGGAGGAGCTGGGTTGGGAGGAGCAGGGCTAGGAGGAGCTGGGTTGGGAACAGAGGACAACCGCGACGCAGAGAATCGTCGAGAACGGGAGATGGCATCACGGCAGCGATACGGCGCCAGGCAACCTCGCGGTCGCCATGGCGTCAGGAGGCAGGCAGGGAGACCGGAGGGAGTGCCCACTTTAGAGGGGTAAGTTCAGTGACTTGTGGGACCTTTTTTTAAATGTTCCATGATTCACATAGATGTTCCCAGTGATAGGCTTGTCTCTTTTCTTCTGAGCTTTGATAACATGTTCTATGTAGGCAATGATGCAATTAGGTCTTATTTTTGGATGCATGCAGAGCATAACCAAAATGTTTTGTCCTCTTGTAGAATCATTCAGCAGCTAGTGAATGGAATAATCGCCCCTGCGGCAGTGCCAAATATTGGTGTGGGACCCTGGTGAGTTAAACTTAGTACATTCCAGTATTTTGGGACTAGTGACCCATTGTTTTTATGTAAAACTTTGTAGAAGTTTTCCAACTGACTCTTTGTATTACAGCTGACTTTTGTTTATCTTCATTTATAGGGGCGTGCTTCACTCAAACCCCATGGATTACGCCTGGGGTGCCAACGGACTAGATGCAATCATTACACAGGTACGTAATGACTGTTTACCACTCACCTTATTAAACATTTCTAAATTCACTGTCAAACTCAACAACAAAATACCTGCATTTGGATTGTAAAAATATTATTTGTTTGGTTAGCATGATCCACACAGCATCAAATATATTTAAAAAAATTGTGTGTCCCATAGTTATTAAATCAGTTTGAGAACACTGGCCCTCCGCCAGCTGATGGGGACAAAATCATGAGCCTTCCCACAGTCCTAATCACACAGGAGCATGTAGGTAAGTGACCCTGAATATCAACACACACACAGCACAGTCAAGTGCATCACCTCAGGCCCTGTGCGCTGGACTTGTTGTGGTCTTGCTCATTTTCTATGGAAATCAGTAGGTCATAGGTTTTGTGTTTTTAAGTCTTTTGTTGAACACATTTACATCTTGAATTTGTTTTCCTGTTTTAAGGCTCTGGTCTAGAATGTCCAGTGTGTAAAGAAGACTACAGTGCTGGAGAAAACGTTAGGCAACTTCCATGTAATCATTTGTTTCACAATGATTGCATAGTACCCTGGCTTGAACAGGTAAGACCTTCCCACTCATATGGACCTTTCTTTTAGTGCTATCATTGACAAAACCTAGATTACCTTTTCCTGACCCCTCCTGACCTTTTCCTGAACCAGAGTTTCTCCTGTTTAAGTTAAGTTGTCAATTAAAACTGTGGGCTCTACTTACAATCTTGAGTTTTCCGGAAAATAAAATCTTCTTGAAGATTATTGATTATATATAATGATGTCTTCTGTGTTTGTGCTCCTGTGTGTTTCCAAAGCACGACACATGTCCAGTGTGCAGGAAAAGCTTAAGTGGACTGAACACAGCCATGAATCCTCCAGGTCTATCAGGGATGAACTTTGCCTCTTCCTCTGCACCCCCGTCCTCCAGCTCAACCAGCAATGAGAACTCGGCCAACAACTCCTAAAAAAACATTTCCCTTCCCACACAACCCAGTGAACTGCCCCTCCTCAGCCAGTTGGGTACCAGTCTCACCCTGTCAAGGGGAGCTGAGAGCAACCACCCAGTCTCCTCCTCACCTGGATCACTGCCTCACACTGGACCGGAGCCAGCAGGAATCCAATTAAATTAAAGTCAGTATGTTTCTGCCCCAACCGAGGCTCTCCTCAAGCCTTCAGGAATGTTGCTTCTTGCTGCGTGGAAGGATGGATTCGGCCCTCTGCCTGGGGAAGATATGGAGGATAGGAACATTAGGAGGGTCACTCTCTGGATAACCTCAACATGCAACAACAGAACAAGCCAGTTAGTCCTTCATTCTGAGGGGAGACTGGGGGAGAGATCTTTCTGGTCTTCTCTCACCAAGTCGGTTGTTTTTTTTAAATATTTTTTTTGACATGTTTTATGAGCATTCATATTTGTATTGCTAAAGTTCTTAAATGAAAACTTTCAGGAGGAAAGGAGGCTGAGTATAGGATGTATACTTGGTTTGGATTCTGCAGCTATTTTTTCCATGGATTGGAAACATCTATCAAATTTGAAGTGTTTTTCTCAAACAGAAAAGCGTTTACCCTTCATACAATGTACTTTTACATTGAATGAACCAACCCCCAATCATTTTCTTATTGACTGAAGTTGTATGTGCACCATTGTTTTGCCCTTTGAATTAAGAAACAAACTACATTTGGCTATGTGTTTTTTGGAGAACTGACTTGGGTGCTGGATTAAGTCAAAGGTTACTACATTCCTCTTTGTAACGACAGAGGTAAAGATCCAGTAGTTAACCTGCTAGACAGATTCTAACAGCATTTTCTCATCCGATCATACATAATCAGCAAGTTTCAGTGAATTGGTTTTTTTCAATTTTTTATTTTTTTAAAATTCTAAGTGAATTCAATGTTTTTGTACAATTCACAGTAGACCAGTGAAATATATAGATTTGCAGATCATGTAAAACCCTGAACAAGACATGAACTGATGAGAAAATAAAGATGTTTAGGTGCTACCACTGTAATACAAAATGTCTGTTATGTGGTGGGCCGTAGTAAGCTATCTGGTTTAGTTTTTGAGATGATTGAGAGCTCTAAGGAGGCACTTCTGAACAATTTTTTTTTCCAAAATGCCGCCGAGTACTAAACTGTAATCCAGTCTAAACTAATGTACTATCACCTCCATTTTCTAGCTCACAAATGACATTCCTTTGCTTTGATTTATTTATTTGGTTAATTGTCTGTCACTTGTCTCACATGATCTATTTAGCTCTCCTGTGTCCTACATCCAGAGAAAATGAATAATAGAATACGCAAGGTGCAATTTCAGAATGGTTGTGGGTATGCAGACCCACCAGCCACTGTCCCCTCATGATGAGTTCCATTTTTTTTGTGGCTCATGAAGTTGCCCATCCCTGGCATAGATGGTAAAGCTTTCATTTCGGGACTGTAAGATTGTGCCCACAATGGCACTTGATTGGTAGGTTATACTATATATACAGTGGCTTGCGAAAGTATTCACTCCCTTGGCATTTTTCCTATTTTGTTTGCCTTACAACCTGGAATTAACATTTATTTGGGGGGTTTTGTATCATTTGATTTACACAACATGCCTACCATTTTGAAGATGCAAAATATTTTTTGTGAAACAAACAAGAAATAATACAAAAAAACAGAACTTAAGCGTGCATAACTCTTCATCCCCTGAAGTCAATACTTTGTAGAGACACCTTTTGCAGCAATTACAGCTGCATGTCTTTTGGAGTATGTTTCTAAGCTTGGCACATCTAGTCACTGGGATTTTTGCCCATTCTTCAAGGCAAAACTACTCCAGCTCCTTCAAGTTGGTTGGGTTTAGCTGGTGTACAGAAATATTTAAGTCTTACTACAGATTTTCAATTGGATTGAGGTCTGGGATTTGACTAGGCCATTCCAAGACATTTAAATGTTTCCCCTTAAACCACTCAAGTGTTGCTTTAGCAGTACGCTTATGGTCATTGTCCTGCTGGAAAGTGAACCTCCATTGAAGTCTCAAATCTCTGGAAGACTGAAAAAGGTTTCCCTCAAGAATTTCCCTGTATTTTGCTCCATCCATCATTCCTTCAATTCTGACCAGCTTCCCAGTCCCTGCCGATGGTGTTCTTGGGGTGATGGGAGGTGTTGGGTTTGCACCATACATAATGTTTTTCTTGATGGCCAAAAAGCTCAATTTTAGTCTCATCTGACCAGAGTGAGTATCTTCTTCCATATGTTTGGGGAGCCTCCCACATGCCTTTTGGCAAACCATTTTTTTTCTCCTTATTTTCTGACCACTCTTCCGTAAGCCCAACTCTAAGGAGTGTACGGCTTAAAGTAGTCCTATAGACAGATACTCTAATCTCCGCTTTGCAGCTCCTTCAGGGTTATCTTTGGTCTCTGTTGCCTCTCTGATTAATGCCCTCCTTGCCTGGTCTATGAGTTTTGGTGGGCGGCCCTCTCTTGGCAGGTTTGTTGTGGTGCCATATTCTTTCCATTTTTTTTATTTTTATTAATAGATTTAATGGTGCTCCGTGGGAAGTGTCTGATATTTTTTTATAACCCCACCCTGATCTGTACTTCTCCACAACTTTGTTCCTGACCTGTTTCGAAAGCTCATTGGTCTTCATGATGCTGCTTGCTTAGTGGTGTTGCAGACTTTGGGGCCTTTTAGAACAGGTGTGTGTGTATATATACTGAGATCATATGACACTTAGATTGCACACAGGTGGACTTTATTTAACTAACTATGTGACGTCTGAAGGTAATTGGTTGCACCAGATCTTATTTTGGGGCTTCATAGCAAATCATACACATGCATGCACCACTTTTCCGTTTTTTATTATTATTATTATTATTTTTTTAAATAGACTTTCTTGAAACAAGTTCTTTTTTGTATTTCACTTTACCAATTTGGACTATTTTGTGTATGTCCGTTACATGAAATCCAAATAAAAACCCATTTAAATTACAGGTTGTAATGCAACAAAACAGGAAAAATGCCAAGGGGGATGAATACTTTTGCAAGGCACTATAATGTTAGGAAAGTTTCTGTGATTTTATTTACAATTTTGTCATTTTAGTAGAGCAACTTGCTGTGATGCGTGGATTTTTTTTTATCCTATGCTGGTTCCCTGTGGGAATCAAACCCACAACCTTGGAGTTGCAAATGCCATGCTCTACCAACTGAGGCACAGGGGATGGATCCTTTTTGGACGTCTAAGCCTTGACATTTCAAAAATGATTAGGTATGGTTTAGGATAGGGACGTCCCATCGATTCTGGATTGCACTAAGCTTTTACTCATGGATGTTATTCTCATACAATGGCAGACAACCATGTTTTCTTTTTTTGTGGGCGTGCGATGTTCCTTGATTATGGAAGCTGTAGAGGAAAGCTGGTGA
Source organism: Oncorhynchus mykiss (assembly GCF_057628025.1). Lineage (NCBI taxonomy): Eukaryota > Metazoa > Chordata > Actinopteri > Salmoniformes > Salmonidae > Oncorhynchus > Oncorhynchus mykiss. The sequence continues at coordinate 23,049,927 of NC_143022.1, forward strand.
ATTATTGGCAATGCCCCTATACTACATTGCATTGGAGAAAGTGACAGCTTGAGATTGTTGATGTTATGATCAAAATACAATTGTGGCAAGAAATTAAGGATTTCTGATCCTCGGCGTTGGAAAAAGTACTCAATAGTTTAAAAGTAAAGATACCTTAATAAAAAAGTACTCCAGTGAAAGGCACCCAGTAAAGTACTACTTGAGTAAAAGTGAAAAAGTATTTGGTTTTAAATATACGTAAGTATCAAAAATAAATGGAATTGCTCAAAAGTAAAAATATAAATCATTTCAACTTCCTTATATTAAGCAAACCAGACGGAACAATATTTATATTTTTTTATGGATAGCCAGGGGCACACTCCAACATAATTTATAAATGAAGCATTTGTGTTTAGTGAATCCGCCAAATCAGAGGCAGTAGGGATGACCAGGGATGTTCTCTTGATAAGTGTGTGAATTGGACCATTTTCCTGTCAAAATGTAACGAGTACTTTTGGGTGTCAGGGGAAAAGTATGGAGTAAAAAGTAAATTATTTTCTTTAGGAATGTTGTGAAGTAAAAGTTGTCAAAAAATATGAATAGTAAAGTACAGATACCCCAAAAAACTACTTAAGTAGTACTTTAAAGTATTTTTACTTAATTACTTTACACCACTGCTGATCTTCTACTTACTCTTGCAAATGTACCGATCCTGTGTTTTATACCCAGCCCAATTATACAGACCGTTAAACATTAAAATAGATTAGCTTAAAATGATTTATGGAATTATGTGACCTCGTTCATTATTTTGTAGGTTGCTGCTCACAAAAAAAATAAGTACCACCACTGGATTGATCAAAAGTAGGCATAGCTGGTGACGCTTATCAATTACAAATCAATATGTCTGTATTTGACCCTAACATGCTGCAAGCTTTGGATTTGTAGTTGAATGTTTTTTCCAAGACATGCCCTTCGGTTGACCTCACAAGTAAAAAATATTTAAAAAAAACAATTATTCTCCCGTATTCAAACACCTTGCCAAATTCAGGTGTACAGTTTCCAGTGTTGTTGATCATTAATGAGTTCATTGTATTACCCTCTGGTGAGTTTACAATTTGTCCTCAGGGTAGAAAATTAGATGCCACTGTTCTAAATAGGATAGTATGGGAGACACAAGGATTGTCAATTACATTCCTTTAAAACAATAGTTAATACCATTATGCAACAAGGCTTTGTTTTATATAAGGTGACAACACTGCCCACAATTTGGAACTGTATTGAATTGTTGTCTCGTGGAGTAATATGTTTGTTTTTACATGCAAAAGTGATTGCTTTTGATAAGCCCCCCTCATCTGCCTACATTGTATTATTATGGAAAATAGATGTTTCTGAACGAAACTGTTCTGCGCCTGAGAAAGGCAGTTAACCCACTGTTCCTCGGGCGCTGAAGACGTGAATGTCGATTAAGGCAGCCTCCCATACCTCTCTGATTCAGAGGCAGTGGCGGACTGGCCGTCGGGAGCACCGGGACAGGAATGAGTTGACGGAGAATCCACGCATCAGGCGCGACTCTCACTCTCGCTGCAGTGTCCCGGTGCCAAAAATGACATCAGCTCTCTCCGTGACGCGCATAGCAAACGTCCACCTGCTTCTCTACTGATAACATTTTAGACAAGTCGCACGGCGAAATGGGCGGTCAGAATAGGAACGGTGGAGCAGAGGGGGGAAAGAATAAAAAAGAGAAAGGCCCTTGCCACAGACGCAGCTAAATGCTGCAAAATAAGCGACATGTTCGTCAGTAAGGGACCAGGTCAGTCAAAAACACTAGCTAAAACACACACACACATGACATCCAGCATGGCTAATAATAGTGACACAACGGCCAATAGGCTAAACAGTTTGCACGTCTTAGGTCTTCGTGGAGGAATTAGATCATAGCAATGAGTGCAACATAGCGATCATAATATGACATTGAAGGCAACATCAATTAGTAAAAAGTAGTAAATCTAGACTGGACTTGCTTGCATGACTCATGCCATATAAACTGGGTGGGAAAATGCACATACATTGTACAGCAAAACAGGCGTAACCACAATACATCCATGAACGTAACACAGTAGCCTGTGTGACACAGCACAGGCAATGACAAAGATCATTAGCGCCATTAGTACTGTATTAATGTAGCCTACTGGTACACTAATGATAGTGATATATGATAATATTACTTTCTTTGCAAAGGTGGAGAAGGAAGCAGCAGCAGCGCTAGAGCTTCAGGTGCTCCTACAGAACTGAAGATGGTGGTCAGTTCAGATTCAGACTCAGAGCAGGAACCTTCAGCTACAACGTAAGAGCACAAACCTGTAGGCTATGTAGGCTATGATTTTAGATTAATATGTGCTTTATTTATGAGATTATCAGTAGGACTGTAATTGGGGGGCATACAATCGATGACTGCACAAGTAATACAAGTTTAAATTGAGGTTATTTACAATGTTAATGTCATTCCGCAGAGCAACCAGATCTGCAGAAAGTGAGAGAGAGGTTTAGGGGCCAGTACAAGGAAAATAGAAAGGGACAGGGAAAGCACTGAAAACCCATTTGATTATTTTGCCCATCCTCAGGTCAAGGATTTTGACTTATTTTTTCAGTACCACCCAAAACAAACCCCTCAAAGAGTCATTCCCAATGTATTCCACTCCAAAGATGTCACAAACAGAAAATGGCTGACATACAATGAAGTAACTCACTCCTTGTTCTGCTTAGTATGTCTTGCATTCGCAAAACCTTCAGCCAGTGATAGTGCATTTGTCAAAGGAGACATACAGGCCTGGAAACATGCCCATCAGAGAGTATAGGAACATGAGAGCAGCAAGACCCATAAAGAAAGTGCAGAAGCCTTTTTCCTCAGAGCCAGCAAAGCAGACATCCATCCGTACCCTTCTGAGTGATAAGTAAATGTCAGTTCAATGAGACCAGGTCAGAAAGAGGAGGTAGGTCATGGAACGTGTGATTGATGTAGTTAAAGTTATTGGTAAATGTGGGCTTAGGTACAGAGGACACAGACACGAAGCTGCATGTAACTTGGAAAACATGGCCATCAATCATGGCAAGTTTCTTGAGCTTATATTGTTGCTAAGCAAATATGATGTCTGCCTACAAGAGCATGTTAGTGATTGCATTGAGAAGAGCAAGAAGCAGATGGGAATTAAAGGAAGAGGGTCCTTGGTAACTATGATGTCCAAAACAACAGCATATGAAGTAAGTGAAGTCATCAGAATGTTGATTCAGCAGACAATTGCTGTTGAAGTGAGAAAGGCAGGGATGTTCTCAATACAAATGGACACAACACAGGATTTAAGATCCAAAGACCAGTGTGCAGTAGTTCTGCGATTATGTCACTGATGTTGTCCACAAGAGACTCATTGCGGTCATTGACTTTGAGTTATCGACTGGACAGTACTTTGTGGACCTTGTGAAACAGACCCTTGAGAAGATGGACATAGGTATCAAACAGTGTGTTGGTAATGCAACAGACTGAGCAGCTAATATGCAGGGACAATACAGGGGCTTCTCTGCATTGCTCACAGGAGAGTCTTCTAACGAAGTACACATATGGTGTTACTCACATGTCCTCAACCTTGTGCTAACTGACACCACTGGGGTTGTTGTGGCAAGTGAATTCCTTTTCTCACTACTGAATGACATTGCAGTGTTCGTTCGAGATTCCTACAAGCGCATGAAGCTTTGGGAGGAAACAAGTGAGGACAGGAGACAGAAGGCTTGATGTAATTGGTGAAACACGCTGTTGGGCAAAAGACGAGGCCTTGAGGAAAGTATTTGGAAGCTTTGCAAAGCCTGACCGAACACTTGATGTGGTCATCACTATGGAAAGAATTGAAAAGGATGTGACCATAAAACCTGCCATCCGAATCAAGGCCCAAGGGTACAAGGATGCTCTCCTAAAGTATGAAACCATACTTACAGCTGAGGTTTTTCTCAGAATTTTTGAGTAGATGTCCGCTCTCTCTAAATACTTTCAAACAAGTGGCATGGATATCGTAACAGCACAGCATTTGGTGACGGGAACGGAGGATAACTTGAGAAAGTGTGCCCGAGACTTTGAGGGTGTGAAGAGGGCAGCAGACAACTTTGTTGAGTGGGCCAATGGCATTCTGGAGGAGCAGCAGGACTGTGATGCCGAAGCTCAGACAGCTCTCCCAGAGAAGAGAACAAAAAAAAGAAGAGAACCAGGTGAGTTGGCAGAAGACGAGCCCATTGCTAATGCAGACATGGATTACAAAATCAAGATCCACAATGTGGTACTGGACACTGTTGTTGAAAGTATTCACCGCTGTTATGCAGCAAATGCAGTGCTGTGTGCAGATGTCTCCTGCCCAAAGACAGCCATGAAGGAGCTCAGCAAATGCTTACTGGAATTTGATGAACATGCCACTGTTGAGGCATTGCAGGCTGAACTGATCAGCCTTGCACAACAGTGGGAAAGACTGAAACAGTCAACATTGGAGGAGTACAACACCAGGGCCGCCGCTGCCAGTGATGAATCGGGGGAAGGCTTTGAGGATCCTGATGAAAGTGGAGTTGGTGAGCAGAAGTTGTTCCACATGTAAAAACTGCCCGATATGCTGCTATCTTCTCCTGTCTCAGTACAATCTGCTCACAGATGCGTATCACATCATTGGTTGGGCTACAAGTTCCTCCTCACCCTATCCATCACTCAGGTGGCTTGTGAGATGACCTTCTCCACCCTGAAATTTGTGAAGAACCGCCTAAGAACCTCCCTCAACTCAAGAGATCCTTGAAGCGTTTCTTTTGATGGCAACAGTGAATGAGATTCTTACGGGACTTGGCAAAGATGACGTCATTGACAAGATGGCAGAGAGCAGTAAGTTACTGCGCCCCCTACTAGTATACTAGTGGTAATTACTTACTGGTTACTCTGAAGTAGCTATGCTATGACTCTTCCTTAACAGGCTGACAAGGGTGAAAGACAATTTGCTGTGAGTTAAAGCTTTAGTGCAAAGGCATGTTTTTTGGACTTTCGTATTATACTTGCAGTTATGTAGCCAATGTTAAATTTCATTGACTCAGTGTATAGATGTTTATTTTTGTGCTGTTTGCTTTATGGACACCAGTGAGTGAACATTGTAATATACATTTTTTTTTTTTAAGAAAAGTGTATGATACTTAGTACATTGTTGTAGCTTATGTTCAATTTCAGTGAATGTGTGCGTGAAGTTTTTTATACCTTTGATATGCTTGATGCTTGAATATAAGGATAATAATTTGAACATTTGAGCTATCTCATTATCTTTAAAAAAAAAAGTGTAGGCTAATTGTTTTGTGTCTAGCCTTGTACATTTGTATGTGCTATGATTGGTGTATTCCTAGTGAGTTTTTGAGGGTGCACCCAAAGCATACTCAGTGTTCAGATAGGCTACTTGTTTGTCAGTCCCAAATGTTTGTGTTTTGTAATATGGATAACTTTCTTCTCAGATGAACATAGTTGCCAAATGTATAACTAGTTTGGTACCCGTTACATCAACACATAGGGTTAGCCTACACAATTAGCGGTCTGTTGGTTTGGGTGGCCTGGGATGGAGTCAAATTTCCGGCTTGAATTATTGTTTCAGTTCGCCCGTGTTCAGAGGGCTTGGGTTAATGCCTAAAACACAATTTCAGTTAAATGAATTCAGTTGTACAACTGACTAGGTATCTCCCTTTCTGCTTTTGCCTGTTCACGTCGAACTGAGTCTTTTTGTTTTTTTTTTTATTTCCGCACAGGGCGTGACGTGCTAGTTCACGACGTGAGGAACAACGACTAACTCGTCGATGGTATAGCAAGGGAGTCGAGATAAGATCAAATATTTGAAAAATAGTGTAATTGACAGTATATCTGTGACAGACTAAAAACAATGAAAGTGCTGTGGGGTTTAAGTGCCCTCCTATTGTGCTTGAACCGAGCCAATGCCCAGACAGGTAAGATATTTAACGTTAGCTAGGTAACGTTAACGTTACTGTATAGAGGGTGCGAACTGGCTAACGTTAGCGGTTTTCAATTGTTGATTTAACGTTACAGTTCAACGCCATGTGTTTTCCAAACAGTCTACCTAAAACAAAATCAATCGCTATAACGTTAAATGTAGAAAAAAAGCAAAGTAGCTAACGTTAGGTACCTAGGAAGCATACGAGTAAGAGGGGGTCACAACGTTCCAGGCACAGAACATGATTGATTGATGATTTTACTTGTTTTAGCCTGGCAACGTTAACTATGTAAATAAGATATAGTTCTGACAAAGATGTGATGCTTTGCATCAATATTCATACTATATTAGTTATACAAAGTAGCTAGTGAATATATACACATGTAACGTTAGTGATACCTAAAAACTTGTAGGTAACGCTAGCTAACTGAAATAGTTAGCTAACGTTTAATTTTGCAAGTAGCTAACTGTTAAGTATTATTAGATGTCTATTTGTCTCGTTTGTCAGAACTAAAATGACGTGTGGGTCTCGTTTTAAAAAGGCAAGTGTCAATATTTAGTTACTACCAGTATTTACCAGCTAGCTTGCAAGTTTTTGACTAGATCCCCCACCATGAACACCACCAGCCAATGGAGTTGCCTTTGTTAAGTTCTTCATAAACCAGCCAATGTTTTGTTGTGTGTAAATGAGCAGACTAACCAGTTGTCTACCAAGGCTGTAATCTTTCATGTTTGAAGTCTCAGCTAGTTTTTTGCGAGTCAAAGCTCTGCCTGTGCTTCTGGCTTGCTAGCTGCGATCTTTTAATTAAACTGTTGTAGACCAGTTTACCAACCTCATTGGAGGTTAGCTGCTGTGTCATAGATGTCCAGTTTAGAGGATGGAAGAAAGTAAAGATGATGTTTTACCTCCATATGTCGACCTTTCAATGGAGATAAATAACACAATTATTTAAATGTGGTACAACATAGTGGTGTAATAATGTTATGATGTACTGTTTTATATTTAGTTTCATATGTAATTGCTTTAATGTGTTTGGACCCCAGGAAGATGGGGATCCCTAATAAATACAAATACCACATATCTCAATTAAATTCACAACAAATATTATATTTGTATGGTTACAATACCAATGTATTTACATGTATTATATAAAACGTTTCAAACAAGCAAGAACCCTTGTGTTTGCAAGCTTGTTTTTAGCAGAGACTGCAATAAAATTAAATTGCCTTAACACAATGAGTCCCACTGTAACACCAGCACTTTTTGGACTTCTAAATCCCTTTAAACATTGTGTGTTTGCTACAGACTTTTGAGTTGTACCATTGTATTTGTCAAGTTCTTCTGCATCTGTAGATACGGTAGATTAGTCTGTGATTCACGGGGGCTGGGCAAGAGCAACGTTTGTGACAACGGGACGGAATAGTTTGAGCTACAAACTCTGTTCACAAGCTACAGAAGTTGTTAGAAGTTAACCCTCATTTAGCTATTTGATTTTGGATTTTAAGATCCCTTCAGGTATAAAAATATCTATATTTTTTAAAAACTATTTGATGGAACATTGAAATAGCCTTATTGCTAATAGCCTTATTGCTATTAGCCCATTGAAACACATTCAATAACAGATTCATACATGGAAAACAGTCCCCCCCCCAAAAAAAAAAAAATCTATAGGAAGTTTGTTTTGATGTGTTTCTCATATCTGAGAGATATAAGAAAAGTCACAGAACTTTTTATTTTCTACACATTTTACCCATTTTTTTTGGCACTAATCTACTTACATATATATTTCCTTTCTTATTTATATTTTTTACTGGTACCGGACTACCTTCAGGAGAGTTTTGTGGGCGTCGTAGAGCAAAACAACCGACGTACACTATATGTACACATTTATTTGGACATTCCTTCAAATGACTCGATTCAGCTATTTCAGCCACACTTGTTGCTGACAGGTATATCAAATTGAGAACACAGCCATGCAATCGACATAAACAAGCATTGATCGTGGAATGGCCTTACTTAAGAGCTCAGTGACTTTCAACGGGGCACCGTCATAGGATGCCACCTTTCTTTCATATTTCTGCCCTGCTAGAGCTGCCCCGGCCAACTGTAAGTGCTGTTATTTTGAAGTAGAAATGTCTAGGAGTAACAACGGCTCAGCTGCAAAGTGGTACGCCACACAAACGCACACGACTGGACCGCTGAGTGCTGAAGTATGTAAAAATCGTATGTCCTCGGCTGCAACACTCACCACGGAGTTCCGAACTGCCTCTGGAAGCAACGTCAGCACAATAACTGTTTGTCGGTAACTTCATGAATGGGTTTTCATAGCCGAGGAGCCGCACACAAGCCTAAGATCACCATGTGCAATGCCAAGCGTCGGATGGAGTGGTGTAAAGCTCACCGTCATTGGACTCTGGAGCAGTGGAAACGCCTTCTCTGGGGTGATGAATCACACTTCACCATCTGGCTGTCCGACGGACGAATCTGGGTTTGGCGGATGCCAGAAGAGCACTACCTGCCCGAATGCATTGTGCCAACTGTAAAGTTTGTTGGAGGAGGAATAATGGTCTGGGGCTGTTTTTCATGGTTCAGGCTAGACCCCTTAGTTCCAGTGAAGGGAAATATTAACGCTACAGCATACAATGACATTCTAGATGAATTCTGTGCTTCCAACTTTGTGGCAACAGTTTGGGGAAGGACCTTTCCTGTTTCAGCATGACAATGCCCCCATGCACAAAGCGAGGTCCATACAGAAGTGGTTTGTTGAGATCGGTGTGGAAGAACTTGATTGCACAGAGCCCTGACCTCAACTCCATCAAACACCTTTGGGATGAATTGGAACGCAGACTGTGAGCCGGGCCTAATCACCAAAAACATCAGTGCCCGATCTCACTAATGCTCTTGTGGCTGAATGGAAGCAAGTCCCCGCAGCAATGTTCCAACTTCTAGTGGAAAACCTTCCCAGAAGAGTGGAGGCTGTTATAGCAGCAAGGGGGGGACCAACTCCATATTAATTCCCATGATTTTGGAATGAGATGTTCGACAAGCAGGTGTCCACATAACTTTTGGTAATGTAGTGTACGTGAAATACTCACCTTTCCGTAGGGGAGGTTATATTAGTGTTTAGCCCAAACTGTTCGGACGCTACATACAGAAATTGACAGATCGGCAGTACCGACTACAGACGAGTCGCGTGACGATGGTGGGGGACGTAGAGCAAAATCACCGACATGTTCGTGTGAGTCTCACGTTTCCATAGAGTGGACATAGTTTGTTCGGATACTACAAACGTTTTCATAAGCAGACCGATTGCATTCTGGAGAGCTGAGCGCTTGCATTCTGGAGAGAGATGTGCCTACAGGTTATCTTCGCAACACATCCCTTCCCTTGTCTCTTTTTTAAAATTATACTCATAATCTTCACACATTATAGATGCTTTTTCACCGACAGCCGCAACTCAATAATCAGCTAGGCCTTTTTCCACACGCACTGCCTATGAAAGACTTCCTCATATGCCATTTCTCTCCTGTTCTATTGGTTTTCATATCAACTTTATTTCATTGTCCAGAAGCCAAAGGCACAACACTTCATATTAGCAACCCATCCTAGTTGTTGTCTTTAGTTTCCCCCTCTAAGTTTGTAACTGAGATTTTCCTCTCTGTCATATACCGCTCACATCAGTTGCTCTGTTTAGAATGGTGTTTTCTTGCTAATTGCATTTTGGTAAGTGTTTGAAAATGAAATTTTATTGACTTCTTCATTACAGGAGTTGCATGTTCTGTTAAAGCGGCATATGTAATACCTGACCAAATTCACATAGAAATTTCAGTTATACACTTAACAAAAATATAAACTCAACATGTAAAGTGTTGGTCTCATATTTCATGTGCTGAAATAAAAGATTCCAGAAGTGTTTCGAAGCACAAAAAGTTGCTCTCAAAATTTGTGCACCAATTTGTTTGCATCAAATTGGCATGAAATCATTTGGTTAAAATGATGATGCTCAATCTCTTCCTTCTCTTATTCATGTGTCCTATTAACCTCTTCTGTTTCTTTCTTTCTGCCTTACTATCATCTTCTTGAATTGACTGATGTGCTCACACCAATCCCAACCTAATCCATCAATATAATACTCAAATCAATCCACCCCTCCCACATAATGGCCTGTTCAGCCGGCTTTATCAAGTCGTCCCTGTTCCAGATGAAGCGGATAGAGGACAGTGCAGAGCTGCTCTGTGAGGTGACGGGGAACCCGATCCCTGAGGTGCAGTGGTGGTTCATAGAGGGCGAGGAGCACGAGACCATGACCCAGCTGTTTTATGGGGTGCGGGAGGACTGTGTCGGCCTCAACGCCACCTACACCCAGCTCCATTCACCTCTTAAACCTCACGCTCAATGACTGGCACTTAAGAGTGCCGCGCTAACAACGATCCTGACCGCAACGAGCTGAAGAAGGCACCCAAAGCCAAGTGGATCCCCTCATAGGCTAACGTTATAGTGTTTGAATGTGAGTGCTGGTGGTGGGAGGCCCTGTGTACAGCCAGGCAGCGTCTCCCTGTAGAGAGAACAGAGAGTGGTCCAGCTCCTGTCCCACACCCTCTCCTGCCCTCACTGAGCTCCTGTCATGCATGGCCGAGCCTCTCTCCTTAGACGTGTCCTACCTGCCGTAGCACTACCCCCAATTTCCCAGGCCAATGTCAAAGCTTAGGGAATTGTTTAAATTAATGAATTAGCAAAATATTTTTCATATGGATAATACTGGTTAGAAGGTCTGAAACCTGCAAATGGCTGCATCATAAAAAAAATAACATTTTTTTTATGGGGTCAGTTTATGGAGTGTTTAGATTCTTGTTGGCTTTCATTCTCTATTTTGCTGTTCTGTCCAAGGTTTAGAATGTGTAATAATTGATACAAACATTGGTACTCTCCTGTGTTTACACTCTTTAGACCTGTTTAGGCTCTTTAGGAGTACTAAATTATCTACAGAAGACCCCAACCCAGCTTTGTAATGCTTCTCAGCCATAGGCCATCTTTCTGCCTTGTGGCCCAGTATTATTTGACACAAGTTGTTCATTTCACTACCCTAAACCAAACCAAAATATCCTCTTATTTGTTCGTGGAACACCAACCTGCCATACCTCACCTTGCTGGTTGCTTCTTCTGCTTGTGTTGATTTACAAGCATGGTCTCCTAGATTAACTTCCCAGTCTAACTCCTCTTCTCTCCCATCTTGAACTCTTGGTTCAGACCGAGCTCTCCATTTAGGTGTCTTCCCATGTGTGATCTGCCCCCTTCTTGGAAAGCTCTGCGCTGCCATTTTATATTGTGTTGTTTTTGGCATGAAATGTGATAGTTGATGAAAGTAATACCATTTGATCAGCTAGGCTAGACCTTATCAGTTTTTTCTATGAAGTTTAGGCTAAAGGATAGTGAAGCAATGTTGAGCCCTGGACAGTGTCTCCTTGAGGTTTGTGGCTCCTCAACATGTTGGTATCAAGACAATCTCCAATAGATTGCCATTTGTCCAGTAAACCCTATAAATTCCGCTAGCCTAAATAACCACAGATGTATCTAGTGCCTTTTTAGTTACCCTCAACTATTTTAGCAATGTCCTGTACTAGAAAAGACATACAATAATTTGTTACACTTGGCCTTTCCTCATGGTACTATGGTAAACTATAATGGTCAGTGTATAGGCCTACTTGATGTGTTTATATCAAAGGATGGCTTTTTAATATATTCACTTTATGTGCATCTACAGATCCCTTAATTGAAGCTGAACCTATGGAGGTATACAACCAGACCTCTGCTGTCCTCTCATGCAAACTGACCGACCCCCCGTCCACAGTCAAAGGCCACTACTGGATGAGGAACGGCAAAGTGATCGAGTCATCCAAGCATAACTTGCCAACTCTCTACACCGAGCACACGTAAGTTCCAGGAAGGCAGGGTGTGTTGGCATGTTTTATCTGCATTTTGATCCACCAGATGGACTTGACTCAATTTACCTGCAAGCTCAGCCTGTTGGGGCAGCATCTTTTGCAAAGTGACTTCATGACTGGGATGTGTTAGAAGCCATTGTTTAAGCGAAGTCTGTTGTAGTATGTCTGTTTCTCATCTTTAGGGGTTACCTTTAGTTTTTGTTTTTTCCATTAGCTTGGCTAAAATCGATTCCCATTCCGGTGGATTGTATGAGTGCGTCTTCCTTTCTGAGCCCGAGGTGAAAACAACCATTGAAGTCAAAAGTAAGTAATCCTTTTAAGTTTCTTCTACTGACATCCTCTGCCAGTTAATTTTAGCGCACTTTGAGTATCTGAAGGCTGCAATAGGCCTATATAACCAATTGGTTTAGAAAACTGCAGATGCTGGTGTTTTGGATAAATAGTGCATATCGGCTATCATCCCATAAATACCTGCCTCCCTGTGTTTGTCACTAGCTGCTCCCCTTGTCTCTGCCTACAAACGCTCTGAGCATGGTAACGAGAAGGACAAGGGTGTGCTGGTGTGTATTAGTTATGGATACCCACTGCCCACTGACTGGAAGTGGTACAAACTGGAGGGAGAAGATAAGACGGTATGCTTTAGCAAACTT